>NC_135312.1:7880094-8512594 GCF_048772815.1 Callospermophilus lateralis | reverse complement strand
AAATACAATGAAATGAAGTTTAAAATTATAGTGGTGGTGGTGCAGAGTTCTAGATTGGAAGTTCCATTAGTTGGGGTTTAGTCTTAGCTGAACTTTGTAATTCTCTTGGTGAAAGTTCGTAATCCTCCAAGAACTGAACCTATAAATACTAAAGTGGTAAAAAATTGAGTTTTGATCCATGCTCCCAGTTGCTGGAGAGATGCTGATTCTGCTAGATACCTGGATCTCAGGTGCCTCCTGTAAAGTAGACTTTTAGGATACAGGTTTCACATTCAGCACTATGGTGGGAATTACCCAGTATCAGACCTTGACTGCAGATACTCCTTTATGACTCTTCTTGCCATCTTCCCAATAGTTCTTATCCTGGTGCCTTAACAGGAACCTCTCTCTCCTTGGTATTCCGAGCCTAATGCCCTAGACACAAATCTCCTTGAGACTATTTGAGTCCCACTGGTCCAGGTGACTCTGAGAGTCATAGCAGGGCACTGCTGAATCATCTGGAAACATCCTTTATGTGGTTCCCAATCTTCTGGCTCAACCTTGAGCTGCACAGTGCTTACAAATGGTCCCCACCCAGATGGCTCTAGTTCCACTATAACTATCCACCCATGGGACAATTGATTCTGGTTGCTTTTCACTCAACAAATTTTCCCACCTACTGTGGCTCCATCGAGGTCAGCCTCCCTCTCTATTCCACAGGTTCCCCCAAGCTGAAGTTTCTTTTCCTGCCATGCTTTTCTCTCTCTGCTTGCACTCCCTGCCCTTCAGCAGCCAAGCTGATAGTCTCTAACCTTATATTATATTCTAATTTTCTGACTTCAGACTTTACTGGCTGGTACTGAATTCCAGTGAGTTCTCTTAGCTGCCCACTTGGCTTTTTAGGTTGGTGCTAAGGAACTGCTCGGAAGTGCATTCTTCCTCCAAGCCACTGTCTTCTCTTGGTGCATTATTTTTCTTTTTCTTTATAACTGTTTGAAATCTCTAAATCTCTATGTTGTCTTTACTTTGACAATGTTTCTTCTGCTGGACTTAGTCAATAGGTGAGACTCTCTACGGAGTTTTTAAATTTGGTTGAGTTTTTCATTTGTGGAATTTTTGTTCTTTTTTGAGACTCTTTATTGAAATGATTTTTCTCATCCTGTATTGTCTCCCTTAGTTTATTCCTTTTGTCTTCTTTTAATTAACTAATCACTTTAACCATCAAGATTTTAATTCTTTTTTCCAAAATTTTCTCACTTTAGAATGTACAGATTCAGTTCTTGGAAGGTTGCAAAATTCTGGAGGCAACTTATTACTCATCTTGGTATGTTTCCTGTGTGTTTTCTATATTGAGATTTGCATGGATCATTTTATGAAACATTTGCTGGAATGGATCTCTTCCATTATCAGGTGAGGGTTTTTAGTAATATTCTTTCTCTTTACTCTTTTCCATAGACCGGGGGTACATACCTACACCAAAACACTGACTCAGCCTGTTGATACAGCTATGACCAATCCTTACCACCACTTTGAGGGGGGGGCGGGTCATAATCACCAGTAACCACAACCACTTGAGAGCAACCAATACACTAATAAACCAAAGGATCTATTGAAAATATTCTTTATAGTTATAAAAAAGTGGAAAAAGGTACTAATGCTCTTGCATAGATTAAAAATTTAGGTATTAGATGAAGAAAAATTAATATTAAGTCATATAAGCATGAAAAGAAATTGTAAGAAAAAAAAGAAATATGGAGAGGGAAGAAGAGAGACAGAGGGAGAAAAAGACAGGGGAGAAAAATGAAACAGAATAAATAAGAGAAAGAAAAAAAGAATAAGTCAAATTAACATAATCCGACATAAAAATTCATAAAATTGGATTAAGGCTTTCAATGTCAAATAATGGAGGTAAACCTAACAGATCAGCACAGATGACAATATCAGTGAAATAAAGTTAGTGAAATATTAGACAATATTAGTGAAATAAGAACACTGGAGTCTAAAAGTACTCCCTGCAGAGGTATTTAAGGTGAAGAGATTTCTCATGGGGCATTCAAATTTGGATTTTTCCGGGTATTGGGAGGTGTGGTAGATGCCTGAGCCCTGTTGTTGAACCCCTGAGTCTCTGATCATGGAGGCGGTGACCAGACCAGCAGACTGTGCTATGCTTAGGAGCTGTATATTTAGGTTCCTTCCTCTTCCTCAACCTTCTGCTTCAAAAATTGCCCAGAGCACAGGCTCTTTACCTATTTACCCAGACCTTGTCCTGCCCACCTCTGGTATGAACCTGGGTAGCTCTAGGATTTCTGTGGTGTTTCTGGGCACCTGAGAGCTCTCTGGATTCTCTGGGGGATGATCCTGAATTTTGATGGCCCAGCCAGATCTCTCCCTGGCTCAAGGGCAGTTCTGTGTACACTTTATGTGGGGCTACCAATTCAGCCCTCACACAACCCTTCTCCTACGTGGCTGAAGTAGCTCTGAAATGTGAGTAACAAATCCTGGCTCTTGATGTCTCCCTACTTAGACAGTTTCAATCATGTGAGGTTGTGGCAGGTGTGGGTGCTGGCTCGGTTCTGGACACAAGATAATGGCTCTGTGTGCCTGGAGAGTGCTGGTGCCCTCCCCACTCCACTTGGCCCTCTCTGTTTGATTTCCATTTTTGGTGCCTCTGACTCAGTGATCTCCAGCTCTCATCATTTTCACTACATAAGTTACTTAGATGGCCTGATTTAAAAGTTTTTCCATGAGACTCTTCACTCTTATCCCTAGGTACAATGAAGCTGTAGGAATTTAATCCTTTCTAGAGCTGCAAGCTTAGGTATGGTCTTTGTTAAAGATCCACCTGTACATTGCCCACTTCAGAGCTCTTACTTCAGATTAATTCCATCTGATTTTCTCTTCTACTGATGTTTCTGAGATAAATTTGTCAGTCTGGTCTCTCTATCTGTCAGTCCTCACCCCAGACCTGTCCTGAACTGCAGGTGGAGTTTTGAGACGGATATGATTTCTTTCTTGCTTTCTGTTCCAGTAACTTGAATTTTTGAGTGTCTGGCTTCCACACTGTGACAATCTGAGGCTGTGCCTCATTGCATTTCTTCTGTCACCCACCTGGCTGAGTGGCTGCTCTCACTGTTTTGGTTTCTAATTGCAGAGAGTCTAGGATGTATGGGTGACTTCTACTCCACTGTCTTGGTCCACTTAGTTAATGTCTTATACGAGTCAGAATTGGTGTTAGACACCTTACCTCCAAAGTCATGTGTTATTTCCTCCCAGTCTTATGAATCAGGAAGCAGCAGTTTTCACATGTAGATAGTGGGCTGGGATGTACCTGCTCCTTAATCTTTATCCTTCTCTTTTCTAACCCTAGTAAAATTTACAAGATCCTCAGTGATAAAACAATCATGAATTATTTCTCTGCTAAGGATTCTGATATGCAAACTTAGTTTAGCCAGGCACAATACAAAGTTTTTTTTCTTTATTAATGAATTTATCAAGTCCTTTCCATATTCTATTTTGCCTACAAATCTGGGGCTGGCAATCTGAATTGATAGGTGATTTTGCTAAAAGCCTGTGCATCAGTTGGCTCAGAAGCACTTTGATTTTATTTATTTTCAATGCAAAAAATGTAACATGTTTTTAAGGATTACATGCTACCCTATTCAATACCATCCTGGGAAATTATAAGTTTAATTTGCCCATTTTGTATTTTGATTTGTGTGTGTGTGTGTGTGTGTGTGTGTGTTTGGGTGTAAAGTTACATCTTTGTGAGTAGCTGTTCTAATTTTCTGAGCATGCTTGACATTATATAGTTGTCTTGGTTATATGTTATTTAAATAAATGACACTAAAGACATTGAGAGTAGAATGGACAAATCATATGGTATATGAAGTTTTAACTTTTTAAGAAACTGCCAATAATGTTTCAGTGCTACATTTATTATTCCTTTCTAAAAGCCAGGACATAACATGAGCTAATACCACAGCAATTACAAATACATGTATATGCATGCAGAGGAACTCAAAACAGACTTGCATGTATAGGTCAGAGGATGGGAAGAATTTCAATTATTGTTTGAAGTTGGAAGATGGATTTGGAAAAATCTATTCGTCCCACTGAGTCACTACATGCTTAGAATTTTGTCAGTTGTTGTCAAAAAGGAAATTGCACTATTCCACCATCACTGAAAACATGGTCAGCATAGAAAATCTGGAGGTCACACTGTGTGCTTTGCAAATACAGGCTGAGAGAAGGAAAATCTGAACCAGTCTTTGAGAGTATGGGAAGACTTCCCAGTAAAAGGTGGGTGGGGGGAGAGGAAGGGCAGTACAGATGATAGTATCAGGCTGTGATAAACTACAATGGGGTGGAGAACCCAGTGGCTAAGCATGAGCCATTGAGCGTTGCTTAGATGACCTGTCAGAAAGAGCTGGAAAGTGAGGTCCAGGGATCAGATTGGTGCTCCCTGGCCACGCAGCTGGGGAAGCAACAATCTCATGCCTCTGGTTCTCTTTCTACATAATTGTTATAATATATAAGTAATGATCTCTAAGCTCTTTTTTAGCTCTTAAGTGGTCTTATTTCACATTCTCCCATTTAACAAATAGATGCTAAGAACATGTGCTAAGCACTGTTATATGCATTTGGGAATTCATCAGTAATTAAAATAAAATTAATACTACCTTCCCTCAATGAGTTAATATTCTGGTAATGGGGAATTATTTACAGTGTAGAAATCAAATACAAGTTGAGCATCCCTTATCTAAAAGCCCAAACTATAAAAACTTTTAAGTTCTCACATAATGACACACTGAAAAATTCCACACACAACCTCATGTGACAGGTCTCAAGGTGCACAACATGCAGTTTATTTAGTGTCCCCAAAAGAAAAAAGACCCTATCACCCCATTCAGCTGCAATATACAAACTATATGTTTCATGCACAAAATCATTAAAAATATCGTATAAAATTACCTTCAGTTGATGTGCATGAGTTGTATATGAAGCATACAACTTGGGCCCTGAGACATCTCATTCTGCATATGTAAATATTCTAAAAATTTTTAAAAAGTCCTAATCCGAGATGCTTCTGTTTCTGAATATTTCAGGTAAGGGATATTCAAATGTTAACCTATGAAAAGAAAACAGGTACAATTATACAAACTTTTTAAAAATTAGAGCAAAAAGAATGGTGAAGCAAATTTTAATTTTAAAAGGGGTGATTGGGAAGAACAAATTGAACAACAAACACAACATTATTTCAGGACATATAAGCTATGGCAATCAGGTCAGCAAGGTATCAACATGAAGACAGAAAATAAATAATGCTATGGAGTCCAAAATAAAAACAGCCACACATAAAAGACAATTGTTTCTTGATAGACTCAAAGGCAACTTTATGGATAAAGATGACTTTTTGTTCATTAGATGCTGGGCCAATTAGTTGTCCCTGAGCAATAAATAAATAAAGAAAAGAAAACTCAATCCTAAGACCAAAACTATAAATTGACTAGAACAAACAGAAGACTATTGTGACTTTGAAATTAGATAAAATTTCTTAGCTACACCAAAAGTAAAATCAATAAGACGATTGATAAATTGTATTTTATTAAAACTAATTAAAAATCCATCTGTTTCAAAACATCTATAAAATGTGAAATGGTAAGCAACAAGTTGAAAGGAAACTACAAATCATTTATCTGATAAAAATCTTGTAGCCAAGATAGAGAGCTATCAAACCTCAAGGAAATAGCATAATCTGATTTTGAAAATCACCTTAAAAAGGTTTATCATAAAGACATGTGATGGCAAATAAGCACATGAAAAAATATTCAACCTTATTAGTCATGAGAAAAATGTAAATTAAAACCACAGTGAGATCATAGTACACACCGATAAGAACATCTAAGTTAAAAACATTGACTACTCATACATGACGTTGCAAGGATACAGAGGATATGTAACTCTCATATATTGCTGGTCATGCTGGAGTATAAAATGGTGCAACCACTGGGGAAAAAATTATTGGCAGTTTCTTAAAAAGTTAAACCTTCATATACCATATGATTTGTCCATTCTACTCCTTGGAATTTGTCCCCCAAAACAATGCCATAGGAAAAATTTTTTTTTCAACAGCTGAAAACCTGGAATGAACTTAAGTGTCCATCAACAGGAAAATGGATAAGCAAGCTGTGGCATTTCCGTACAATGAACAGATAGACATACAAAAACACACACCGACTCAAAAAAAGTTAGGAAAAAAGAGAGCATATACTGTATGCTTTTATTTATGAATACTTCCAGAAAATGAAAACAAATTTTTTATTAAGGAAACATAGTAGTGCTATGTTGTCAGGGAAAAAGTGGAAAAGAGAGATTGGAAAAGGCCATGAGGAAATTTTGGAAGGATGAGTATGTGCACCATCTTCTTTGTGGTGATGATTTTCCAAGTCTATTCATGTATCAAACTTGTTGAATTGTAAATATCATCTACGGACAGTTTATTGTATGTCAGTTACATCTCAGTAAGGCTGTGAATTAAAGACTGGGAAGGCTAGATTCCACTGGGAAGATGACATGTGAGCAGTCTTGGGGACTGAGGGCATTGGTTCTGTGGGTAACCAGTGCTAAGTGGGGCATGTCTCAATCAAGCTTGAAATAGAAAAGTGCCAGTATGGCTGAGCAGAGTGAGCATGGAAAGAAGACGGGAAGGGGAAGCACACAGGCCATGGAGCTCAGGTCTGAGGAGCTTGGTGGTTGTAATAAGGACATTGCCTCTCGTTCTGAAAGAATGGAGAGCCATCCTCAAGAAGACAGCACCGTGAAAGAACTGCTTTAGCTTTTGTGCTGAATGCAGAGTTCACAGGGGCAAGAGCTGAAGCATGAAGGGCACTAAGAAGAGTGTTTCAAGAAGTTAAGTTGAGAGGATGTCAGTGTCCCAGGACGTGGCCACAGTGTGCATGTCCTTTGAAGACAGAGCCAACCGGTGACCTTATGGATTTGATCCTGTGCCTATGTCAGCCTCTTAGGCCACCAATACTGCTAAAATACTTGGCATTGAGGTGAATAGATGGGTGTAGGAAAGAAATAGATGGAGATGATTGCAACAATGATTGGTGGAAATAGATGGCGATGGTTGCTACAATCTCTTGTATAGTTTTTGAAGACGATGAAGTTTCAAGTTTTCAAATGCAAGTAAATGACAAATGGATGAGGAGACAGACATGCTAATTACCCTTATTTGATCATCACACATTTTATATATTTATTAAATTGTGACTTTATTCTTCATAAAAGTATAGTCCTATGTGTCAGCTAAAAATCAAAAATAAAATAAAAATTTTTAAAAAGTGATTTCATTTTTTTTAAACTAGAAGGAGAGTTTTGCAATCAAATCACATACAGACAGCTAGTGGACATGGGGATGGCAGCAAACCCAATAAATCAGTTTCTTCCTTTGTAGGATTTATACTGAATGGGGAGTCTTCTTGGGTCTGGATTGATGTGAGGAAGAATGACTGATGAAAACATAACTTATTTCTGGCATTATTTTCTTTATAAAACATTCTTTTGGAAGACTCTTGGAAGACGATGAACTGCATTTTTTTTTCATCTCTGAATTCAAATTGATCCATACGTTTGTTCTGAGCCAAGTGGTTGCTGGAGTTCAGGGACAAATGGAAATGGGCAAATTCTTTGTTTTGCTTTGCACGTGGTTTTAGCTCACAAATGTAGAAGTGTTTTCAACATTTGTGAGCTAAAGCTTGAGGTTCCGTGGAAAATCATACAGCAAGAACCTAAATGCTGAAAATCCTAGGAAGAACAGGGACCACAGAAATCCAAGGAATGTTACTGAAAAGAGAAATAAGCATCTGCTTCCACAGTAGCATAACTTGTCTTTCTCTTACCGTGATGTGAAGCAGTGCACCAGGTGGGCAGTTATGCCTTCTGTCCTGAGATTGGAGGAGATGGAGATCAAGGGAGCAGGTGGGTGGCTGTTTGGGTCCTCTTGGGAAACCTGCTGCCTTCTTGAAATTACCCATTACAGCCATGGGGATGGGGAATGTTTACCTTATGTGGCTGCTGCTCAGGATTGTAAACAAACTGAAGTAAGTCCCCAAGGAAAAACTACACCTCCGAGGAGGTCCAACTATCAGAGAGAGGAATCAAGCATATCAGTGACTTAGCAAAATAGAAGAGCTACAGACAATTCAACAACACCACAAGAGCATGTCAGGATCTTTACGTGGCAAAAGCCATGGTGAAAGAAAGAAGAAGGAAGGAAGGAAGGAAGGAAGAAGGAAGGAAGGAAGGGAGGGAGGGAGGGAGGGAGGGAGGGAGGGAGGAAGGAAGGAAGGAAGGAAGGAAGGAACTGTCAGCAATTTGGAGAGATCAATTAGTCACAAATCTGAATTTGTGATCTAGATAATCAGGTTAAAGAATTGTCTGCAAGTACATGAGAAAAACAAAACAAAAAAAAAAAGAAATGGAAGTCAGAAGAGAAATGATGAGCTAAATGACCCTAAATGTAAACAATATTTCTACATAGCATCAAATAAACATTTGGCAAACATGGTATTATCACATAAAGAACGTGAGAAATGCACTTGAGCAGGAGAAAGACTTGAATTTTCAAAATGAAACAGGAGGTTGATCAAACAGATACTTGCCTAGACAGTACCCTGATAAAATTTAAGAACTTCAATAATAAAGATAGCAAGTTAGATAAGAAGATGATGGATAGATAGATAGATAGCTTTGAGACACCAAGGTACTTTTATCTCCAGAAATAAAAAGCAATTCAGCTACAAAGGAAAACAAATGTATTTGATAACAGCCAAAGGGAAGAGTAAAAACAGATGGGAGAATAGCATCCACATGCTTCTGTGAGAAGAGCTGAGAATGAAATTCTCATACTGGTGAGTCAAGGAGAGGTATCGGCAACTATCAAAGGATTAGCGGCTGCCACCAAAGAACACTGCAGTTAGAACAGAGAACTCACAATGAAAATGGATAAAGAAGAAAAGAAACAGGGTGAGTCCTTACTCTTATTTTCCTACTGCTCTTACTTTGATCTTTGGAAATTTGTAGGAAGACTTCAACTGGATTCTATTGTGCTGCAGCCGGACTGCAGCAGATGGTGGCCCGTTACGGGGAGCCCCGGGACACTCGGGGGTAAGTGACGAAAAAAGCTGCCTGTCCATAGATAGGACGGGAGCAATCTGCTCGTCCCTAGGCAGATAGGGTGAGAGGAAAAATGGCCATTTCGAGAAAATGGAGAAGATTGATGCAGTATGTTTGTGTCTTGTTTTGTCTTGAAATGTTGTATTGTCTTTGTGATGAAAATATGGAAGGGGTGAGAAGTAAATTGATAAGGGAAAAAGGCACCCCAGTGGAACCAAGAATAGTAGGGCATGTGTTGATAAAAGCCCAGAAACTCTAGTCAGAAAGAAAAAGAAAGTTCAGAAGAAGAAGGATTATCAGGAAAAAAGTTGCATCAAAAGGCTATTACTAAATACTTTTCGATACCGGAGGGTGCGTGAATCGACCAGGCTGCCACCTGCCCAAGCTGATCATGACACAGCAAGAATTTTCCAAGCGGCAGTTGCAGGCTCTTCCCCGCCCCCCTGCCCGGGGGAGCAGATCGCCACTGTGAGCCCAAATCTAGACCTGACCTGGAGGCACAGTCTCGCAGGCTTTTGCTCCCTGTGCCCGGAAGCAGTTTGAGTCTGGGACTCTCCCCGGGGCCATCTGGGGCTGCCCGGGATGCTACAGCTGGCAGAAGACACTACTGGCATCCCTGAAATTTGATCATTTCCAAGGCCAGTAACTACAATGGGTCTCCCACACCTGGAGGCTGATGAGTAATAAGCTATTAAGGCTTATTTCAAATGTAAAAAACCTTGAGATAATGTACTAAATTGTTCAAAAGGTTGTTTTCTTAGTGAAATGCTACAGGATTTTCTTTAGCCATCAGGAGTTCCTGCCTTCCGGTGAAAACAAAGGTGGAAGAATTTACAGTGTTGCTGAGAACTGGAGGAAACTTCGGCTGAGAACCCGAGGAGACTTCGGAGCTGTTACTGTTTCTGCTGCTACAACTTAAGCTAGCTGCTTGCAGAACTTACCTGGACTGTGATTTACCTGGACTGTGAGTTAATCTATTGAGACACTGCTTTATCTGGACTGAGACAACAAACTGTAATCTACAACAAATTGTAACTCGGTGTCTTTGCTAACGGTGTCATTGCTGGTATAATTTTTCCAAAGGCTTCTTGCATGGAGCCATCAATTGGCTTGGTATTGTAACATTTTGTATCCTCCCTTTCTGTTTCTAGCAAGTTATTTATGGTGTTTCTGTAAAAAACACTATGGTCGTTATTTAAATTAATCAAAAGGGGGAAATGTTAAGGTCTGTAAACAAGTCTGGATGGCGCCTGGCAAAATGCCAGAGGGAGTGGTTTGTAAAGTAACAAAAGCGAGCCATTAAGTGTGGAGATTCCTTATTGGTTGACTGCTGTATCTATTTTATGCTAATTAGATAAGCTGTGTAAAATGTATAAATATCGGTCAGATCCTACAATAAACCGCTCCTATTCCTGCTGCATCAACGTACACAAGTTATTCGTCACCCCCCGGATATTTTGCCCAGCCAGCCGGGCTGTGGCACTATTGCTTCTTCAGTTTCTATAAGAATTAAGGATAAACCCATGGTGATTTTGAGCTTATGGCCTGTATCAATAATCATTTTGTTAAATCAATGAGCATATAAAATCAATAGCAAATTAAAATGACCAACAAAAACATGTAATTCCTTTGTTGTTGGGTAAATGCACATTGTAATATATGAAATAGTACTCTACTTTTGTTGTATATTAAGGATATATCATTAATGTGTATTAATGCATGTGAGTGATAATATCCGTTTTTTCCCAAGGATACTATACCCATGCAAAACCAATGGATGTGAATCACTATGCTCTTTTGGGAAAGCAATCAGGCAACACTTATTAAAAATAAATATATCTATAATTTTAAACCAAAAAATTTCATTCCTTGGACTATATTCTATAACAATTAAATAGCATTGTATATAAAAAATGCTCTTGAAAATTAATCTATCATAGCTTCTTCATATGGGAAAAATGTAAACATAGTGATTAATTATCAAAAGCTCAAAATTTGACTAAGGCATTTATTCCATGGAAGACAACACTCCAACAAAATGAGTAAATTAGGTCTAGACTGGTTTACTAGGAAATATTTCACTAGATTTTTTTGAATGAGAAGCAAGACGAAGTACAATATACATAATATGGTTTTACTTATATAAAGTAGTGACAATAATGTTTTACCTTTTATAGGTCTATAAATATATATCACATATACTTGTATGATATATAGGTGTATGAATATGATGTATATCACATACATACATATATCATATGTTTGTTCCTTTATGATTACATAAACATAAAGACAATACAGCATGATCTATAAATTATTTACATCAATAAATTGAACAGATATATGATATGGTAAAGGAAGGAGAACACGGTATTATCACACAGTAATATGTGAGATATTATTATGTGTGATTTTTCTGCTGAAAATTAGCTGTTGCTAATGTCAACCATCTGTACCCATCAGCAAAGTTCCTGATTACATTAAAAATGATAGCATATGTACACCATTTGGAAGCTATAGGCAGCAATTATTCTTTTTCAGGAGAATCTGTTAGGTATGTGGTCAGACTACATTGTGAATTTTGCAATGCTTTCTTGGAATGTTCCTGAGAAACAATTATTGTAGCAGAAAAGCAGTTGAGTACATTAACAAGTGGTTCTTGAGATTCCTAAACTTTCAGATTTCCTGAAATCTAGTCATGGCTCTATCCAACTTTCACTCGCTTATCCTCTCGAAGAGTTTTGGAGATCTCTATTTCCCTGTAATAAATACACTCTTGATAAAATACATAGAGTAATTTCCCTGTGCCTGATTGAACCAGGTTATTGTCACAATAATCCTGCCTTATAAACAACTTCAAAACTTAGTAGTTTAAAATGATAAACATTTATTTCTGCTCATGAATCTATGATCATTCAGCTTGTTCATTAGATTTTTCTAGGCTAATCTCAGGTGAGTTGACGAAGTGTCTGAGGTCAGTAGGTGGGTAAGCTGGTGACAGATGGTCTGGGAAGGCTGGTCTAGGGTCTTTCTCTTCTATGCGTGGTTTCTCATTCACTAACAAACTTGCTCAAACTTTTAATGTGGTAGCTAAATGAGTCCAAGAGGCCAAAAAGAAGCACGAACTGTCTTTTGTTGAGTCAAGTTTAGAAGGGGTGCACCATTGCTTCTGCCATTTTTCTTGCCAAGGGAAGTCAAAAGGCAAGTACATATTCAAAGCCTAAATAATAAACTCCATGTGATGAGGAAAAATGCTACAAGACACATTCTAAAAAGTGTGCCTCCAGTGTGGGAGTGGCTCAGAGCACTTATCTACCATGCACTGGGCGCTGTGTCCAACCCCAGCACTGCTAATTTTTAAAAAATAATAATTATACATAGGGAGAGAAAATTTGGTGTCACTCTTGTTAGCAATTGATCACCTTGCCCAAGTCCTTTGATAGAGAGGTAAGGAGAGTAGCCAAAGAAAAAAGAAAAAGAAAGAATTCAAGAAAACAGCACATAGAAAAAGCAACACAAAGCACAAACTTTTTGTTTAATTTATAAAAACCTATAAATAATTATGTATATGAATTTCGACAATAATATTCTTCTTTAATCCTAAGAGGAAATATAAATTAAAACCTTTTCAATCAGGATAGTTTCTCTATATAACAGAACATATTCATCATGTATATTTGAAGCTTTGTTTTTTAATTGGTATATCATAACTGTGCAATTATGGGGCTCAGTTTGATATTTTGATACATGCATATAATTTTGAATGATAAAAATCAGTGTAAATAGCATTTTTATTTCCTTAAGCATATATTATTTCTTTGTATTTAGAACATTCAAATGCCTCTATTTTATTTCTTTATAAAATATATAACAAATTGTTGTGAACTATGGTTATTACCTACTTTTGGTAGAATATTACTTTTATCCCTCTGGAGAAGAGGCATCAAAATGTAGTGGTCTAACAGAAATAAAAGTAATAATCTCTAGGGAAATAAAAGTAATAATCAGAAATATAAGTAATAATCTCTAGGGACAAATATTTTACTTTTTACTTATATGAAATCAACGTTGTTATTGTTTATTTAATCATCTTTGCATGAGCAAGAACATTCAGTATCTGTCATTCTGTGCCTGACTTATTGAAGTTAACATAAAGTCTCTCAGGTTTATGTATGTTGCTGCAAATGACAGGATTTTATTATTTTTTTACAATCAAATAATATTCCATTATGTACATGAGTACGTGTGTGTGTGTGTGTGTGTGTGTGTGTGTTTGTGGTGTTATTTTCAGACAGTGTCTCACTAAGTTACTTAGGAGATCACTGAGGCTGGCCTCAAACTCATCATACTCCTGCCTCAGCCTCCACAATTGCTGGGATTACAGGCATGTGCCACTGCTCCATAGTTTTTTTGATTTGTTTTTTCATGAGTTTTTTTATTAGTTAATATAAATACTGCTTGTTTTTATATGTTGATTTTGTGTCTGTACCTGCATTGAATTTATTTAATAGTTCTTACAAGTTTGTTTGGTTTTGTGGAGTAGATTTTTAAGTTTTTCTTTACATAAAATTATCTCATCTGCAAGCAATAATGATTTGACTTCCTCTTTTCCTATTTGGACACCCTTGATTTCTTTTTCTTGTCTATTTGCTCTGTCTAAGTCTTCCAGCACTACATTGGAAATGGGTGATGAGGGTGGAAGCTTTGTCTTTTTCCTGATAATAGGGAAAACCATTTCAGTCTTTCCTTATTCAGCACAATGTTTGCTACAAGTTTCTCATATATAGCCTCATCTGTGTTGAGGTTGGTTCTTTCTATACCTATTTCTTGAGAACTTTTTTTTTATTACTATGAGATATTGCTCTTACTAAATAATCTTTCTGCATCTACTGAAGTGGACTCAAGAGAGGGGTTATGGCTCAGCAGTAGAGCGCTCACCTCACACGTGTGCAAGGCCCTGGGTTCGATCCTCAGCACCACATAAATAAATAAACTTATATTTAAAAAAAGACCATGAGAGAATAGAATTTTAGTTGTATCTGGCTAGAGCCCTTCTAGTAGGTTAGTTTTCCAAAGGGACCCTTCACATTGAACAGCTGCCTTACCATTGTTGTGCCAGGGGAAAGAGGTCTTCACACTACTGTGGAGATTGTCAGAGTGTGTGTGTGTGTGTGTGTGTGTGTGTGTGTGTGTACGCATGCGTGCATGCAAGTGTGGAAACCTTCATACAACAAAAAAGGGAAATGAATGAGCAAGTATGATATATATGCTAAATTTCATCTTAACCTTCACAGCACAAAAAATAATTAAAATTTAAATTTAAAAATTAGCTATATAATTTTATACTTCCTTTGAACAGCACTTCCTTCTGTTCTTCCATTAGTGCCACTCAGCTCTTTGTTGTAATATAAATAGTACCAAAAGATTAAAAAAAAAAACAAAGTATTATGTAAGTTTCCTTAAAAAGACATGATCATCCTGAGAACCTCACCTCTCCTTGGGGTAGTAACTAATGCACGCAACATACATAATGACGCAGGTGGCTTTGACACACCTGTATAACAAACATAGAGGGGTTTATGAGTGCCTGACGGAGGGTTAGGAGCCATTCTGTGCAGGATAGGCTGCCCAGCAGGCTTGCAGGGTTGGGGCTGGGTGAGTAAGGCTGGTACTTCCGGGACCTCGAAGGATGGGCTGCCTGACAGCTTCCTGGGGCTGTGGGAGGGTGGACAGGGCTGCTCTACTGGTTAACCTTGAGTGGGTAGGGTCTCAAGATAGTTCAGGACAGAAGGAGCCTGGATGGGGGAGGACACAAAGAGGGCTGGCCTCTTTCTCTAGGTCAGTTCAGGTCTGGATTGCCTGTCAACACCTGCAACCAGGCTCAGGGTCTGTGATGGCTGCAGACTTCTCCAGCAGCGAATACCTCGGGTGTCCACCATGTTAGTGAAGCTGCAGGAGAACTCCTGCTTCCCCTTCCCCACTGAGCAGGCTCTCTCTGTTCAGGGTTTGATCTTGACCTGAAAGATTAGACCTTAGGTACTGCACAGTTGGCTCCTTTCTTCATACAACCACCATGTGTCTCTGCTTGCCAACATCTTGCCACGTCCTCATGGCACTCTATGCCCTGCTTCTAACACTCCCGTCAAATAGTCATTGATTTCTTTTTTACATTGACCTTCATGGTGGATGGAAGTGTGTAGGCACCTCTCGTGGACGGCCTTGCTGGTGTCTACAGCTGAACTTTGTGCCCTGGACTAAACCTGCCATTTTCCTCTACTCTCAGCACCTGGAAACCTCTCTCTGTTTCCGATGTTAACTATTTTATATTCATCACCTAAGCTGATATCCTGTAGTATTTGTCTTTCTGTGTCTGGCTTATTTCAATTAGCATAATGCACCCTAGGTTCATCCATAGTGTTTCAAATGACAGAATTTCTTCCTTTTTTAAGCTGAATAATATTCCACTGTATGTGTGCTTCACATTCTGTTTGCCCTTTCATTTGTTGATGGGCCTTGTCTTTAAGTCTTGACTACTGTGAATAATTCTACCATTGACAGGAAGGACAGGCATTGTTTTGAGATGCTGATTTTTAATTCCTTTGGATTTATACCCCATAGTGCTATTCATCCAATAGTTACTTATTTTCACAGTCCTTTCCACACAAAAGGAGCATCCACAGAGAGGTAGGTTCTGCTGGCAACCTCCCAGCCCAGGGAGCAACAGAGCATATGGGCGCTCAGTTGAAGTGTCTAACCACCATCGTCAGGCCATGCATAAAGTGACTATTATTATAGAGGTTAAATGGTGACTTTAATTCAAATACACAAAGAGAATACCAATTTTTGTAATTAGAGTTGTCAAAAGTTTTCTCCCTTTTTCACTTGACAAATCACTGTCTGTACTTACAATTCTGGAGCTCATCTCTTGAACTCCAACAGAACTCTGAGCTAGTTCCCCCCACTCCCCCTCACAACTTCTCTTGACCCAATGCACTTTGTCTCTCTGCTCTATCTTACTTCTGAACCAGGTTCTGCTCTGTAATCGCATGTGCGCAGCTTAAATTTATACATTATTTTGGATCACCTGACTTTCTGTGACGATATTGATAAGGACTTATTTGTCTATATGCCAGCTACCTAGCAAAGTTCCCCAAATCTTTTAGGCCCCTCCACTGGGCTCTCAATCAAATGATTGAATGAGGAAGACTGAGTTGAATTCCACGAGACTTTTAGCTCAGTCTTAGAAGGTATAATTGTCTGATTATGTTCATCAACAGGTGAGAGAATAGTCTTAAGTGCTAAGGAAAGCAATGAAACCATTAGCAACACCTCTTCATATTTATTTCATATTTCATGAAATTTCATTTATTATTTTAAAGTTTATTTCATATTTTAAAGGGAAAACAAGATCTATGAAATGCAATTGCACATTCAACACACTCCCATTTGAGAATTGAACAACTCAGGGTAAGGGTAGATGGATAGACGCAAAATGATTGATCAGCTGGTTGGAATGTCCAGCGTGTTTTGTTAAATGCTTAAAGTCAAAGAATGAGTGACATCTGCTGATTTGAAAAACGTAAAACATTCCATGACTCTTCCTTCACCATTTCTCTTCACTCCCAGTCACATTCGGGGGAAAAAAAATCTTTCCTCTTTTTCCAGATGGTAGCATAAATTTTCAGGTCAAGTGATATTAAAAATAGATAATAGCCTGGACCCCATGAGTCTCTACAGAAAGACTAAACAGGCACAATGGGGAATATCATTGTTTTGGTTTTCTTTATGAGCTTTTATGTACTCAGCTGCTTCTCAGGCAGACTTTTACTGCAGTGGGACCTGAATCATTCTGAATTCCGGTTCCACATCACTTCCCGTCCTTTACACTCTCTCAGCTCCGTGCCACACAAGTCAAGGGAAACAGCCTCACAGCTGTGCTCAGTCTCTGAAGGAGCGCTCCCCGCCGTCACCGGCTTGGTTTGGCTCTTGGAATCAGAATTCTGTAAAGTTTTGTCTCTGGGTGCTGCTCTGTGCAAATGTTCTGCTATCTTAAGGAATATGAACTTATTTTAAAAAAGAAAAAAGAAATGAAAACCAAGGTTTTCAAATCAATTTGAAAGGTTCCCTTGGTTTTGTTTAAGGACATAGTGGTTATTTTGGATTCCAGAGAATAATTGTTCTTGGCAATACACTCATTACTCAGCTTCAGTGCAATTCCCTTTAGGATACTCTCCCAAACCTCGGAGCTAAGTGGTCTCATTGTGTGCACTTTCTAACATCCACTCTTTTGTTTGCACTTGCGTGTGTGCTCTCAAAGCACTTGCTCATGGAGTCTTTAGTTCTGATTCCTCTAGTGTCCTTTTCAGTGGCTGAAGGAAGCGCTTGGTTTAGGCTGGCTAAATTTTACAAGGTAATTCATTCTATGCTCATGGTGTTGATGCAGCATATCTAAAATCCTTGAATTAATGATGGTGAATTTGGAACCACCTTCTTACCATTTTAGTAAAGATCACCTTTCATTTCCATTGCTCGTATTTATTTGTAGTGCACGTACTGGCTACTAAAATCAAAGAAAATGGTAGCTCAGATTATGAGTAGGATGAAACCAATAATAAACAAAACATTATCAAAGTTTCGTGAAAGTTGAAGCGTAGCAGGGATCACAGAAATATCTTAAAAAATATTTGCACTTTGTGGATGAGGACTATGACTGCTGCAGTGTAAGTAACTTATACCATTCCACACAGTCAATTAGTGCTTGACAGCAGGCTTTACCTAACACAGTGAGATTGGCATGAGTTCTCCTCACATTTCATTCCCACTGTGTATCTCTGGACAAGTTATTTTAAAAATCCTATGGTTAACTTTTTGCTCTTATAAAACAAGACAATGATGCCAACTCTGCAGTATCTGTATGGGGATGAGATGGCATGGGAAGCAGCAGAGTTCCTAGGCTCAGTACCAGGTGCTAAGTAGTTACCACTGCAGAAGGCTGATGTCTCCGTAACCAAGTGGGCTGCCACCTGTGTAGGGGCTGTTGCTCAAAAACCACTTCCCTGTTTAATCCCTTGTTAGAGTCTGGTAATCATGGTCAACACTTGTGATTTGTGAAGTCACAATGGCTCTTTTCCACTAAGAAATATGTTCAGGAGACATGTGGGTCACGAATCACTGGCGGAGAGACGACTTCACCCACGGCCCTCACAGGGATCACTCTGTACACAGAGAGCTTGGGCCACTATTCCTTACACTATGATATTCTTCATGGGTGATGCTGGCCCAACCTGGCCAGTGGGACCTTTTCCAAAGAATTAAGAACAATGACAACGAAGAAATGCGTTAATTAGAATGGCAGACACTGATGACAGAGAAACGTGGATTCTTTCCAGTGTTGTCCATATTAGGAGCTCAAGCCTCAGAACGTCTCTGGGAGGAGAGGAGAAGATGTCAGTGAAACAGAGCGAGCCAGTTGCTGATAGAGCAGGAGAAGAGAGAGACACAGCCCAGGGAGCAGGGACCTAAGGGCCCTTAGGAAACAGCCTGGCTCTGCACTGTTGGGAAGGCTCAGTGGTGTTCTCAGTGCGCTTCACTTAGGCAAAATTCAGAAGATTCTTCTTCTGGCAATGAAAATTCCATGCCTAGAGCTGCCTCTGCAGTTCCGGTTTCAATGGCAATGTGAGAACAAAGAGACTCGCTCCAAACACCAGACACACAGCGCTCTCTTAGACATGAGGGCTTTGGTCCCTTTCAAGGAGGACATCACTTAGCTTCTTCCTAAGCACTTTGGGCTTTGTCACAGGAAACAACTCTTCTCCCCTTCCCCCGCCCCTTCTGGCCCCTCTTGTTCCTCTGAATTCTTGAATGGTGACCATGTGAGCTGCCACCTGAATGTGTGGTCTGAGCCGCCCTTTGAAGATTGCCGCGATGATCTCTGCTGACTTCTGCCCTGTGCTTTTATTTGGAACCCCTGGCTGTCTGTTTGCTTTCCTAAATGTTTGCAGACTCAGAGCTGATGAGTTTTAAGTGCCTGCGGTGACCAGCACCAGGCTCTTCAGTTTACATTTACTTTAGATATCAAAAAATGAAATGGAACACGCTGGGACACAGGGCATCCCACGTCCCTGTCCCCTTCCCTTCCATCTTTTCTCCTTCCTTTTCATTTCCCTCTCTGCATTCCATCATTTTTCAGTCTTGTATATATTTATGTGATAACAGTAAAAACACTAATACTTGCTGCCTGATTTTGGAGTTATACTAATTATAGAAAATTTGAAAAATAATTAAAATACCAAGAAAAATATCATATAGAAAAATATCATATAGAAAAATACCATATAGAACAATTACAATTAACATTTTGCTTTATCTCTTTTTCTTTCCAGGTTTCTCTCAAATAAATAGAGTGATGATAGACATAAAAAAGGGACTGGTATCATATTCTAAATGCTTTGTGCTTTCACTGTTATCACTTTGTATTTTGCAAAAATAATTTGCAAAATTAAATATTCTTAAAAAGTATTTAATAAATGAATATTTTATCATACAAATGCACTGTGGTATCTTTAATCAATTCCATTTCACTTAACAATGCTTTTATTTTTCAGATATATAAAGTGTTCAAGTGAATAGTTTTACATCTATAATTAAAATTTTAAGGCATATTTAATGTTTCCTAGGAAAATTTATATGAGAAATTTATGGTGTTTATTGTTATAAGCTTTGTAAGAGATTTTGATGTACATTTCCAGAGCATCAGAATTTCATTCCAAGCTAAACTTAAGGATATTGCCAAATAATACATGCCTCAAATATAAGATCTTAATTGTGATCATTAATCAGTAGTTTGTTATGATAAGTTATTAATGAAGTCAGATTAACATGATGAAAATATTATATTACTATGTAACCCAATTATTGCACACCCGCTAAGCATTTGTAGATCAAAAGTAGAAAGCCTTTCTAGAGAAAATATTATCATTGAAAAATAATCCAAGACACAGAGATGATTATGGATTTAATGCCATATGCCTTGGGGTGGTGTTGTGGATGAGTAGACACCAGACCATCAGGTGGAGAACGAGCAGTAGCTGTCTGAAGGTAGAGAGAGAATATTGCCTTCCCATTCACAACAACAGACTGAGCGTGAGTCACCTTGACTTTTCTGTTTAAAAAAAAAATGAACTCTTTTAACAGGCTTACTAAACACTAATATGTATATAAACCAGAGGAAATATTTTGTGGAATCTGAGAAAATCCACAGTGCTGATCAATAAATAAAACGTGTTTCAAATTGAGTGAATAAAACACCTATCTATATATTAAAATGAAATAATTGAAATTAAAAACTCAATGGATAAGAAGAAATCACATAAAATTAAAGAGAAAAATATTAAAGTAAAATACAGAGCTGAAGAAATTACCTCTAATTTCTTCTTGCATAAGCAAGAAAGAGAATGAGAATGGTCTGAGAGGGAGAGACTCTGAGAAGTTAGGAGTTAGAGAGTTATGGAAGAGGATAGAAGACGTTCTAGCACATTCTTACCAAAGCCACAGAGGTTAAATAGAGATGTTAGGAAGGATAATGCAGAGTTGATGGTAGAGATCAGTAATTTGACAGAACTGTAAACTGTAAATCTTTATATTGCTAAGCCATAAGGGGCAGGAAGCAGGAAAAATGGAAGGAAATCTTCACCTTGGAGGATCAATCATCATGAAAAATAGATCTTAAAAGTGGTAGAGAGCCAGCACAATGGTGCATACCTGTAATCCCAGTGACTTAGGAGGCTGAGGCAGGAGGATCACAAGTTTCAGGACAGCCTCAGAAACTTAGGAAGGCCCTAGGCAACTTAGTGAGACCCAGTCTCAAAATAAAAAATGAAAATAAAAAGAGCTGGGGATGGAGCTCAGTAACTAAGCACTCCTATGACCTCTGTGTTCAATCCCCAGTATTAAAAAGAAGGTAGGGAAAAGACCAAATACTTGCAAAGAAATATCTGGGAACCTGGGACACAGTAATGAACTCGTTAACAGCAATACTTAATGATAGAGGCAGAAAAGTGTGGAATAATTTTTTAATATGCTGAGAAAATAGCATTTATTGACTTAGAATTGTGTACATTATCTACATAGCACACATACGAGTAAAATGAACTTGTTACACACATAAAAATGAGACTTTACCAGCCCTTTCAGACAGAGAGATGCTACAGAGAAAAACCCCAGTGCAAATGGGAATGGTAATAAAACACCCCAATTTTAAACAAACATTGCATAAAATAACGATGTCTAACTTGTAGAAAAATAATATTAAAGAGAAATTTAACATGGGGCACTAATAATGCACAATTTGTGTAATGTTGAATGCACTTGAAATAATCTAAGGCTTAGGGGAGATACTTATGATGATGAAAGTTTTTGGTCAAGTATGCCACCTCTCATCACTCAAAGGACATGCATGGAGTGTATATAATTCCCAAACAAGGAAGGGTGGGGGATGCAGGAAAATTAGCTAAAAAGAGGTTAGTACTGGGCAAGGGAATAAAAGAGAGGTTTGGGTATAACAGCTGTTTCTTCATCTGGTGATGGTTACTCCAGCAGGTCTACTTTGTGAAAATTAGTTAAGTTGTAATGGGTCATGAGTAACTCTCTTTTTCCTTTTTTTTTCTTTTTATTTGTTCTTTTTGAGATATTCATGATAGTGCAGTGTATTTCAACATATTATACATGTATGGAGTATTATTTCCCATTTTTGTGGTTGTACATGATATGGAGTTACATTGGTTTCGTATTCATATGTGAACATAGGAAAGTTTTGTCTGATTTATTCTATTGTCTTTTCTATTCACATCCTCCACCTTTATTCCCCTTTGTCTAAAGCAATGGACTTCTATTCTCCCCCCGTCCCTTATTGTGTGTTAAAATCTGCTTATAAGAGAGAACATTTGGCCATTGGATTTTTGGAATTGGCTTATTTCACTTAGCATTAGAGTCTCCAGTTCATTCATTTACCAGCAAATGCCATCATTTTATTTTTATTTATGGCTAATATTCCATTGTGTATATATGCCACATTTTCTTTATCCATTCATCTGTTAAAGGACACCTACCTTAGTTCCATAGCTTAACTATTGTGAATTGAGATGCTGTAAACATTAATGTGGCTGCGTCACTATAGTTTGCTGATTTTAAGTCTTTTGAGTATACCAAGAAGTGGGATAATTAGGTCAAATAATGGTTCTATTCCAAGTTTTCTAAGGAATCTCCATAGTAGTTGCACCAATTTGTAGAAAGTGAGTAATTTTCTTTATATGTGACATACTCTAAATGAAATAGTTATTTCAAAAACCCAGGTGCATGGCTAGGCAGTCAACCAACACTGTAAGTTTCTTGGTTTATGCAAGCTTCTTGCATGATGGTTATCTGTGTCCCCACTTCCAGGTTCATCTTTTCAGCCACTTTACCTCTTTAAGCTGATTATTTTTACATTATTACATATTCTTAAATAACACATTCATGACTACTTTTTTGTGTTATGTATCATGTTTTGATCTCACCAGGTAGATAAGAACATGACCTTCTTTCTAGAGGGTGCCATTTCACCACGAATGCAGGTCCTTAACATGCCATCACATTTCAGCGTAGCAATAGAAAAACGTTCTTAGAACAAAATCCAGTGTCTGTAAAATGACAACTAAGAGCTACTTAGAGCTTAGCCACTTGGTAAACCATGACAAAATTTCTCCCTGCATAATTTAAAAATTTTTGCTAAAATTGATCTTTATTTACTTTTGCTTAACTTGCTCCAAACTTCTTCCTAACACAACTAATGCACTTATTTCCCACAATTTCCTTTGGTGACATTCAGATAAACTGTCATTCCACTGTCATCATGCAGTGACCTCTGTACAGCGGCTACCCCAGCCTCCCTCTTCACCACTTGACTCTTGCTTTGTTTTGCTTCTCTCCTGGTAGGGCTTCCTCTTTGTTTAAGTTATATTTCCCTGCTTCTGTAAGCCATAGCTTTCTCGTTCATTATTTTGCTGATAAAATTGTACGGTAACTTTCTGAAAAGGTGTGGGTGTATTTGAGGTTTCTCTGTGCATCTGTGAAAAAGCCTTCATTCCACCTTGAGAATTGATTGATTCTGTGCTGAGTATAAGATTTTAAATAATTTTCCTCTAGAACTTTGTAGGCCATTTTACCATCTTCTGTTTCCCAGTGCAGGTATTTAAAGCCTAAAGAGGGTCTGACCGTTTTTGCTGTCTGTGCATGTGTGTGCTTATGTGTGTGTGTGTGTGTGCACGCGCGCGCACACGCACGTGCATGTTGTAGTGGGCATTGAACCCATGGGTGCTCTACCACTGAGCTACATCTCTGGCCATTTTTATTTTATTTTGACACAGGGTCTTGATAAGTTGCCCAGGCTGTCCTTGAGCTTGCAATCTCCCTGTCTCAGCTTCCCAAGAAGCTGGGAGAGCAGGCATGTGCCACTGTGCTTAGCTCTGGTCCGAGTCTTGAATCAATGTATCCAACCTGAGTTATTTATTGGCTCAGAGTCCCAGAGAAACTCCTTCTTTGTGCTGAGTGAGCTGATTTTTACTAATATGTTTTGCTGTAGGTTATAGATAGGCACAATTTTCAGTAAAGGGCCAGATAATGAATACCTCAGATTTGGGACCAAAAGCTCTCTATGGGAATTATTCAACTCCATCATATTGTAAAAGCAGTCCATAGACACACAGAACAGATTTCTTAGAGAAAAAGGTAGTTTTTCTATAATAGCAACAGAAAAAAAATAGCAGTACCAACCTCACAGTTTAATCCTATTAGATATATATATATAAAAACATGTAAAATCTAATGACATAACAAAACAAACAAAACTTTATGTTCTTTAACTTCTTTAATACTTACAAGAAACTAAAAGGAAATTAAATCATACTTATTTCACAGAAAATAAAACATAGGTACAGGGTGTTTAAGTAAAAAAATGTTAGAAGAAAACAGATTATAGATTCAGAGTTTAAACCAGAGCCTTTGGGACCTAGAATCCATATTCTCTGCCCGTGTCCTATCTCATGTGACAGAGACTACAGATCATGTCTATATATAGATCAAGAGTAAACCTGGGCTGAAGAAAACAAAGACTGAATCTATTTTCACTTCTTAGGATAGTAAATCTAGAGAACTCTCGGCGAACATGATGGTCAGTAGATTCACTTTCTCCCTGCTTACCACTTGAACTTCCTCATCATTCATGAACTGCAGTTGAAGAAATCTGTATGTAGATGACTTTTTTTTTGAAGGAATAAAAAGAGTCTTTTTAAGATATTGTTTCAAATAGGTTGACATTTTAAGTGATTAAAGTTTGTAATTAATCACTTTTTATCTTATCACTGAATTTGAAATACTGATGTGTCCTACAGAATAATTTATATTATTAAAATAAAATGCAGCTTTTTTAATTGGTTATTGTTTGAAAACTTGTGGAATATTAATATTGACATTTCAGAGGAAATGATTTAAAAATATGTGTGTGTGTATGTGTGTGTGTGTGTATATATATATATATATATATATATATATATATATATATGAAATTTTTATTTTGGAGTACCAGGGATTGAATTCATAGGCACTTGACCACTGAGCTACAACCCCAGCCATATTTTGTATTTTATTATAGACAGGGTCTCACTGAGTTGCTTAGTGCCTCACTAAATTGCTGAGGCTGGCTTTGAACTCATCATCCTCCTGCCTCTACCTCCTGAGCCACTAGGATTACAGGCATGTGCCACCACTCCCTACAAAATATAAATATTTTGAAAACTATCTTCTAATATTTACACACCTCTAAATTTAAAAAAATCCCAACTCCTATGTTTATGAAAATAACAGAATACAGGTTATAGGAAACAAAACCCAATATCAGTGATAACTGACTTAAGGATATTATTTTTATTTTTTATATTTAAGTGACTTCTCATGTTCTTATTTAATTTGTCTCACTTCTATGTTGGTACATATTCAACGGTATCTCTTGATTTTTGAATGGTTATGTCCTGTTAACATGCACTTTGGCCCAACTGTGGCTGTCTTATGGACACACAGGAACACATGCTCTAACACTTACTTGGACTCTTCCATGTGTCTCTCAAATAAACACCTGTCGTTGAATGAAACCCAGGATTTGTTCATTGTTCTCTCATTTTCTTTGTTTTTATAAAGGAAATGTGGATATGGAGAAATTTTATAAATATACTATGAAAATACATGTATTAGCAACAGTACAGCTCATTAAAAACTTCATTATAGTGCTCATGTTGAAGACATTTTGACCACACACACGTATGCACTCATGCGTGCAAACACACACACACACACACACACACACACACACACACGCACACCTGATTTTGTAAAATTGCCTGTATTTGCATACATTTAAATACATTTTCCCAAACATCTCCTGAGTGTCCTATGTGTGCTCAGCAACTGGGCAAGGAGCTAAGGACATCAAAGAATAATCTTCGAAAAAGCCTTGTCCTTATGAAAGATCATGAAGAGATGAGGAATGGACAACCACAACATTCTGGAAGACAGTGCTGTAGGTTGTGCTAAAAGCAGAGAGAGTACAGAGTGGGGCTCTGTGATGGACAGCGTGAACAGCAAACCTCCTCATGAAGGCCATGGAGTCCTGACTGGTCACGAGAAGATGAACCACGTGGTAAAGGAAGATAAAAGGAAGGGTTTGGGGTAGACACAGCTGAAGCCCAATGGTGTGGTGCTTTAAGACGCTTGGGGAGCAGAGTGGAGGATGCATGAGAGCTGGAGAAGGCGGGAGGCACAGTAGCCACACCACAGGCACCTCCTGCATCCCACTGTGCCCCCGACTAGCCAACCCTGCATGCCAAGGAGGACACCTCTCCTTCTTGGTGTGGCCTCTTTCCAGGTTGTGTGCAAGAGGGAACAAGCTCACTGTAGGATTGGCAGGTTCTGACTAGCCCACCAATGTGGAAAATAGTCATGCTTTCTGAGGTTAATGAGCCTAGAATCCTGGATGATGGGTCCACAAGGTAAGGACTACAAGACAAGCCAGAAAGGAGGAAACTCCCAGTACCCCCTTCTCCCCTGCCTGCAGGAGCCAGGACAGGCTCTTGCAAAAGATGCTGCATGTCCTCTTTGTGACAAGCCCACAGGTAAGCTTGCCTGTCAGTTTACAAATGGGGGCAACTAGAAGTCGATCAAGGTCACATAGCTAGTTAAATGGGGTGGCCAGAAAGTTTGGGGTGTTCCAGGTTGGGATTGCTTTGGCTTGATTGCTTCTGGGGATGAAGACAAGTTGGTATTCAGAGTGCAGCAAGATTGAGTGCTTTCCTGACATATGAAATGGAGTCTGGGCACAGGGGGATGACCAAACGTTCAAATCATCGCCCGCTATTAACTCTCCAGGCAAGGGAACACGCATCTCCATTTACCCTGGAAGCGCTGGCGGCCATGCGGAGGCAGTGCCGGAGCACGTGTTTCCCTGGGTCCGTGGCAGGAGGCCACACGCCATGCCTAGGTGCACGTTAACATGACATAAATGTTAATGTCCTGTTCTAAAACCAAAGCCTGCAGGAGAGAGGAAATACCACCCCCGCCATGCCCGGCCCCGTGTTTGGATACTGCAGTCTATATTTTGACTCCTGAGTGTGATGACTAGGTAACTTTTCACAAGGATTTCATTTTTTCCCCTGTCAAGCCACATTATTTTAAGGGTGACAATAACTTGGCGGCAAATGAGCTGAAACCATCAAGGTGATAAATGAGTTTCTAGGAGAGGGAGGCATCAGCCCGGCCTCCGCTTTGCAGGACCACACACCTCTGTCCCTCTTCCACCTTCTCAGAAGAACAATGTGTCATAGATCTCCCCTCCCTGCCTCCCCCAAGGCCCCCTGCCCCCGGGGCCCCGGGCTTCTTAAGGCAATAGAGAACCATGTGATTTTGGAAAATAGAACATATTTCACAATGTTTGGGCAGGGGGAGAGACAAAGTTGATATTTTCCTTTGGCTGTTAGCAAGGATCTGATTTATAAAACTGCTTGGAGACAACTCCTCACCCAGTTTATTTACTCTGTCAGCCGGGTCTGTCTCTGAAGTGAGGCTGCCTCTGGTCAGCTCCGTGGTCAGTCTGGCTCTTTTGAATTGAAACCTAAGAGCATGTGTGGGAGGGCCTGGGGAGCTGGGGAGTTGAGTTTCTCCTGGAGAGAGATGACTTTCAGACTGTGCTACAGAATAAAGCAGGGATAGGGGCGGGTTGTGCTCTGAGTTTCCTGCACATAATCTCAACTAAGTTCCTCTTTAACTCATCAAACGCAGTAAGGTTAAGCAATCTGTCAAAGGATTTTCCCCGAGACTTAGCGGCCAGGATCTGAACCAGCAACTGCTATACTCTGAAGCAGCCTCCCTTGCCTTTCCATGTATTTTTGTCCAGGTTTTGGTTCAAGATAACACCCAGGTCATCAGCAGGTTCTAGGGACAAAAGGGCTCATGACCCTGAAGGGCGAGCAGCCCGGAGGAGGGTTTTGTGATGGGAAATGAATGTGCAGCAAGTTAACTGTCTCACTTCCAACTCCACACTTCCTGTCACCTGCTATGATGTCCCTCCCTGCTTATGCTATAGATTTGCCTTTGCTATCCTGTCTCCTGTTGGGAAGGACAAGGCATCAGGGAGTGGATTAACTTCACTGGGTTGCATTTCACTTTTGCCCTGAGCGAAGCCCAGGGGCTTCAAGCTCATTAGGAGCCTCAGAGTCCATGCTCAGTGTGAGCAAGAGAGCCCGGCTGATGGAGAGGCGGCAGCAGGGTGGCTCTTGGGGGACACCTGACACAAAGATAGGGCCCCAAGGCCATGGAAGGCTGAGAAGAAAGTGAACTCCAGGCCCTTATTTTTCACCTTTTTTTCTTTAATGTTTTATGAAAGTGAATTTAAAATTTAAAAGTTGTAGGCTTAGTTTTAAGTCTGTTACCTAGAACATATCAAGTGTGCTATGAGCTGACACTGCCTGGCACATTCACTAGAGTTGGAGCAAGCTGAGTGCCCATATTTTGTCTTACTGACTGTCTTACCAGCACACACTCAGAGAAAGTCTGGGAGGTTCATCAAATAACGGGGATACCGATGAATCTTTTCACTTCCTTGAGCCTCACTTTGTTTCATTATTAAATAAAAATAAAGCATGAGTTTTAGGCTGCTGTGAGTATCCAAGAAGATAATCTCTATTGAAGGAATTGTGTGAATTATAATATAATTTCTAAGTGTGTGTATGTATAATACAACATATATATAATATATATATTTTATAAATATATATATTTCCAAAATCAAGCTCTGATCTCACTCTGTGTTCCAAACTCAATGATTGACCACCTTTTTGATATCTCCATGTGGCTGTTTTAGTGGCACCTGAAAGTTGCAAAGGGAGGGGGAGTTACAACAAGCACGTGAAGCTCAGCCTACCACTTGCCTAGGCCATATGAGGCCCTGGGTTTGATTCTCAGCACCTCAAAAAAAAAAAAAAAAGTTTCCAAAGGAATGTTGCATTCTACACTCCACACCCCAAGCTTGTTCCTCTCTACTTTTTAAACTTAGAAAATATCACCAACGTTCACCTAGCTCCTCAGACTAAAACACCCAGGACCTTCTTGAACTCACTTTTTTCTAATCCATGTTGTTACAGAAAACCAGTTGGCTCCACCTTCAAAGGCTATCCCAAGTTCTCCTCTTACTACCCCCAGAGCACTTTCCTTCCTCCAGACTGTCTTGACTTCTCCCCTGGACTCCCAAGGAGTCCTTCTGCTCTCATTGACCACTGGACGTCAGACCCTGCGGCTGTCCTGATTAAACCCTGCCTGGCCGCCTCTCCTTGAGCCGTGGTGTACAACCCCACACATGTCTTCCCCTGCTCTCCAGGCACGCCCCCCTCACACCCAGCAGGGGTCTCTCTCTCTTTCTGTCTCTGCTGCCTTCCTTCTCTTCCTGGCCATCTTCCATGCCCTCCGGAATAAGGGCCTTTATGGTGGTCTTCTTCTGTTGGGAATCTCATTCTTGACAGTCACATGCTCCTCCCTGGTTTTACTCACTTCTCCATTTGAACATGGCCTCATGATGGGTCCACCAGTGATTCTAAGAACCCACACCACACGTTTCACCACCTGCCCTGGACTTGCTTTGCTTGATGTTTCTTCATGGCGTTTAGCACCTTCTGATACTGTTTCATGCACTGGTTCATTTGATTCCACACGTCTGCTTCCAGGAGAACAGATGCTCCATGCCACCTAGACCCCACTCTGCTGGACTCCCCACACATCCTCTGCAGTGTTTACCAACCTAGAAATATTTGTTGAATGCTCACTAGGTCTGAGACAGTGTTTTAAAGGATATCACAGTAAACAGAGCAGATAGAACCCTGCCCACGTGGCGTTTTCATTGTAATGAAAGTATAGATGGAGTAGTCAATAAACAGGCAAATGAGCAGAACATGCTGGACATTGCCGAGTGTGACTCCAGAGCAGAGCAGGCAGGGAGGATGGTGGAGGTGCACATGGTTGTAAGTGCGGTGGCCTGAGAAGAGCTTAGCCTGGAAGGACAATGTGGCCAAAGATCCAAAGGGTATAGGAAAGATATTTGGAAGAAGAGGATTCCAGACAGAGGAGCAAGTGAAAAACTGTTGTATTTTCCAGAAATGGCCTGGAGGGCAGAGTGGCTAGAGAAGAATGCACAACATGAGGGACAGCAGACGATTAGAATGGAGAAGAGGGGAGGTCAGATTTGTGCAGGGCATTGCCGAGGCCTTGAGAATGCTGGCTTTCATTCTGAGATAAGCAGAAGCTACAGAAAGGGCTGGAAAAGAAGGTTGACACTACGGCGCTTGCATGTAGAAAGGATTGTCTGTCTGCTCAGGATTGACAGTGGAGGAGTAAGTCCAGAGCAGGGAGAACAGTGGAGAGGCAAGTATCATAATTCAATGAGAGAAGGCAGTGACCCGGATAGGAGCAAGGTGAAGAGATGGCACAGCAAGTGAGAGGTGGTGAGGTCAGCAGTGAGGAGGCTCATGGGAGAAGCAGCTCAGGGATTCTGTTTTGCATACCTAGGTATCCAAAATTAGATAACTGAGATAGTGAGACAAGAGTTGGAGAAACAAGTCTGTAATTTGGGAGTGATAGATAAGGCATTGATGCAACTCCAGAGGCTTGGGGGCATATGCATATTCATGAGACCAGATGAGTTCATCAAGGGAGTGGATGTATATAATTAAAAGACTCAAAATGTGCATCCCTGGGGCACTCAATAATTGTAATACAAATGGAATCTATTTTTACATCATGATGACAACCTGAGTAACACTCCTACATCTCTTAGTAATACAACTGAGGACATTATTTTAATCAGATCATTACTATGATGATGTAGTTATATATTTCTTTCATAACCAAGGATAAGCTTGAAAAGAAGTGATGCTAATTTAAAAGACAGTCATGCAGAAAAACATGTTTCCATGAGAAGCTTAACTTGCTAATGTGTCCTTTCAAGTGGTTCAGGTTTTTTTTTTTTTCCATTTAAGTAAACTATTTTAGAAGATATCCTGTCGTTACAGTGACTGCACCACTCACTCCAAAGAAACTTGCAATATCAACCTATTTGTTAAGAATGTCTGTCTGTGTACTGAAGACTGAGAGCTCCTGGGCCACACTTTTATGCCAATGTGGGGTGGAAGGGAGGACTGAGAAATCACCCCCTGGCTCTGCTGCTGCCCTGGATGCTGGGCCCAGCAGTGGGCTTCTCAGCATCTGCTCCTCCTCCCTCCCACACTGACCTGCTGCATGTGTGGTTGGGAGAATTTCACCAGCTCCTGGGCCTGAGTATAAAGGGCAACATAAGCCCTTTATCAGAGATTTTCTTTTTAGACAAGAACATATAACAAAATTCTGACCAATGAGAGATGAGGAAAGAGTTGCTAGAGCATCCTGGCCATTTTCACTGTAAGCATAAGGAAGGAAGCCTGCCCCTCAGTCGCTGGCTGCTGGTGGTCCTTTTAGACCCACAGGCACTGCTACTAGTGTCTCCAACCTGCAAAGGGCATGAATGTCCTTCAAGAGTAAAAAAGAGAGATATACACAGGATTGAAATACTCATAATTCTCCATTCATGACAGGTTACCATTATAGGTCCACACATTACCATCCTTTCTCTTTTGTCATTGTTTTTATTATTTATTTATTTAGTTAGTTAATTACCAGGGATTGAACTCAGGGGCACTCAACCAGTAAGACAGATCCCTAGCCCTGTTTTGTATTTTTTATTTAGAGACAGCGTCTCACTGACTTGCTTAACACCTCACTAATGCTGAGGCTGGCTTTGGACTCTCCATCCTCCTGCCTCAGTCTCCCAAGCTGTTGGGATTACAGGTTGCCCCACCATGCCCAGCTTACTATTTATTTTTATTGATTTATTTGAAATACAATGAACAGAGCAAACTCTATTTTATAACAGGAGCGTTACTGTGTAACTCAGAGTGGATTTGAACATGCAGAGTAGGTGGATGATGACTGTACCTGACAACGTGGCTGGGTACCATGGGCCTTAAGGTGGGCACAGGAAACAGACCCTGGGGAGAACATACTTGTGATTCCATTGATACAGGCTCTAGACCTGGTAAATCCAGTTTGCTCCTACAGAAGCCAGGGCAGTGCTGCCCTTTGGAATGAAGAGACGCTGTGACCACAGAGGTGGTGGTAGGGATTTTGATGGGTTTTGTGGTCACACAAGGAAAAAAAAACATTCAGTTGCACAATAATTTTTTTACACATTTTACCATAGATATAAATCAACTCACTAGAAGTGGGTATATAACTTTATTTTATAGGATTTTTTTAAGTGTGCAAGCATAAAAGGGACTCAGATAATAAAAGGGAAATAAATCTGGCATATGTTCTTTTGATTATCTTTTAACAAATATAAAATTCGATACTGCTATTATTAGTTGAAACTTGAATGCAATCCATGTCCCTATTATGAATTTGGTATTTTCAACATTTACCTTTAGTTTATAATCACGTTATCTTCAAATCTATTAATTAATTAATCTTGGAGTATGCAATGAATGTATATGACCCAAAATTCAAATTAAAAAGTAATTCAAATTAAAACTAGTGTTTTACATGATCTCTGTAAATTATTGATAGTGTTCCTGGGTTACATGATGTATTAATTAATGTTTATTAAATTTTAAGTAAATTAATAAAAATAAGTAGTAAAAATTAAAAAAAGAGAAAGGATGGCAATGTGTGGGACAATAATAGTGATCCATCAGGAACGGGGCACTGTGATTGTTCAATTCTGTGTTCTTGAGGCACAATGTGAAATAATTAAATGACAACAAAACAAATTCTATTCAAAACCAATTTCACTTCCCACATTTTCTCCTCCCCTTATGCATCCCTATGGAGAAAAAAGGACACATTTTATTCTTTTTTTTTTTTCCAATTTGCTTTTCCCACTTTTGTTTGGGTCTCTTTTCACATCTATCTACTCATGGAATGCCTTCATCTTTTTGAATGGCAACCTAGCTATCTACTGTGTAAATGTGCCATAATGTGCCATAATTTGTGCTTCTAGAACCCTAAGTGTGTACCTTTACAGTATTTCAACATTATACGCCATATCACTCTTAATATTCATGGATATATATGTTCCTTGTCCACAAGGTTAGTGCACATAGAGTACACATGCGTACAAGTCAGATTATGGGGACAAAGGGCATCTGCATTTCAAATTTTGGTATATATTTTAAAATTCTACAGACTTTGAAACAATTTAAATTCCCAGTAACAATGTATAAGTGTATTTTTCTTGTTGCCAATAAAATGTGTTCTCAGGTTGGCAAGGACCTGGAGCAACAGGGACTCTCGTTTTTTTTTTTTTTTTTGCTGATGGCAATTCACAACGGTACAGTCACTGTGGAAGACAGTTTAGCAGCTTCCTACAAACAAAACACGCTCTACTGTACCACCTAGAAATCACACTTCTAGGCATTTGATTGAATAAATTTTTGTCCACACAAAAACCTGTGTGGTGATGCTCACAGCAACTTTATTCATAATTGCAGAAACTTGGAAGCAACCAATAGATTCTTCATTAGGTGAGTGGATTGAGTGTGGTACATCCACATAACGAAATACCCAGCACCCAAAATATTAATGAACAAAATTAGGGCTAGCAAGCCATAAAAAGACATGGAAGAAATCTTATTATTAAATTTAAAAATCCAATATAAAAAAGCAACATAGAATTTGATTCCAAATATATAACATTCGGAAAAAGAAAAATCTATGGAGACAATAATAGAGATCAGAGGTCTGTGTGGGTTTGGAAACAAGAAGAGGTGGAAAGTAGAGCAGAGGTAATTTTAGGGCACCAAAACTATTTTGTATGACAGTATAAGGGTGAACACTCAGGCTGTCTGATCTGATAGGTGATTGCAATGTTAGTGAGAACAGCAAAGTAAACTCACAGTTGTGACACAGATGAACATGATAAGTATGTGCTGTCTCCTCCTTTCATCTTTCTCTTCCTGCATCTGAAAACTCACACGGTCCAGGCTAGAACACAAAGACGCTGACCTGTCTGTCCCTTGTTTTGCTTTCTCTTCAATGCAGCACCTGTGACCTCAAAGCTCTATATGACAAAGTTTGGCCACTGGGGAAGCTGAGCTGATTTGTCCTGACCTTTCCTGACCTACCTTGAGGCTAAACCCAAACTCAGAGGAGCAGACACTGGTGTGGTCGGAACCCCAGTTCAGCTGTGTTTATTGAGAGAGGGTCTCAGGGGTGTCTTTGTGTAGTGCAGCCTGCTCTCCCGTGCAGTTCATTTTTTACAACACTTGGAGTCATTCATGCATTTATTGCTTTTACTCTAATCCATCATTTAAAATATCCCATGTCTTAATATCTGATGATAGGAAGTGACTGTTCTAGCACTTTCCTTGGGGCAAGTGAGAGTGGGATCCAGAATGCAATCAGTCACTGATATTTACCAAACCCACGTGGTGAGGACAGCAGGCTCCCTCAAAGTGCATGGGCTGCCTCTTCTGATCTCAGACACCTGGAAGGAAACAGAGCAGGAGATTCTACAGTCTACTTTCAGGTTCACAGCTCACTCACTGGCCAGCCTTCAGGAATGACTGTCCATCTGTCCATGGTCTTCAGTCATACCTTGGACAAGACGCCTCCACACTCTGGTCCTTGCTTGCTCTAATATGAGGATTGGCCCAGTGTTCTTCAACCCTAGGTGCACACCAGAGCTCCCAAAGACCTTGCTTAAAACCGATGACACCTGAAACCCCAGGTCCACCTCAAATCAATAAAGTGGGCTGGATGAGAATGTGGGCATTATCTTTTTTTTTCCTTTTTTTTTTTTTTTTTTTTTGCTGTCATAGAAGACTTGAATGAACTGTGTACAAGATAAATCAGTTTGAAAGAAGTTCTTAAAGGCCCTTTTAACTCCAAGGATTTCCGAAACTGTGAATTTTTTTAAAAGTTGTTCTATTTCCCAAGATATCTGAATCTATGAAGTTTAATCAAGGGCTAGCTAAATCTACAAATTAAATTACAGGAGTTACAATTTTGCCCTGTGCACATTTAAATTAATTGATTTCTTTAAAAATTCTTGATTCGTTTAAACAGATACAGATTAATGACATGGTCTTCTTACTCTAGAGGTTACTGTAGGAAAATTTCTGATTGCCCAGACCTTACCACAGACCTGCCAAATGCAACTCACAAAAGGATCATCTACATAGCTTCTTGACTATAATGAGAATTGAAAAATATATATATATTTGCAAAGAAATCAGAGAGAAAAGAGTCCTGGAAGAATAAACACACTAGTACAAAGAGTCTTGAAGTCCCTGTCACTTGCCGTTGGAGGTCTTTTGGGATCCAAGGAACTCTACAGATTGGCCACACAGGTTAGAACTCTTCTACTTGCAAGACACACACACACACACACACACACACACACACACACACACACAGAGTTTTAGAAAAACTTACATTGGTTTCCATAACAGAATAGTGTGTATGTAGCTCGGACTTTGGATCGGCTTCACATTGGCGCTGCTTCTTCCTATTGCCACCCTGGGTGCTAGGAATCAAGCCCTAGGCCTCTGCACATGCTAGGCCAGTGCTCTGCCACTGAGCCACACCCACTCCCATCTTCATTCTTGCCCTCCTTGATTGACTTCATGCTGGGACCATGTCTCTCCACGGTGTCCAGGGCTGTTTCTGTCCATGTGCACATTTGTGGTGGGCTGCAGGAGGCAGCATCTTTCCCCCAATGTTAAGCTGCCTTTCTCTTGCTAGCAGTGACCCTGACTATCGATAGCCCATCCAACCGCAGGGCCCTGGAGATGGGATTCGTTGATTGGTGCTTTCCTTGAGGGAGAGCTATTCTTTTCTCCTTTTTATGGAGGAGGAAATTGGAGTGCGGAGGGTTATAGCTTGCCGAGGTCCCAAAGCTAGTGAGAGTGAGGCCTGCAATTTGAACCTCAGCACCTGATTTCAGGGCCCACATTATTAACCACTTAACCATCTTAAAATTTCTGACTAAACAGACTTTTTGTTTTTCCATGGTTTCTTCTCACTCATAAACACAGTTTTCTCATAACCTCAGCACACCTGTGGCCCGCACGACTTACTCTCACCATTTGATATTTTGTTAACTGCTGCCAGCTCCCTAATTTTGTCTTTTCCTGTTTCAGATTGACCTACTTTGACCTTGTGGGAACAGAGAGTCATATGCCAGGCCTCATCACTGGCCGGACTGGGACTGTTAAGAGTAGGTCAAGTGTCTTGTCCTGTTCTGATGATCTTTGTTAGGTGAGGGCTGATCATCATAGGCAGGCAGTCTCTCCTACCTTGCCCTTGCTAGGCCTCCCATTCCCCACACCAGCTGGAGCATGGAACATGGCTGTTTCCCTTAGAAATAGAGACTGAGATCGATCCATGTACCAGGATCAATCTCAATCTACCTCGTTATGAGGCAGAGAAAAATGTGTGGTCTAAGTCTGACCCAGTCACACTGCTGTGAAGGTGGCAGGAGAGAAAGGTCTCATTTGGCATGCTCTTCTAGATGTGGTCACAGGGTGGGTCCTAAGCCAGAGTAGGGATGGTGAATTAAGTAAAAAGGACAAGTGAGCAGGACATGGAGACAGCAAAGCTTTTTGTTTCAGATGCTGTGATTAGGCACTCTTCCCTCAGGGGACTCATGTTGAACAAGTACTGGATTCCCAGGATTTGCATATAACCCCAGCCTTCTAGAAGCTGACAGGAGGGAGAGTCACCATGCACAGACTCCTTACTGCTCTGGCCCAGGAGGGAGCTTTAAGTTAGTTCTGACCTTCTCCAATCTAACTGTAAGTATGCTTTGTAAAAATGTCTTAGTGGCATAAGGGCTGGAGGGAGCCAGGGAAGTTCCGCAGAGCTGTTATGACTGTCCCCTATGCAAGCAGAAAGGGAAGAACTGATTTCCGATCTCAGTGCAGCTCTGAGAAAGTGTTAGCTAGGCCTGCAGGGGTCTGGAACAGAGACTGACCATGGAGAAGTCTACAGAGGCAGGGGTGTCCTGGGCTGGCACCGTGCTACAGAGCAGGACCTTGCTAGGGACATCATGATGGATCCAAAGGTGATAGCTGGAGACTGACACCAGCCACTCTCTTCATAGCAGCTTCTGTCTTAGAGATCCAAGCATCACATTTCTATGCTGCTCACACACCTCCCCAGATAACTCACATGCTGTGTTGTACAATAAAATAGTTAAACAATATATTTTGCTCTTTTGGTGTGCCTGCATAATAATGGTTTATGACTTTCATTCCCTCACATTTAGCACCTTGAGAATAAAGTGCACGTATTTATTCATTTTTGAAATCTCAACATCTAGCAAAGCACACAGTAGCTATTCAGCAGTTTCTGAATGACTGAGTAATCTGACCAATTAATCAATCAGTGAAAGGTTTTGAGTGAAACAATTAAATGTCTGACGCTGATCCTTTGAAAATTTGTTCTGACACTGCTATAGTCTTAGTGGCATATTAGAAAAAAACAGGGACTCTAATGTGTGACAGTCCTAGAAATGAGTCGTATTTCAAATTGCTTATTAGGTTTGTATCCTTGGCCAAGTAGCTTGACTTTTCAGATCCTCAATTTTTCCATGTATAAAATGAAAGTAACAACTAAATCAGGGCTTCTACCGAAGAAATTAGCAATTTCAAGAAGATTAAGGCAGCAAATGGTTAATTCCACAGTGACCTCCATAGTTTAGAATGTAGCATAATAACAATGCGGTTCATCTCCTACTAGGTACACTGTCCTGAATCCTCTTGTCTATTTATAACTAATGAAATGAACTGTGCATTAGTGCTATTCCCATTTAAAGAAGGGAAAGCTGAGGTTTAGGATGTTAAATAATTCCCCTGAGGCCATATTTCAGTAAGTAGAAATAATAAAAGTTAAAAGCAAGCCTGCATTTGAATCTGAACAACGACCCTTTATTCTGGCTCTCTAGTAATGAATAGCATCTGGGAGATCCCCATGGACTGAACCAGATTTTGAGTCCTCTCCAGGAGTTCCCAAGATTGCAAAAAGCAGCAAGAACCAAGCAATAGCACCCACAGAGAGAGGATCCTTGCTTCCTAACACATGTGTGTCTCCTTTCCTTAGGATACTCTGCCCTCTGCTGGTAGCTTTCAGGCTTTTTACACACAAGTCATTAAAAATGCCAAGTACCCACCTTTTTATTCAAGTTCTCTTGGTTATTTCAAATAAGAATATTTGTCATATGTGCAATTAGTTTATACATGTGACTTATTTGCAAAGGTGTAAGTGTGGATTTGGGTGAGTGTGTGTGTGTGTATGTGTGTTCAGTCACAAAGTTACAAACCCTAACACAATGCATGTCACATAGTAGGCCAAAAGCAAATACTCTGGGGGCGGGTGACTGGACACACACACAAATAGAGCAAAAAGAATTGACAGGAACATAGAGTCCAGGTGACGGAGGAAGAACAGCGTGGCTTTCGGACACCTTCAGAGCTAGTGGAGTGCTGCTTTACCCTCTAGGGAACAAGGCACAGAGGGGGTGACTGGTGTCATCTAGGAGCTCTCACTCAAACGTGTGACCAGTAGGCAACCCAGCTCAAGGTTCCCGCCTGTGCTCTCGATGCCCTGGACCATTATGCAATCTGGACTTTGGAAGGAATCATTATTTGTTCATGGATTCCAGGGCAAATGACCATGGCCCTGCTCTCAGGCTCCAGGATGGCAGAGAGCTTAGCATCAAAATCAACATGAGTAGCAGGGGCCTAAGTTGTCCAGAAAGCATGGAAAGGAGGAGAGAGTTTGTGTTCACTCAGGAGGCAGCGTAGGCAAGGGTGGATGGGGGAGGGGCTAGAGGGAAGAGTGTGATTTGTCTTCGTCCATACCCAAGGCTGGGAAGTCTAAGAGCAAAGGTTCAGATGTGTTGGGGGCTTTATGTCTGCATCATCCTATGGTGCAAGGCAGAAGGGTAATCAAACGCTGAGAGGGGAAGAGGCTGGACTAGTCCACCCTGAGATAAGGACCCACTCCTGGGATCAGGGCATTCAGTTCTAAGAAACTGATGTCTTCGGGGGCTGATCATCTCTCCAAGGCCCACCTCTTACTATTGTTGCATGGAGGGTTAAGGTTCCAACACAGGCTGTTTGGAAGAAATTTTCAAACCATAGCAAGTTTCATATGCATCTGTCATTCTGATATGTGGTTTGTAAATATTGTTTTGTGTAAGTCCCAGAGAAACTCTAAGGGGTATGATATTTTCAGATAAAGAGACAGAAGACTTGGAAGGGCTCACAGATTGAAGTTTTGATGGTCAGGAGCTGAGACAACATGGGCTCTTGTGCATACTTGGAGGCCAAAAAACAGAAGCATATGGAAAAGGCAGGTACCAAAACATTCAGGTGGTAAGTTTGTGGGACTCTAGGATTTTGCCTGATTCACCATTTCTTATACATGTGAAAATGTGTGTGTTTTGTTAAAATGCAATGTTCAGTTCAGTGAGTCTGGATGGGGCCTGAATTTCTGCTTTTCTACCAAACTTCAGGGTGGTATTGTTTTGCTGACTTGAAGACCCCACTTCTGAGTCTAAAATGTAAGCACTTAGCTAGCATCTGGCAAAGGGCTGGTGGTGATGTGTCTTAAATAAATGGATGACTTAATCATCATTCAGCATTGACATTTCTACAATTGTAATAGAATTATGAGTTGGCAATGCATCTTCTCTCTTGAGCCTAAAATTGGCTTAGTTAACAAGTGATTGTCCTTCCCTAACTAGATAGTTATGTTGTGATTCTAGGTAGTTGCACTGAGATTGCTTATCTTCTGCTTTCTTGTTAATGGAAATCATCAGCCACATGAGAGCAGGGACTAATTCACCAGGACAGCATATTTTGGAGAATTCACTTTTCAGAAAGAATATCTTAAGATATTGCTAAAAAGCCCCGACACTTTGTCATTTAGGAAACTTCTCACTAGCTTTTTCATTTCCTTTGTTTTGAATCATCTCCCTTTCTTTTAAACAAGAATAACTATGGAACCCCCGGAAATTTATGATTAGTATTTTCTCTTCTTTTCTAACTCTATTGGTGGAACTTCTATGGTCACTCTTCAAAGGACAGCAGCCAGGTGAGGCATGCTGGAACTTTCTCCTGCATCAACCACTCAAACCCGAAAAGTTCAGGAATTAATCTGGAAGCAATTCTGGCAATTTCCCCACTGCTGTGTCAACTAACCCACTATTTCAGGACTGGGTTTGCAAATTCATCCTTCACATCAGCAAAACCCATGGTCACTCATAGGCAAGCTGACTTAATGAGTATTTTATTACTTTCAAATCAGTGCTCCCGGCCTGCCTGGTGAGCATGTTGCTGAACACAGCTCAGAACTAATGAGGTCATCCCAACCCTCAGCTGAGCAGAACCCGGGGCTCTGTTCAGAGTCCCCTGGGAAAAACAGGGAGGTGTTGGAGGAAAGAAACGAGGGCCCTGTCAGCAGCAATGGCATCTGCTTTGCTGAGTTTTCAAAACTTTTCAACATCCTTTTGGTTCTAAGTAGAAGGCAGCTGAGAAGACAGGAAAATGTCTGAATAGCTATTGAAAGGTATTTCCCTAAATTCAGATCTCAAGGTGGACTGTTGGTGTGTGTGTGTGTGTGTGTGTGTGTGTGTGTGTATGTATCAAAGTCTTAGAGTAAAGTCCTTCTTCTTATTTAGTACTTTTAATCACAGTGGATGGTGGTAATTCAGTTTAACATGGCTGATCCTTCCAACCAGCCACAGCAAAAGTGCATTGAGTGTTTCTACTATAACAATAATGGTAATAAATTATTTTTAATATATTAACACAAAAGATTATAAAATTGTATAATAGAGTATTATTATAATGTAGTATCCCATGTTCCAGATGGAGATTCAGGATGGAAAGAAGTAAAATATAAAATACAGTTGCTGAACCCACATCAGATTTTGTCTCCAAACAGAAACCAGGTTTTTATTGTACTAAGTTGCTGAAATTTCAGGGTGTCTCTCTTGTTGTCCTTAGCATCAGTTGAACTGACTAGAGAGCTCCCCAGGAAAGCAGGCTGGAAGGCCCCAGAAGTGGGGTGAGGAGCACATCTGCAGGTCTCTCCAGAATTTCCCCCTCACATTGGAAAACTGGGCCTGCTGCATGAGCCTCTCCAATTCACTGCTCAGTTGTTTTCAAAAGACCATTTTTGTAACAAGAGTTTTCCACAGTGGCCATAATTATCTCTTAGCCACTTCTTGGGATCTTTTATCTCTCAATGTCATCCTTTTTTTTTTTTTTTTAACAGATTGCTAGATCCTGAATAGCTGACAATGTGTGATTAGTTTCTGTCCCTAGCATGACCTCATAAAGTGCTGTGGCAGCCTGCAGCTGGTGCTGGATACATGCTTTATGAATGAATGAATGAATGAATGAATGGGTACACACATTTTGAACATCTATCACATTTCCAGAAATGGCAATTTACCAATTTGCTTTTTTATGAGGTAGATAGCTAAGCATAACTGAGGCTGTGATGTACGATGGGAAGAGGAGAAGCTTCAATATTAGAAGTTCCAAGCCAAGCCAAATTGTATCTCCACGGTACTTGCTCCAAGGCTTTCTGAAATATTTCTACTAGTTTTTAATCAGATAAAATAAAGGATTTTCTCAAGAAAGTCTAATTACACTCCTGCTCAGGAACCCCAACCTCACCTAAGAGATGTGGGAAAAATCCTCCAGTTCCGAGGACTTACCACATATGAACACCAGGTGGCACTATTGAACCAATATCATCTCTTTCTTAAGGAGGGAAAGGCCTCAATCCTTTTTGAAAAGTCTAAAAATGAATATTTAACACAGACATACCTAGTCTTACTTCCTTTCTCATATAATCCATTCACATTTTTATGAATCCTTTTCTCCCTTTATTAATCTCACATTTGTGACATTCTTGGCATTAAGAAGATGATATTTTGTCTCTGTACTCCAGATAGGGGAGCTGAGAATCAGAGAGGAAATTCAAGGCATGCAAGGACACAGGGTGCATGCAAGCTTCAGGCCAGGCCTGTAGAGAGAAGGGAATGAAAGGGCTCGAGGAAAAGCAAACCTTCCAAGGCACATTCCCAGTGACCCACCCCTCCAGCCATGTTCCACCTGCCTAGAATTTCCTCCCAGTTATTCCAGTTGCATTAGAATGCACTGATTAGTTTACATTTCTTATGGCCCAGTCATTTTACCTCTGCTATTCTTTGGAGGGATACCTCATATCCAAACCATAACAATGTTTTATTTTAAATACTGAACAAAACACAAAAATAAACTCCTGGATATTCATATTTAGTTCAAACCATCCCACTTTTGTGGACTCACACATCTGACTCACGACATTAATGTCGAGCAGAGGGAGAATGCCTGCACCTAACTCTGCTGTCCCTGTCCACTCTTTAACTGGCTTTGGGTCCTCACTGTCCACAAGGATGACCACTTGCCTTGGTTTCTCTTCTGTCATAGACTTTTTCTCTTTCCCTCTTCTCCTCCATGCAGATCTTCACCCAATTTGTGCTGACTTCCTTTCTTCTTCCCTGGCTTAGGACCAACTTCAAACTTCCACCTTCTCCCCACTTCCTCCCTTTAACAGCCTTTATTCCAATCTACCTTGGGAAGGCTGTCTTCCTGAAACCTCATACAACACTCGGCCAGCTTCAGAATCTCTTTTGTTGTGTTTATCATGGGTCTATTGGAACTCAGGGATTCGTGGAATCAAAAAATAATTTTCAAAGTTGGCTAGAATTTTGGTAGGAATTAATGGAAATGTTGGCTTCATAGATGATTTAAAATTTTTCTACTATGCCATGAACACACATTTATTAATATTAATATAATACTTCAAATGCCACCTGAATTCTCATCAACTCACTAGCCTGGGTGCATAGATGCTGAGTTGACCCTTTGTGTGTGCTGTCAGATCGGAAGGGCCTTGGCTGTCTTATCCACTAGAATGTTCTGTCTTTTCTAAAGAGCATAGTAGTCATCTCTGTGGAAAGTGTGATCGTCTCTATTTTTTTGAGGAGAAACCTGGAGGTTGGGGAGGTGAAGTCATGAGCCCTGGTGAGTGAGAGATGGGATAAGCAGGCAGCTGTGAATGACAAGTCCCACAGGACCCAGGGAGCTGAGGCTAGGTCCCCAGCCTCCTTCCTTTCAGTCCTGGTCGGGTCCATTGCTTGTTCACCCTCTTCAGCGGCATCTGTAGCTCGCAGTAGAAAGCTCGGGATCTTAGCACACTGCACTAGAGCCCACGGGCACGGCACTGCTCTGCTCCAGGAGGTCTGACTGCCAGGCAGAGAGGTAGGCCCTCCGGGTGATGTCTGCTTCTCAGTCATTCTACTCCTGCCCCTAAGGCCAGGAAACGTCTGCTGCTCTGCCTCTCCCTGTCCTTGCTGTCCTCTCCTTGGACACATGGGCATCCGCCCCTCCCTCTGGGCACCACTCTTGAGCACTCCCATCCCCCACCCCCAGGGTGGACTGCCTGCTTGGCCCTCTGCAAGCAGAAGACCACGTACGTGCACACTTCTGGACTTTTCCAGGGCCCATTGTGCTGTCAGGTGGCCAGTCGGCCAGGAATTGGAGAGCAGGGAAAGTACAAGATATGGCAACAGAGAACCCAGGGATCCCTTTCTCAGTGACAAGTGCCAGAATGTGGGAGCTTGGTTTGTGAAACCTCCTCAGCTGCAATCACACCCTCCTCAGAAAGACTCCTGTGGCCACTTGACCGTGTGCTCTCTTGGAGTCTGTCCATGCAGCTCCCAGGCTGTCAGTCAGTAGTCAAATGGTGGAACTGGGCAGCATTCTTTGGAAACTTCCTTGGGACCCCCAATAAAACAGGAGGGCAGGAATGCTGTCCTTCTGTCTGAGGGGACTCGCTCTCTCCCTGGAGAGTGCCTCCCCTTGCCCATTCCTATCCCTTCTAATAAATTTATTCCGGTTACTCTGAGCAACATGCCCGAGACCTTTCTATTATGATTGCAAGTATCAAAGGGAAGAGGGGGCTTTGGTGCTGCCTGACTTTCCCAGCAGACCTCTGCCCTGTAACAGAACCACCTGCTCTATTTCCATCTACCTCCCAAGAGGAGAGGGGACCTGCAGAGAGGACCTGTGTATCACTCATTTCTAAGGAAACTTAGCCCAGACACAGGTTGACTATATCAAAATTAAATCTGCGAATAGATCCTTTCTAATGAAAAAATGTTTGAGGACAGGAAATCAGATCCATCTTCATCTGTTTTCCATGTATTTGTTGAAATAAAGTATTTAAGAATCTATTATCTTTGTGACCTTACCAGTTATTCCGAAACAATTTATAACAGATGATTTTTTTTTTGAAGAAATTTACTTGGGATTCAGAGATAATATAAAATCCTGTCGGGGACAGTTCCTGTGGCCTAGGGCTGTCCCCTGCCCAAGGAAAGATGGGGCTTGGTTTTGGGCCAAATCAGCCGCCTTTGGCGTAAACAAGTTTGTGCCTGTACCAGGAAGTCCACCCCATTGGCCGGTAAAAACCACAAGAGCTTGGGCCCAGTAAATGCTTCCTGTCTTTCCTATTATGTGTCCACAAGGTTGAGATGTGACCTCCTCTGTGATTGGCTCCTATGTCCTATATATACTACGCACTTTCTTGGTACCGGGTTCCTCTTGTTGCGCCTTCAATAAAACCTGTCACAGTTCCGCCGGGTCCTTGTCTTTCTTTTGTTCGACTCTGCTGGACGGAGTCGACAAATCCTTTCATTTTTCATATTCAAGTGACCTTCTACATAGAAAATAGGAGTTCTTTAGGCTTCTGCTTTGTGTTCCTTAAAGACCCTGATGGTTCAACCTCCAGGAAGCACACTGCTGTTTCTACTGAGGAAGACACTGCCAGGGCAAAGAACCTTCCGGATTCTGACTATTCAGCTCTTGGATTCTTGCCTGTGCCTAATAATTCTTTAATAATTAGCCCCTTGATAATATTCCCTCTCTCCACAAATGCTATTTTGCTGTAGGGAGACAAAGACATTTTCTTTTCTCCAAGAGGTAATCCTGAATGCACACTGCAGAATCAGAAGTATTGTAACGCATTTCAGTGGGCACTTGCTGTCAGACTTCAGGATCGGTACTCAGCCATTCTTGTCCATCTCTGCCCAGTGGACGCTTGTCCTGGTGTTAGGTAGGAGCTAGGAATGATCAGTGAAATGAAGAGTAAGGTCATAAGTGTTTTTTAAGTTACTTTAGAGCCCTTCTTTAAACTACGTCCAAAGTAGATGAGAAAGCAAAGTGTGGTAGTTAATTTGTAGAAAATAAACAGAAGCAAATTGGCTAATAGAAAACATGCCAGGAGAAAAGGATTGATGACACTAACACTTGACACCCCACTAAGGTTGGTGTGAAGTTAGGAATTATGGCTATAGTGTCTCCAATTGTCTGGGGGGAAGATTCCTATAGTAGCGCCAGTGCACTAAGGTAACTTCTGACCAGCTATTGACCCCAGTGCCCACATTAACATGGGATGCCCCCTAAATAGGATATCCACCATGTGTAGAGAATCAGATGTGACTGCAGCATGCTTGAAAATGAAATGCGTGCTGTCCTTGATGGAGCTTGCCTGCAAATGGGATGTTCCGCCAAGGTTTAGATAAGGTGTCGGAGAGCAAGCTAGCAAACAAAATGCTTGCTGTCCTTGGTAGAGCTTGCCTGCAAAAGGGATGTTCTGCCAAGTGGGCTAGGAGGGCTCTGAGAAAACTTTTATCTGTTCTTAAAAAAGAGCAGAGCTCAGAATGCTCTAGCCCAAGAGTAGATTAAGCCATGAGAAGCGGGTCACTTCTGATTAGTAAGACTTCTGTATACTATGTTTAGCTAGCTGAGAGACCTGATTCATTGCTGTTGGAAGGCTGCCTTCTTTGTTCACTATACTATAAAAATACTGCTGTATACAATAAAGGGAGCTCCTTCTTCTGCTTCTTCAGCTTCTTCTGCTTGTTCTTCCTTGTTCATGCTGACCTGCGTGTGAGTTATTTGAGGCAACCATGAAAGTTCCAGAGAAGACCAACTAAGGTCAAAAACTCCACTGTCCAACATGAGGGAGGAGTTGAACACCTGATTGGAGAAGGTTGATGAAGAAGGACTCCGATTTTCAAGTTAGCCTAAAACAATAATAAAATTGGGGACAGCATTGTCTCCTTGGTGGTTGTCTGCTTGGAGACGGCCTACTTTCTCTCTCGAGAATGCTTTCTGCTTAAGTGTCACTTTTGTTTTACTTTATTTTCACCTCACTTTCACTTATAATAAAGTTCTCTTGCATGACTTTTGGTGTCTGACTTTAAATTTTCTTTCCTTGGGACACAAGAACCGAGGTTTGGAGTTTCAGCTCCCTGCTTTTCTGTGACACTGGACATGTGAATGGGTTACATGTTCCTAGTTCACGACCTTCATTTGGAATTAGCATATTTTTTTTGCATGATTGTAATCATTATTTCATCCTTCCTTCTTCTTTCTGGTCCATGTACTTTTTATGGATGCATGCTACCCAGACTTGAGGATTTAGCAAAGACCAGCTCTGTCTGGCTTTACCTCACCCTTTTCATACTGAGACCAGAGATGATACTCGTTCTTGAGAATCAGGTCAAGGGTACAAGACTGTGTTGAAGTGTTGAAGACTGAATACTAGAGAAACAATGAGGCTAGAGTAAAAATATTTATTTAAAGGATAGAACACAGAGAGAGAGAGACAGAGACGACAGACAGACAGACAGACAGACACTCCTCTGTAAAGGAGGGAATTCAAAGTTGGTGTGCAAGGAAGTGAGGGTATCCTGCCCTTTTTATAGTTTTCAGATTTCCTTTGTTCTCAAACCCTCTCCTCCTAGCCTGCCTATGTGACCAAAAGGTGCAGGGCTGGGAATATAGCTCAGTTGTAGAGTGCTTGCTTCACATGCACAAGGCCCTGGGTTCTATCCCCAGCACCACTTAAAACAAAACAAACAAACAAACAAAAGATGCAGTGATCCAAGGGCAGGAATGACACTACCCAGGGGTACTCATTAACAACTCCTTTCTGGGAGGAATACTTCTCTAGGGGCAGGTAACCTTGGGAACAGGCTTGGAGGAGGAGGAAGTGCTCTGGAGGTATTAGCATTCTTGAATGAGATTCATTCAAGCTCCTGGAGGATTCAGGACCTGGCTTTCTTGTCTGGGCTTTTCAGGGCTTGCCCACATGGGTGCTGTTTGAGTACTTGTTGAGATTTAGGAAAGCTAAGTGCCCATCTCTCTGTCTGGACTTTCTCTGTCTTCCTGGCCTGATGGAGGAGATCCTCCAAGATCCTGTGTCTGCAGCTCTGTCTGAATCTCCTCCAGCCCCTTGCCTTGGTCCAAACCTCTTGGAACCCACAGTGGGCTACTTAAGCCCTGCCTCCAAGTGTAGCCCAACTGCACCTTGACCCTACCTTGTGTTCAGAGCATGATGTGTGCTTGTCATGTCCTATTACATGACCACTACTAAGTCCTTGAGGGTTGGGAAGATCTGTATCTCTTAGTGTTTTGTTCTGGACACCTCATATAGCATATGGCACAGGAGGGGTTTGGCTAATATTTACTGAGCAATGAGGAGCAAAAGATTCACCACTGCAAAAGCAATGTCCTCTTCTGTCCTCCTACTGAAGCTGGAGGGAGGCAAAAAGACAGTATAAACAATAAATAATTCAGTCCAATTAGGGAGATGGGGGCTGGTTCAAAAGAAGGAAATAAAATGCTAATACCCTCAGGACCCTTCCCTCTGCTTCACCTGTTGCCACGGTAACCTGCCGCCAGGGATTGTTCCTCATTCAGGGAGTTATAGGAGTTGTTCATTAGTGTCTCCTGGACTGCTCCCTTCCTGCATGGATCACCCCACCTTGGTCCACCTTCCAGTCACTAGTCATGTATGCAGTATGGGGGGAGGGGAGGCCATGAGAACAAAGGAAATATAAAATGTATAAAAGGGGCAGTATATACCCATTTCTTTGGGAACTCAGCTATGGACCCCCTTCTGAGAGAAGGTCATCTCTGTTCTGACCTTTAAATAAAACTTGCTTTCTATACTTGCCTTGGTGTTTCTCTGGTGTTCAATCTTCACATCTGGGGAAGCAGAACTTGGCTCTGACTGATTCTTATCACTGAAATCATATTTGGAGGTCCCACCAAGACTGTCACCAAGGCAGCCTCCTCCACACTCATCCCACATCTTTCTGAGGGGCGTCTTTCTCTTTATTTCTTTCTGGAGGACAATAATGGGCACCTGTTGATTAATTTAATGCAGTTAGAGCAAGCTGCCATTCTACTAGACATAGGTGAGAATATTCCTGGATTTAGGCAATTCCAAATCAACTTTCCTGCAGGTCAAGGATGTTGGGTTCTGCTGAAGCTGCTTCCCACTATCCTATTCAGGCTCAGAGAGAAATTTGGCTCTGAGTACACAGTGTCTCTAATCCTAGTCTGCTTTTGAATGCATAGAGGTGGACAAAGGATTGGAACTGTTGAATCCATGATACAAAGAAAAGACCACCGACTCCAATTTTAAAGCAAGCTTATATTGTATACACAAGAGAATTGATCAGCGACTGCCTCACCCAAAGACCAGGCCAGAGGACAGCATCTGCTCTCAGAACAGGAAGGTTTTTAAAGCACAAAAAATGACAAAGTTGGACGTCTTGGGAACTTACAGCTAACAGGGTTCTGGCAAGCATAATACAAGGGCAGTTAGCAGGTTAATGATCTACATGGCTTAACATTTCAAGGTAGGGAGTAAATTTAGATTCCAACATCAGAATTTATGGGGAGCCGCTGAGGTTTTAGGGAGGGTTGTTATCTGGTCAAGGATAGCCAGGCATGGGTGAGTTCTGAGCATGGGCAGGAATTCCAAACAAGCTTAAACATCTGAGTGTGGTCAGGCCAAATAGAAATCTTAATATTTTAAAGTAGAACAGAAATGAACTTCTCATGACTTTGTGATGAGATGGCTCCCAATCTTAAAATGGGATTAGGCTGGGTTCAGCAGAACAACTGCAGGAGTCTGACCTGGGCCACTCCAATATGAGAAGTTTTCTTCTCTTGACTCCTCTTGACCACGCCTATCGGGTATCCTTCATTGATTGGTTGGTACGCGGCATTGAGCGAAAGGACCGATAACTATGCCTCTGGATGGGCTGTGCTGCAGTCTCTCCTGCTCACTCCTCCTGAGTATCCCTCCTCCCCTTGAAGATCAGACTTTAGCAGTTCAGACTCTAGGGTTGAGAGAGGGACATGGAATGGTTCTCAAGGTAATGCCTGGGTTCCCTTTGTTCAGAATGAGCCTTTACAAGCCTGTATGGATTCTCCCCATTGTTCTTCCTGTGCTCAGGTGTGCTCCGCAAGTTTCTGTACTGCACACCCCTTTTCCAGGAAAAGGTCATTCAGCAGCTATCGACCACTAGATGTCCTCCTTACCCTCTGGAAATAACTTTAACCCATAGAGCAAAAACATGTACCCCATCATAGGTTTTGTTTTGTTTTGTTTTTTAAATGGGTCATCATATTTGGAAGTTTATGGTGGCAGGAGAAGGTCAGTCATACCCCTAAATTTGAATTCTCATAGGTCTCTGGCACAGGGAGAAACAGAAACTCTAGTAACTACCAGTTGAGCCAGCAATACTATTGGCAGATCCATGTGGTGGGAGACAATGTGTCAGATTGTCATAATCTTATAGAGGGCCACTGTAGCAAGCCTTATGGGGAGACATCTCCTAGCCAAAGAGACAGTTCCTCATGCAGGTACTTATGAGTCCTGTTCTCCTTTGCTCAGTTCATGTGATGTTCAGGGGAGTTTGGTTCTCAACTCTTATACCAGGTTAACCACTAGCCTCCATACAGGGATAGGTTGATCCACAGACAAATTTTCTGCACCCAACCTAGCCTAATTTCCAACTGGGGAATAAAACTGGTTTCTGGAGGAAAGATAAATTATAGGACCACACTTTCAGAGATGATTTTACAAAAGGAAAAAAATATTTTAAATGCTCTAGGCCTGAGACATTATGAAAAAGACAGCCTCCCTTGGCTTTGCCAGATCTCTGTCTCAAAGACTTGCATTGATATGTAAATTGTGAAGGCCTGTGGAGATTGCAGGGCTTGCAGATTTGGGGTGGGGGGTGGTTCTGTGAATGGGAGGGTGTCATTTTTAAATCCCAAACCACTTGTGAAACCTAATTGTTGGCTTATTTTCCTCTTGCCATCTAATGATCTCATATATACAATTATTTACTTTGACAATCTGTATCTAAGGATTTCAGGGCTCCTTTTCATTCTTTCAATATCTGAACTCATTCTAACCTGAGCCAAAAATAAACTCTGCTCTTATAAAAATGTTCATGCTTCTTGACTAGAGTAATTATGGCCCATGCCATTTTTTTTTTTCTAGAACTCGTTTTATTTTTTTTTAATTCAATATTTTTGAGCTCATGGTTTTATGGTAAATTCACATTTGATCCTGCATGCCTAAATAAATATATTTTTTTTCTGATCAGTCTTAATTTATTTAATTATAGAGGGCTTGACACTCTTATTTTGTTCAGAGACCAATTTTCAAGGATCAACTTGAAATTCTTAAATTCCATAAGGTAATATACAGAAACATTAAATGTGTGTTTTCATAGATTGGTAAATGGAAAAGGTTTAAGATTACTTTGTGTCTGTCTTTTCACTAAAACAAATTTACTAAGAATTGAGACCCTATCAGGTGTGTAACTTATATGCAAAAAGTAAAAAAAAAAAAAAAAAAAAAAAAAAGTTTCAGTTGAGTTTCAATTAAAGTACCATAAAAACATAAAGGTTTCATCTTATTAAAGTGAAGTAATTTGTATAAATTCAGAAATATCATAGGATTATTTCAGAATGCAAATTTTAAAAAGGATTAAAAGGTAGGAAAGAGATATAAGAAGGTTCTAGATTTACAAATATATTTTAATATAAAAAGTAAAAGGATAAAAAATGTGTCCTATATACACAATGGAATTTTACTCAGCAATAAAAGAGAATAAAATCATGGCATTTGCAGATAAATGGATGGAGTTGGAGAAGATAATGCTAAGTGAAGTTAGTCAATCCCAAAAAATTCAAATGCTGAATGTTTTCTCTGATATAAGGAGGCTGATTCATAGTAGTTAGGGAGGGGGGGATGGAAGGAATGGATGAACTCTAGATGGGGCAGAGGAGTGGGAAGGAAAGGGAGGGAGCAGGGGATTAGCAAGGATGGTGGAATGTGATGGACATCATTATCCAAAGTACATGTATGAAGACACAAATTGGGTGTCAACATACTTTATATACAAACAGAGATATAAAAAATATGATATATATTTGTAAAAAAATAAGAATTGTAATGCATTCTGTTATCATTTTTTTAATCAATAAAAAAGACAAAGCCAAGAAAAAAAGTAAAAGGATGAAAAATGTTTCTGGATGATAAAATCTTTATGTGGTAAAGTGAAAAGTTGTAGAATGTCTAAGGTTTGTGGAGGACAAGTTTCAAAAAGTTTTTATGTAGCTAAATCAGTCATATTTAAGTAGCACAATCAGTTAAAGTTATTCCAGGTTTTTCCCTAAGGTCAAATATTAATGTACTGATATAAACCAAAGTTTAATACTCTATGGGTTAAAGTACAAATATTTCTTAAAATATTAATCTACTATTATTGAACAAAATAATCTCTTGTGTCAAGTTTTATTTAGAGAAACTATCCATACAGGAATTAGGGCTTTTATAACTATGGGTAAACAACAAGTGTTATTTTAGAGTATAACATTATAGTACAGAGTCTAAATATGTTTTTAAAAGCTAAACTTGGTTAATATAAAAACATCATTGTAATTGTGGTGCTATTACCAGCATCTTGATATAATAAATGTATTCGTATCTTCCAAGTATACATGTCTTTAAAGTATTTTAAGAACATTTTACCAATATGGTGTTCTTCCAACTCAGGTTTAAAGTAAAGGTTTTGGATTACAAAAATTATGTTTCTTGGTTCATAGCTATTATACAAACTCAATATGTTTTTAATCTTATTAATTTTATTTTGTGTTTTTCCTATAAACCTTAACTATTATCTCTTAGTGTCTTACAGAAATGAAACTTTTAATATAACAACCTGAGTTAATTTGAGATTATAGACCATCACCTACAGGACAGACAGGTTGTAAGGCTAATATAGATCCCAATTAAACGGAAGGGATAAATGAACGTAAAGTTATAGACTTTATTGTTAAAACCCAGTACTCTTACTTTAAGACTGGTGAAAGTGGCTTGCTGGATATTTAAGTCTAAAACTTGAGACTAAAATTAAGGAAGTAAAAGCTTCAAGAAAGCAAATAGCCAATATTTAGCTCTTACCCTCTGAATCAGCTTGAACCCAGGAAATAGGGGTCTTCTCTAAGAGTTCTGCAACTCTGAGGTAGGACACCTCCCCTTCTTTGGACCCAGATCTGGTCCCCTTCTTTGCAGAGGATTCTATCTCTGTTCTATCTTTTATATGAAACTTACTTTCTGTGCTTTTCTCTGTGTTTCTTGGCTTTAGTCTTCAAAGTTCTGGGAACAGGGACTTGGCCCTGATGGAGTCTCATCACTGGCATCACTACCTAATTCCTTCCTTCAACTTCCAAGTGAAATCCAGGCTCTGCCATTCAGCCATGTCCTTTCATGGAAGGTTCCAAGGTCATCCTCCTGCCCCTTGCATGCAGATGCTGCCTTCTGTAATCCCAAGGTGTCTTTGTGGATATTTCTTTATTTCACCACATTGTGATGCTCAATCAACCTCTCTTGCTTTCCTACAGGCCATTGGCTCTGTGAAGGTGGCACCTTCAACAGTGCCATCCTAGATGTCCTTACTTCTTAAAAACAGGTGAGGATCGGTGTTAGCACAAAAAGATGGGGAGAATGCGAACTTCACAAATCAACTTAGAGCTTTATTTAGGAATGAGTAAAGGAACAGGGATGCAAGGATGAAATGACACTATGGTAGGACTTGTAAGGTCCTTGCTTAGCATCCGAGTGGCCATCTTAAGTGACAGCTGCCATTTTAAGGAAAGGTTTGGCTTTCCAGCCCAAAGTCCTGTCTGAGAAAGGCTCACCATTCCTTCATACCAACCCAACTCTTCAATAATTGCATTCTTTTCTCACCCAAGGGGATACCAACCCCACCCTTAATCACCCACATTAAGACCCACCTGGCTCTAATCCCTGAGCCATCCCCATAAAAGTCTCCAACCCCAAGTCTGTATTGCCTCTCTTCATCTGTGGAGAGGTGGCCTTTATTTGTCAGCTCTGACAAATAAACTCTCATGTGTATCTCTGCCTGGTCTCTGTCTTTCATTTCTCGCTCGCCCAGTCTCCTGGTTCCTCATTTTTTCTTTCAGGACCCACTTTCCTGGTGAAAAATGAGCCCCCAAACCAAAAAAAAGGGCCTGGGTTTATATAGGTTATCTTGAGAGGTGGTCTAGTGAGCATATTGGTTTTCTTTGGACATCCAGGAATTTGGAGTTTGTTCTATCAATCAGTGAAGGAGTCACTATTAGTGCTTAGGAATTTGGGGTCTGTTTTACTGGGAGAAATAGGAAGGAATCTAGGGTCATGGTTGGTCTCTGGTATTTATCTTACTGAACCTGATAAAGGGCCTCGGGTCAGTGGTTGGTATCTGGAAAGGATTTGTTTACAGAATGCTTTGGCCTCTTCCCAGAGACTGCCTTTCTAGGTTTGAAGAACACCTCTTCCCAGGGTTTGTTTAATCACAAGGAAAGAATTTATTGGGAGAGGATCAATGCTCTCAATGTATGGCTTTCCTTCTCACTCCCCCTTTCCCAGGTCTTTCTATTTTGGGGGTTTGTCATTTTTCATATCTAATCATTGTTGTGGCCAGCACCCTGACAGAGCAGTTTCCTGCCCAGGATGTGTAAGCCACCTGGAAAATAAGAAGTCTGAAATAATCAGCAAAACATAAAGACAAACCCAGAGATCATTTATAAGAAGCAGAACCTAATGGGTCTTCTAGTCCTGAAGGGAACTGGAATTGAATAACTGAAAAAGGCTCTAATTCTTTATTTAAAGGAGAGTATATCAAAGACAGAGATAAGGTTTCAATGGGAGGAGTCTTGTTTCAGTGCTTGCTTCTTGGTGTGACAGGGATCTTGCAGAAAACAGCTGCAAGCTACATCTATCTCTGGGAGGCTATGCTTGAACTTGAGTGGTGAGCTAGGACAGGACGCCACGGGATTGAGCCATTCTCAAATCAGTGGATTTCAACTGGGAGTTCCTAAACCAGCCTTCCCTGCCTAATGGCTCAAATATCCCTCAGTTCACACACAGCTCAGTGTACCCACGGCTTCCCACAATTGAGATTATGGGAACCTTAAAGTTTAAAGGCTTAAAAAACAACGTCTTTGGGGCTGGGGATGTGGCTCAAGCGGAAGTGTGCTCGCCTGGCATACACAGGGCGCTGGGTTCAATCCTCAGCACCACATAAAAATAAAATAAAGATGTTGTGCCCACCGAAAACTAAAAAAATACATATTAAAAAATTCTCTCTTAGGGCTGGGGATGTGGCTCAAGCAGTAGCACGCTCGCCTGGCGTGCGTGCGGCCCGGGTTCGATCCTCAGCACCACATACAAACAAAGATGTTGTGTCCGCCGAGAACTAAAAAATAAATATTAAAAAAAAATTCTCTCTCTCTCTCTCTCTCTCTCTCTCTCTCTCTCTCTCCCACTCTCTCTTTAAAAAAAAAATTCTCTCTCTCTCTTAAAAAAAACAACAACCTCTTAGTTGATGAATTAAAATGCAATCATTTCATAAGAGTCAATGAAAGCCAAGCATTGGTGTTGTGTTTTCAGCAAACCTCCACTCTGCTCTGAGACACTAGATCTGTGATTACCAAACAGTTTAACACCATACATGGAAAGATACTTACTAGCAAGTTCATAGGAAGCAAAGTTTCTTTCGTTGCTTTTTATCTCACATTTATATAGACAGGCAAGGGCCTGGAACACTAACATGGAGACTCCTGTTCTACAGTTCCAAGCCCTAAAATTCTTGTCTTTGTGCCCTGATTCAAAAGACTTTTAAAATCTACATATCTATAATAAATGCAGAGTGAAGAAAGTCATAGATTTCCAGAGCTGTGAAGCATTACTGATGAGGTGGAAGAATCCTAACCAGGGCTGATAATTACCAAGTGAATCCTAAACACAAGGCGATAGCTGAAACATGTACGTCCCGCATTTCATTTCATCCTTGCAAGAAAGCCTTATGGCACCCTCAGTCTATAGACAAGCAGCAGGAGCCTTGGGGCTTTCCAACCAGCACAGAAGGGTTCACATCAGAGCTGGGGTTTGACCCCAGCCACATTTAGGTTCATAAGCTCTGCACGATTTTTGTCTTTATTCACTGAGGTTCTTTCTCTTCAAAAATGGTGTAATTGAAATCAAAGGATTTTATTTAAGGACTGTTGTCACTTAATGAGTGACAAATCAAGGGCAGGAACATAAGCTTTCCAACTCTGTGGATCTATTGTAGGTTCTCAACCATTCATCAAACATAGTCTCCATGCAGTTCTCAGCCCTACTAGTCCACTCTGCAGTTCGAGCTCAGGTAACTCCACCTCATAGCTCATTCTCATTCTTCAAGTCTCATGTAAAACGTCTGTCAGTCATGGCAAGCCAGGTTGCACTCTGGTTAAGAAAGAATCTTAGAGACTGCAAGAAATAGCTCTTTTGTGCACATTCCACACCCACTGGTGGGCAGCTCAGGGCTCTAGTCTTGGCTTCTTTGCTTCTGGGCCCAGGTTGATGCAGCCAGGTGACCTGGGTGGTGTCTTGACCCTATGTCCTCTCCATGGGACTGGATACTGCTCCCTGTGGTTCATTGACACCAGATAAAAATTTAAGTTATTCCTTCCTCCGAGCCTCCAGCCCCAACTAATGTGGAATGGTGCATTGAAGCTGCATTAGAACTTGCATTTTGGCAGGAGAGGATAAGGCACACATCAGCTAATGTACTTCAAGTCCAGTACTGTAAGGAAGGTGCAGCTCTCCTGCACAGTCCTTCTGCAGGGAACCCTCACATCCAAAATCCCCTGGGCTACACAGGGAAGGCCCTGAGGACAACTTCACAGCATTTTCAGCCTGTTGGCTGCTCATAGTGATTGCAGTTATTTTGAGTCTTGGACAGAATATTTTCCCCCTTCTTTTATTATTTTTATTCTAGTTTCATGGTTTCTTTGGCAAAACAATTTCCTTAAAACTTTTCCTCACAAACTTATAATTTGTTTTTCTTCAGTCCGTCTCAAGTGCTACCCGAAGTTCTTTCATCAGGCATGATTCTCCAGTTTGATTTATTTCTTGCCTCTGGGTTGTGAGGCTTCTTTCTGTCTCCAGCAAAGGGTAGCTGATACCTTGCAGCATTCCAAAACAATATTTGGAGAGGTAGTCCTCCGGCTCTCATCTTGGCCAAGGCATGAGCCAATAGAATTGTTGCATTGAGTTTTTCTCACAAAGCCTTTAAAAACAGCACCTTTCACATTTCCAAACCTAGGAATAGTTGCCTTTTCCAGCCCAGCACAACTGTGAATTTCTGGACTTTGGCATTTTCTTTCTTCTCTTCTTGCCAACTAGCCAATTCTTTCCTGAGTTATTTTTTTTTTATTTAATCCTTGCCAAATACACCCAATAATAACAAACACATTGAAAAAAAAATCTGTTGACTACCTCTTTTTCAGCTCATAAGGAAAACCGTCTGAGGCCCAAATGGTCTGCTTTCAGATAGCATGTCTCTTTAGCTATCTAGTCACCTGCCAATCAACTGCAAAGGGACTGACCTAAACTTACCTTATTTTGTCTTGTTTACTTTCTGTTGTTTGTTTTATTACAGCAAACTCCTACTTCAAGGTGCAGACTTTTGATCTAGTTAGGGTTGGCTACCTTCTATTTGAAACCCAAGTACTCAGTAGCCCAGTATCACAGGGGACCATTCTTCACACACCTTAGGATCCCATGTGTGCAGAAAGGTTCTCTTTTAGGGTTCCAGGCTGCTTTCAATTGTGGCTTCAAAATCACCCTGTAGTCCTCCCACTTGGCAGCTAAAAGAATGATTGGATGCTCATGTTGGAGTCCTTAGTGACCAGAACTGGGCATAGCAGACACTATTGAGGTCCACATTTCAGTGGATAGAACTCAGTCATACAAGTCTGAAATTCACTCTTCCTGTGGGACCAGGAGAAAAGTAAATGGTGAATAAACAACATTTCTTCATAGTCCAAAATGGCTCCCTTTCCACTTTTTCTACCTATTTGAATAATAACAACAATTACTTGTCCCCAGAGACAAAAGCCAAGGAGTAAGAATCCCATATCTAATCGTTCACTGATCTTAGTACCTTTGATATCTCTCTGTTCTGCCCAATTGTTCCACCACAGCAACCAAAGTCTTAGTCCAGGTGTTCATTTAACCACAATGGAACTTTTGTAGCGACCCCCTACCTGGTCTGTCTACCTCCTGCAAAGGCTTTGCTAAGCTAAATTACACTCAGCTACTAGACCTGCCTTAATAAAGTGAAAATATGGTCCACCTACTCCAGGATTTCAATATTTCTATCACTTCCTATGTCTTTTAGGACATGCATACAGTTTTTTGGTTTGTTTTTTGAAACACAGAGGTCCCTTAATGATCTCTCCCTATTTTTCCATCTAGAATTACCTTTTTTGCCTCTCTTACCTCTCTGTTGTGCTCTGGCCAACACCAGTCAAATTTTGTTAATCACTTTAACCACTTTTTGATATAATCGTGGAGTCACATGTAAGAAACGATGACCCAACCACTTTTAAATCCTGAAATCTGTTATGTCTACCTCCCCCACATCCCTCCAGAGAGACTTTGTGTCCACTTTTTTTTTTTTATTTATAATTTAACCCTGGTTTTGACTATTTCCTCCCTTCGGAAGCCATTGCCTCTTCCCGCTCAGTGTGTCTGCTGCTCTCTCCTTGTGCTCCTACTTTGCTGTGGTATTTCCACCTTCAGCCTAATCTGCAGCATGGACTTGCTGGTCAGTCCATTTTACCACAGGCAGGGACCATTTCCTTTGGCAACCTCATAACCCTTGATGTGTGGCTTAGCTTTAGTCTACAGAAGGTACTTTGCAAATGAACGGATTTCTGGTTGGTAGATTCCACAATGGCTAAGCATTTAAGCTCTGGATTCTGTCTAATTGGATTTTGTACATTGAAGATGAACTCAGTTGCTCTAAGGTGTTCAAACCCTGCACATTCCAAAGGAACTACTAGCTCATGACCAGCCACTGGAAATTAACCTCTAAGCTCTTGGAAATTCCTGTCTGCCAAAACTGTCTTTGCCTACTTGGGGGCTTGGTCATTCTAGAGAAATTGGGATACCAATGCTGCTTATGGTGAGTTCCTGGGCATGAGCTCTATCACTTTGACATCTGGAGAGTATGGAGACAAATAACAAAAGGCCAGCTAACTAGAGTCCCTGCCTCTGTGACAGATTCCCAGTGAAAACCTAGATACCGAGGCTCAGGTGAGCTTCGCTGGTGGGCAATACTTACACATGCTGGCACACATCATGGATGAGAGAATTAAGCACCATCTGTGTTACCTGCTGAGAGAGGACAAATGGAAGACTGTGCCTGGGCTCTCCTGGACTCCACTCTACTGCTACTGCTGATCTGAATCTCCCTCTTCTTGATGTGATAAGCTGCAACTATAATGCCTTTTCTGAGTTCTGTGAGTCTTGAATCAATTACGTAAGAGGGTTTTGGGAACCCAGTATGACATTGAATTTAATTTCAAAACAAATTATCTACCTGACAACAGATAGATAAGGCAAACCCTAAAGGCTTTGATATTTAGGGCTAATAATAATGATATTTACCTAAGTGGGGTCCTTTCAGGATTCAAAATTGCATGTAGCAGACATTTAACTAATTATTAGTGATGGATAAGCATTAGATATTTCATGTTATTGCTATACCATAAGTATATCCATGTTTATTACATACCTTTATTTTTTTAATATTTAAAAATTGTCTCATTGTTTGTGCCTAACTGTCCATTTCTCAGCTTCCCTTCTCAGTGGGAAGGTACAGGGAGCTGTGAGTGGAACTCTAACTAGAATAAAATTTGATATATTCCATGCTTGTATATCAGAATGGATACTGTTGTCAAGTATAACCAAACAGAACCAATAAATCAAAAAATATTTTAAAATAACTGCATGCTATTCCATTAAAGGGTGTCTTCAACCACCTCTTCATCATGAATATCTCATTTTTAAAAAATTATTTTCATCATTATTAACAACATGGTCCTGGATATGCTCATGGGGAATTCTACAAATAGGATAATTTAATTTCCTTAAGATACATCCCACAGATTAAATTTCTGAATCAAAAATATTACACTTTTTATGTGTGTTGAAAGATTGCTTTCCAGAATATCAGTAATAGTTTATATTTTTAAAAGCAAACTAAGATTTTGTCCATTTTCTTAGGCCCATGAGGACAAATTAAAGAAATGATATTTTTTGGTATCAAGAATCTTAGAGGAATGCAACATCCTAATGTGATCACAAATTGCCTGAAAAGAAACAAACAAAATAATGCTTTTCTCCTTCAGTTTCTGTAAATGGAAAGTCCATATTTATAAAGATGGAAATTAAGTATTTTGCTATTTAAGCATCTATGGATAAAGAGATTTCACCTAATAAATGCATCCTAATAGACAAGAAAATAACCTCTATTGGCAAATCTGCATCTATTAGAGTGGATTAATGGGAAAGGAAAACATTTTTACCTTCAGTTCCACAGAAGGAATTAATTCAATAGGCGGCATTATGTTAATCACCTTCATTTGTAATGTGGTAGTCTTGTCATCCATGTTTGCACGAACCTGAGGCAGGAAATGAATGTTTTCCTACAGGTGAATTTTTACTTTGGCTTCTCCGTGGGTATTGCTGTCATGATTGCGTTCTCATCTTCCCTAAGCACCCCTGTAATTAAATGGGGGTAATAGGCCAAATAAAAGCTATAGCTGCATATTCAACTGTCATCTTTTTATCTTTCTATTGGAACTTTCTAAATGGGTCTGCTCAGGCTGACTGCTTCCAGGTTGGAATGTCACATAGACTTCCTACAAACTCAGCTAACAGGAAACTGTAATGTTCCAAGGTCACAGAATGACATGTTGGCTGTCTACAAATGCTCTTCAAGAACAAAGCTTTGTGGACTCATTTTGCCTTCCCCTGACACTCAGCAACAGAAGACCTGCAACCAGTATCCCGGTATCCTGAGGGCCTCTCCTAGACAGAGCCTTTTAGGAGAGAAGCTGTGATTAGTGGGTGAATCAATGCAGCAACTACAGGGCTCATCTATTTAGCTCACCAAATTCCTCATGGCTTTCCTTTTGAACTGGGACCTTCTCTGGGCTTGTGCTAAATGCTGCCCCAGTGTCCTTGTCCAGATTGTCCTGTAACCTCCATTGTCCCCCTATCTCTGTGTTGTCAAGCCCTAAACACCTCTTCAGACTGCTAGAATGTATAATTTGCTCCCTATCATCCTTATGGAAATTTCCATGTGATTAGCACACTCAAGTTTGTGTTTACAGATTTCTCTACAAGCCCACTCTCTCCTGTGCACTTTCAAGCTATCAGAGAGAGACATTATGTCTGATTTACCTCCATATTTCCAGACAGAGGAGCACCTAGCAGTGGTGAAAGAAGACCACGTTGAATGATGAGCATGATGAGATACCTGGATGGAGAAAGCCATTGTGTGAATGTATGTCATATTAGGACAAAAGAATCCTGGGTTTGGGGACATTCATTACCTCTATAATTAAAAAAGAAAATTGTTGAATATCTACTCTGTTCCATGCACAGCTTAAATGCTGGCTCTGGTTCTAATTAGCTGTTTTTCTTTTTCTTTCTTTTCTTTCTTTTTTTTGGCACATCATTTCCCTGAGTCTCAGTTTCCTCCTTCACAGAATAGAGAAAATAATTTCTAACTTACAAGGGTTTCATGAGCAATAAATGAGAAAAATTATGAAAACTTCTCTCAGTGCAAGATTTGCATAATAATTCATATTTCCCTTTTTCCTTGTCCTTCTATATGACAAAAATAGAAATCAATCACTCAAGCACAATTCTTTGCCTAGTCAGGACTATGGAGTCCCTGTGAAACAAAAGTAAGAATTTTTTTCTAGAAAAAACAGTTCTAACTTGTAAGATACACAGGACTGTTTCCAGTACTGTAACAAATGACAATGTGTCCTCACGTTTTCTTGGGTTTTCCTATCCCAGCAACCCTGAAAATTGGAAGGATTTAATTTTGTCTCTTCCAATGTGGAAATTGGGGCTCAGAGTCAAGTGGCTTCCTGTGAGTATCTGGGAAGGCAGCACCAGGGTCGGAGAGCAAACCCCTGCCCCTGGCATCCAGCAGAACACATTGCAGGCTCTGAAACCTCCACCAGTAACAAGTGCTACTGCCCAAACACACATTTCAGAGGGACTTCTCTCCTCTACTGCCTTCTACCTGCGGTTTTCCCAGTGGGCTCAGTCTCCAGCAGGCCTCTCCTCTTCCAGCTCCTGGCCTCCTCTCTTGGACTCCTGCAAGTAAGGCCTGCTAAATATGTCATCAAGGCAGCATGTCATAAATCCATCAGCCCTGCCCAGCTAGTTGGATGCTGCTGGGAGCCTGTGCGCACAGCCCAGGTGAGCTATAATGGGAAACAAGTGAGCCTTTCTCCCTGAGCCGGAACCTGCTGGCCAGTTCACCTTGGAGTGGTGTGTGCTTCCTGCAGCTGGCCGTGCAGCTTTGGTGAGTGTGACACATTTGTTTTTACCCCTCATCAGACTGGACAGGAAGCCGTTCTGTTCTACAATTTCCATGCTAGAAGGGTTTTGTGACAAGCCCTAGACAGGGTGCCCTGATCATGCCTCTGAGAAAGAGCCCAGGACACCTGCAATAGCTGGGAAAAGGAAGAGAACTCAGAACCCCTCTCTCCTTTTCTGAATCAGGGGAACATAGGACCTATAAATATCCTTTTTAACGGAGTAATGGTCTGAAAGAAGTCTGCCTTCCGCACCTGGGGATCTGGGGTTTTAATTCTCCTTTTAATAAAATGTTATCAGACAATTCACTTAAACTACAAATTTTCCCAACCATATGAATCATTTGGACAATCATATATACATATTCTTGAACTTGATATCAGATTATTGAGTTGAAATAGCTGAGGGATAAGTCTGGGACCATATATTTTAAACAAGTGTTTCATGTGCAATCAGATATATTTGGAAGATATGGGTTTCCATGATCTGCAAAACCCCTGACAGCTCAGAGTTAATAATATATGGAAGAGAGTGATCATAAATGGTCTATATCTTACCTCCTTTAGATTACTCGGAGAGTTTGCTAAAAAATGCAAATTCCCAAGCTGTACTGAAGACGTGCTGAATCTCAGTCCTTGGGAGCGCCTCTCATGAACTTTTATAACAGGCTTTCCAAGTGATTTTTATCCACATCAAGATTTGGGAGCCACTAATAGAATTTCTTTCTACAACTTGCCGTGTTTGGAGATCCTATTAATTTCATAGGCAGTTGTAAGGATTGTGGGAGATAAAAATTATTTAGCAGAGTTTCTGCCATGAGTGAGTCCCTGAAAACTGTTAGCTGCAGACGTCATAAAGAGCTTGAGTGCTTTTTCTTGAGCAGGAATTGTATCTTCCACTTCTAATTTCCACACCATACCAGGAGGGAGCACAGTGGCTGGTCAATATGTTCTTATTGATTAAAACTACTTCAAAAGTTGATGGTGTATACTCTGTTTTCTCATGTCTATTTTTGTACTGGAAGGATCTCAGTGGAATGAAAACTGGGCCTTCACCAGAGCTATTTTTGAGCCCATAAAATGTTACATTTGGTGTTGCTAAAGCAGTGTCTTCTGAGATGGGCAGGATTATTATTAGCCTGGTTTTGGGTATGGAAAAGCAGATGCAGAGAGGAAGGTGACCTTGTTCCATGTGCTCCCTTGGTTGGGGAGGCAAGCCAGGCTAGAACTCAGCTGCTTTGTCTTCTGTCTAGTCTGCCCCACTGTCCCATGCTGCTTGTCACATCTGCAATTACAGGGCTGTCACCATTATCACATTTTTTTCCCGCAAACTTCATCTCTCCTTCCTTTGTCTTTGTTGTCCACATTCACCCTGCAAAGATCCCATCTTTTCACATTGGCCCTGTCTTCAGCCTGTGTGTGATCAATAAATCACTGGAGGTGCCAGGGACAAAGGAAGTGTTTGGTTCCTTAAGTTGTAATTGCTTTCAACAAGACCAATGTGCATGGTGGGGACTTTGGTGGCGGGGGAAATTCAGACATACTGGTTCCTAGAGAGGTGAGAGAGAGAGAGTAAGTGGGAAATTCTTCCCCTTGAATAATAATTCTGAAGATAACTTTATCTTCCATGTCTGTAACTGCTGTTGACACCAGAGTTATCAAGCCATCTTTGTCATAGACACCTTCAGTCTCTTGACTTTTAATGTTTTTAGAGAAAAGCACAGACATCACGGATAACTGAATATCTTGGAAGTCATTTTAGACAAATGCTCCTTTCTAAGAGCGGATGTGAGAACAATATCAGGTGTAGGCATTGAGTGGCACAGAGCAGAGTCTACCATGAAGGTTCCATCCAACATAGGAGAACCCTGGAGGCCTGGCCTTCCTGCCTGGCGCCCCTAGTCCACGAGGTCCCTGCGGTGACGGCACTGGTAAATCTCAGTCCACTCTTTTGTGGGATGTTTTCACATGTCTACCTCTGGGAGAATATTTCTATGTGAAATTTTGTAATGGTATTTAATTTATCCTTTATAACTTCATCATAGAATTGACATTCAAGTACACTTTACATACAGATTAATTAAAATGTATTCGTTTCTTCACTATTTTGTGTGAACTACTCAATTATTTTCTCATCAAGAATAATAATCATTAGCTTCTTGAGTACTCTCAGCTCTGCCACTCTTATTTTTATTTCAATTTTTTGGAAGTTCTCAATCCTGTTGTATAGAATGATGCATAAAAAGAAGTAGGTATTAAACATAAGAATTCAAATTCTTTTAACATATAGGGTTATGGAGGAGGCTGCAGGGGGGGCGTCGTGCTTAATTTAACCTCCTCCACTTCCATCTTTTTACGTTTCTTTGTCCCCCCTACCATGCTCTCTGAGGCAATCAGTGCCACTTTATATCCCACACTAACCCCTTTGACCCCTCATTCCCCACGCATTCTCACGCTCTAGCTAGCAGAGAAGTTAGGCTTCTTTGTTAAGAACCCAAAGTTGACAACAGCTGCATGAACCCTGACTTCTGCTCTCAAGAAACAGGAACTTTGAGTGTTCTAAGGGATGCCTGAGTGTTGGGGGAATATTGCTAAAAATTCGGATAGGCCAGGTTTTGAGGGGCCCCTTGGGTTTCCCTGAGAAGTCCCCTGGCTGGGGCAGCAGCTGTTTTGAAAAGGAGATACTGCAGGAGCAAAGGCTGATCCTGGAGACTGTCGGTGTGAGAGAGGAGATTGGTTTACAGGCAATGAGGTCAGCTGGGCTTCCTGGCTTTGGCACATACTGGTCATCACCACGTGTTGGTTCTAGCTATACCTTTTAAATCTGTGCAAATCCCTTGAAAATTTCCAGCAGCAGTCTTAAAATACATACTGAATGCCATCATCCAGTTGGGCTTCCGCAATGTCATAAACGGGGTGTCTTAAGCAGCAGATTTATTTCTCACAGTTCTGGACCCAAAAAGTCCAATATCAGAGTGTGAACAGATTTGGTGGCTGCTGAGGGTCCTTTTCCCAGCTTCCAGATGGCTGGCTGTCTTCTTAGGACGTGGTCTTTCCTGAGTGTGTGCATGTATAGAATCTCTCTAGAAATTCTTTTCTCTTCATCTTGTAGGGACACCAACCTCCCCATGAAGCCCCACCTGAGAGTCCAGTCTAAACTTAATTATCTCCCCAAATTGCTACTGTTAAATGCCATTTCCTTGAGGGTTAGAGCTTTGACATATGGACTGTGAGTGGTAAAAATCTTTGATTCATAAAATTGAATGATGAAAAGAAAGTGTTTCTGTACTCATAATGTGGGGAAAATATAACTTTATGTATAAATTAACAAAAAAATACAGGAAGCAAACTTTACCCCGTGTTCTCAGGAAAGGATAAGAAAATGTAAACTTTAAATTTTAAAAATTGCATGAAAAACAAAATATCTCAAAATACTCCATATAACAGAAAGTTTCATGGGTTGAAAAGAAAGCTGAATAAGCAAAAGAGATTGGAATTAAAAACCAAATTGCACCATTGGTATTGGCAGTGGGAACAAGGATAAGGACTCATAAGACAAACAATAAATGAGTTTGGTGAAACATAGTTGGCTAAAGGAAAATAGTTAGGAGATTGAAAATCATGACTGAGAAGGCTGAATACGTAAGAGACCAGCCATCAAGAGGCAATCCACAGATAAGATATGACTAAAGCACATGGATGTTAATAGGAATTGAAAAACTGATGACAAAAAAACTTCCTGAGCTCAGAGGGCCTACATTATTTATCATAAATATTCACTAAAGATCAGGAAAAATTAAATAAACAAAAAAGAAAAGAAAAAAGGAAAGTAAACTGTGCTGAATTTTTGAACATTTTATTATAAAAAATTCTAACATGTAACATAGTTACTGGAACTTTACAAAGAACACTGAAGCCCGTCACCTTCATTCTATTATTTAATCAGATTTTTTATCACTCTAGCCAAAAGACTGTACAAGAACAACATAGAGGAGAAAACGTGTATTCGGGGCTCATGGTTTTACAGGTCTCTGTTCACAGATGGTGACTCCCCAGCTCTGGGCCTGAGGGAAGGCAAAATATCATGGTGGAAGGACATGGTGGAGGAAAGGAACTTAGGTCATGGCAAGAGGCAGCAGAGAAAGCTCTGCTCACCAGAGACACATTATAAACCAAAGCCATGCCCAGAGTGACCTACTTCTTCCAGTCACTCCTGACCTGCCTACAGCTACCACCCAGTTAATCCATTCAAGTGGGCTAATGCACTGATTATGTTAAGGCTTTCATAACCTGATCATTTCACCTCTAAACTTTCTTGCATTGTCTCACTCGTAAGCTTTGGGGAACACTTCATATCTATATCACATATATGGCTATACATACATATGTATGTGAGTGTATATGTACATATACAGAGAGAGACAGAGAGACAGGGAGAGAGACAGACAGCCAGAGACAGAGAAAGAGAGACAGAGAAACACCAACACCGTTATGCTGATAAGCTCAATATAAACAGCAAAAGCAAACTACAAACTTTACCAATTAGAAACCATCAGCTAACTTCTAACCAGGGACTTTCTACTCTAACCAATCTAGTCAGTTTCCTTTATCTTGTTTCCTCAAACATCAAAGTTTCCTTCCTCTCCCCTCTCAGATGTGTATTAAATTGCAGTCTGGTTCTGACAAATTCATGAATTGCTGAATGATCAAATAAATCCTTTGAAAAAAAATTTGTTTTTGAGACAGGGTCTCCCTGAGTTGCCCAAGCTGGCAGGGAACTTGTGATCCTCCTGCCTCATCCTCCTGAGTAACTAGGATCAAAGATGTGCACCACTGCTCCATGCTTCTTTTTGAAATATTAATATGACTTTACTTTTTCATACTGTGAATACATATTTTACTACATTGGCTTATTGCATATCTATGCATCCATCACTATCTATTCACCAACCCATCTTATTTCTGATGCATTTCAAAGTTATTGACATTCTGTGCTCCCCTTCAAGTATTTAGAATGATATTATTAATAAGGGTTCAAAATGTATTTGAAGTTTTCTGTTTATATATTCAATTTATGTTCAATAAAACTGATGATCTTCCTATACATTCACTGTGTTTTGACAAGTGTATATGCTTGATTAACTCAACCCCCAGAGAGATGTACACACTACCACCCATGCCCATTCACCTTTAGTTTTTACCTCTTCTCCCTGAAGCAATTAGTATTCTAATTATTCCAATGTGTTCATTTCATGTGTTCTATAATTTCATGTACATCTTTTACTTGGTTGTGGGGGACTTCTTTCATTTGCTGAATATTTTGGGATCCTTCCATGCTATTGCTTATATCCTTGTGCACTCTTCTTTATTGCTGAGTGGTATTCTGTTGAATGAATGTAGCAGGATGTTTTTAACCCACCCAATTTCAGTTTTCTGTATGATAATTAAAACTGCTATGAACCTTTGAGTATGACTTTATGTGTTTGTGAAAATAAATTTACATTCCTCTGAGTAAATGTATATAGGATAGGATTAGTAAGTTGTAGAGAATTTGCATGTTTGATTTTTTTGAAAAACTTATCTAAATTTTCCCAGAGTGGTTATAAAATTTTACATTCTCACTAATAATGGATGGTAGTTCTAGTTGTTCTTCAGTTTCACTAAAATTTGATATCATCCATACTTTAGACCTTTTGGTATATGTAGAACAGTATAGTGGCTTTCATCTGAATTGTATTACTCTCTAATGATGGTCAGTTTTCCAAGTGCTTGTGTGTGCTATTTGCTCTTATCTTGTTCTGTGCAGTGTTTGTTAAAATATTTTGCATTCGAGGAAGCTTTTCAGGTCCTGATCTGTGGTGCACCCAACAAACCACACAGGAGAAGCCTTAATTGGCTGCCAGTCATGGGGCCCTGTGGGTAGCCACCAACAATGGCCCATTTGTCTGTACCACACAGCACAGAGTTGTAAGTGGAGTGGATTCAGATCCATTATTATTGTCCACTGGTCTCAGTCAAAATGTGCCAATTTGGGGATGGACAGCCATAGAGACCCAGTATATTCAATCACCTTTTAGTTTTCTGGATGTATCCATGAACAAAGACAAACTATTTACTAAAACATGTTGAAACACTAGGCCCCATTGGCGAGGACAAGGCAATATCATCCCCTATGTGTTTTCTTTGTTAGGTTTATGATGATTTTATCCTTCATGTTCTGATTTCTGTTTCATCTCAAATTACATTTTGAGAATGGTGGAAGGGTCAAGACTAATTTTTTTTCCTTACTGATATCTAATTGTTTCAAATGGTATTTGCTAAGATGTTTTTCCTTCCCCCTTTTTGATTGTTTTAACAGTTATGTTAAATATAAAGATTATTTTGTATGTGTGGGTCTATTGATGAACTTCCTACAATGTTCCATTGATACATTTGTCAGTTTTTATTCTAGTATCATAGGTCTTGATTACTAGCTTTATTGTAAATCTTGAAATCAGGTTGTAAGCTCTACAACTTTTCTTCTTTTACAATATCTTTTTGGATATTTTAGATTGTTAAGATTTTAATAACATAATCATCTTGTCAACTGCATTAAAAAAAGAGAGAAACTTTATGGGAACCTGATAAGGATTGCACTGAATTTATAGATGAATCTAGGGGAAATTATAACAAAATTAAGTCTTCTAATCTGTGACCATAGTTATTTCTCCATTTATCTAACACTTTTTTTGATTTTCTGAAGTAAAGCACTGTTATGTAATTTGGAAGACAGAGAGCTTGCACAATTTTTGTTAATTTATTCCTAAGTATTTTATGTAAATAATTCATATTAAATTCATGTTTATTTCTCTTGCTGCTAACTCCTTAATAAACAATTACATTTTATTTGTAAATTTTGGATCCTGTCATCCTTTGTTGAATTTATTACTTTAACAATTCTTTGAAAGATTCCTTAGTACTTCCTATACAAACCATCATCACCTGCAGAGCAGTGAAGGGTCCATTTTTTTTTTTTCCTAATCTATTTAGTTTGCAGTGTTGGGGATGAAACCCAAGGCATTACGCATGCTAGACAAGCTCTCTATCACTGATCTACAGACCTAAGCTTTTTGTTTTTAAATTTTATTTTCTTATTTTATTGAAGCTTCTTAGACTTCCAATAAAAAGATGAATAGAAGTGGTATGTCGGACATCCTTTATTTCCTTTTGGTTTTATGGAGAAAGTGCTTAATATTTAATCATTAAGGCTGATACCAGCTGTATCTTTTTCAAAAATCTCCCTTTGCAGTCATTGTAGAAATTCCCTTCTATGCCTGTTTCTGAAATTATTTTTTAAAATGTGAAAGTTCATTGAATTTCATCAGATATTTTTATGCATTCATGTAGGTTCATATGATATTTCTTTTTGACTCTGATAAATCACATTGCTTAATTTTCGAATGTTAAGCCAACTTTGTAAACTTTGTATCACTGAAATTAACCCCATTTGATCAGGAGGAATATTAATCTGTATGTTTTTTGAAACATTTTTATTTGGTTTTTCTTTAGAGTCATGAAGTCTCATAAAATTAGTTGGGAAGTGTTACTTTATTTTCTGAGTTTGTGTAAGATTGATATTACTTCCATTCTCAAAAAGTTATTAGTCTTTAACTGTGAAATCACCAGGGAATGAAAATTTTCATGGCAAAAGTTTTTTTTTTTTTTTAAATAGGTTTAATGACTTTAAAAGAGATGTGGCTTTCACATTTCTTTTTCATTTTCAGTTTTAATTGTCTGTAATTTCCACAGTATTTGTTAAGTTCATCCAAGTGGCTTTTGGTGCATTCTTACAATTTTATCTTCTTTTGACATTCATTTTGTGTATTAGTGGGACTTTCTTTTTACAGAAGGGGGACTCAGTCACCATTGACATGTTCTCCTGTCTCTGCCTCCTCCTAGTCCTCAAGGTGGTCAATCCTCCCGACTCACCCTCTAGCCCAATGTCCGTATACCTTCCACACATGAACAAGTGACCACCTTTGAGTCACTGCTGAATGCACAGAACACATAGCTGCTTACTCTAAGGTCATCAACTGGGACTCTCTATAGTAAATGTTTCTAGGTGATTCCATGGACTCCATGAAGGCTTAGGGCCATGAGAACCTCTGCTTCTCTCTACTCCTCACCCACTACATGGGCATGCCTTCCTGGATGGGTCCCCCTCCCCTTGGCTTGGGAGGCCTGCTCCTCTCTTCCCTGGATCTGTCAGTAATAAGGACTGACTGCTTCTGTTGTTCCATGGGGTTTGTCCTGCCGCCTCCTCTGACCAGCACACCTGAAACTGCCTATCCTCCTGAAGAGTGGCCAAGAACAGTCAACTGGACATAGGTCAGATAAAAGCTTCAAGGACATCAGGCAAAATGACACTTATCCTATGAGAGGGACACCTGGGCAGGGATCAGGCACTTGGGCCACCTGCCACGATGAAAAGATGCCCTATGAAAGGAACACCATAGAGACCCAGGAACACCTTCCCTGGATCCCTGTTGGGGAAGAATAGAATTGATACCCACTCGCCCCAGAAGGACTTCATGACCAAATGAGAGGAAAACACAAATCTGTTAAACTTGTTGTCATGAGATCCACATAATATTCTGTCTATAAGATATACATGAAAACATTTTCTTTCCACTGGTACTGGTGATTTGTGTTAAGTCTCCTTTTGTCCTTGATGTTGCTAGCTATGGATTTACTAAGTTTTCATAGCTTCCTTCTTTAGTTGCTATTCTTTCTTTCTTTTTTTTTCCTCTGCATATTTTGGGTTTACATTCTCTCTCCACTCCACCCACAGTTTCTTAACTAGAAACTTTAGTTCATTGATTTCTACTTTTCTAATTAGCATTTAAAGCTATGGGTATCCCTCACATGAATGCTTTAATTACATACTATTTTTTATAGTTACATTTTCTTTATTATTTATTACAGAATATTTATTTTTTTCTTCTGGTATCTTCAGGCATTCTTTAGAAATGAGTTCTAACATCAAAATATAAAGAATTTATTTTTCATAATCTTATTGTGTTATTGTCAGAGATTTCTGTGCATTTCTATTCTTGTAAATTTGACATAGTTCAATATTTTGTCTTGCATATAATACATGCATTGAAAAGTGCCTACTCTCCACATCCTAAATGCAGAATTTTAGAAATATAAAAGAGGTTGATATGATATTTTTCAGAACGTATGTTCAGATCATCTAATACTTATTTATTCTTCTAGATGTTCTATCAATTGTAGAAAGACAAAGATTAAAATTTACAATTGCAATTGGAGAATTTTCTTCCTTTTTATGTGTTTTGAAGCTCTGTTATCAAGTACCTACACATTTGTAACCATGATATGTTCCTGAAAAATCACTTCATTTTCATTATGAAATATTCTTATTTTCTCTAATAGTACTCTTTGCTTCAAATACATTTTACATATTAGTATAGTTAAGTCAGCCTTCTTATGCCTTTTGTTAGCACAAATGTATTTTCTAATGTTAACTTCAGCCTATTTGTGTCTTTATTTTTATTTTTGTGTCTTTATTTTTAAAGCATGTCTCCCGAAGACATATCTGGCTTTTCTTCTTAATCTATGCTGACAAATAGCTCTTAACTGATATAGTTAGCCTAACTCTTAATGCAATGATTGATATGATTGGACTTAGGTCTAACATTTCCTTTGTTTTCTATTTTGCATTATTCTTTTCCCCTTTTCCTACATTACTTGAATATGTTTAATTCCATTTTAAAATAGCCACTTTTTTTAGTTACAACTTTCTGCTTTTATTTTTAATGCCTTCTTCAGGTACTAAAGTATACATTTTCAAGTTTTAAAACTCTACTTTTGGTAAAGATTGTACCACTTAATGTAAAGTATGAAAATATTACCACCATACAAGCTCATTAGCTTCTCAACCTTTATCTGTACGTTTCTCTCTTTCTCTCTCAAACACACACACACACACACACACACACACACACACACACAGAGTTTTCAATTTAAGATGGTTCAAAGTACATTTTTTTTTTTCACTTCATGATGGTGCAAAAGCCGTACACATTCAGTAGAATCCATACTTTATGTTTTGAAATTTTATCTTTTCCCAGACCAGTGATGTGACATGATATTCCCTCATGATGCAGAGGGAGTGAGATGCAGCTCCCAGTCAGCCACGTGACAGGAGAGAACTAGTCAATACTCTGCAGTGTCCCGTATTGTTCGTTCATTTTGAATAATACATGAGACATTACACATTTTATTACTAAACAGGATTTCCATTAGATAATTTTGCCAAATTAGGAGTTAAAAGGACTGTGCTGGGCATGTTTAAGTTAGGCTAGACTGGTCTATGCTGTTCAGTAAGCTAGTGCATTACCTTTATTTTTTAATAAATTGACTTATTTGGCCGGCTGCAGTAGCCCACGTCTGTGATCCTGGTGCCTGGGGAGGCTGAGACAGGAGGATTGCAGGTTCAAAGCCAGCCTCAGCAATGGCGAGGAGCTAAGCAACTCAGTGAGACTCTGTCTCTAAATAAAATACAGAATAAGGCTGGGGATGTGTCTCAGTGGTGGGTGCCCCTGAGTTCAATCCCGAGTACATCACCCCTCCCGTAGCAAAAAATAAAATAAATAAATTGATATGTTTACTTGTGTGTTGTTTTTATCACATATCCTGATTTTATTTGTTTTGCATTTTCCGTTCTTTTTATTTTTCTTTTCTATTTTTTTTTTTTTGGTAAGAGAAAAATAAATCTACTTTTACTAACCAGAAACATGGGTAGGGTACACCATTACTAGAGGTACTGAAATACCAGATGGATCCATGGAGTAGATGGAGCTCTGATTCCATCTCCCTGCTCCAAAAATCCATTTTATATCTTGTCCTGGGATAGAGGATGTGTCACGTAAAAATGGGAGTTCATAACCCACTTGAATCTAATGTATGAAATATGATATGTCAAGAGCTTTGTAATGTTTTGAACAACCAATAAAAAAAAAAAGGAAAAAAAACAATAAATTGACAAGAAAAGATGCCATTTGAATCTCGGCCAAAAGACTGAGAAAGTGCCTCTTGAATCTGAAAATTTTTTATCATTCACCAAACTTTGGGAAATTTTAACCATTACTTATTCAAATAAGTTTCCTTCTCCTCTTCCTATATCACTTTAATTATGTGTCTTTTAGACTCTTCAATATAGATTCACATATTCTGAATATTCTTTCTTTTAAAAAATATTTTCCTTCCTTTTCTGTATTTGATAATATCAACCGATCCATTTTTACATTCACATATCTTTTCTCTTTCATCCATATTATATTTCTAAAGAAACTAGAACTTTGAGGATAATTTTCATTTGTAGAATTTCTACTTGGTTATACTTTATATTTTCTGTTGATCTGCTTAGATTCCCTGTATTTCATTCATCAAAACAGATTTTTCTTCATAGCACTGTGCATAATTATAACATCTGCTTTAAAAGTCATTGTGTCCCATTTCTAGCAGCAGAGGCAACTTCCCAATTCTCTGTACTTGTTTCTCTTGATTATGGGTCAATGTTTTGTTTTGTCACATGCTGGATATGTCTGGATTATATTCATAAAATGATAAATATTAGGGTGTGAAGACTGGATTGTAGTATATTCCTTCAAGGAGTTTGGTTTTTGGCTTTGGCTTTGGCAGCCAATTAACTTAGTTGGCATCTCATATCACAGTTCCATTCTTTTATTCTTGATGTGACTGCTTTGACTTTGCCTGCTACACACATATTTCAGAGTGTAGTTGAATAATTTAGGTAGAGTTTGACACAGAATTCAAGATGTCCTTCCTGTGCTTTCTCTTTTCTGGTCTCCCCTTCTTGTTAGCAGCCATGATAAGCCTCAGGTCTTTCTATACGATATTCTAGTCCAAAATATGGCCAGTCCACCGTTACCACTGTGGTCCACTCACATGATAAAAACCATAAATATGGGAAATTCTTCCCATGCCATTTCATTTTCCCAAATGTCTATCCATGCCCACGCATTTCCCACTTGTTTTTTGCACTTTTCAGAGTCATCAGGTGATAATTTTGTGTTGTGCCTATAATATGTGGCTTTACCTATGGGAGGGTCAGTTTAGCAGTAGTCAACTTGGCCTTATAGAAGGGAACAGAATACATTAGAACTATGTTCCACTTAAGAATTAAATATAAGCCCACCTTAATTCTGTTACAGGAAGAAACAAAATACAGTTATAAAAATTTGCATGTAATAATTCACTGCACAACTAGAATACATCTCATCAAAGTAGCAAATGCAATTTTAAGTAAAGGAATTCTTTAAAAATGATCAAAATTACGAAATTAGTAAGTAAAGAGTGGTGTCCTATCCTGAAATGCTCATTAATAGGTTATAAATATAAACACAAATAATAGAAATATAACAGGCTGATTTACATATATTAAAATATTAAGTATATTAAATAGTGACTAATATACCTTGTTGATTCATAATTTAAAATAAAACTTACTTGATTTTTTAGCTCACTAATTCTGCTTTATATTAATAATGATTGGGTTGCATTTATTGAGATAATTTCATCTAGAATGTTATATCAGTCAAATGAAAACTAAATAACATTTTGAAAATAAGACCATCTAACAGTAGAAGTAAAAAATGATTGTGTGCTTTTAAAATCTTTTAACAAACAAACAAAAGGCAGCAGAAGGCATAGATTGTGTAAAATCTAGATAAGTATATCATAATCATTACAGAGCTTTGGTTTAGTTATTTTCTTGTGATGAAGGGGGAGGAGTGATGTAGAATGTTTATATACTCTGTATCTTTTCATGTTTTTTTCAGATTCTTAGCAGTCTGTATATATATTGCATCAATCATTGCACAAAAATAAAAATTTCTATTTAAAACACTTGAAAAAAATCTGAATAAAATATTTTATTTGGAGAAAATTCAACACCATGATTTAATTTGCTCTCAAGTTAAAAAAATTGCCCTCTTAGAATTTATTTTATTTAATTCAGTGGAAAAATGTACACTCTTGCCTCTGGAGAATTCATTATAAGCTCCTTTGGCATTTCTTATATTTACTTATGTTGCTGCTTTATAGAATAAGGATCATACTTAATAAATACTAAAAACATATCACATTCTGTATTCATTAGGGAAATGTAAATATTCTAAGCATTTTTAAAAATCCTTCAACACATTCAATTACCACTGCAACTTGGGAAAGATACATATTTGTATATATCTGCCAAATTCAAAGGAATGTATTTAGAATAATTTCTTAGAATCTTGAACTCAATGTCAAGCTAAAGCGGGATAACAACTTTTGAAAACAGAACTCATCACCAGAGAAGCAAAATGTACCACTGTTAAAAACCCAAAGTTGCCAGGTATGGGGGCACAGATCTGTAATCCCAGCTACTGAGGAGGCTGAAGCAGGAAAATCATAAATTCAAGGTCAGCCTGAGTAACTGAGAGACTCTGTTTCAAAATAAAAATTTAAAAATAACAAGGATGGGGAGGTACCTCAGTGCCTAACATGTACCCAGGACCCTGGATTTCATCCCTGGTACAGTAAAAATAAACAAACAAAACTCAAAGTCAGCAATACTTACAGGACTTCTTGCTGCTATTCTCAATATGCAGTTAGAATCTTTGAATGTTCTAGAAGAATGTTTTAATGAAAGGTCCTAATGCTGTCTGCATTCTGTGATGGAGGATTGCTGAAAATACGAATAGACCAAGAGGAGAGGGTCAGCGGGGTTCCTCAGAGAGGCCCTGTGGGCAACCATCCCCGAGATGAGATATGTCAGGAGCAGCTGCTGGGTCTGGAGACAGTGCGTCACTGACGTCATTTTGCAGGTAGCCAGTGCTGATTTTCCTCTCCATTGAGCGGTTTTCTCCACTAGTGTCTCCGGGATAAGATAGGAGGTGGTGGAAATACATATCTGGCCACTGAACCTTTGAGACTGTTAGAAGCAAGATAGTGACAAGGTAAAAAGTAAAAAAAAAAAAAAAAAATGTAATAAGTGAGAGTGAGGAGCAAGTGTCTGTGCTTATGGGATGGACTTTGTAGCCTACTAGACTATGCCATGGGACAACTTGATACTGCCTACTCGATGAGCTGAACCAAATGATTTATTTATTTATATTTTTGGTACCAGAGATTGAACCCAGGGATGCTTGCCCACTGATCCACATCTCCAGCCCTTTTATCTTTTATTTTGATCTATTTCTCCTCTAATTTGCTTTGGGTCTCACTAAGTTGTAGAGGCTGGCGTCAAACTTGTGATCCTCCTGCCTCAACCTCCTGAGTTGCTGGGATTTAAAGGTGTGCACCACTGTGCCAGGCTGAGCTAGATTATTCTGAGAGAGGAAACCGAATGGTGTTTGGCCACAGATGCAAGCCTTCCTTAGAGTAGTACAGGTGGACAGTGCCGAAAGGAGCTGGAGACCCTTGATTCATCCTGAAATCATGAGGAAGAATGGACGGAAAGTGGGGTTGAAAGCAAACTGTTAGGTTAGAAGTAAAGTGAATGGCAAATGATAACACCCTGCTTTCCTATTTCTGCATCATAACCTGGAATAAAGAACTTCATGCAGCCTACCTGCCCTACAGGGAAGGGTTGGAGAAGTCATGGCTTCTCTGTGCTCACTGGGACAGGAGGAGTAAATAATTTGACCTGCTTGGGGATTCATTCAATATAGAATCATAGAGATGGTAGGGAAAGGGGGTTCTCTTAGCCATTTGACCTCTTGTGCCGGCCTGTACCAAGTCCCAGGGGATGTCTTTACTTCCTGGCCTTCGTGCTAGACCTAACATTTTCATTCTCATTCATTATACTCATCCAGTGTGTCAGGGTTTCCAGGGTCTCTGCAGCTTTGCGATATTCTCCTGGTGTAGATATTATGCAATTCCTGTGTAATGCATCTAGGGATTTCAAAGCTGGGGTGAAAACACCCACATCTTCATATTCAAGGCTTGTGTTCTGCGAAAGTGGATCAAAAACTATACAATTGAGAAGGATAAGGCACTTGTTCAATCATTTAACCCAGAACTATGAACTCCAGTAGATAGTGATTCTTGTCTTTTCTTGTTGGTTAGAATTTTGGAGGGGAGTAAGGAGTGAGTTTAGGTTGTTGGCATCCTAAACTTCTAACAGTTTTTTTTTTTTTAAGATAGAATATTGTTTCTTTTTAATAAAGATGTCTTTTCATATCAACTAAGATAGGTGTGGTAAATATGCTGACATTAGGGCATGGACACCTAATCAGGATGCAAGTTTTAGTAATTTAGCAAGAACATGCAATTCTCAACATATTATGTCTCATACCATTTGTTGAACATCAACTATGTATACCTTATGTGGCACGTGCTTATTTATTGATCTGCTTATCTTGAAAGAAGTATAATTCATCTTTGACTTGCTTTTAAAACATTTTTCAAATAAAAGATCTTTCCTTTCCCACTTCCCTGTCCAGCATGGCTGCCTCTTATCCAAGACAGGCCGACAACAAGTCTCCCTTACAGTCTCTCACACACAAAAGAAGAGGGATTTCCATTGATGTGTTGATGACATCATGTTGGCATGAGCCTGGAGGCTGCCTATGACCATCTTCTTGGCATATGGGAAAGCCAGCCTATGGTAGGAGATCTACCGTATTCATATCCGAAAAAAGTAGCGGAGAGTCAGTGAAAATGAGGATTCTGACTGGTCCCACTTCTGTGGTCATCCTCCTTCCCAGGTTCCTGTTTTGTGGACATTTGGTTGTTCAGTTTATCTGAGGATACACTGGAAGTCTTCTAATAATCTCCTTGAAAGCTTTTCAGGACAGCGCTGCTCTCCATTGCAAACAGAAGCCCTGATTAATGCACTGCATGCTTTACAGTAAATTCTGCTCATTTTCCACATCCCTAGATAGATATAGATTCTATTTTTATATAAGAAAAAGTTGGGCTAAATCAGCTGTCTTATTCCAAAGTCTATTTTTTTGCACTTCATCATTGTGCCTTTCCAGTGGGTTTGGGGAAGTCATTTGATTGAAAGTGACTGTAATAAAGGAACCAGTTCATCAGAGGGTAAGGTGACTGGTTTTGCTAGTCAGTAATTTATCAAAATCCACTTATTGTATATCCTAGCTCTATTTTCCATCCTGTCTTTGCCCCATAAGGTTGTCTCTGCCCTGACTTGGTTCCTCAGAAGACCTTGTCCAGAACGTCTGGCAATATCTTCTAGCTTGACTCCTTCTTCAGGTTCACCCCTGTTCATTTCTACCACTGTCACTCATGATATCGTGGTGAATATTCTTGACTCAGGCCAGATCAGATCAGTCGGCTATGATAAGAGTACCCCATGGCTCCCCAACAGTTGCAAGCTACAGTTGGAACTGTACTTGTATACACCTAGATATCCACTAGATTCTCTCAAGCCCTTCAGAGTGACAGTAGAACACCCGTGTTTCACAATCCTCACAGATCTAAATGATCCAGTTTTTCTGGTGATTCCCCGGGTGAAGGAAACATTCCCATGGTGTCATCTTATCTTTTTAGTTTTTTCCATTGTCTTATGTGCGGTCTCTGGCATCACATATAAGAACAGTGTTTCATGATATTTTTTCTCACAAAGAGGCCCTAGGCAAAAAGTAATTGGTCTTAGGCATCACTAAAATAAATAAATAGCTTCTCTCTGGCTCACATAGTACGCACGCTTACACAATCAAAATTGGAGCTTACTTTTCACACTAATCTCTTACTATTGCCGTTTATGCATGCTTAATCCCAGACCCACTGAATCACCCCATTTGAGTTTTTCAAGCTGACACATCTTTGCATATGATTTCCTGCACTCCTGGAATATATCCTGGACTCCCCTATATATGGTAACATTTAATATCCAATGTGATATTCTTTCTGACTTTTGAGGTTAGTGAAATACTACCATTGGAGATTTAGGAGACTAGGTAAATAACATCTTCTTTTCCCTTTAGATGTCAAAATATAAATTTTAGTGTCTTCTTTCTAGAGTTCAAAATGTCAGGTAATGAGATGCTGAACTACCAGGTGGTAAAAGCTGATTGTCTACATCTTAACTCAATGCTATGGCTAGCAACTCTTTGTTGGCAGCTTGAAATTAACCTGAGTGGATAAAGTTATACCAATTAAATCTTTAAACATGGCAAATCAACTTCTTCCTCACCCAGAGTGCAACTACTAAACATCTAATACATCACTGATGTAAGGGGAAAAGCAATTAAAAATGGCAGCTATTTTACTGATAAAACCGATGGGGAACTTACCAGTAACAGGTCATGTCTTATAATGCCATCCTCAGGAACAGGCAGACTAACTCACACATTCATACCTCCTTGGCCAAGGAGGTATCAGAAAACAGAACATGGTGCCCTTCTGTGAGGAAATCTTCTGCAGGATCTCTTCTCATACTCTGCAACCAGTTAAAAAACTCAAGGAGGACTCGGCACCAGGTGCCCGGACACCAGCATCGTCAACAAATAGATATTTCTTCTTGTGGAAGTACCCAGATAAGAGAGAGGAAGGGAAGAAAAGTTCCTCTTCCTGTCTGTCTTCCAAATCAGCCTGCCAAATTCATTGAACTGCAAAATTCATTGCACTGAAAGTTCTGCTTTCCTTTCTGTCTTTCTTACTAGACTGTGTTATTTTGAGCCAGGATCTCTCTAAGTTGCTTAGGGCCTTGCTGGTTTGTTGATGCTGGTCTTGAACCTGGCTGGGATCACAGGTGTGAACCACCACACCCAGCGAGACTGCAATCTTCTTGATGATAGGGATGTTTGCATTTCCAGAATCAAAGAGTTTCAGGGGCACGGTAGGTTTTCAATAATTGTTGACAGATTTACAAGGTGGAACAAAGGTTAGTTAACGAAAATATTAAAATTTCCCTGAATCCTGTCATCCTAGGAAGCTGTAATAGATAAAGAAAGGTCTTCCATCTTTGTGTTTCTTTTCTTTCCATTCAAGAAGTGGCATAGATTAAAAAAAAAAAAAAAAAAAAAAAAAAAAAGTTCCTTCACATATAAGTTTGAATTTTTATTATTTGACACTAAGCACATAACTGATTTGATAATTAATAAAGGGAGCTACAAATATAAGGTTATAAGGTTCCCCCTCCACCCCCTGTGATGGGGGGCAAGATTTGTTACAAGATTCTGAGGCAGGGACGTCTAAAGTCTTATGGAAAGATCTAGAGGAGGGTAAAAAGCACATCAGGGTAATGAACATGATATGGCTTAGCTGTGAAATGAAGCCTGAAACCTCACATATGTGACAATGCAGGAATGTTCAGAGGTAAAATGATTAGGTCATGAGATCTTTGACCTAATCAGGAAACTCATCCACTGACATGGATTACCTGGGTGGTAACTATTGGCAGGTAGGGTGTGGCTGGAGAAGGTGGGTCACTGGGGGTGTGAATTTTGGTTTGCACTTTGTCTCTGGGAAGTGAAGCTCTCTCTTTCCTCTGCTTTCTGATTCCAAGCCCTGAGCTGCTTTCTCCATTACACCCTTCCACCATGGTTCTGCCCCTCCTTGGGCCCAGAGCCATGGAGTCAGCACACCATGGACTGAACCTCTGAAGCAGTGAGCCAAAATAAACTTTTCCTCCTACACATTGTTCTTTTCAGATATATTGGTTACAACTGCTCAAAAGATGAATAAAAAAATATAGTGATTTAATTTATAATTGTGATTTTCAGCAAACACTGGAATTTTGTCAACACTCCTACCAGAAATTTAGGGAAGTAGAATCTTTGGAATGGGGACCAGGAATCTGCATTTCAAAAGAGCTTCCCAAGCAATTTACTTTCACAATCAGTTGGAGGAAACTTGAAAAGTTCTACTTCTTCATTTGAATCCTCTTTATCACATCTGTCAGTGTTTCAAATTATGCATTTCAATATTAACAGAATTGAGCTGTGCAATTTAAAATTTTAATCCCTAAACATTTTAAATTAGGTATTAATTTTCAGCTCATGCCCCCCTCCTTTGAACATGACCTTTATTTTAATAGTGATGAAATTTATGAAGCATGCTTCATTTCCCTGATTTACTATAACATAGTCAAATTCATTTTGGAAATGATTAGACTGTAGCTTCATATTAAATCCTTAATATACACACACAAGCGAAATTGCTGGTTCTCCTAAGCCACCCAGGTAAAAATCCAGATAATGGAAATAAAATTTCCAGGCAAATTTTTCTTTTTGTGACTCAACAGAGCTTGTCATCACCCTTCAAAAATCCAGGAACAGATAAAGGGAAAATGTCAAAGAAATAAAAACAATGTTTTCCTTGAATCACATTAATTATCACATACCTAAAGTCAAATGAGCAACTTAATAAAGAGGTTGGTTGTTTTGGCACAGGTGTAGATGCAGCCTCAGCCACCTCAAATAAGTGACCAATTCCAGTACAACTATGGCATAGAGTTTATTTTTTCCTTGTTCCATATTACTTGCCAACATGGTAGGCAGTGAAATACAGTGGGCCTATTATGAAGCCAAATAACACAATACAATACCAGAACATCTCTTGGGTACAATTTGAAATCCATAAAGTGGCTGCTAATATTTTCCAATATTCATTCCAAAGAATGTTGGTGATCACTGTGGTATCCCTGAGTCCCTGCTAGGATAGGTGAAGAAGGACTAAAGTGTGGGTTTATCCATGGAGGGATGGAGTCTAAACACAGAGGCCCAGTGACATGAGAGGCTCTAGAGCGACTGGGCACCAGCTTCATCCAGGTATTTTCATCAGTTCTTTTGTTCCACACAGAACCCTGCTTAGAAGCAGCTATGACTTTCATTTCACAGAGTAGGAAATTGAGGTTTATAGATCGTAAGAAGCCTCACGTGAATTACAGATATGGTAGCTATAGGGCTAAGATTCACAGCCAGGATCATAAAACTCCAAAGCCCACTAATTATCCATTCCACCACAATATGTGCTAAAACAGAGAAGGACATTTCTGAATCCATATCTTTGTTTAACCCTGGTGATAATCTTTTGAAATTCAGAGGGGTAATCATTGAAAGAGACGAGACTGAAGAAGGGCTTCCTCTATTCTGTTATTTATCTGGAACTATAACTTAAGAGTGGATTTATTTTATTACCTTCAAGCTCATACAATCCAAATGTACACTTCCTATCTCTCATTATCCATACCTTTTTACAACAGCCTGCCTCAAAAGAAGGCAGAACTTGGACTAAGACATGAGTGTGAATCTCAGTTCTGTCTCCTGTTATTTATATAATGAAGTCGTTTCTCACTGAGGCTCATGGGTGCTTTTCATAATTCCTGGAACATGGTGGATGCCTGCAAATTACACATTTTCAACTACATGACGAGAACATTGTTCAGGCTCCATCTGGCTGTGGGCCAGCATGATGGGGACCAGGGTCACAGTGCTGGCTGGGTTGTAAAGTCCGTGGGGAACTAGGTACAAACCACAAGGGTTTAGCCACAGGTACAACATGAGCTGTTTCCCAGAAAGGACTGTGCCTTTGAATGGTTTTGTCTTAGGCAATATCATTCTTTTGGCACATCTTGGAGATACCCATGGTGATTTCTGCACCTCTTGCACACGCCCCACTGCCCTATCCATCACTTCTGTTGACAGTGAAGGGCCAATTCTTCTGACAGCAAGAGCTTGGCCTGGACTTCTTCTTCATACCTGGCTGAGGTCCTTGGCTTTGGAGACCTTCCTGTGTTCTAAAAAATAAATAAATAAAATAAAGTTGGCAAAATATGTTCCATTGCCATGGCAATATTTTGGAACAAATAATTCAACGAAAGTGAATATGTCGTTTCTTTACGCTGTTGACTTGAGAAGAATTTCATCTCAAGCTTTATGAGCAAGAAGTATTGGTGATTACTTCTCACATTATATCTTAAAACGTATTTTTATGTATGCTCTATTACAAACATCATTATGTAAAGGAAAATGCTAACATGCACTAGACCCTGCTACTATTGAGTTGGGGTTTTGGTTAAGACATCGTATTCATCCGCTGCCATCACAAAATACCACAGCTTGGGTTGCTGAAATAACAGAAATCTACCTCTTAGCAGTTCTGAGACCAAGTAGTCAGGGTGGTTTTTGTTGTTGTTGTTGTTTTTTCTTCAAGGCCTCTCCTTTGGGTCAGAGTCAGTCATCATCTCCAGGTATCTTTTCATGGGCCTTGTATTAAGTCTGCTTCCTAATTTCTTATAAAGACACTGTTCATATTAGGTTAAGGCCCATGCATGTGACCTCATTTTTAACATAATTACCTCTTAAATGACCTTATCTATAAATGCAGCCATATTGTCAGGGAATGTGGATTCAGATTTCTGGATGTGAATTTTGAAGAAACACAATTCATACTATGATGAGCATTTGTATGAATTCTTTTATATAATTAATTGTGAATTTTGTAGAATTATTTTTATTTTAGGAAAGAACTAAACATCAAAGTATCCTTTTATTTTAGGAAAGAACTAAATATGTCAAGTATCCTTTTCACGTCAAAGACTGGCCATGACAGGACTAGAATTTACTAAGAGATGTGGGAAATTTCAAAGTTCATGACGATCACTCCAGTGTCTTTCCCACCCTTGGCCATATCTCCATCCCAGATGAGACTGATTCCCTAAGCAGGAGCAATTGTTTCTTAGGAACCAAATTGTTCCCTTCAAGGATCAAGTCTGATGGATAAACATCTGGAGCAGCAAATGGTGGTGGTCCTCTCTAGTGGTAAGGACTTCGATGGAGCCACTTTCAGAGCCAGAACTGAGATGACCACCCAGACCAGTCTGACAAACACTGTTTAATCCTGCATACACTCACCCCTGCCCAATTCTTCCTATATTTATACCTAAAGCTCATGTCAGTACCTCAGACACGGCTGAGATGCTGGATCTCACTTGTCTTCCCAATATGGCCATATTGATTAAAGTTTCTTTCCTGCTTTTCACCATTACTTTTCCTATGGTTTTTGAGACAAGAGCCTGGACTGGTTTGTTGGGACCCCATAGTTGGACCTCTGGCCTAGGACAAATGATTCACAGGAAGTCTCTGAATTTTATCCATGGGAATCTGCTCAAATCACATACTTGGAGTATCTATTTGTGTAATATTGGGTATATTTTGCTAAAATTCTCTTTTGGTGGAGGGTGTTCCAACTATTTTACTGTAACAATAATAATTAAAATAAATAATTTAAATAATTAAATTATCTTCTCTTATTTTCATTTTCTCAAATGATTTGCCTTAAGATTAAACTAAAAGGGATGAAGAGAAGTTACTGGGGAAAGAGATGAGTCAAATTATGTTATGTACATGTGAAAATATGGCATAGTAAATCCCCCTCTCGTGTATAATTATAGAATTATAGAATTTAATGATTATTCAAAAATTAAAAGCTCTATGTGGAAATACGTAGCCCTATAATACTAGAGATAGAAGTAAAAATTGCTGAAACTTGAGTTGACCACTTCTTGGTAAACATGATTGAGTGTACATTATTTTGAAAAAGCCATAAACCACTAGGAAAAGACAGATTTAGCATTTAGTTTTGCAAAAGCAATAGTGAGGGGTCCGGGTGGTATTAAAGACCCAAGTACCCCTAATATCAGAGAAGAAGTCCTAGCTCTTGGGTGGCAAAACCGACCTTTGCTGCTCAAGCATCTGAGTATCAGTAACACAGTAGCCCTGATGGGCAGGTGTAAAACAGAATTAAAGGGATTTCTCTTGTTTTGGCTAACTCATAACAATTCCCCAAAGTGCTGGGATCAGGCAGTAAAATCTGGATATTTACCAAGTATTTTTTTTTTTCAACATTTTCTGCTGATCTTTCATCCATCCATATAATGCTATGAAAGCAGAAAAAGGAGAGATCCAGGAAACTGCGCCCTAAGTGAGTCATCGCCACTCCAGCAGTGCTCTTCAGGGCATGAGCCTGGTCAGCCATGCTCAAGGTGGACCAGGGCCTTGGTTTCAGACCCTCTGTGGGTTGCTAAGACCGCGCCATCTAGTGGACAGAGCAACAAATTTCGCATAGGGAGATGATTTACTTCAACAGCTCATTTTCTTCATCTGTAAAACGCGATTAATCAGATTTCTTCAAAGAAGAAAGGAGGTAAACTTTCTCTTAATTGAATTCTATGCATACGCATAGTATCTTGGAACTTTTAATCTTTAAATAACCCTCACACCACAGATGAGAACACAGGATTATGGCGATGACATAATGTGCCTGTGATCGCATGCTTCCCAAGTGGCAGAGCTGCGCTGGCTGCCAGGTCCAGCGCACGTTCCAGCAATGAGAGCGCACCGCTTGGGGCGTCACACACGTGCGAATACCACATGTGAGGGCGCAGCTGCCCTTTGATTTGGGGCTCTGATTGATGTCCGCCAGCTGTGTGATGTGATCTGACGCAATTCATCTCATTTCTGCAACGGTTTGACGTTATCCTTGAATGAAAAGTGAATATTAAACAAGCCTATGCATGTTTAGTACTTTCTAAACTCTGAAGGTTTATTTTGATAATTGCGATCGTCTCAATTTTAGATCAAGTTCTATATAAACATAAATATAAATGCAGCAGAGAAAGAGATGAGTGGCAGAATAGGAACATTCTGGGTAGAAATTAGTGCAGAATTTGCATTCTTTGAGCTTTTGGTAGCTGATACTGACCTCCAGCGCTACTTCTGCCCAAAGATTCAATGTGACATCACAACAAGAATTTATTCATAGAGAGCCATTGACTAATCCCACCCCCTCCTCCAAACCAGTTAAAAATATCTATTTCTGGCCATTATTAAGAACCAAGAACTCTTGTGATGTATTTGGTATATGATGGGGCCTTAGCTTTTATTTCTAACGAAGTTTGAAAGATTAAAACTCTTAGCGAATCTCTTCCTTTCTTCTTTTCTCCAGACCACCTTACTTCTGATAATTATTATTGACTAAATAAAAATGTGCTCCAGAGTCAAAGTTCTCAAAAAGTACTCTGTTTTTCTTCCCTAGGATGAAAGGGAAAAAAAATAGATAAAAATGATATTTCACTAGAATCAATTGCTACTAGTACTACAATAGTTTTTGCAACATAAAGAAAAGAAAGTAATTTAGAGTTCAATAGGCAGAAATAAATAGGCAGCACTAAATAAAAATTCCCTAAGTACACATTCAAGATCTTCCTTTAACTAGCTGTGTGACCTTGGACAAGTTACATAGACTCTCTGTGGCTCAGTCTCTGTATCTCTAAAGGAGTTAGTCACAAGACCTATTTCATATGTTTGCTCTAAGGCTTAAGTGTGGTCATAAGTGTAAGGAGCTTAGAACAGTGTTGCCACTTAGTAGGTGCTGTTCTCCCTGGTTCCACCAAAACCCCATACTATTTTGATGTCCCATCATTGTTTCTGTTCACTTTTCTGTTTCTTCCAGAAAACCATGAGCTTTTGGGACAGAAGTTGAAAAATCATGCCACCCCTCTCTTCCTGAATTGTGTCAGACTGTCTACTCCTTTTCAGTCCACAAGCAGAACATGGTATTTTAAAACTTTTTAAAGGCTATAAAACATAAGGAAAGACCAAATGTTGTCCAGAAAGCCTGAAAGAAATTTTTGCCAATCTTTATTCAATAGGACAGAGTACATATTTCAGTAATTTTTATAGTCAATATATGTTTGATAAAGGGAAAAAAGAGAAAAAAAAATAGAAAGGGGGAACTGATGTTCAAAAAATTGGCCATGGAAACAGTGTGGAAAGAGCAATACTGATGATACACACAGAAGAGACCAGCAACTGGCAGATGGGGGCGATCTCAATGAATGAGGACGTGCGGGCACCTCGAGATTTGGAAAACAAACATTGTCCAACCAGTTCAGAGATGATATTGCAATTAATAAAGGCATTTTATAAATCTAGTGAACTTTTCACAGACTTTCTGGATTCAATAGGGTCAAATCCTTGGTAAGAAAAATATCCTTCAGCTATCATAGCTTTGTGGGATAAAACATTATTGAACATTTTTTACAGAAGAGCAAACTGAAGCTCAAGAGTTTGGGTTGCTCCAGGTTCCCCAGCTCACAAGTGGCAGGCTAGGATCCTGAGACAGATGCAGTCCACCAACTGCACCCTATTCCTGATCTGGTAGTGAGAGAGGGGACCTCATAGCCTGCTCTGGCTCAGCACCCTCCCTCTGATTAGGAGCTTTGCTAAATAGAGTTCTCTCAGGCTTAAAGGCTCAACGTCAGTCCTGGTGTGGCTCAGAGCTGGGAGCAAGGGCTCAGTTACAATCTGTTTCTACCCTGTTCATTTGCTTGCCTGTTCTCAGACTGTTCCTTTCAGTGTCTACCTCCAGTCCCATCTCTAGGTCCATGACTGTCCCTGTATTGGCCTGCAGGGCCACCCACACATCCAGAGCTCATGATTTGAGTCCTTCTTTCCACCAAGAGTCTTCTCATTTCCTTCTGTATCTCTGCCTTTGTCTCAGCCTGACTTCTCCACCTGCCAAAGTGGTGCCCCCGTAGGTTTCTTGCACAAGCCCTGCCTTTCACCTTACTGCTGCCAGCTCTGTCCCTTAAAGCATATGGGCCATCTCCTTTCTCTTTGTTTGACTATTGAAAATATATATCTATCTGAAAATATATCTCAACTTCCCAAGTGACTGGGATTGCAGGTATATACCATGTGCCAGCAGTTCACTGAAACCTCCATGTGTCAGTGACATTTGTCTTGGCACCTCTGGAACCTAAGACCTATCTAACATTTCCATTTAATAAGTAGCTATGGCTAAGCCACCTAATATGTATGCACAAAATATATGATCATTTAAAAACATACAGACATACAGTCTTGTTCTGCTTAATGATGGGACATGTTCTTAGAAGTGCCTTGTTAGGTGACTGTTATTATGCAAACATCAGAGGGCACCTGCACCGATCACAGCCATTGGCATGTACTGTCATGCAAGTGGGATATCATTGAATCCTCATTGTGGAGAGCATGAACGTACAAATTAAATCATTACAAAGGTTCAGTCACAAGATACGTGCACTTGTTGAACACTGGATAGCTATTTAAGCTTGGAATCAGAATAAGTACCACCACCCTAAATTCCTTGTTTCACATTGGTTACTCAGAACTTGACTTTAATAATAAAACTGCTAAAACTAAGCTTTGTAGACATAAACTATCTCTAAAAGGAGGTAGCATGGGATATTGTTGAAAATGTGCATCGCTTTGAGCTTGTGTGGCAACTAAAAGATGTTGAATGTTACTATATTTCTCTCAAAGATCTAATGTACTCTGTAGCATTGAGTGTTTGTTGTGGTGGTCCAAAAATCTAACTTCAACACATATTGGGTGATTATGGCTACATGTTTTTTTTATTTGCCATCTTAATTGATATTGCACATAGTGTTAAAAAATCATAAATTTATTTTGTGATTTTAAAACATATACAAAATTTATTACATGATACAAAATTTAAGGGAGCATTGAATTTTTTTTTCAGTTGTAGATAGACTCAATGCCTATATTTGTTTTTATGTGGTGCTAGGATTGGACTCAGTGCCTCACTCTTGCAAGGCAAGTGCTCTGGCTACAAATCCAGCCCTGAGAGCATTAAATTTTAACAGATGCTGTATTTGTACTTTACTATATAATTTACCCATGTTAGTATGTACTTTTCCATGTGTTTGAAATCATATGGGTTATGAATATTTGAGCCCTGCTTCCATTCAATTAAGTTTACATCATACTTCAGCTTCTAACCAAGAAGAAATAACAAGGATCAGATCTGCCCTCCAGCCTACATCAACTAAAAATACAAAGAAAAAAATGTAAAACAACATTCCACAAGATACTGGAAACTATATAAGCAAAAACATAGAGATCATTGAGAAGAGGAAAACCCTGTGATTTGAGCCCTGTGATTTCCCTATATTCCTGGACTAGAATCTCTAGTTCATAAATTATATAAAGAGAATTGATATAGAACTGAGTCCAGATAAGCAAAGGCAGCTAGAGTTTGCAGGACAGAATACCAGAGAGGACAGAGCTGCACCCCCTCTGGATAGAGTCCCATTCCACAGACAGTTTATCAGGTTGGTGTGTATAATAAAGCATGCAAAAGCGAGTAAAGACTGAAAAGGATAATTGAGAACTGTATTTGATTCTCATGACCAGGAATACTGATCACTCTCACCTTCAGACTGGAAAATTTCATGATTCCTATAGAATTTTGTAGAATATTCAGGAACATCTTTATCAGTAGGGACATATTAGTCCTTCACAGCACTGATACCTGCCTAATATAGCACAAATCAAAACCAAAGCATTAAAGGTTTCCAAGCAACATACATGCATTGCAGCATAGGGCTCGAGATTATCTCCTAAATTACAGTATTGAACCAATAGTTGGGTCTTAATTTAAAAAAATCCAATCTGACAATCTCTGTCTTTTAGTTCTAGTATTTAGAATATTTATAATTAATGTGATGATTGATATAACTAGGTCAAGTCTTTCATCTTTCAAGTTCCTTCCCATTTGTCCCATGTTGTTATTTATTCCATTTTCCTTTTTTTCATGTGTTTTAAAATTGAGTAGTTCTATGATTCAATTTTATTTGACTCATTGGTAATATTAGCTATAACAATTAGCTCCACCCTATACACACACCTCTAGAAATGTGTGCCTCATTGGCAGTGAGACAGTGAGGGGACCAGCTCTAAAATCACATCTTACCCTCTGTTTCTTGAATTGCTACCAGACCCACGCAGATCCAGTTAGGTTTCTCAGGAAGCAGACTCTGAGCTGGAATCTTGCTTTCAGAAAGTCCTGTGAGCAGTGTCTTTGGAATACCACTGAATGTAGGAAGCTGCCAGAAGCAGAAGGGTGCAATAATCGTGCCAAGTTACTCTGAGCTGGGCCAACATGGTCATTGCTTATAGCCCCACATGGCTCATGTGTCCTGTGAGGGCCATTCCAGCAAGGATGTTGACTTTGGAAAGGTAGCTCCATGCTAGTGAGGTGATCTGTGAAGATGTGGTATCTGTAGATGGTCTGCCAATGGTGTTAGCAGAAGCTGAGGACCAGCAGGACTGGTCTAGGCAGGTCTAGGCAGCACACCACAGTGCCTACTGCAGTCTTTTGCCAAAATTTCTCAATCATTTACCTTTATTTCCTGGCTTTTGTACCTATTTTTTCTCTGTGCTATTTGTTTGCTGAATTTCTCCATGATGCCTTATGATGCACTACTTTTCTTAGGCTGCAAACATGTCCTAGAAGTCTCCAATGACATCTTATGACAATGGTTTTAAAAATTGTTAACATACCATTGACCTCCTAAGATTTGATTTCTCTTCACCGTCTTTTGTTTTCATTTTTTTATCTATTGTTTTTTTCAGGTGATTCATTTATTTTGATATCTTTGAGAGTTTTAAATCTTTTAAGTTCTTTAAAGTTTGTGCTATTATTTCCATTTCAACTGAAGTAATCTTTCTCCCATTGTCTCTGTTGGTATTATACCCTTGGCAATTTTGAAATTTCACTTTAGCTTGAGGGAATTTAGACTTTCCCTATTAGTTTCTTTTCGAATTTCATGCTTACCTGTCTACGTAGAAGATTTATTATTGCTTTGAACATTTTTTTTTTATTTCCCCAATTGGGAACCAGATTTCTTATTGGTGGCTTTCTCTGATCTGTTAACTATGGGTCTTTAACAAAAGACAACAATGCTTAGTAACTTAAACAACAGTCATTTATTTGCTCCTGATTCTGTAATTTGGCCTGGCCATTATCTTGCTCTTTCTTGCTCAGGTTCTACCGACCAGACATACTCATTTGCATCCCCCTGGAGCACCTCATGGCCTTCCTGGCTGGGACAGCCAAGGGACCCTGTCTCTGAGTCTGGGTCTGGGTATGGCACTGGTACTGGCCACCAGCTGGAGTGTTGTTCTCCTCTAGGTGGCCTAGTGGATTCCACCCTGGTCTACCCAAGTTCATCTACATCTAGAAGGTGAGAAAGTGGTTGTTACCTTTAAACACAAGCTAGAACTCACAGTACTACAATATGTCTAACCACTGAGTCAGGGAAATTTTAACTGGTCCCTGATTATAGGGCCATTGCTTCAGTTCTCCACATTCCCAGGCAAGCAACCCTATTGCTCCTTGGACAATAGGGCCAGCAGTCACAGAGAGCTTTGCCTCCTGTGTCAGGCCCCGATTTTGTAGGGTGATGCTGTCTCTGGACTTCTACCCTGTGGAACTGCGTTGAATCCTGCTGCTCTTTGGGTGGTGGGTGAGGGGTCATCTCATTATCTTATATTGACCAGAAGTCCTAGATGGACCTAGAAATTAGAAGAACATAAATGGGGTTGACTTAGGTATTGAGTCACCAACCACTAATAGTACCCAGGCAGTGCTCTGTGACTTTTAGACTTTCATGCATCAGGTAAAAGAGAGAATTAGACAAAGTTCTGAATTTTCAGTTTTTCATTGTTTTTGTTTGTTTGTTTTCTTTTTTTCCAGAGGTGCTAGGGGTTGAACTTAGGGCCTTGCACATGCTAGACAAGTGCTCTACCCCTGAGACACCCCCACCCCCTTATTGTCTATTTTTTTTGCCTGACACCCAGACCCTGCTTTTATTCAGAAAACAACAACAATAACAACAAAAAATAACATTAAATTGAATAAAATTAGATTCAGAACAGGACTTGGAGAAAGTTTGGAGACTTCAGTTTTCCCCTTCTGGGTAAGACAACCCCCAGAGCTGTCTGCAGGATCTGAGGTGGTTATGGCTGAAGTGGTCCCACTTGCAATGTGCTCTGCCATGTCTAGTTGATTTGTGAAGGACATTTCCACTGGCAATGTACACGCATGAAAGAGCACAGGCCCCACGCCCCTTAGTGCACATTGACATCAGGGCAATTTCCACCTGCATGGTGTTTGGGAAATAGACCAAATGCCCTTTGACATGTCTGTGTTCTATTTACAACAAAATCTACACTTCCGGAGTTTTAACAGCTTTCTTTTTCTTAAAAGAACAATCTTTAAATAAACTCCTGAAATGTTGGAGGTAGGAAGATCACATCTTTCAACCCTCTTATCTCATAGCTCGTGCTATTTTGCACGAATGAGAGGTTTTCCAGAGCTTTTAGGACAACTTAGATGATGTTGGTGGTGGAAGCAACTCCTCTTAACAGCTCCTGATGTGTGCCACACAGTAGGCTCACTCATTAAGAAAGACTGAGTCTTAATGCTCACCATGAGTCTTTGAGATGAGAAATAATAGCCCCCCATGTCACAGATGAAACATTTAAGGCTTGAATAAGACAATTAACCCAAGGTTACTGTTCTCAGGCAACACTGAAATTCAGTAGTACTTCACATACAGTGATAGGGCAATTCGGCCAACTAGTACCAAAAAAGAGTAGAAACTCAGATTTATGTAAAGTTTCACTGTAGAACAAGAAGGAAGTTAGCTTTGGACCTAAGAAGAGTTGGGGATTTAAAATCACCTTGTTTATGTTGTGTGATCTTGAAAAAAATACTCAACCTTTCTGAGCTTCAATCTTATCATCTAGCAAAATGTAATCATAGAAACTGCTAATCTCATCATGTTGTTGAAATAACTAAGAATGACAATAATGGCTATAAAGTGCTTAGTGCTATATCCAGTGCCCAAAAACCACTAATAGTTGGTAAAATAGAATATATGATAAAATATGTGATGCCATGATTATCATCATTTGATCTTTAGCACCTGAGCAGGTCTCTGTTTCTTACATGCCTCTGCTATGGAGGCCTTCCCCAGGCATCATATTTAAAATAAAGACTGGGTGCTCCTCTGAGCTCCCCTCACTCATCACTACTATTGGCTAAATTGCATTATCCCCAGATTCATATGCTGGAGTCCTGACTTCCCATGCCTCAGAATGTGACTGAATTTGGACACAAGGTCTTTAAGGACAGAGCTAAGTTAGAATAAGGTGTCTTCATTTGTTTGAAATTATATAGTGGAAATATCATATAGGTTATGTGACTTAAGTAATAAAAATCCATTCCTCATAGTTCTGGAGTCTGGGAAGTCTAAGACCAAGTTGCCAGCTGATCCAGTGTTGTCAAGGGCATGCCCCTGGTTTATAGGTAGCCAGTATCTGGAGGAGATCAAAGGAGACAAGAGAGATAGAGATAGAAAAAGAGAGAGTGTGTGTTCTTGGGTTTTTTTCTTATAAAGGCACCAATCCCATTCATGAGAGACGCACCATCAGTGCCGGAGCACCTCCCGAAGGCCCACCTCCTAGTATCCTCACATGAGGGCGAAGATTTTCATATGTGAATTTGGGAGAGAAGGCAACATTCAATCCATAGCATGAGATCATTGGAACATCCCCAGTCCAGGAGATTAGGACAAAGACACACACACAGAGGATGGTCACAGGAGGACAAGGAGAGATGACCACTTACCAGAGGAGGAGAGAGGCTTTGGAAGGAACCAACCCCACGGATATCTTGGTCCTGGACTCCCAGATGCAGCACTGTGAGGATTAAATTGGGAAAGCCTCCCAGCATGGGGTGTGCTGCAGTCTGGCTGGGCACAAAATCACTGGGAAGTCAGGAGCCACTTGTAGATTCAAGCAGGAACGAACTTTATTCCAGAACCCACGTGAACTCAACCGGAACTCCACGGGAACTCAACGGAAACTCCGCGAGAACTCAAAAGTAGCGGGCACTCGAGGCAGCAGGAGCCGCCTCACCGCTGACAGCAGAGGTCCACATACACCACTGAATACACAGCCTGCCTCAATCCAGCATCATCCAGTTACAGCGATCAGTCATTATCTTAATAATTATACACAGCTTAACTTAATTATCATCAGCTTAATGGCTCCCTGGCGTTACTTCTCAACCACTCCTTCTGGCAAAATGCCAGGCACCATCTTGACTTGGTTGTGGCTCTCAACAGGGCTAATGGTTTTTGGAAAGGGATCATTACTTTGCTTCTACTGCTTGGCTACTCTGACCTTTTACTCCCTAGGTCACAGGATGGCTGAACTTCTGCTGAGCCCTTAGGGCAGCACAAGGTGTTTATAACATAGCAACATAACCAATCTGACCTGGTGGTTAGACATGCTTGCCCTTGGAAACCTCCCCTTCTTCCCTCTTAGGAAAGGTGTATTGGGCGCCTTCTCCACAGGCTCAGCCTTCTCAACCTTTTTTTTTTTTTTTTTTTTTTTAAGGGGGGAGAGAGAGAGAGGGAATTTTTTAAAATATTTATTTAATTTTTTAGTTTTCAGCGGACACAACATCTTTCTTTGTATGTGGTGTTGAGGATCGAACCCGGGCCGCACGCACACCAGGCGAGCGCGCTACCGCTTGAGCCACATCCCCAGCCCCTTCTCAACCTTCTTTTGCTAAATTATTCCCCTTTTCTGCTTATCATCTTGCCCTTTTCCCACACGTTACCAGGTAGTCACATGGCTCAATTTTACTGCCTTTAAAAAAATTTTTTTTAGCATATCTCTAAATCTTGGCCTCTAATTCTTTTGCAAAACAGCAACTATGGTGCCAGTTAGCATAACTCTTGCTTTTGCCTTTTGTTGCTCAGTTTTCTCCCACTAATTACCCAGCCAGCCTCTTGCCAACAGCACTGTTTCAATTCCTCCCCTTTGGCACACACACCTTTAATGACTTGGATGCCTCTGGAGTGTAAACTGCTGGGACTCAGCTGATATGAGGCCCTAGCCACGTCAGCATCTCCTTACAACTTGTAGGAAAGCAAATGCTCAGTCCATTCAGAACCCACTGGAGCAGGATATTCGGTGCCCTCCAGGTAATTACAATGCGTAGGGGAATTTGCCAAGTCCCATCCTTGCTTACCCACAATCCTCTTGTGAACCTGTTTTTGCCACACTGTGAACATTATGCAGGGTAAAGCTCATACCTTTCTGGGTGCTTATGCAGAAGCAGATCCAGTGTTTAAGAAGACTAAAGGCTATAAAAAGGGGAGCATACTTTAAGAATAAATATAAAAATTTGAGTTCAAACTAGTTAGAAAGACAAGTATTTAATTAAAAATAAAGTTACAAATGTTTCATTTGAAAATGTTGTAAATATTTCCAATGTTATAACTAGGAAAACAACCAATAGGCTCTTACTGATGGGACCACATTTACCAGTAAGACCTTGCTAATGGTGAATATGGCCCCAGATCCATATTTTGAAACTTAGCCTCAATATGAGGACATAAAGAGATGAGGTTTTTGGGGAAGTCATTTGGTCATGAGGGAGGAGCCTTCATGAATTTGGTGTCCTTACCAAAGAGTCCCCAGAGAGCTGCCTTGTCTTTCTGCCATGCAAGACTGCAGAGAGAAGGCACTGTCTGCAGGTACAAGGTCCTTCATCAGACATTGAATCTGGTGGTGTCTTGATGCTGGACTTCCCAGCATCCAGTACTATGAGAAATAAATGTCTGCTGTTTAGATGCCACACAGTTAATGGTAGTTTTGTTAAAGTTCCTAAGTAAACTTCAACAGTAGCACACCATTTTCATTGATTAATTTCTGGATTTACATATGCATACATACATACATATACATATATACATACATATACATACACACACACATATATATATATATATACACACACACACACATATATCTTTATATGTGTGGGGGTACCAGAGATTGAACTCAGGAGCACTTGACCACTGAACCACACCCCCAGCCCTATTTTGTATTTATATTTAGAGAAAGCATCTCACTGAGTTGCTTTAACACCTTGCTTTTACTAAATCTGACTTTGAACTCATTATCCTCCTGCCTAAGCCTCCCAAGCCGCTGGGATTACAGACATGTGCCACAGTGCCCAGTCGTTTTTCTAAAATTTTAACCTTATATATATCACTACCGTATGTGACAAGAATTTGGTAATATGACTTCAGTAGAGCGAATAAGAAGATAATTCAGTCTCTTTTTTTTACCCCTATGGTTGTTCAACATTCAGCATCTCTATGAATGATCATTTAGATATACTCCAGCCTAAAGGTAATTATTTAGGGCTGCTGTGAGATTTGGCAATACCTTCATTTAGTCCCTTTCATTCATGGGCTGTTACAGATATGCTCATAGTTTCCAGTGTTACTATCAGTTCATGCACTGTAAACACAAGAATTCTGGTAAATTCTGCATAATGTTGTACCCATAAAAAGAATTTTAAAAGTCAGACTGTATTCTAATTATATATTCTGCATATATTGAATTTATTTCTGGTAACTTCAAATCTGTTTTGAGTAGGCATCAATAAAAATAAAATCTGATGTATCCAATCTTGCTGTTCTCATTATTAGGGGAGTTTTTCACAGGCTCTATAGATTTTATTGACTCTTACACCACCTGGGTTCTCTTGGTTTCATGTATCATGAAACATTTACCATAATTTAAAGTCTAACTCTGCATTGTCACATCACTTGTTGAGTGGTTTGCACTGGGAAAAGGGATATTCCTGAAGTACCTCTTCAGTGGGATTTGGTCAACAGTAGGAAAATGCAGTCCAAAGTGCAATGTTATCAAATAGTGGGATAAATGGAGTCCAAAAATGCCTAAAGCTACTTAAACTCATCTAATAGTAGAAAAGTATGGTGGAAGACAGTTACAACTGAGACACTTGCCTTAGTCCCATACAATAAAAGCATTTATTTTAAAAAAGGAGTTACAGAGGGGTATAATCATGTGGACAAATGTACAGGGTCCTTTCCAGAATGCCTTTAGAAACCTATATAAGTAAGAAGCTTTGAATCTAATCATCATCAACTTGTGATACATCTACTCCTGTCCACCTGAAGATGATCTTGCTTGATGGGACCAAGATAGCATAGATTCAATGTATTTAGGAGCTGTGGCCTTTGAAGAAGCATGATATAGTAATACGTTTTTGTTGATATGATGAAAAGCCTGAAGCATGCTACTTTCGAAGGACAAGAGGTTTTTTATTTGTTTGTTTGTTTGGTTGTTTTCTTAGGTCACAGACTTAAAGTCAAAGTGGCATTGTGTGGGCTCTTCAAGGGTCCCCTTGGCTTCATCACCTCATGGCTAGTGGCCAAAGCAGGGGCATGTTGGGAAGTTTGTGAGCACATCAACAACAGCAAGCTAGAGAGTCTCAAAGGTTGGCATCCGGCTTTCACAACTTGTTCTTGCCAAAGCCCCCAGGGGTCCCATGAGAGCTACCTCACACTGAGGACAGCATCACTAATGACCTAGGAACTCTGCACCAGGTCCCACCTCTTAAACCTCCAGATACTGCCACCCTGGGAGCCACACCCCCGACAGATGAAACTGTTGGGGTAAGAACAACATCCAGCTCAGAGAACATGATGATACAAATAGGAAAACCTTGTGCTCTAGCCCTCAGATGCAATAAATCACATGGATGTCATGTCCAGTTCTCAGGTAAGCCATCTACCTACTCCATTTAGTTCCAGTGACACCAGTCTTGGGAATCAGCATGGGGCCCCATTGTTGGAGATTAAATACCCAAGAAATGCCAAGGCAAGAGTAGAGAGCAAGTTTTATTTAAGAGAGAGAAACAGAGACAGAGCTCTCTGGAGAGAAGGCGACCCAGAGCTGATTATCCACAGAAGGGATGTGTCTTACCCTTTGCTGATCTCAGATTTGCTTTCCCACTCCCCACCTCCTCTTTCTACCCTGCTGTTTTAGCCAGCTATTTCACTGCTGTGACTAAAAATCATGACCAGAACAACTGTAGAGGAGGAAAGTTTATTTGGGGCCTCATGGTTTCAGAGGTCTCAGTCCATAGAAGTCAGGCTCCATTCCTCAGGGCTCAAGGTGAGGCAGAACATCAGGGCAGAAGAATGTGGGAGAGGAAAGCTGCTCACTTGGTGATCAGGAAGCAGAGAGAGAGACTGACTCCCCTTTCCAAAGTACCCGAAAGGCCCACCCCCAATGACCACCTCCTCCAGCCACACTCCACCTGCCTCCAGTTACCACTCAGTTAATCCCATAAGGGGATTAATTCACTGATTGGGTTAAGGCTCTCAAAACCCAATCATTTCCCCTCTGAATCCTCTCACATTGTCTCACATGTGAGCTTTTGTGGAACACTTCACATCCAAACTACAACACCTGCCTCTGTTCCCAAAGGCAGGAAAAGAGCAGCCCAGGAGGTGCTCATTATCAACTCCAGGTCTTGGGAGGAGAAATTCCCCAGAGGTGTTAGCAACCTGTAGAGAGGGGAAGTGCTGTGGAGGTGTTAGCATCCCATTTCATTTTGTTCCTAATTAGCCCCCATCTTGCCAACCCATCATTTACTCCCTAGGCTGACTGCCTATCTTTGGTCTCCCCAGCAGGTTCATTTAAATAACATTCATATAAACAAAACAAACCAGAGCCCCCTCTTCCTCCACAAGCTTAGCTTGTCTGCTCTTTTCCTTCTTTAAGTGACTTTCTATTCTGATCACTGTTGGTGCACTAGGGAACGACTAAGACCACTTGTTCACACTTTGCACCTACTCTTTTTTTTAAAATGATTTTATTTTATTTGTTTATTCTTTTTTTTTTTAAATGTGGTGCTGAGGATCGAACCCAAGGCCTCACACGTGCTAGGTAAGTGCTCTAACACTGAGCCACAACCCCAGCCCCTGCACCTACTCTTTTTAATGAGATCTTGCCATTTTTTGACTCTCTGTCCCTGCTTATGAACACAAGACTTTCTGGGTTCTTCTCAGAAGTTTGACTATGAAACAATACTTCATCTTTTTCTCATGCCTGAGATCCATAGATCAGAAAATTTCAAAGTCACATGCATCATAAATATCAATTAGGGGAAAAGTGAAGGCATGACTTTCTAAGACAAATGAAGGTCGAGTTGCAACGGCGTGGTCGTATTTAATACATAAGAAAATGAAGGGTGACAGAGGGCTCTGACATTGCATCAAGTGAGGACCTACGGGAGGAATAATTAGCTAGAGGGGCTACAGTGTCACATGCTGGTGCTTAAAATAGGAGGGCAGGAAAACTCCTTTGACTTTGACAGAAATGTCAGTGAGCATAGAGAGGCATGTTGGAAAGAGGCCTGAATTGAGCGGGTGAAGTCATGACTTCCGGCCTGAACTGTGTTAACAAGGCAGGAAACCCTAGGAAATTCACCAATGTTCGTGTGCTCCAGGATTCTCACATGGGAACTGGGTTTTGACCAGGTAAAGTTCAAGGAAATGAGAAATTTGAACATAAAAACTGAAAGCATAAACACTGGTTCTGAAGGTGTTCAATCCCAGGGGCTGGGGCTGCCAACGCCCTGGTTTACCATTTACCCAAGTCAAAGAAAGATTTTGAAGGGCTCAACGGAGAGGTTTGGGACATCTTATTACTCACTCATTCCTCTGTGATGGTGGGCTGGGATACAATGGAGGGCCACCTTGTGTCTACAAGAGGGGAGTGTGTAGGGTGGGTTGCATGCCCACTGTGTAGGTGGATACCCTCTGATGTCTATGAGTCACTCTGTTTAGATCATCACCTAGAGATTGGAGATAAGGCTGTGGCCAGCTTCCCCTCTCCATGTCCTTCAGGATCCACATTCTCTAGAGACCTCATCTTACTGCACACTTTCCTAGGCATGGATTAGTGTTTAACCCAGCACATGGGCATGGTATAATAACAAAAGAGGGAGCTGTCTTAAAGAAAGTTTCAAGGGCCCTGAAAACTTAAAATCTTTCCACATAAATGCATTTTCTTTGAACTACACACAGCATTCTGGACTGGCCTCTTATGCTCTAAAGCTCACAACGGACCAGGAAAGTAGGACCTTAGATTCAACCTGCTATCATGCTTTGGGCCCAGTTGGATGAGTTGTAGTATCTGTTGGGGCTTTAATATTCCTTCCCATAAAATAAAGGTTTTGCTTATCATCAAATGACTCTTTAAAATGCAGACATAAAATAACAATAGAACAAATAAATTCTTTGTTTCTGTAGTTTTCATCCAGAAATTGTGTGTATTGTTATACTTTGAGGCCAGAAAACTGAGGTGTCTGTGGCTTCAGGAGTGAGGACAATGGATTTCCTGGCATTGATTCTTTCTCTGGATTCTGCCCTATGTGTCTCCTTGGCTGATTTTAATCTAAATCCATTCCTTATTTAAAAAAAAAAAGAAAAAAGAAAAAACTGTAATTCTGAAAACATAAACGCTTTCAACAGATTGTGTTTCTCTGTTGTAATTATGTAAACTGAGGGTGGTTTGGGGAGCCCCAAGGCCTTGCAATAGGTGTTGGAATTGAGAGTGGTCTTAGTGCATTCAGCTGCCTCTAAGTTTGCAGTTGGCTAAAATTCCTGCAGAGCTTCACAGTTCTGCCCTAGGGGACTTCTAAACTTTATTTAGAACATAGCTTGGAGAACTCCGTGCCTGAGGGCATTGTCAAAAACAATGGAGAGCTTGGTGGAGCACAGTTAAGAGCAGGCTGCTAGCTCTAGGATCCAAGCAAAGCAGTACACCAGCCAGAAGTTTAATAGAGAGAAGTGAGGAAGAAGACAGCCAAGAAAGGCCCATCTTGGCTTAGAGTCAACACTGACAGTCAGAAAGTCTGAACCTGAGTTGAGCTGCACCAACTCAGGAAGAATCTTTGCAAGATGTGGGGTAGACTCAAAGCATCCCCAAGTTGCACACCCAGACCCCTATCAACATAGGAGAAAAGTCTCTAGGCACAATGGGTGCAAATACAACCTCTGACCAAATACTCAATGAATAAAAAGCTACATTGGCCCAGGAAAGGCTCATGGGAACCTATGCAAGGAAATAAAATTGCACTCATTTCTGGGAGTCATCAGAAAGTCGTGCAAATTTCATCTTGTCAGGAGTGATGGCTGAAGAAAACTCCAAGCTGCTAACTATTGGATAGGAGTAGAGAGTCAATTGTCAACAGACAGGATAATCATCTCCAAATAAGGCCTTATTCAAATGGAAAGACTGTGAGGCTTAGCTGGTGGGAACATTCCAGCTAAAGGTTTGGGTGAACCCAAATGGGACTTACAGGAAGGATTAAAACTCAAAGGCCAAATGCCTCAGCCAACAACCTTGACAATTTTTTAATACATTTTGATCAATGCTCATAGCCAAACGCTATCTAAGCCCCTTAGCTAGCTCACCAAATGGTATCCTGTTATCAGGTCCCCTCCTGTATTAGAGGAGTTCACTCTCTCTTCTTCTCATTGAAATAAGTCCTACTCCATTTACTATTGGACTCCGTTATTTCCTGTGCTTTTTATTTTCAATTTGTGAGATAAGAGCCCAGAAGGAAGTTGGCAAAATGGGAAATCTAATTTTATTTCAAACTACGGTTTTACTGCTACTTGACTTAATATGGAATAAAAATGTTAAACCCTGAACTTTGATATCAATCTTGAAGCTCCAAACACGTTTAATTAATGCAAAGGGTAAAAATATGACTTATTAGGTGGGAAAAAAATTCATGACAGGCAAGAAGCTTATGCCAATCTGTAAATGACCCCTCAGCATTCAGAATTAAATACAAAAACAAGAAAAAATAACTGAGAAGGGCCATTGGAGACTGTGTTCTATGGGAGAAATGGATTTTTCAGAATGAGTGCTAAATACCTAAAGTTTCTTAAAAATTATGAGACATGCAGGATATAAGAGGGTGTGGTTAATAAACAGGAAAGCAAGGGAAAAGACAACAGGAAGTAATAAAGACAACAGGAAGTAATAAAGACAACAGGAAGTAATAAAGCTGTCTTTGAAGGGTCTAAAATGGCTGGATTAGAATGCTTCCAAATAGCCCCTATATACATATTTGAGGACTAGGGAAAACCATATTTAAATAACTAAGAGGATATGCATTAGACTGTATACAATTATGACTAAATGATTTTCAATATGCAAACCAAGACAATTCATTAGCAATCAGATATTTTTAAAAAAAGGTTGAAGTTTTTCCTCTTTTCACACAGAAAATTTAGGAACAACCACAAAATTTTTGAACCCAAATGTAATAACTGAAATTGCAAAACTCTTAGGGGAGTTATGAGAGTAAATTCTTTGGATTAGGCTATGGTTTGTTAGACATGAGCATCAAAATCACAATAGTTAAGTTGGGCTACATGAAAACTCTTTTTTATAAACAATACCATCAAGAAGGTGAAAGGCAAATCATAAAACTGGAGAAAATATCTGCAAATCATATAGCAGATGAAAGATTTATACTGAGAACATATATAAAATAAAGTTTCTTATAACACTATAAAAGATAAATAATACTTATAATACTATAAAAGATAAATGAATTAAATGATAGACAGATTATTTGGATAGCCATTTCTCCAAACTATGTTCACAAATGTTCAATAAGCACATGAAGTACACTTAACATCACTAATCATTAGAAAAATACAAATAAAAAATACAGTGAGATATAATTTCATAGCTATTAAGATGTCAAAAGACAGACAAGTATGCATGAAGATGTGGAGAAACCTGAACACTTATGAACAGCTAGTGCAAAGATAAAATTGTCCAAGCCCCCTTTTCTCAATAAACCATCCCAGGAAAAAAAAAAAAAAAAGTCCGATCGATTTGTAAGGTATTTTGGACATTTCTCAAGCTGTTACATATAAAATAACCATCAGATCCAGTAATTCCATCTCTAGGCATACACCCAACAACAGTAAAAGGATACGTTCATGAAAAAGCTTGTATAAGAATGTTTGTAGCAACATTATTCATTATGATATTTTTTCTCTCTTTCTTTCCCTCCCAACGTCTCTCCCCCCTCTTTCTTTCTTTCTTTCTTTTCTTCCCACACACCTTCCCTTCTTTACACCATTTTTTCCTCTACTTCGTCTTGAATGCCTTCTTCTTTCTTAAGATATCATCAAGTAAACAAGAAAACGCATGTTCTTGAGTGAAGACAGAGTGACAGAAAAGCTTATGCTGAACACACAATGGGTGACATTTGCCCAGATATCCAAAGACAGGCTCTAGGAGGTAACAGAGACAGTTAAAGATTTGAGGGGCAATTATTAATTTCTTTGCAGTGAGTGATGAGAATTCTTTCCCCATCTTCCTTTTGTAATATATAGACAACGATCATTGCTTATGAACACAGTTTTTTTTTCTTTCTGAGATTCCTGTAAAAAATATTTAGTCTTATTTAATAATTTTTCAATATAAAAATATTTATTCGGTAAGCACAGTGAAACAACAGATAATATCACATAAAAGCCAATAAAGTGCCTAGCATTCAGGGTTGTCTGTCAATAAATCTAAGTACTTCAAAGCACCCAGGAGAACACTAAGGAACTATCAAAAATCTGATACAAATATGGATTCGATTTATTAGGTGATTCCAATTTCAGAATGGTTTCAAGTAGCTTATGTTTTTAGCAAGAACTTGCCCCTTGTGGTATCAGGGTTCATTTGCTAAAGAGAGGTTCAGAAACTAGTCCAAACTACCCTTACAAGAAGTGGAACATCAAGGTAGATATTCTGGCTGCCACTGTCCTACTTTTGCAAAACTGCAATGTTGAATTCCATATCTCTGATTGCGCTCTGAAGTTGGGCCTTTGGAAGATGACTTGAGTCATGAAGGTGGTGCAACAGGCATGGGATCAGTGACCCTAAAAATAAAGTGGTCCAGGAGAGCTAGTTCATACTTTTGGCCAATTGAGGACCTAGTGAGAAGCCGCCATCTCTGAGCCAGAAAACAGACCCCCACCAGACATTGAATATGACAGCACCTGATCCTAGAATCCCTAGTCTCCAGAAATGTGAGAAAGAAATTCATATGGTTGCAAAGGATCTAGTTTATAGTATTTTGTTATAATAACATGAAAAAACCAAAACACTATTTCTCAGCTTATTCTAAAGCAGTCCTTTTGAAATTAAAGCTTGCACATTAGACTGTCGTTGACTTGAGCAGAAGGACACTTCAGACTCCTTCTTACTCATACTGGATGAAGAAATTCTAATATTATCTTGACTAAGAATTGGAAGTTGGACTTTACTATTTGCAGAAACAAAATATTATGTTCTTCTCAGAGTTTCTATGGTCTAAAAATGTCATTATAACATAGAGTGATAATATCTTCCCTAATTTCTCAAGTTTCGTAGCTTATTTATGTTAGTTATTTTTATACTGCTATAACAAAGTACTTGAGATAATCAATGAATATGAAGGAAAAGGTTTATTTGGCTCAAGGTTTCAGAATATGGTTGGTAGGTTGCCTTGCTTTTGCACCTGTAGCAAGGCAGCAGATCATGGCAAGGAGGATGTGGGAGAGGAGGTTGCTCATTTCATAGCAGTTGGGAAGCATAGAGAGAGAGGAAGTGGCTAGGATCCCAATATCCCCTTCGATGATAAGTCCAAACAACATCACAGATTTCTATTAGACTTTCCCTTTTATATGTGCCATTACCTCAAAATGGCACCAGAGTCTGTCAAAAGTAAGACTTTAGCATCTGGAACTTTAGGGCACATTTAAGCCCAAATCATAATATGCTAACTCTGGTCCCAAAGTCTCATGCCTATCTCAAAATACAAAATGCATTTAGCCCATTTCCAAGAATCCCCCAAATCTTAAAAGTTTCAATATTTCTTAGAATTCCAAATCCAATGTTTTCTCTGAAATTCAAGGCAACTCAGCTATGAGCCCTTGTTAAAATCAAAACAGAAATTACATACTTCTATGATACAATGCCACAATATAAATGTTCCCATTCCAGAAGAAAAGGATGAGAAAATAATAAGAAGGAATGGGGCTAAAGGGAGACTGAGACTCAGCAGGACAAGCATCAATCCTACAGATCCAAATCAGGCATCCCAGGCACAAGACGGCAAGTTGTAAGCTCTGAAGGGCTTGGTCAGCCCCTCCCCTGTAGCCTTGCTGGATGCAATCCACATAGGCTGACTCTTAGGCTGACTCTTCCCATTACCCACAGCTTTCCTCAGCATGTGCTCCACATTCCTGGCATCGCTGACCTTCTGGGGTCTCCACTGCAGCCTTGGCTGTACTCTCCACAGTTCATGCTTTAACCTGTCAAGAGATGCTTACAGGGAGATTAAGCCCGCCAACCACTGCCTGGTCTACAAGCTGTTTCTTTGAAATCTTGGGGGAAGCCTTCATGATGCAACAACACTTCACATTCTGCATAGCTGAAAAATTTGGCACCATGTGGATGATTTGCTGCCAGCAAGGACTGAGCTGTGTCTCCCTTGTACCAGGCTAGAGTGGCATTTAAGTGCCTTGATGCCTGAATATGGGGAAACAATTCCCTAGACAATATTATAAGAAAGGTACCTTGGAGTCCTTCTCAAAGCAATGCATTTTGAAAGAATTTGCAATTTCACCACCTTGATCCCTGGATTGATGTGGTCTTGCTGATTACTGAAATGTCCTCCCATTTTGTTTGTTTGTTTGTTTGTTTTTCTGTTGTTCAAATGTAAAGTATTTATCTTCTCTGTAACAGTGCCAATCTATTTAGCAACCACACCTTTATCACCAGTGCCTTTAGACATCCTCCTTTTTATGGACAAACAGCAAGTTTTAAGAATCTCACTGTAGTTGTAAATCTGGCTAAAAACCTCCAGAAATACCTAACACCTGAATGTTTTGCTTCCTCAAAACTTCCTCCATGAGCAAAACTAGTCCATCAACTTCAAATTGCCTCACACAAAGTCTCAGGACAAGACGTAAATGTATTTGCCAGAAGGTAACATACTTGGACTGTAGTTCAATTTCCCTTAGAATCCTCATTCTCTTCTGAAACCTCAGTAACACAGCCGTCACTGTCTAAATTTCTAGCACCATTCTTTTCTTTTCAGCCCTCACCAGAATCACCCACTTTTAGCATCCTTGGCTTTCAGTAGCCTGCATCTCCAAACTTTCCAAATTACTGCCAGAAATCAATGACAAAATCTCTGAACCACAGCATCATGTAGTTCCCGCAGCAACCTCATTTCTCAATATCAATTTTCCTGTGTTGTCCATCTCTGTGATAAAATACCTGAGATAATCAATCCATAAGGAAGAAAGATTTATATCAGCTTGTAGTTTCAGAGGTTTCGCTTCATGGCTACTTGGCTCATTGCTCTTGATCTTCAGGAGCACAGTACCTCATGGTGGGAGGGCATGGTCTGGGAGCTCTGTTCACCTCATGATGGCCAGGAAGGAAAAATAGATCATGTCTGCCATCCCAATATTCCCATCACTCCCAGTGACTTGATTTCCTTCCACTATGCCCGACTTCTATTAGTGCCAGCAGCTGATCATTAAGCCTTTAGCACAAAGGCTTTGGGGGACATGTAAGATCCACTATGGCATATGGTTTCAGTCATCCCTTCCTAGATTAAAATTCTTATACTTGATAATCTCACTGTAACCTAAATACAGTTAACAGCCTGGGAAACAAATGGCCCAGGGCTGACAGATGGTCATTATCAGGAGGAAAGTCTTCCAACTTGGGGCACTGGATATTGCTATAGCTGCTACCTGATTTCGACACTATGGGGACAGGTACATTCTCAACCCACATGCTGTAGGACCACAGTGTACCCTGCTGTTCTCATCAGATCCAGGCAGCCTCTTAAGTCGGACCTCTGGGTTGGGGATAGCTGGTTTTCTTTTGAATGCACATAGACTCTTTGCCTGAGGGATTCAGATGAGTACCACATGCTAGGAATTTCAAAACTTTTTGTTTACAGAAGAAAATGAGCAGCTCAGAAGTAGGATTATGTATGTACAATGAGTCCCAGGTGTCGGAAACACTTATGCAACCTATAAAACTCCCTGATGAGGCTTCTTCCCTGAGCTTCACAGATAGTTCAGTTAGTGTTTACGCAAATGAGAAAACAAATCAGTAGTTAACAGGAACACCGCTGTGCTAACACATTAACTTTCACTTTATAACCAGATGATGTCAACCAATGCAGGTTCCCCCAGTGGGGACTCTGTCAGTCAGGGGAGTGTGTAGATTGTCCCCCTCCTGCCGGGATGACAAAAATAGATCTATCTTTGTCAACCCAAATCAACAAAATGTGGAGTGGCTTTGTGCAGAGATGCATATAATACATTACATGAGCATAGATGACTGGATTTAGAGTTAAGCCACAAAAGTCCTGGATTTACCCTAGCCCCAGCTATCAATTTCCTAGGGCTAGTATAACAAATTACCCCAAATGAAGCGCCTTAAAACAACAGAAGTTTATTATCTTATGGTACAAGAAGACAAAAGTCTAAAATCTAGCCTCCTTTCTGGAGGCTTGGAATGAGCCTTCCCATGTATCCCTCCTAGATCCTGGTGATTACCAGCTATCTATGACATTCCTTGGTTTAGTGGCAGCATAGTTTTAATCTGCTTTTGCTTACCCTTCTCCATATTTCTTTTGTTTGTGTCTATGCAAAAATTTCTCTGTTTTTGTAAGGATACGAATCACTGAATGAGGACCTACATTAATCCAATTTGACCTCATCTTGAGCTGATTACATGTGCATAGATCCTATTTCCTATAAGGTCCCATTCACAGGTCCAGGAGTCAGGATTTCAACATAGAATTCTGATGTTCCTGATTCTGCCCACAATCTGTGTTAGAATTGGACTGATCCAAGCATATTTGGTAGCTAGAGAAGGGGCAATTCACATACTTCTCCTTGTGAAGTGTCATGGAGGGGTGGTGGTTAGGGCAGGGAGAAAGCACTTGGGTACTGCTTGTAGGAACGTAGAGAATATGCCAATTATCTGCAGAACACTGACCTGAGGTTGGGTTTTTAGTCAATAAATGTGTATTAAATTTAACCATGAGTAAGATGCTGTGGTGCACACTGGTGACAGGGTAGTGGATAAGACAGACATGGTCTCTATCCCTGAGTGGTGTAGAGGAGAGAGACCAATCCTCTAATGCACAAAACAGAGTCTGTTATAAAGGTAATTCCTGGGCCATTTTCCCTCAGGTTCATCATGGAGACCTAGAGACAGTGATTAGGAGTGGGATTGGAAAGAGTACCATGCTTATAGGCAGTTTGTGAAATATTGGAAGCAAAAATCAGTAGTTTTCTAGGCCACAAATAGCCAGGTCTGTATTTATACAGTATAAACCAAAACTTAAATGAAGCATATTATGGCCTCTATTTTCTGTGACATTGAGACTCTGAGAAGACAGCATTTGTTCTGGCAAAAAAGAGTGCTGTATTAGTTTTCAATTGCTGCTGTAACAAGTTGTCACAAAAAGTGGCTTACAGAAACAGAGATACATTATCTCAAAAGTTTTGGAAGTCAAAAGTCTCAAAAGGTTTTACAGGGCAAAATCAAGTTTGGTGGAACTGACTTCTAGGGCTGCCCAGGTCCTTCACTCTGATCTCTGCTTCCATTGCATGACTGCTTCTCTGAGTCTTCTGCCCTCCATTTTCACTTATTACACCTGTAATTACACTGCACATCATCCAGGTAGGCCAGGATGATAGCTCCACTTCAATATTCACTATCATATCTGCAGAGTCATTTTTCCTTGTAAGGTAACATAGCCACAGGTGCGGGGATCAGGGCATGAACACTGATCGTGAGCACCCTCAGTATTCAGGTAAATCTTTATCTACACACAAATACTTTATGTGAGTGTTGTGTATATGTGTGCATGTGAACATCTGAGAGTGAGAGGTTCCTCTATTTTTATCTACTCCTTCAGCAATATTTAATTCCAGTAGACCTCAGTGTGTTTTTTTTTTTTTTCCTGCTTACATGACCTATGCCCGTTCAAGTATAATTTGGCCAAAATGCCTGATATATCTACATATATATCTATCTACAATATACTTTACTAGTTATTTGGTCACTAGTAAAACACCACGAAAGTTTGTCTGACTGCCACAGAGTTTACATGATACATGTTACATAGAGTGGAAGAGTCTATTTACTCCTTAGAGTTCAGACAAGGTTAGTGTCAAAGTATTAAGGAGAAGATTGTTATAAATGGGTTTACATCCACATATGTATTATATACTCATAATTAATATTGTTATATATAAACTGTATCAGGGAAATAGTCTAAAATTATAATGTAAAATATGCTCATACTAATATAAAATTTATTTGTATATATTTATAAAATGTTTTATTTAACTATATCAAATGTATATGTATATACACACACACTAAGAAATGTGAATAGTATACATTTAATATACTGTAACTATATTATGCTGTATGCTATATTATAATTTAAAATAGTTAAATCTATATAAAATGAAGGCTTAAGACTCATGTTTTATATATATGTATATACATATAAGAAATGTACTTTTATACTTTTTATTTTACCATTTTTTAGTTCTTGGAAATGTATTATTTACTTGGTCCATCACATTTCATTAAATAGATAATAATATAATACAGATCAAACTTTATAATTATAGAGCGAACTCCATAATTTCAGGAAGAGAGACACATACGTTGGGCAATTGGTTTTTATTTTCTATTGCATAGCCCTTTCTCCAAGTGTGTGAGATAGTTAAGTTATGATCACTCCTTTGTACACAGGGAATGTGTAGACCGTGACACTCAGTAGACTGTGACTTTCTAGGAGCAATGAGCATGTGTCAGAATGTGAGCTCAATTCTAGGCTTTAGGATTCACCCAGTTTGGTCACTTATAGTCACCCTAATTTTGGCCTGTTTGAGCCACTGTAAAAGCAGGGAATGTAAGCAGCTCATTACAGACATTGGGAAGAGGTAAGCTCATGAAATGAGCTAAAAAAAAAAACCTACGAGATTTGATCACTAACAAAACATCAGGAAAGTTTGTCGGACTGCCACAGAGTTTATATGATGCATGTTAAATAGAGTGAAAGAGTCTATTTCCTCCTTAGAGTTCAGACAAGGTTAGTGTCAAAGTATTAAGGAGGAGATTGTTACAAATGCAAAGCAGTCTACTTTGATTAATCTAATTCAATCCTCATAAGTCTCTGATGTCATTATTGATTCAATTGTAGAGTTGAGGAAATAAAAATTCAGCAAGGATGAGTAATCTTCTCTGATTACACCTTGGTTCAAAATTACAGCATCTCAGGAAGCCAGATTCTTTTGACTACACCCGACTCACTCTCAGCCATGTGCATGTCCTTGGTAGTGAAAGATAGCTTGTGTTTCATAGCATTCTGAATACTAATCTATTATTTTAAACACAAATATGGCTCTGTAGGTTAAAAGGAGACAGACCCATATTCAGAAGATTATAATGCAAAATAATAATTTAAATAAAGCTTTACCAAATTTCCTTCCTTAAACTCTCCACCATCTGTACTTTCTTTCCTTCCTTCAAGTGCAATCTGGCTTCTCAACATTCTGACAGCGGTTGCAGGGAAAGCAAGAAATATTGAAAAAAGAAGAAAGTTCTTTTAAGGCCTCAGGGCAGGCTCTGAGTTCTCTAGAAGGATTTGCTTTGCACTCCTTGGTGAACCTCTGTGCATATCAAAACCTCCTGCAAGACGTCATTGCTTTTCTTTTAGATATGCAGTTCAGTGAGAATGTTTACCATCTGTGTGCTTCCTGTGCCTGTTTGTGACTCACCCAGATCTCCAACCTTTAAAATAGGAAATAAGGCTTTGCACAGTTTCAAATTCTTTCAAGTTTTACTGGAGACAAAAGTGTGAGTTTTATGAATATCTCCAGGAATCTGCTACCAGAAACATCTAGAATGCTGTTTTGGTTTGTGTCTTAGAAGTCCCCCAAAGGGCACATGTTGGAGGCATGGTGGCCAGCCTGTTGTGTTACCTGAAAGTAGTGGAATTTTTAAGAGGTGGAACAATGGAAGGAAGTCAACTCATGGGGCACATGCTCCTGAAGGGGACATTGGGTTCCTGGCCCATCCCTTTCTCTCTTTGCTTCCCAGTTACCAGGACTTAAGCAGCTTTGTCCACCACATACTCCCCACCATGATATTCTATACTACCACAGGCCCAAACCAGCAAGGCCAAACTAATATGGAATAATTCCTCTGAAACTATGACCCAAAGTAAACTTTTGTCCTCTAAAATTTATTTTCTCAGGCATTTTTTTAAAGCAAGAGAAAGCTAACAAAATATACAATTTTTTTCTGGTCTGGAGCAAGATACTTATGTCATTTCTCCACCTAGATGACTTTGCAACACTTACTCATGCTGTACACATTTGTTATGAGGTTGCCTCCTTCAGATAGCCTGTCCAAACAACTTTCCTCCTGGTCTGACTTGGATGTATTTAATTTACACAGAGAACCTTGAGCTTACCTAAAATGTTGAGGCGACTGAGAACAGAAACTGTGTTTAACTCTGTAACACCTCCTATGGTATCTGAATCAAGGAGGTGTTTTATTAAAAAATCAATCAATCAATAAACAAATGTATATGTAGTAATAAATAAAGACCAAGCAGAAAGATTTATAACCTAAGTGAAACATTAACATAAACCTTAGTCTAAACTAAGTTTAGACTAACAAGAATTGTATACTGCTCTCAAAACACTGGAGGATACCTTTAGGTATGATGGGACCCAGTTCTTCTCAACATGATCTCTGGTTCCCTTCCTTTGGGCACATGATCCTGTTGGTCTTTCCACGCATTCCAATTTACACATGATGGGGGCACTTATCTAAGTCATTGAAACACCTCTTTGGAAAAAAGAACATAAAAGATGAGATGTGATTCTTCACGCTGCCCTTTTCTCTGACGTGGACTCAGGAACCTTCCATATTAACACACTATGTCCAACTCTGAGTGCTGATTAAGTCAGACGTTGATCCTTGCCAAATTGTTAGGGTTTGTGAACAAAAAATGATTTTTTTGGTACTTTAAGCCACTGAGATTTGGGGTCTTTTTTGTGGCAGCAAAACCTACTCTGTTCTGACTTATATAATCAGACTTACTTATATGTTAAGCTTTCTAATATAATCATCTTGATTTACATTAGTGTTGTTCAATTATTATTATTCATGATGGATGCTCGAAGATACTTAGGTAATTCTACTTCTTGGACACTGCTCATGAAACATTTTCTTTCTATGACTAAATGCATGTGAGAGTCTGTCTTGAGGAGTGTGTACTCGAAAAAATGAAGGTCCATTCCAGTCCCTTAAGATATTTTTAAAACAAAAGAAAGATATCTCTATTTTGTACTGTATCTAGAGAATTTTCATTTATTTTTAATTTATAATATGTCTGTTAGAGAATATTAAAACTCTAAGCGTCTGTGTCCTAAATGAGAAAGGAACAACTATAACTAAATTTCACCTCTTTGGGGCATTTCAAGAATCAGAGAGGGGGTGGTCACCTCCAACTGGAGGAGGTGACCAGGTGTATATGTGTACCTGATTGTGAATAATGAAAGCACCCTCCAACTTCTGAATATCTATGGTATAGAAACTGATATTATTAAGGACGAAAAATATTACCAACTGGGGGCTAAGAAAACAGACAAATCTAATATCTAGTTATTGTTTAATATTATCTTGAGTAAAAACACAGCAATTTTTTTTGTTCAAAATTACTTGAAAATTGCCATTGGGAATTTTGAGTCTTCTCAATGACCCACAGAAAACAATGTAATATGTATTAAGGCCTCCTGCTCCCTTGTCAAACAATACTTCCCTCCTTGATTTTTGGCCAAACATTCCTCTTGGTCAAGCAGGCAGCCTATCAGCAGCTTCATGTTTTACCATTTGTGAGGAGGTGACAGAAGTAGTGACACTGTGACAGCATGAGGGAGGAAAGAGAGACTGGCTATGAAAGTCCCGACACTAGGGCAGAGACATTCTATGCAGCCACCAGTGCTTCCACCTAGACACCTTCAGCATCTACTCTAAGAACTCTAGATTTACCATCAATTTCATTATTAACAGCTTGAAACACTAGCCCATTTTTTTTCACAGATTCCAGAAATTAAGACAGGGGACTAGGTGAATTGTTGGAGGTCCATGGCTAGAAACTTAAGTGATGAGCTTGACATAGAAGCAGACATACACTCCATGATCCCATTGGAGTAAAATCCATAAGTCACTATGCATGGTGACTTGAAAACATCAAGATCACTCTCAACTGGGTTCAAGTTACTGTTTTGGAAGAAGAAATGGGTACAACATTTAAGCTCTATTCCCTTCTAGTGTATTTTAGTTTTACTATTTAACATGTACATACTCATTGTTCCATACAATTTAGCTTTCCAGAAATAGATTTCTTTTTTTTCTCCTGAAGCTATGGATAGGTAAATTTCAAAGACGTGGAGAAATTTCAAGTTACAAAACCTCAGTGGTTTGAAACTATAAGTTCTGTTTTTTTTGCTCCAAATTCTCAGAGATTGGAGGTTGATTGTGGTTGGGCTTAAGATGTGTTTTTCATTTTTTGGTTCTGGGCAGAAGAAAGAGCCTCTAATTGAGTCTTTCTTGTGACAGAGAAAAAAGAGAAGTGATAGAAAAGAATGACAAATCTTAAAGACTATGTTCATTTGAATGTGATACTCCATTGACCAAAGTGGTAACATAGCTAAATTTGGCATTAATGAGGTGGTAAATTTTCTTCTGCAGAAGAGGGTCACCTTATATGGGTGGGCAACACAGAGGTCGGCGAATATTTTGAATAAATATTACAATTTCCTACACATAGAAATTCAACAGCAAAACTGCCCCTGAACCTCAGAACCCTTCATTTCAACTAAGGTGTTTACTTCTCTCTGCACTGGCTGACAAACCACCTATTTGATGATGGCAGGCTTAGAAAACAGCAATTTTAGTGCAGAGCTCAGGGGCATTGCTCTACCTTTTCTACATTGAGATTTCTCCTATATTTCCAGTTTCACCATGCAGAAATTGAATCTCCACACAAAAATCATTATTATCCCTGAACAAATAATATGATGTCAAACATTATGTAGACCCTTAAGTCTATGTTGATCCACTTGCTCAAGGTTTTCCATTCCTCTCTTTCCAGATACGCCCAAGAGAAACATTTGCCTTACAATTTCCCTGAGTCCCATAATAATGAATTCATACCAGTTTACTAAAACTGGATATTATACTCCATCTTACTTTCTGCCACTTAAACCTGCTCTCTCAGAGGGAATAGAATAACTTCAAGGATGCCTTCGCCCTTCTTCTTTCCTCACCCCTGCCAACAATGCACTATTTACATAAGCCTGCTATTGACTTAGGACTTAGCCTTCTTTATCCAGTTTGAACATGACAAAATCCTTAAGAGAAAACGGAGGGATATTTTTCCCAGCCTTTCAATCATTATTCTTTTCCCTCCATGGGACTCTTGCCAAATCTTAGCTCTGGGTCTGGCCCTCAATATCTGAAGGCATTTTCACATTCTAGCCCCTCTGTGGTCTCTTCCTGGATTTAACCCAGCTTCCTAAAAGCAACTTAAAAATAAAAATGTAAGGAGAGAAAAAAGAACTAGTTTAATGCATTCCACACATTCTTCTCTTTCAGACTTTTTACTTAGGCACAGATCACAATCAGAACTTCTTTTTCTTGTCCCATGGCTAAGATTTGAAATACCTTTGAAATTCATCACCTTTAAACTTTACCATAATGAGTCAGTCTTTCTTCTCACCTGGATTCTTCTTCTTGGAGATATTTGCTGAATTCTTTCAGGGTACAGAGTTTAACACATCATTGCAGGTGGGTAGCCTTGCAGGGTCAAAAAGGAAAGGAGACTTTCATGTGGAAATCCAGGCAGCTGGGCAAGAGTTTGGATATAAAGAAGTTTCTTCTGTGCCTGTGTTAGGGTTCTCCAGAGTAGCACCAATAAAATACATGTGTGTGTGTGCATGCACGCGTGTGGGTGGGAGAGGGATTTATTATGGGAATTGGCTCAAAAAAAGGAAAATGGAGGCTGAGAAGTCCCATAATCTACTGTCTGTAAAGTGGAGAACCAGGAACACCACTGGTGTAGTTCAATTGTTACTAAGTCTCCTGTTTCAAACATAAACATCTTCCAGAAGCACCTTCACTGATACAACAAAATTACTTCCACAAGCTGTACTCAGAGAAGTCAGGAAAGTTGGTAAAGATTTAAGTGGCATAGAACAACTATATAACAACAAATCCCAACATTAAGTACAACTATAATGCCTCAATAAAAAATATGAAAAAAGAACTAAGTAGCATAATTATGATTTGAGTCTAGATCTGTTTTATTTAAAAGCCTTTTTGTTATTTCCACCAAATCTCCTATGTCTCAAATAATATCAATGTAGCAATAGCAGGTTTTTCATGAGGAACCTCCTTTCCCATGTTTCTTGTTTCCATATGGAAGGAAGCCTGTTAGTGTAACCATCCTGTTCTTTAACCAGTTTTGACAGCCTGTGTGTGTTGTTTGTTGGTCACTTAGAGAAGAACATGTGCAGAGAGGTCTTTACTCCTTTTGGAACCCACCCATGAATTGGAGGAGGCATGGTCTGTTGTGTCTGAAGCCCCAGCAGAAAGTCAAGTGGCAAAGGCCTCCCCTGGTTCAAGAGATGCTTGTAATGGTTTGGGCAGGTGCCTAATTCTTGGCAGGATTTTAGGAAACTCACTGTTCCTATGCAATTAGCCACATCCACCTGTTCAGCTTATAACAGTAGCAGAGAAAATATGTTCATCTCCCTGGACCCCATTCTAACTCTGTTTCAGTGGGTTTTAAACTCAGACAAGAAAACACATTTTTTTGACTTCTTTCCCAAGTGATTGTCCAGACCTTTAGAAACAGTGCCCAAAGACAATCCTGTTTCACTGTTTATCTGGGAGGCCAGATGACTGTGGCATGGTATTTTGGGAAAATGCAGAGTTCCTGGAAGTGACAAGTTTGTTTTATTCCATCTGCAACTCTCCAAGACAGGGCTGGATTCACAAATGTCTTCTTTATTTAAGATCATTAGCAAATAATTCTGGGACACTCGGTCTCAGGGACTTCTGATTACTTTCTAAGTAAATATTTGCCAAAATTTTGGTGACAAAGATTCATTTACAATGAACCAAATACTAAACATCTTTTCTCTTCAGAGTGAAGATAAACATGTAAAAGCAAAATTTTGTATTTAGCTTACATAAGTTTTATTTATATCCTTCTACTATTTACTAAACACTTGTTCCTTTACTAGGACTTTACCAGTACTGGTGACATAATGATGACTAAGAATAAAGGACTCCTATGTTCAGAAAACACAGATAAGGGGTCTCTTTAGTGCCAAATATCTGTATTTTATTTTACTTTGAGTGATCAAATCTGACCCCTGTTATCTTAAGAAAAGAGGCAAAACATTTGAAAGGATGTTGAAGTGTTTGCTGAAATAGGAAAGGGGCATCAGTAATCTGGAATGAAAATAAACCGAGGAGATTCCAGGATGTAGAGCAGTTAACGTGTTGGGTCTTCCAATTGCAGAGCTGCCATGGACGGCACTCAGCACCGATGGCTGTCTGTCTCTGTCTTTCCTTGCCCTTGGTTGGACATTTAAATGAGTAAGTTTCTTGCCTTTGATGCATCAGCTGTGGCCTCAAAGGGATGGTCATGTAAATCTTGGCCATTACCATGTGAGGACTACTGCAAGAGAGGGGGAATGCTAATTAAGAAGATACAATAAGGCAGTAGGAAATAAATGAATCCGCTGGTTCTGAAGGTCAGAATGGTGGGATAGCATACTTATTTTACAACCTAGAAATACATGACTTCTTGGCTCTCTGCACATATATGCTCCTTTCCTCTCTCCAAATATGTCACCACCTGAAGAGATTCTACAATTCCACCTGCAACCCTCAGGTCTTCACAGGAGTACTGGAAGGCCTGCTTCCTACAAGGACCCCACTCCTGTTGGGATAATGAAAAAAGGAGCTCCGTGGATGATGGGTTTCAGATGCTGGATGGAATATTTAAGCGGACTTCTTGGTCCAAATCCATGGTTTAATAAAATTTTGTCAACTAATAGAGATTTTAACCAGGGTTGTCAATCATCCTTGCTTTCCCAAAACAGAGCAGATTCCAGGGAGATGGGACTTTTGGTGTAAAATTGTAAAGTCCCAGCAGATTGGGGAAAGTTTGACACCTAAGTCTTAAGCCAGCACTGGATGAGGATATGCTATGAAGACTACTTGGGAGAGAAAAATGGTACTTCTTTCAGAAGAAAAAAATGTATCATATGTCAGGATCTCACAATAACATGTGATGCACAGTTACTATTCAATGGATGAAAATATTAATGAAATTAATATCCACTTTAAATGAATTACATATTCATGCATAGTGTTAAATGAAGTAAACATATCATTTCAGATTATTTTTCAATATCCCTTCCTGTCAACATTTTTCAGAAGAGGAACCTGAATTAATGTCATAAAGATGAATCTGGAGTAAGTGACCTAACTAGGGTCATGCAGTTTGTGAACTGTGTCTCTGGGGCATTAACTGAATTCATTTTAACCTCAAACTTGAAGTTGAAACCTCTTGCAGGGAATGCTCTCTGCACTCTCAATTCCCATCTCTTTGAATGGTTTCCTTGGTTTGTTCCCGTCTTTGGCCCTTGTCTAAAGGTTTGGACATCTCCCTGGCCAACTGCTGCCATTCAAGATTCCCTAATTTCCAGTTTGACTTCCATAACCCCGAGTAGATATTGTGCTCAGACACCAAATTTCATTGTGTATTAATTTATTTAATTGTTTTATCAGTCTTTACTGTGTGCCAGCTTTGTAAATGAATACATCTAGCCCATATCCTCTGTGTAGTAGGGCAATCTTCCTATGAAGTCAGGGAATTTTATTGTATGTGGCAATCCAACCCAAATCTTTTATAAGTCTGTGTGTCAAATTAATGCCTCTCAAAACAGGATTCCATTTTCCCCCAGGAAATTGAACGCATTTTTACATAGGATTCACAGTCTAAGCCTTACTGTCTAGCTTCTTTTTCTTTAAGTTTCTTAAACATAAATAAGTAAAAATAGGGCACGAAAAGCAGAGATAGAGAACTCACACTAGAATTTTTTTCTTTTTTTTGAGAATAGACACCACTGCTCATACCATGGATGAGCAACCATGATAGTCTTCCAGTAATTGGTGATGAAATAGACACAGCTTCAGTGTTATAAGCAATGGCTATAAAGAGTGAAATAGAAAAACATGATCAGGAATCATGTTGGCTGAGGGGAAGTTCATCCTGTTGTCTGGGGTTTGTCTTGGAGTTCACTTGTCGGCTGTGACTTCATCCCAGTTCTGTATCAACTTGTCTACAAGGAAATTCTCACTTTGGATTTCTGATCTGCTAAATGGGACCACGATGACAAAGACCCAGTGGAAAGTGCTTTGTTCAGGAGCAAAATGTGAGGAACCCAAGTAAGATTCTCAGTATGTAGCCACACCTTTCACAGCAAATACCACCTCTGTACAAGTAAAAAAAAATTTTAGCTATTTCTTTTAAAATTTCCATATATGATATTGTACAGTTTTGAAAACCTTTCACTTTAATCGTGAGTATTTGAAGAAGACAAAATAGAGTCAGTAGGGCTTTCCCTCTGTGGGACTCTCACATTTCTGGGTGGGACTCACATTTCCTGGTCCCTGAGGGCAGGGATGATATTGATTCCAAGTCAAACTTTGTTACCCTTCATCACTCTGATGTCCAGATCTCTGGCTCCAAGAGCCACGTTTCTTAGAGAATGGTCATGAAGCAGTTTGCTGTTCTCCTGTATTCTGCTCTTCATATAATTCAGATATCTTTGTAGTCACATTGGGGAAAATCTAAGTCATAAAGGGGCTGCTTTCTCCACCTTGGCAGAGCAGACTTACTCCGAAAGGGGCAGGTGGGTGCAGTGAGCAGTTATGTTTCAGATTGACCGAGGATTTGTTTTATATTTGGGAAGAACACTTGAGTGACCAAATGTCTGATCTGCAGATTTGGGTTCACTCAGCTGTAGACACAGGTCGGGTTCTTGTGATAGAACTTGTAGTAATAAGCAGAGCACTCGTCTCAGGCAGAGGGGCAGCTTGTGGAAGAGATGAACACCTGAGGGTGGGAGGGGAGTCACAGTCTGCTGCTGCTGCTGAAGGTCACTCTCTCTCCTTCATGACAGATGTGGGGGTACCTTTGGCAGAAGTGATGTTGAAACTTTCTCTCTAGCTGCATCAGAATTGTGTCTTGCTCTTATTGAGCACAGTGGGTAGATGGGTATGAATCATGGAGAGGATATTTATCAGGATTGGCCTATGTGGCCAACTATGAACAAAGGATAATTTGGACGGCGGCAAAGATGAAGGTACTAGAATGGATGGAGGTTAGAGCTACTCCTTTAAAGTCAGAAAGATGGCTCTACCAACATCATCAGTGGCTCAGGTCTTTTTACTGTACTCAATGATAGTAACTCATCTCAAAATTTATTCATGGTGCAGCAGTGGCCACAGGAACATTTGGTCTATGGGACGTAGGAGAGTTCACCCTGAGATGAAGTTGGAGGAGTTAATCTGGGGGGCTTCAAGGCTCCTTTGCATGTGTTGCTAGACAGGAAGGCATATCTGGTGAGGTAATCTGGAGATGGATTTTGGAGATACCATCCTTTTAGTGGGCCTCCTCTTTAGGGCTCCACTCTGTTGATTATGCTGGACCTTTGCTCCTTTGCTTGCTCCCTGGATTGGGTTTCAGCAAACTGGACTTGTTCTAGGCTGGAAATTCCCTTAACTTGGGAAGAACTGGCCCCTCTCTCTGCTTAACCAGAGACAGCTTATCATCCTGTCCTAGGAATGGCACTCTACCTCTTTCTGTCCTGTAGGAAGACAAAGTGGCATAGATTCCTACTTTCTTTTTCTCAATGAGTGGATGTTGGGAAAGCCAGTCCATAACTTGCCAGTAGTAAGCAGAGTACTCATGTCAGGCAGATGAGAGAGGAACCGGCTGAAAGAAGCAAGGGTAACCTTCAGGGTGGGCGCAATCCAAGAGAAGCAAAAGAAGGGAAGGGGCCACTGCTCAGGCAACTTTTTGGTGTTGCTGGAGAAGATGTCTTGCCACGATTCCCTCTCTCTGGGAAGCCTACTCCTCCTCCACTGGCTGCAGAGGGTATCCTCAAGCAGGCCAAGACCTGGACTACTGGACATGGTCCCTGCCCTTGGAGAGTGCTATATTTGAATCTGTACTGCCCCCCAATGACCCACATGTTTATTTCCAGCCTGGGGCTATGGGGAAGGTGGAGACTTTAGGTAGGATTTGGAGGTACGATCTAGTCTTAGGTCACTAGGAAGGTGCCCTTCAATGGGATTGTGTGACCTGGTCTCTTCCTCTTAATTTTTGCTGCCTGGCTGCTGTGAGGAGAGTAGTTTGCTTCACCTTGTGCTCGCACAATGATGCTCAGTCTAGCTGTAGGAACAAAGGCAATGAGGCCCAGTGACCATGGACTGAAACCCCCGCAACCTCTGAAACTGTAAGTCAAAATAAATGTTCCCTCTCTGTAAGTTGATTGACATACTTTGTCACAGTGATGGAAAGCTACTGACATAGAAGTTTTGTCCAAACCGTTCTGTTCTAGGAGGTTGGATTCTGTCCGGAATTCAAGGAGTGGAAATGTATTGTTTTAATGGCACTTTGTCTACCATTACTGAGGACTTATTTATCAAACACAATATTCTGGACACAATATTCCTAGATGTATCATGTCATAGTCATGCACTGCCTAACGATGTTTTCATCAGTGACAGACTGCAGATACGACAGTGTTCCCCACGGGAGCTAGGTGTGTAGCAGGCTCAGCCATCTGGGTATGCAGAAGTACTCTCATGATGTTCACATAGCGATGGGATCACCTAGTGACTCAGTTCTCAGAACACATCTGTGTCATGAAGAGACGTGTGACTGTATTTCACCAACCTTAGATTAGCCTTAGAAGGGGTAGGTCTCACTACTCCGTTTTCAAGGTGATTGAATCCTGATAGTGCTCGTTCAGGACGGACTCTTCAAATGGACTAGATACCCATAGCTTTTCTACTCTTAGGGTGACTAATTTGTGGTCTCTAGATTATCTTAAATGAGAGCATCCATTATTTTAAATATAAATAATCTCTTGTAAAATCCTGAAAACCATGTCAGTGTGTTACATTGACCCATTTCTTCATAATTTGTGCATGGGAGACTGAGCCAAAAAGAGTAAATGATTCTCTTAGTGTCCTAAACACTTAATGAAACTGTATTCTTTCAGGATTCTCTTCTACATATTAGTACAGCTTTGTTGTCATTGTTGTTTTTTGCCCTTGTCTTATCTGTTGGTTATGACAAAGTCTATTGATGTTGACCTACCCAGTAACTGCCACGTCACAATAATCTCAGGCAAGCAAAAAAACACAACTATGAAACTCCCAGAATTTTTTAATAGCATCTTCTCTGCTTCTAGACTGTGCAAATTTATAAAATACTAACCCATTTGTGCTCCCACTAATTACTATTCCTGTGAGAAGTTCTAATGATGCTTCCTTTATGAGGTGCCTAGGGATGAAACCAGGCAAGTCCTGTGATATGCTGGGCACACAGTAGGCTCACAATGTACGCCTGCTCCCATCACCTAACTCTTTGTGAAGCCAGAATATTGTTTTCAATTTTGACCTATGACAATGTCTGATGCTTATGAACATTGATACCATAATGGAAACTTATCCATATATCACAAATAAAGAAGGAATTTGCCTTGCTTCACATTGGTTTAGAACCTTTCCTATTCACGATTACTTTGTTTTTAGACGATCTGAATAGTGAATGAAATGGAGAGAACGTTGCAACAGAAGCCAGGTTCATTGCTTTTAGATTTGGGAAGAAGATGCAATGTTCTTAAATGAAAACCTTTCACATAATCTCAGAAATGCATACTTCTGAAATTGAGAAAGGTTTTGGGAAGCATGCCATATGAACCTATCTCTGCAGAGATGAGAGGAATCTCCAAACAGAAAAATATGTGTCCAAGTTGCACAGAGATAAACTGAGACTGGAAAAAATCAGGAGACTGCTCATCAGTGAAAAGGCTGATATGGTGGCAACAGAACTGAAAATCGGCTTGTTCAAGCAGTTTTCTGTTCTTTTTATCTTCCTTATTTATTTTAGTTATTTGTTCTTAGTTGAAGATGGGACGTCTTTATCCCCTCTAAGCACTGGGAGTGGAGTCTTCGAAGGTGACATCACTGCAGAGCTCAGATGCGCTCATTGCTGTGAGCGGAGGGCTTCCGGCAGGCAGCAGTTTAATGAGGCAGTCTAAAAGCTGCTTAGACTATTGTTTGCCTTTTGCCTTTGTTTGCAAATTCAGCACAACTTCTTGAAATCTGCCAGAATCTGACAAGAGTCTAGCAAAACTATCCGTATAGCTCAAGGGACTGGGGAAACCAAACTGTCATTGCCTCTTTGGGTGGCAATTTGAGAAGGCTGACGTGCCAGGCACCTGCATGGTGTTTACAAGGTCAGGATAACAGCAGCTTGGCCGACTCACTTTCCCCAGCAATTCCACCTTTGCGACGCAGTACCCTGGATTCCATAGCAGTTATTGAAAAATCTCTGTTGCCCAGAAAATTGCCTGTAAAAGTCACTTTGTGAAAACAGTCCTGGAAAATAGGGTCTCGGTGAGAGCAAACATTTGCACGAGTTTTCAAAATATAAGCCAAAAAACCCAACATAACTTCTATTTTTATTAGACATATAGTAGGTTAAAATAGCAGCAAGCAGGGCAGGCAGAGGAAGGGAGGGGGAGAGGGGGAAGGAGGAGACCGAGACAAGCAGCAACAAGGAACAGGATGGGCAAGCCCTCATATCTGTGACCCAGAGGGGTTTTGCCTTCAGATCAGCAGTGTGATGGGAGTAGGGTTCACAGGGACAGGGCCAGCCTCACCCCACTTGGCTTCCCTCTCAACACTAGTGAGAATTCTACCTCTGTAGACCCCAGTCCTCACCTTCTGAGAAGAGTGACTCCGTCTACCTGACTGTGGGCTTGCAGGAGAATGCTGCAGCGGTCAGACAGGAGAGGATTCCATCAATCAGATGCCCTCTGCTCTCGCTCTCCTGTTCACTGTGATTTTATTTTAGACAATCTGAATAGTGAATGGAATGGAGAGAACGTTGCAACAGAAGCCAGGCTCATTGCTCTTTAGATCTGGGAAGAAGATTCAAGGGAGAGCTCATTGATATGGAGCTGAGAACAGGTACAGGGCCTGGGAGTCTTGTGAGGGGCTTAGGGAATCATTGCTAACGTGATTGAGAGATACACAGAATCAGTGAGATACTTTTAAATACTAGTCATTTTGAAGGCTTTGTTTTGTAGAAAACATGAGTGTATAAAACCTACATCAGGAGTGTCCCTGATGTTTTCCAGGAGATGTCATTTCTCTGTCATGAACCCTTAGAAGCAAAGTCCTCACCCACTTCTTCTCTTTTTCAGTGTGATCAGTGGCTAGACCAGCAGAGAGCTTTCATGCACAGTTGAGGTTCCCTAATCTGCTCTGGGCATCGGGACCAAGTTCAGTGGGCACAGGATGGATAATCAAATGAATGTCCAGGTCAGTCTAAATTCAAAGGTGTTTTCCCATTCATAAGGCAAAGGCACTGGTGGTAGTTCTTCCCAGTGGTGGAGGCACGCTTAGCAGGTGGCTTCTAAATCATGGGGAGGACATGAAAAAGAAGAGATTGGTCTTGTGAGATGGAATCTCTCAAAAGTTCAGGTCCTCTCTGGATATCAGGAGACATCAAACATCTAATTGTTCTTCCCCGTCTACTGGCCCAAAGGCAGACTTCTAAGAAACAGGAGAAAAGAAGGTGTGAGAATAGGAGTTGCATGAGCTTTGGGATCATACAAGCCAATAGTTCTTTTCTGTTTTGTTTTCTTTTTGTGAGGCAAGTTCTCCCTGTGGCCACACTGGATCCTCCCACCTTTGCTTCCCAGGTGCTGGGATCACAGGCATGAACTACTGGGCCCAGCTGGAGTCAACAACTATGCTTCCACTTTTATTATTGCATGATAACCAATGATGTGCTAGTACAGCCTGCTTGACCACAGGCTCCTGGATGCACAATCAGGGCCCAATTTGTAGCAATTGCTTATTTTTATGTTGTAAATAATTCCATGGGAGCTGACTTTAAGCTCCCAAGGCGACATCCCCTAATGTGGAATACACTTTTTCTGGTGTGAGCTGGCTCCAGCCCACCACTGTCCCCCATGCAATGTGACCTTGAGGAAATAATCTCTTTGAGACTCAGTTTCACTGTGTATAAAATGGGTGTGTCAACGAAGCCTGGGCTGTTGGGCAGATTCAATATGATAATCCACAGAAGTGCCAGGCTCAGGGCCTGGCGCACAATGAGCTTTGGCTCCTTTTAAAGAAGATTAAGTTTAAGACTCCAAAAACCTTCCTGCAGTTTGTGTCAATAGGAAGAGAACTGGAAAGAAAGTCCAGGTCTCTTAGGAGAAACAATCTTAATCTTTATTTTCTATTTTCTTTTTTACTCTAAAATGATCTTATTCAAACATTTTTCCTTGGTTCTCATTTTATCTGACTAGAGCCAGTCCATCCGTTACAGAAGGACAAAATAAATGACAAGTAATAACTATGGCCTTGGTGCCATGTTTACTTTATAAATAAAATGCATCTTTCAGAGCGCTGTCTGATAAAATGGCATACCTGAGACCTACAGCTGAATTTATGAGATCCTGAGTATATGGATTTAAAGATTTTAATCAAAAATTGACCCTTGATTTATTACAGAAGTTGCAAAACAACTATATGAACACACCTTTATATACATGTACAAAAGTATGTGCACATTCAGTTATGTCCATTTGCATATATATGTGTCTGCACATATGAATGCATATTTGACTCTGATTTTTTATTCACATGATTATAAGAAATTTTGAATAATAGGGTTCAGAAACAGTTTCTTGTTTTATTTGCTTATCTGTTGATTCATTAATTTCTTTAACTGTTCATGAATCAGTTTCTATGGCATATCTGCCATGTGTCCAATACTGTTCTAAGGCACAGAAACAAATTCTACAAGTCCCCTGCCCTGTAGCAATTAGATTCTTGGGGAATACAAACATATAAAGAGATACTTACAAAGTGGAAAAGGCAAACAACCAGATAAAAATAAAAATGAAAGACACAAAAACTCAACATTTTTAATGTTTTAACACAAGGATTTTACAGAGGATGGCATAAAAGGAAGTGTTATTTGTCAGTCGGTTGGATGGTTTGCTTATGTGTTTACTCCAATAGTAATGACCTAGGAATGTCTGTCTGACTTCCCTTTCTGAGTAGCCTGGGGTTGAGGGTTTGCAGGTATCTGTGGGGCAATACGCTGTGAGTCCTGTAGATGGCAGGCGTGACTTACTGTTCTGACCGTATCCACACCTCTTGGTCTCAGCCTTGAGCCACAGCAGTCTGTCTGCCTCCCGCTGTTCCACAAGTGCAGAAATACATATTTATTTTCTTAGTCCATCTTAAAACCTTGTGATGCAACACATTTTTCATGTCAGGGATTTTTAATGTTCCTGGACATTTTGTGAGCCAGCTTATAAATGTGTGTGTAGGAAGGGCTTCAATTTGAATGACTTTTGATCTTCAAATGCAAATAAGGAATTATTTAATAAAAAAAATCGATACCGTAGAAAACTCAGGTAAATTAAAAATAGAGGCCACAAACCCTAAATAAAAATGTGCCTGCTTAGCAGAGAAACTTTGCCACACCTCAGTACCTCTCCCCTCTGTGAGATTACAGCAGTCTGATAACACCGTGGCCCCCTGGGCTGGAATTATTTCAACTATGAAAGCACTTCCTGACTTTCTACTATGTGCAAGGTAACACATTAGGTGATGCGGGAATATAAAGTTGTATAAATATAAAACCTGGTCTCTGAGACACATAATGTTGGGGAGAAAACTTGCAATAATACAGGCAGAATGTTACATCAGAAATTCCAGCGAGGTGCCATGGGAGTGGAGAAACGGAGGATATTATACCCGACAAGGGGTGAAATATTTCTTAGGACAATAAATTAGAATTGACTGTGGGATTATGCAGAGACGCTTGACAGGCAGTTATGAGGAGAAGGCACTCCAAACATTTAGATCAATTTGTACAAAACCATATTTAAAAGCCTCTTGGAGGCAGAAATTGAATACCTTTTTTTTCTCCCTTTTTTTTTTGTGTGTGTGTGTTACATATGGAAGTACATGTGAAATTCAAAGCAATTGAATTTTAGATTTCACAGCCCCCAAAAATCCATATCATCCCAAAATAGATGAATCTATATCCTCTGTGCAATTTTCTCTATACCTTGAAATAATTATCTATTTATACCACAATAGACTATATGTGTTTGGCAGCTTTGTAGTTTTTAATAGACCCTTATATAAAAGCAATTACAAAGTTCAGGAAAAAAAAATGCCTCTTTATTCATTTTAAGGTGCTGGGATCAATCCAAGGGTCTTGTACATGCTAGGCAAGTGCTCTGCCACTAAGCTATAACCCTGGCCCCAGTGAAATAATTAGCAATAAAAATAACCTAAAATCCTATTTTCCTGATAAAGTTATTCATAATATTTCACTGTTAAATAAAGCTTAATGATTAAAAAAGATTTCCAATAACATGATATGCATATTTATTAAAGACTACTAAGATTGGACTAAAATTATTGTCATGCGAGTACAATGACATTTTCCTGCCTTGTTAAAAATTAAAAGGCATCAATGAAAATGATTTTAAATTTGAATATAGAAAAAAAATACTAGTTTCGATTTTGGGCTTTGTAACTAACAGATTTGGGGTAAAGTCAAATTTGCTTGACTTAGTTGTAAGTTGTTACTGCGTAGCTTCTTCTTCTGAGGTCCTGTTTTCTTTTTATGTAAGGTGGGTTGCAATATTTCCTTGCATTTGTGAGTTTAAGAAAAGCTGTGAGCTGGACCTGGCTTGTGGTGAGTACTTAGAATGTATCTTGGTATTGAGTGAATCCCTTTTCTCTTGCCCACTAAGAATCTCTGGAAAGACAAACATCACTGGGATTTCTTATCTTCAGAGCCACTGGTATCTGGGGGTTAATATATCTTTGCTCTGGGGGCTGTAGGATGCTATACGATGTTTCTCATCATCCCTGTTCTCTACTCAAGATATGTCCTTGGCAACTTTCCCACTTTTGCAACCAAAAATGCCTTCAAAGATTGTCAAATGTGCTCTACGAGGCAAAATCACTCTAATCAAGAACCATGGCCCCAGATCCTTGAAGCATGCCTTTTCAATTGATAGAGATGGATGAAAAGCATCTCTCTTATGTACTTATGCACCTTGGACTGCAACTTTGGTCAATAGCTCTTAGAATTCTGTCTTCCCCAGCTTTAATTAGCTGAGGCACATCATGTAAGTCCTGAAAAATCCTAGATAGACATAGCAGTTTGTGTCTTGGTATATTTTATCTGGAAACCTCATGGGATCTGTGACAGTTTGGGCTGCCTTTGGTCCAATATCTGGTTCACCCTGGGGGAACACTTTACCTACTGTGTCAGTCTCCCCAGTTCAGGGCTGCCTACTTTGTCCAAGCAGCTCTGACTAGCAGTGTGGCTTCCTGCTGCCCCTGCCTGCAACCCCAGGACACTTGTTAAGCATCCTGACATCTTTCTAAGTTTGGAGTTATCTAACCACCCAGGAATCTGAGTCATAGGTCTCCACACACACACCTACAAATACAGAAACCATGTGCATAAAACTCTTGGGACAAAAGGTTGGATTGTTTAAATATGCCTGTGGTACATCTCCTTGTGACACAATGACAATAATAGTGTTTGGATTTGAGATAAACATGAGTTCATACTGATCATGCTTGCTTTTACCCTTATTTTTTCTTATTTGTCTGCCATTTTGTGTTTATACAGAGCATATACAATTGAGAATTTTCTTCACTTATTTACTGATTTCCTTCATTTTGCAAAACACCATCGTGTTTCTGCTCCTAAGAGCCACCCCCACTCCCCAACCCCACCGGTGGGCAATGGTGTGGATTTGCACAGCCCTGTCTCTTCCCTCGCTGACAGTACTGTCATTATCGGGCTGGCTGGACATCGAGCTGAAAACAGTCTGACCACGAGGTGGACTTCATTTCCACCTCCCTAAAAGCCCAGAACCCCTGACAAGAACTCGATGTTTTAGAATTTTACAGCCCAACAATTCTATTGTGTGTCCTTAAATATCAAATTCAGTTCAAACAAAGCCATTTATGTTGAATTTCTGTAATGGCTATTTTTGAACCCTATAAGTTCTCCTTTTCCAGATATTTCTAGATTTCATCTTTGTGTTCTTGTCCCATGAGTTCTGGATCTGTTAGTCAAGATTTCTTAAAGAGCAGAATCCCAGGCAAAGCTTGTATCGTACAGGTTATTTGGGGAAATGATTCTAAGGAACAGAATGGGAGTAATAGAAAAAAAATCATGGAAAAAAGGAAAGAATATTCTAGAATGTGTTACTGGGATTGTCACCGTGATGATCCCTTGAGCTAAATCCTGCCTGGAAGCTTCTGAGGCAAGTGGAATGCTCCTCTAACTTGCCACCTGAGGGACACAGAGGTTTTAGTGTATTCACTTTCTCCAATCTTCTATTGTTTGAAAGTCGTCCCATGGAGTAATAGCATCATAATTCCAAGTTGGACTGTATATAAAAATGATTAGCAGGCTGTCACTGGTTACGCATGTGTCATGCAGTATGTGACATTTGGTGCAACAGAGTCCTGCCTTCCGCTGGCCACTACAGTGATGGCTGGAATGGAAATGTGCTTAGAGAGGATATGAGAAGAACACAAGAAGTTTGTCATAGACCTGATAACACTGAATTCCTGCAGCTCATGAGGTCTCAGATGACTGTGTAAGAACCACGTCATGTAACCAGAGGGAGAACTGGTAAAGTGGTTCTTGCACTGGTAACATGAATGGTTTCCAAGCTCCTGGATGACTAAAGAGAAGAGGCAGCTTTCTCTGATAAGCAATGACTCACAGAAATCCACTGTCCAGATACAGGCAGCATTATAGATGACAAAACTTCTAGATGGCCTCACGTGTGTATAAATGTGTCCGAGACTTAAGCAGATTGTAGTAGGTCCCCGGTTCCCTATGGACGTTGCAATCTTCTCTTGTTTACTCTCCTCAAAGGAAAAGATGTTCTTCCCTTGACCAGTACAACATGGTGGCCATCCAAATTGTATGTGGCCACTTTTCAGTAGAGGAAAGCCCAATCACCTCAATACCATTATCTTCACCTTTTGTCATGGAAACTTCAATATCATTTGTGATCATTTCAAAGGTCCTATTTATACATCCAGATGAATATAAACAACATATAAACCCTATTTATGAACTCTAAAAATTACAGGAAAAGTTGTGCTAGGGAGCTTCATAATATGATGCTGGGGTAAACTTGAGTAGTTCTGCTTGGTTAAAAAAGAAGTTCAGAAGGTGACTTGAACATTAATTAATATGGAACATTTCCCCCAACATTAATCAATACAAAGCATCTTCTTCTCCAAATCTCAGAAACTTTCCAATATTTATGAGCATTTAACATTCTTTGAGCACTCTCTGTGTAAACCCGTGGCAGAATATTGACTTGAATAATTTTATATTGAAGTATCCCATTGTGACTGTATATATGTATTGGGGGGAAGGGAGCATAGAAGTTACAGGGTACAATGGAAGGAGAGAGGGAAATTGCATTATTCCAGGTCCCCCTCAAGACAGGATTAAATGTGTAAGAACTGCATTAGGTGCGAATGCCAGTGTAAGAGGAAATGAGCAGGGACCAGGAGAATTTGGAAGAGCATTCAGACTGCAGTGGAGATGTGATCATTAGCCAAGGAGACAGGGAAGGAAGGAAGCATCTGTGATGGCTGAGGCATGTTTGGCGAGCACTGCTGAAATGGACCACAGTGAGACATCAGAGGAATGCCATGTCTGACTTTATGCCTGACTCCCTCAGTCACTGGCTGAAAGTAGTCCACAGAAATCTTAGTCTTGATACTAAAGTGGGGTTGGATTTAAGAACAGAGCAGTTGAAGTTCTCTGTAAACAACTTCTCTGAAGTCAGATATCTGGTGGGTGTATTTACGAAGCCATCACAGGAGCAAATACAAAGTGCATTAAGGGGTGTATTACTGACACCGTCATTGGGCCTCCCTTTGGCTCAGGTCCTACCTTGAGGGGCTGTAGAGAAGACCTCAGAGTTGTCTCGCCTAAGGACGAGGAGACTTAGATACTTACCCACCAGGTGCAGTGAAACATTACCTCGGGACTTCTCCCACTGGCCTGCACTGTGCTAAGCCAGAGAAATCCCACGCAGAGATGCGCAGATGTTTACAGCAGGAGGCCATTGGCATACACAGAATGGCAAGTTCCAAAGAGATATGGGCAGAGAACCAACAGAATCCATTTCAATGAGTTAAGGAGAAAGAAGTCAATTCTCTGAATGCTAATTGTTTTTTATTCAGCCTCTGCAGGTTTACCCAGATCTGGGGGTGGTCAAGTAGCATTTTCTTCCTGCTTATGATTTCCCTCAGAGACTAGCATTGCTTTAGGCAAATGTATTCATGTGAAGAATCATTTTCCTCCGTGTCTGTGTCTTTAATAAATTTCAATTCTTTGTGGGCAACTGCAGCTAATGCTGCAGACCCACCATGACTGAAATCAAAATTCCCTGGGTTAGGATCTCAGATAGTTGAGTTTATTTTAAAGGGGCCTCCAAGTTCACTCTGGGTAGGCAAAGGAATCTCTCCACCTCTTTGGCTCTGAGTGTTCTTCTGGAAAATAAAGATGGCTTTTCTACTTGCCTTTCTTTTTCTTTTGAGTTCCTAGATGAAACAAATAATACAAATGAAATCTCTAGTGTTATTAATTCCACTCAGACCTGGCATCCTTCCTATAAAACTTGGTAAGAACAGGCACTCAGGAAACAAAGTCTAAAGTCCTTAAAATATGCTTGGTGGAGCTTTTAAGCTGTTTAATAAATAGCCCTTACATTTGCATAGGAATTATGGGCTGTTGGAGCAGAAAGTAAGCTCAGGCAATATCACAGAAAATGCTTCATTTTACAGTTGGGGAAAAATGAATCCCGAAGAGAGGAAGTGATTTTCCCAAAGCCATATATCTAGTTAGTGGCAGAGCTAATACCATATTTAAGATAGCCTGAAATCCATTCTAATAATTTTAATCGAATTTAATAGTGATAAATGTAATAATAATAAAATTATAACAAATGGTATTTATATGTTGTAAGCTTTGGCTCTGGCACAGAGATTCTGTGATTATCTCAGTTGAGGAAAGATTTAATGAGATGACACATCACTTAGGGAGCAGTGTGGCAAGGTAAGAGCAAGGAGCAACTGGGGTCACATGGCTCTGCTGAAATGCCGCCTCCATGATGAATTTCTGAATCATGCTGGGTGTACTTCTGTGCTTCCCCCCTTCCCCCCTTTTCTCATCTTCTAATAACTCCTATGTCAGATTGCTGAAGAGATGGCATGAGACAATATAAGTAGATCCCTGGATGCTGGACCACGGGGAGCTACCGTGATGCTGTCTTCCTATCAGCTCTCCGAGGTGGGTTTCATCAGTGGGTTTCGTTACACAGATAATGAAACAGAAGCTGAACGAGTTGTCCCCATAGCAAGTGGAAGAACTGTACCTCAAACAGGAGTGTCTCACTTAAAGCATTAATCACTTGTGTTTGTTTGACTACTTTTGCTTTTCTTCTTAATGACAGACACACATGTGATGATGATCTACACCACCATTTACCATTTACCATCAAATGTTTCCCATTCCACTTGGAAATCACATCCCTTTCTTCGTTGCTTTCTTTCTTTCTTCCTTTTTTTCTTTCTTTCTTTTTTATTTTTATTTTTGGATACTGGACATTGAACCCAGGGGTTGTTTCACCACAGAGCTATATTTCCAACCTTTTTTTTTTTTTTTTTTTTTTTTTTTTTTTGAGACAGGATGTCATGAAGTTTCTTAGGGCCTTGCTAGTTTGCTGAGGTTGGCCTTGAACTTGAGATCCTCCTTCCTCAGCCTCCCCAGTTGCTGGGATTACAGGTGTGCATTACTACTCCCAGCTCAAATACACTTATTTGAATGTGATCCCTCTTTCACCCTAGGTCTTAAAATTTTCCTGGAAGTTTCAAGAGATTGCTCTTTTCATCCAATGCCCTTATTTTCTAAATTGGTCAGTGTTGCAGACCAACATTACCTTTTTTCAGACAAAACCTGCACCTGCCATTTCTCAAATTTCAACCTAATGACATAAGTCTTTATGAATGATATTTTAAAACAATGATATTTTAAATAATGATATTTTTAAAGTAACTGCTGTTACCCACTCCTTAGTTTCTTGCTTTACATAGTTTAGCTAACTTCTCTCTAGTTTTTTATGCAACTGCCTTTGGAGGTTGCTTCTATCTTTAAGTGTTCAGAATTCAAAGGAAAAATATTGAAGGCATATACAAATGTCTGTCACAAGACAGATGCAGTGGGGTGGGATAAGCTATATACTTAGGTAAAGACTGTAAAATGGGTACTAGTAAAATGTTATTGCAATTTTATGTACTTAAGGAGAGTTTTAAAGATTAGAGATGGAAAATGTAGAGTGTTCGTGTTGGATTTGAACCAAAATACATAGTTGCCCTGGGAACTTGGAACAGAGGGAAATTAAGCTTAAGACAACACATAAAAGGATATATCAGAGAAATTCAGAATTTTCTCAAATGGGACATGTTTCCTGGGACGATTAGGTTTCAGAGTAGCATTCATGATTATATTAATAAACATAAAAATAATGCATTATTAAAATGAGCTTGGACATACCTGGTAATACAGAAATAGAAGAATGAGAGCAGTCGATGTTAGCAGTTTCCAATCAATCACTTGCCTTTATCCAGCATTTACTATGTATTTGTCAGTCCGGTTGCCCTTGACAGCTGGATTCTTTTCACAGCTCTTCTTCTTTCTATACTTACGGGGGGGGGGGGTGTCAAGATAATATTACTTTTATAGCAAAGATGTCAATATTTTCACTCTTTGAAATAATGTATTTGGTAGATAATTGATGGCAGCATCTCCTTGTGACTTGAGTTCCCCTCTTCATGGATATAGAGAAAGAAAAGATTTGACAATAGATCCAAACATCTCCAGCCAACAGACAGTTATATTGTCATTGCAGGCTGATAAGACGGCACTTGGAGGGCACACCCATTTTGCATTGTTTATGTAACCTCTCCTCTCTCCATGCTCATTGTGCCTGGGTGATGGTAACACAGTGTTTGAGCACTTCGGGTCAGATTCAGCTATGCTGTTTTAGAAGATACTTCACCACTATTAGATTAATGTCTGTTTTCTGTTCATATCTACTACATGTTTAAAGGAACGTCATGCCATCAATCCTTAAAGGAAAACAACTGTCCTTCTTACCTAAGTACTTTAGTGGTTACTTTGGTTACATTGGTGGATACAAGTTGGAGTTTGAGAACATTGTACGGAAGAAACCAGCTTAGCTTGTGAAGGAACAGCATTAAAGCAGGAGGTAAGGAGATACCGGGAGAAATGGAGGGAGAGAGGATCTCATGATAATCATCAACAAGGAAGAAATTTGAATCCCTGTTGACTTAAGGGCCATTTGAAATTGTTTGTATTCTGGTGATATATTAGAAGTGTGGCCAGTCTTCTAAGCAAACAGAAGGCTCAAATAGATGAACGGGCAAGTCTCTGCTGTTCTTTCTGGTCTCAAGAGAGGAGAGCTGCATATCAGACTTCTTTTGACAGGAGCCTGAATAGATACACCATCTTAAAGGTGATCCAAAATAATAATAATAATACAGAGGGAGCAAAAATTGATAATCAGGGATACCTGACAAAAAATGTAACTCATTGTCCTTATAATCCCTGAAGGTTTGGGAAGGGTGATCTCTCCAGTGCTTTTGAAAATGAAAGTATAGGGTATTTCCATTGACATTTGGGTTTCACAGAGACATGCTTACTCTCTTCATTATAATTATAGGAATTTAATAGAGAAGAGAGCTCATTTTATATTGGGTGAATCAGGATATTTCATGGATAATACAGCAGCCATGTGGGGCTGTGAGGCATAAACCACATTCTGATAAGTAAAATAGGTAGGAGAGGTTTAGCAGGGTACAGGGAATGATGAGCTGTGCAGAGAGAAGGTTCTGGGCATTTGTGAATCCAAAGTCTGCTTTGGGTCATTGAGCAGCCATTTGGTTGGAATATGGAGATTGGGAAGGGATGAAATATCTATGTGGCCCTGCATGTTGGAAGGAGGGCTAATAAAGGTTGGAGGTCCTGGGGCTTTGTCATCTTTGAGAAGTCATTCATGAATCCATTAATCGAACCTGAAGAGTTATAAAAGTGTGAGTCAAAAGCTCTTCTGGAGGCAGGGGCAAAGAGAAAGCCCTAGGAGCCTCTAGGGGATCACTCTAAGGTTCCAGGGAAGATGGACAAATCCTTGTTCTCCTGTGGGCCTCTGATTCCACTGTCACTGAGCTGGACATTTCCATCACCTGATGACATCTCCCCTCACTAAACTCAGGTAGAAGAGACTGCTTTTTTCTGCTGCAGGGATTTTGCTGAAGCCACCGAATTCCACATAGCTCACGTACATGGTGCAGCTCAAAAGTTGGGGTAAGCAGATGCCTCTGGGGGAATTCCTCATTGGTGGGTACTGGGAGTAGGAGATAGATGCCCTGCTTTTATCTTTTAGAAAGATAATGCTGAGGCTTACTCTAGAAGGTTCTGCAGAACATTCCCAGAAGCATTGATCCCAGGTATCTACCACAGCAAGAAGTGTTCCCCTTCCTTTTATTCTTTCTTCTTCTATACATCTGTTTTCTGGGTCACCTCTCAAATGAACTTGCTCTCAGATCCTGGTCTATAGCTCTGTGCTCTCATATTGTCAATTAGAAAACATTTGACAGGATGAGATGACCCTGAGATGCAGGTCCCCAAAAGCTACAATATTTTGCTCCTAATCTGGGCCACAGTATTGGGGAAGGGATTGATCCTTAAGGAGTCAAGAACAAAAGCATCTATAGGAATAAGTTGGAACAAGAATGTAAGTACCTAGGTTCCTCATCCAAAACCCTGGAAATTTAAACCATAAAGAACTACTAAAATTAGAAGACTTCACAGGCAGCAGGATAAAATTGAGTTTTTATGAGCAGGAAGATTTATTATGCCCAGAATTGACAGATGGATTTACGAACACTCAGAGAGGCTAGAGGCAAGAGATCTCTAGCATGAAAATTAAAAAAAAAAATGTTTTTTCTATGTTTTATTTATGCATTTTCTGTCTTATTCAGAAAAATGAGCAATTTTCCATCAACAGAGAGAAAAGCCTTTCCCACATAAATATATTATATGTGAGTATCCCTGTCATCCTATAGACACCACAGATCCTTCAAGTGCCTTGAACAGTTGAGCATCAGGTTCTAACAGGTTCTAACAGTTGATGTTGGAAGGAGGTATTTAAAATCCACTCACACCCTCCTTGCTCAGGAGAGACCAGTTGTGCTGGTTATTGGATGAAAAGTGAAGACTAACCTCTTCTTTAGAGAATTTGCCTCTATAAGGGGAAACCCAAGGAAACGGGAAATGTTTTGTTTTAGAATGTCTGAATACAGGATCAATATTTATCTGGAGGTTGCTGACATCCCATTAAGAAAGACTCTACTGCAGTTTAGACAGATGCATTTGGTGCGTTCGAGAGGGAAATCCACTTTCCATCGAATGCAGAAGGCAGTTTCTAATGAAATTTAAAATTGGGAGAAATTGGTCCAATCTACAAACCCAAGAAAGAAATTTAAATCTTTTAGAAGACCTCCGTCAAGTTTTAAATCTACAAGAGCTGATTTATTATCTGAGACATGCAATGAAACCCAAATGTGCTCTGCTCCCAAGTGCCTGCACCATTAGAAGTTTGGAGATTTAGTAGAACCTGTATTGTAGGGACAAAGAACACAAATGAAAGTAGAAACAAATGTCACTAGAAATCAGTTTGGAGAATTTTTAGTCTTTCAACTTCCTTTACCTGGTGTTCAAAGCCTCTTGAATAAACTCCACGCTTACGACCTGTGCAACAGGACTTTAAGGGAATATCGGGAGTATTTTCTTTTCCCGGTTTGCATTCTTGAAAGTTCCCAAATCCAAGAACAAAACAAAAACTGGTAGTGAATGTTCCCAACCCCAGTATTTGTTTCCTGTCCCTTCATTCTTAAGGTTTGCCTTCCATAGGTCAGGGGAAACATTTTCTTAAAGCCAGTTTGTTGCTGTGTGTTCTTCCTCCTCTCTCTATGGGGAGGATGAGAATCATGCTTTGCTCTTAATTTACATAAAGCAAAGAGGTATTAAGGGGACACCTTGCAGAACTGAAATCTGGAGGCCTCAGTGGCCTGGTGTGTGATATTCACCTGGGAGACGTAGTAGTGGCAATGGTCTGAGAGACACTGTTGTAGGAGAACTAACTACAATTGCACTCATGGCACGGGCAGGTGGCACAATTCTTCAAGTGGGTCACTGGGAGAGAAGGCGAATAAGGCCTCTCCTGCTTTCCCCTTTGGGGTCCTTGTGCCTATGGGGTTTTTTTGTTGTTGTTGTTGTTTTTGTTTTGGTTTTGTTTTGTTTTGGTACTGCAGACTGAACTCAGGGGCACTCGACCACTGAGTCACATCTCCAGCCTTATTTTGTATTTTATTTAGAGACAAGGTCTCACCGAGTGGCTTATCACCTTGCTATATTGCTGGGGTTGGCTTTGAACTCACAATCCTCCTGCCTCAGCCTCCTGAGTTGCTGGAATTACAGGCATGTGCCATCACACCTGGATCCATATGTTCTTATTGAAGACACTCTTTAACTTATGTCTTTGGTTCAAAACAATGAAATATGTGATATAGCAAGTGAGTCCTAAAATCTTGTATTTGTGAGGCTTTCTTGGAGGGAAGGCAAACAATTGCAATACTGAGAATACGTCCCCTTCCCTCCCATCACTTCCATCTACTTAATCTAAGATTAACACTATTCTTCCCTAGTGCCTCCTGCCTTATTGTGAATTAGCATCCACATATTAGAGAGAATATTCAACCTTTGGTTTTGTGGGATTGGCTTATTTCCCTTAGCACAATATTCTCCAATTTCAACCATTTATTGGCAAATGCCATAATTTCACTATTCTTTAAAGCTAAGTAATATTCCATTGAGTATATATACCACATTTTCTTTATCCATTCATCTATTGAGGGACACCTAGGTTGGTTCCTTAGTCTAGCTATTGTGAATTGAGCTGCTATAAATACTGATGTGGCTGTGTCACTATACTGTGCTGATTTTATGTCCTTTGGGTATAAACTAAGGAGTGGGATAGCTGGGTCGAATGGTGGTTCCATTCCCAATTTTCTGAGGAATCTTCATACTACTTTCCATAGTGGTTGGACCAATTTTCAGTCCCACAAGCAATGTATGAGTGTGCCTTTTTTCACTTCATCCTCGCCAACGTTTATTGTTGTCCGTATTCTTGATGATTGCCATTCTGACAGGAGTGAGATGAAATCTTGAAAGAAACACTTTTCTTTTCTCTTCCAGACCAATTTGTATGTCTCTGTGCACAAATGTTACAAGAACAACTTTACTTACAAACCATGGGATGTTACAATGTAATTTCTCTATATTAAACTATTTGGGACTATTTACTTGTAGACTTTTAGAAAGTTCACCATGATCTACAACTCCATTGTATTAACTCACTGATGCTACGTGATTAGTCACTTATTATCTCATTGGCTGTATATTTGGGTTAGAAACACAGGACGTGAAATGTCACCTCTTTTTTTGTGGAGTGGAGTGTCTAGAAGTTGCAATGGGGACCACTCTAGCTTGTGCCTAAGGCAAAGAGGAAGGCCCCCGGAGAAGGTTATAAACTGAGTTGGGTCAGGGGCGGGTATGGGGCTCAGGGGTCTCAGGCAGGATTCTCAGGGAATGAGTGTCCGGATCTTGTGATGAGAAGATTCCAGGCAGGGTGAAAGCAGAGAATCCTTGAGTGGGAATCAGCACAGCATCATAAGGAACCCTGAAGAGTGTGTGAACTGTGCAAAGAAAGCACAGTGACACACCAAAGAACTGCAGATTGCAGTGTGATTGATGGCAGCTCTACATACTAAATGCAATGGAATATAATTTTATGTTACATATTATTACATACTATTAAAAACATGGAAGATGGATTGGAGTGAAAAATGATGGAAGTCAACACATGCTTTAGGGGAAATGAGTAAAACTGAATATCTACTACTTTTTCAGATTGTAACTGGCACTGAGAGAAAAATCAAAGTCATAGCTCCCTTTAAAAATTTTATTTTGGGAGTTGTAGTTTCAGCTCTTGTATCAAGAAGGAAAGGAAATGATTCTAGATATGGGAAAGTACCAACATGTATGAAACATCAATTATGAAAATAGTACAAAGGTTCATCAGAAGACTAGGCATGAAACCACCATATTATCCAGCAATAATTTGGTATTTCTCCCAAAGAATTAAAGCCATCATACTACAGAGTTACATGCATACCCATATTTATAACAGCACAATTCACAATAGCCAAACTGTGAAACCAGCCTGTGTCCACCAATGGATTAGCAGATAAAAAAGTGGTTATATATGCAAAATAAAGTTTTATTCAATAACCATAAATAAAAATTAAATTATATCATTCGCAAGAAAATGGATGGAATTGATAATATTATGTAAAGAAAAATAAGCCAGACTTAGAAAGTCAGGGGTCATATAATTTCTTTCATATGGAAGCTAAAGAAGAGAAAAGAAAAGAAACATGTATGGGGGTTCTCAGGAAAATTGAAGGGAGATTAGTAGAAAAGAGGAAAGAGACCAGGGGGAGAAAAAGGGGAAAGGAAAGAGGAGACTCAAGGGAATATTATTGACCAAATTATATTGTTATTTCTTGTGCATGTATGAATATGTAATAATAAATCAACCATTATGTACAATTATAGTATACCAATTAAGCAAACATACTATGGAGAGGTGAGGTTCTTTGACACTAAATATTTGATAATATATTTTATTCTTGTGTTATTGTTTTGAGGAAGTGCTGTTATCCCACTTTATGGAAGAAGAAAATAACATATATATATATATATATATATATATATATATATATATATAAGTCTATAAAAATATATATACATATGTATATATACACATATGTGTGTGTGTGTGTGTGTGTGTGTGTATCTCCAGAATTTGCAATTTACAACTCCCTGTATTACAATTGTATTACAGTTGTGTGGTTTTGAAAAATTATTTGTCGACTGCAATTTTTAAATTTGGACTCTTATTTATCAAATGAGGAGCAGGCTGTGTTCTTGCAGCAGTGTTGAATACATGAGAGAAGGTAAACAGTTCCAGGGCCTGGGGTGAAATCATGACTAATGCACAGGGATGCCGCTTTACCTCTGTGGGACCATGGCTGCACCGTGCACTGTGACAAGAAGGTAGGTGGAGGCAGAGGAGTCAGGAGAGGACTGTCGGGAGAGGCCCAGCAGACTTGGTAGCCGGTGCTGGTTTCTCCTGGTCCCCTGGCCTTGGTTCTGCTGCATTCTCAAGGATCACTGGAATGGGCAGCTTTTAGTCCAGATAATGCCTTTTCTCAGGAGTCTGGCTCTGTGTCTTTGGTCTTTGAGGAATTTCCCCAGCGTCACTAGGTTCTCTGCTTTGAGAATGTGCCATCTAGAAATGGGAGTCATTAGTGGCTTCTGGGAAGCCCTCAGCCTGTGGGAGGTGGCTCTTGTCCCTAGCAGTGCCAGCCCCCCTGAGCTCTGGTGGAGTCACCTGAGGAAGTTCCTAGGTGGTTTGCTAAAGTCCCCAGTGGGATGCAATGTTCCCACTGCATGGTGATACTCACCTCCTCCTCCACACCTGCTTCCCTGTCTCCTGTCACCACTCCCTTGTGCTTCTTAAACCCCCCCAAAAATGATTCATAACTGATCTCAGGGCCCATCTTGTCAGAGCAAGAACTAGAAAAAATATATAGTCAAATAAAAATATTTTGGGGACTTTTTACCTACACATTATTGTAAACTTGGTGATAAACACATGAAGAAGAAACAAAATGGCTTCTGAATGAAGAGGCTGATGAAGACGGGGATCATTTGAAATCACGTATGATAGATTTACAAATTAATAATAAGTAATAGTTGAAAATTTGAGACTGGATGAAATAATAAACCAAATACTGAAGAGTCAAGCAAAGAAGGCTGGCCCAACATTTAGGAATACATCAAATGTTTATTGTGATAAAATATACATTATATAAAGTCTAGTATTTTAGTTATTTTTAACTGCACAGTGTTGGGGCCTTAATTACTTTCACAATATTGTTCAAACATCCGTCTTTGTTTTTCTTTTCTTGATCCCTAATGGAAAATCCATACCTGTTAAACGCCATCTCCACATTATCCCTCCCCCAGTGGCTAGAAACCACCTAAGCACCAACTTTTGATGATCAAGTACAAAAAGACAAACCAGCGCATCAGAGGAGTTCACACAGGACTAGAACATGAAAGGTGGTGCTTTAAACTCAGAGGAGGTGGTTTTAAGTGAAAAGAACGGTTTATGGAATTAAATCCTCCATAGAGATAATTGCTAAAAAGTGCTAAAGCTCTGCTGAATTTAGAGGTGAGCTGTTCCCATAACATGCATGGAGTGGTAAATGCAGAGTTCACCTGCGGTGGACAAGGAAGGGAGTAGTGGATGGTAAATTAGGTCCAATGAGCCTGTGCTTCCTTTTGAGAGATTTTAATTCTTCCTCACACATTTGAGTGTTTCAATTGCATTGGACATTAGAGAAACAGTGTTATAGTCAATATTCATCATTCTGTCAAGAGCACAGTATGGCTGACAAAACTAAAATTTAGAAAGTATATATGATATGCCAAGATCTATGCTAGGAATATGCTGTCTCTATTATGCCACTTCTTTCAAGTAGGTGTTACTATTCTACCTTTACAGGTAAGAACACGGGGGTCCACAACATTGAGAGAAATTGAGGAATTTCCCAATGGTATTTTAATATCACTTGCACAAAATGTAACTAGAGTAGCCTTAAGATGTGATGCTCCTTTCACTATTCCTAAAGATAATTTTTGAAGTTATGCTCCCATATAAGATCTGGCAGGGAGTCAGGGAGGTAAATACATGTGTGTACTATGGGCTAAATATATGGATGGCCCTTGGATATACTTTGGCTCCTGTGATAAAGATGTAAATTTTTGTACGGTTCACTGCCCTCTATCTGGAGCAGGAATGTCCAAATATAATCTGTGCCAGGCTCAGGTTTGTTTTTTTCTGAATGCTCACAGAAAATCAGGCCTTCTCAATGGGGCTTCTCTGAAGTCCGAATCCCCTTTAGGCAAAAGAGGTCCCCACTGCCCCAATACCTGCCTCCACAGATGAATTCAAACACTTTCCACCGCAGCTTGCAACAAGTCAGTTCATACTAACATGACTAAAGTTGTTTAATCTACATCAAAGTAGGCTATTTAATTAAAGAGAAAAGTCCGGAGACCCACTGAACTCAGGCGTGACCTGACTGAAATGTTCAAACAATGTCTTTGGAAGTTGGCTCCTGTTTTGCTCACACAGCTCTGCTTTCAGGGTTACTGAATTCATTCTCAGGCGAGTCCTCCTCATGTGGTCCAAACCTGGGCCTCTGCAGACCTGGGCTTGCTTTCTACTAGTTAGACAACACTGGAGGGAAGGAAATATCACTTTGCTACTGCTCCTAGTCAAGTTCCTTGACTTGTCCCTATGTAATCCTGAAAGCTTTGGGGTTGGCCAGCCCTTATCAGGAGTGACAAGAATGGAAGGGGTGGGCATATTCACCAAAGTAAAGAGGAAAGGGATTGGATGCGGTATTAGGGATTGGTCTGTAGAGGAACAGGACCAACAGGAGATGCATATGTCAGACTTATAAAGGGGATTTACCAGCTGGGCTTATAAGATCAGAGGCTGGATGGTCCCACAATGGGGAGAGCTGGAGGAATAAGAAACTGCTGCATCCAAGAACTGAAGCCTCAGAAGAGGTGGGACCAAAAATGCAGCTCAAGTCCCAGGCTGAAGCCTGAAGCTGTCTGGGGAGTGGCTGGTGTGGGCCATCCTGGAAGAGTGCTGGGGTCTGGTGTCCTCAGGTCTCACAGCAATAATCAATGTCCCTGCTCAAGAAGAACCTAGTGTGCATCTGACAGAGCTTCCTCCTCCTCCTGCCATTTGCTCCATCCACTCCCAGTGTATTGGACAGTGCTGTGCACATTGAGGGCAGGTCCCAGTGCTGATTTAACAGGAACCCTACTACATCCTGAGGACCACTGACGAATAAAGTGAACAGGTTCCCTGTCCTCACCGAACTTACAGTTTGTTGTGGGATAGACACTAGAAAAGTGTGATGAGTTTTATGAAGGGAGAGGCTAAGATTCTTAGTGTACTTCAGAAGGTATGAAGAGAGATCGAGGCAACTCCAGTAGGTGGGGAGACTTCTCCCATGCATGGAATAGACGTCCATATAAACATATAGATTTCAATAGATGCTTTCTAATGAGAAAACGAATGGCCAATTTGGGCACTATTTTCAAATGGTTGTAATAGTCTCTTGTAGAGGCCATTTTATTTTGCAAAGGACATCCATATGTATTTGCTTACACACTGTGCAAGATGCATTACATAGAGGTAGATGGGTATATATATATATATATATATATATATATATATATATATATATAGATAGATACATACATACACACACACGAATATATATCACATGTGTATATATGTATACAATATAATTACTGCCCCTTATGTATTTGCATAAAGTAAGTCTGAAGACCAAGGATACAGAGCAGGGAGACTGGATTTTGAGGCTAGGAAAGTGACTAGGTTTTCATGATAAATGGTCATGTTCCAAACCTCATGATTTGAAACATCAGGAGAACTTGCAAGGTTTTAAATTAAGGAGCAGCAAATTGGCCTTGTGGAAAGGTCACCTGGCTTCAGGGTGGAGGGTGAGTGTGCAGGGGTGTGGGGTTTAGAAGCAGAAGCACTGGGACATTTCCCTCGGAGGACATCAATCTGAATGAGCACAGACACGGCCACATTGGGTCCTCACATCCTCTATGGATTAGAAGTGTTTCCACTGTCAGCTTACTTAGGGTTTTTACACACTGACACACCTTCACGTTCATTGGCTCACCGACTTTAAAGAGATCATGTTGAGAAACAGAGTCTTAGCCACTTTGTCGAAGCCATGAGACCAGCCATGCCCAGGTTCCTGATGGATCTCAAAGGATCCAGGGAGAGCTGGGCACTAGGCCTGAACGTCTGCCCACCGCTCTGCTGGGCCCTGCGAAGACCTTGAGGGAGCAGAGCTTGCTGAGCCTCCTCCTGCAGCTCCGCCTCCTGCTGCAGTCAATTCCCCAGCGCATTATCTCCCTCCCATTTGTGAAGGGAGGGGTGTGATAAAATTTTCTGCACTTTCACCCAGCAGGATGGTTATATTAATTAAATGAAAAAAAAATGCATGTACATTGCTTCCTGAATTTACTCATTCATTGAACTGTTTGTCAAGTGCCTATTTCATGTCAGGAACTGTACCACACATTGGGTCTTCACATTCAGATGAGATATAATGTCTTTTCTTTGAAAACAAAGCAAAAAATGAAAGCAATCTTTCAAATACAGTGTGTCTGTTGTTGCAAAGGATAAACAAGGGGTGCCATGGCAGATATCATCAGGACACCCCGGTCCATACAGGAGAGGGACATGAGCAGAGAGGGAAGCCTGAGGGCAGGGACACTGAAATTCAGTTTTGCACATGCCACAGTTTTAGCTCTTCATTAATATTTCCCATTGTTATTCTTATTAAAACATGTGCTATTAAACTTATTATTATTTATCAAGGGTAAGAACCACAGAAGAGTCTGTTTAGATTCTTTGAGCACACAGGTCTGAGGAGACACCCTGGGACTGAGTCTTCCTACTCCTGTGCAGATGGTGCCCAGCAAGAGGGCAGATTCCTTTCCAGAGGGAGCCACAGTGCAGCAGCTGGTATTGCTAATACTTGCATAATTGTCAATATTTACCCCAAATCTGCTTCCTCTGTTCACTCGCTATAAATCACCTCAATTTTATTAGGAAGCTATTATATTTCTTTACAAGGTAACCCATTCAGTTTGCCTTTGCCATGAGGGAGTGACATTTAACAATGTGTTTTCTGGTGAGAGCGAAAAGACAGGACAGTGAGCACCTTTCTCCTTTCATAAATAAAACTTTGTCTTTATAGCCCATGTGCTTGCACCTCAGCTTTAAAAGGTCCTAAACATGAAAACATTAAAGTCGTAAGTGCTAATTTTTATACCAAAGGAAAGTTTGGGTTGATTTGCTTTCTCATTTTCATTTCTTTCTCTGTCATTCGCCCTCATTCCCCACTCCTTCCTTCCTTCCTTCCTTCCTTCCTTCCTTCCTTCCTTCCTTCCTTCCTTCCTTCCTTCCTTCCTTCCTCTCTCTCTCTCTCTCTCTCTCTCTCTCTCTCTCTCTCTCTCTCTCTTTCCCAGAGTTTATACTCATGTGGATAAATTTACCAAGAAAAAGAATAGCTGCATTAAAGCAATCTTTTGGAATATGACAAAACTAATAAGTGAATAATTTTAGAAAAGTAGTGCACATTAGAATTTGAAGCTAAAGGATTTGGGGTTGAGGAAGGGAGACAGAGAAATAAGTCATCATAGATTAATTTATTTCTTTGTCTTGAAATTCTCAAATGGTAATTATGATGATGAAGGTTAAGAAGATAATAATGATCATAATGGTTAGAATAAATATGGTTTTTACAGGGTGCTATATAGAACAAAACAAAGATAGAGAAATGGTGTTTTTATAATAGTCCATCTTCAAATGGATCTTTTTAGTCTCTGTGGAAGTTTCTATTCATTCCAATTGACTAGATGACTGTAAAAATAATTCACTATAATAGATTTAAAAATGTTGTTATTTATTATTACCTTTGAGAAGTATGATTAGAAAAATCTAAGGATCTGTGCTTCTTAAAAAGCATCTTTTTTATGAAGTGAATTTATTAAAAATTACCCTTCCTCAATATCTTCCTAAGTATCATAGAAATTAAAATCTTACAGTTTATTCAGATTGTACCCTAATGCACAGAATGGATGTGAAATATGAGTAGAGGGAGATACGAGAGGAACCAGAATGTAATGTTCTTTCTCTTGAGAGTTAGGTTTAGAAAGCTAGTGATCTAAATTAAAACATTAAACTTATACACTACCTAAGAAGTATGGAAGAGATTCCAACTAGTAGAATTAGTAGAGGATTGAGACATTCATGATTTTCTTTAAATTCGACAATTTTATATTCATATTTCTTTTATCTTGATCCATATTTATTCTATCCATTATCATAATCATCTTCTTAACCTACTTTATCACAGTTACCATTTGAGAATTTCACAAGAAGCAAATTAAACTATGATGGCTTATTTCTCCCTTCCTCAACCCAAAACCCTTTATCTTAAAATTCTAATGGGCATTACTTTTTTTTTCTAAAATTATTCATTCTTTACTTTGGTCATATTCCAAAAAAATAAATGAAATAGACACTATCTAGTTAATGTGAAACTTTAAGGATTAAGTTTTGACCAAATGTAAGACAGATGTATTGTTATAGTTAGACATGAGTTATCCCCCAGAATTTCATGTGTAAAATAATCAAGAAAGTTTGGAGGTGAGATGACTGGGTTATGAGAGCCTTACTCTAATCAGTGCGTTATCCACTTGAATGGACTGACTGGGTGGTAACTGTGAGCAAGGCAGGGTATGGCTGGAGGAGGTGAGTAATGAGGATGTGCCTTTGCAGTATGATTTTTGTCCTTGGTGAATGGAGCTCTTTCTGCTTCCTGATTTTCACGTTCTGAGCTGCTTTCCTCCACCTCATTCTTCCACCACAATACTCTGCCTCACCTTTGGCCCTGAGCAATAGAGTTGGCCATCTGTGGACCGAGAGCTCTGAAACTCTGATCTCCAAATAAATTTTCCTCTTTTAAAATTGTTCTTGTAAGGTCTTTTGTTCACAATATTAAAAATCTGACTAAAGATTATATTAATTAGCTTTCAATTACTATAACAAAACACATGTGATAATTAACTTTTAAAGACTAAGAGGTAGGTGTGTGTGTGTGTGTGTGTGTGTGTGTGTGTGTGTGTGTGTGTGTTTTGCTGGGGCCAGGGAGCTTGGTTCTCAATTTTGGAGTTTCCAGTCTAATCCTAGGCAGATTATATTGCTTTGGGTCTTTCATGGGCATGCTGGATAGTAATGGTATGAATGTGTGGTGGAGCAAAATTGTTTGTCTCATTAGCAGAGAGCAAAGAGGAAGAGAAAGAGACAAGTCCCACAGTCTTAGAGGAATTGCACCCACAATCTAAGGACCTCCCACCTGGCCCCAGCTCTTAAGTATTTCACCACCTCCCAATAAGAGCCACCCTGGGGACTAAGCCTATAACACATGGACCTTTGAGAGAAACTCAAACCTCCAAACGATGGCTACAGAATGATGTTTAAGGAATAGAAAATAAATGTTAAAAATACTTACAACACACAAGTCAAGTTATACTGGCCAGAGTTTTGGGGGCAGCGTCAGAAAGTTTCAATAGATGGAAGGAAAAATATGTTTGTCTCTTCATGCCAACATGGAAAGTCACAAAGACAGAACGAGATGAGTGGGTTAGGGAGGAAGTATAAAAGCTTGTCATATAAAGATTGAGAAAAAGCAAAAAATCAACCACCGAGGAAATGAAATACTCAACCATCCAAACTGCAGAGGGACACAGAATTTTACAAAGTTACTTAAATACTTGCCTGTCACACCTGAAGCCATCAAATATTTTTAAAATAAACAACAAACCAACAAACAAAAACAGTGGTATGATATGAGTGACTACCAGAAGCCACAACAGAGCTATATAAAGTGGGGAGTGGGCAGACTAAGGGAGGTCAGCGAAGGCAAAGGTGGAGTGCAGAGGGCTCCTAAGGAGAGAGGGGGCTGGTGCCCGGGACCCTGGGAAGCAAACCCTGGAGGGCCAAGGGGCCAAAAAATAGTCACCTCCTCCTTGTGTCTTTCCCCTTATGTTGAAGGAAGCGCAAACATTCTGTTGTTTATGGAAACAGCCAGTTGAGTTAGAGATGATGAAGGTATTGGAAAAAGAAAGTCCTGGACAGCTGATGTCCTCAGGGACAGGAGCCCAGGTACATGTTCGTCTAGATGGCAGAAGAGGCCTCTCCTGGTTGAAGCCTGAGGGAGAGAGCCCACACGGGTGCCATCTTTGGCTCACACTCTTCCTCACCCGAGATGCAGCCTCGTTGACACTGGGAACATGTGAAGGAAACACCGGGACCACATGACGACCCAGAGTGTCACTCCACGGACAGCCCACTAGGCATTCCCTGTCCTCGTCCAGTGTTCTCTACTTTCTCATTTCTTTACCTTGATTCACAGGACCCAGAACCAACTCCTAATACCCAGAAGAGCCCCCTGCCTCCTGCCCCAGGGCTCTATCCCTTTGTGGAGCCTCTCCCCAGGGCTGCAGCGGCCCTACCCACGTGCGTCAAAAATGCAGCACTGCTCTCGGCCTGTGCTGGGAAGCAACTGAGTGAAGGAAAACGAGCTCTTTGAGAGCCTCTAGGAGCCCACGTTGCCATCATGAAAAGGGAACTCGGGTTCCCCCCTCTCCTGTTCAAGACCTCAGCTTTTATTATCTTACTGCTGCCAACCTTGTAAAGGGGGAAAAAATAAGACCATGCCATTCCGGAAATAAGTGACCTGGTTTTTTTTCTCTAGAAGAAAAGGAGAAGGAAGAGGAGTCAGAGGGGAAAAAATTGATTTGTTGGAGAACAAGGTTCAGAATGAGGGCGACGAGCACAATCTTCTTAAGGCAGAAGCTCAAAAAGCACCAGGGAGAAGGGATGATTTAGGCTGCGTAGAAGCACGTAGGGCCCTCTGCGCTCAGCACACCGTGCCTGTTGTCCTGTGTCTAGCCCATCCACGCTGGTCACAGGGCAGCAACGAACACTGAGCACTCAAGTTCTAAACAGAGCAGTGAACTTGGGGATCTCTCAGGACGGACAGCTGGCTGTGCCCCCCAGGGACAAGATCCTAGCCACCAGTCCTGTCAGTGGAGAAGGCTCGGCACAAGACCATTTGTCAAGCTGTGCTCGGTGAGCAAGGACAGGCTTCTCTTCCCAGGAGAAGCAAATGCAGAGTCACAAGAGGAAAGTAATTTGCTGCCTTAATAAATAAAAGTGAGACAAATTGAAATGCTTTCTTTAAAATTGACAGACAGCATCTCTGTTGTTGTTGATGCAAACTGTAGTCTACAGGGGTCTGGGTGAGGATGAGCTCCTTTGACTTTATGTCTGAATCTAACACAAATCATGCAATGTGTGCATGGGATGTAGACTTCACGAGGACCAAGGGAGGCCCTCTGGTCCCAGGACAGTGCCTGTAGCACAGGGGACAGTAAAAATGCTATTCCCCTGTCCACTGTTCATGGTAAAACACTGACTACTTTGCCATAGTACTGAAAATTTTTCTAGAAAAAGAAAGTTGGATGCAAAAAAAAAAAAGAAGAACTAGAAGAAGAACTAACTGAAGGAGATTAGAAAACTGGATGTAACAGTTTTACATTTTTAGACATCTAATAAGAATTTTCCTTATTTCAGGTCATTATGAATAGGATGGTGTGTTGTCTCCCAAAATGTCTAATAAAGAAGTTACAGGATGCATTTTAGTTTTCAAAGAAGATAAGACAACTGCACATGCTAAGGTTTTAGTTTGGAAGTTTGTAAAGTTTTCTAAAAAGCTTAACAATGGAATGCGATTTTCTTCACATTTCATGTTCAATTGCTGCTTACTTCTAAATCCTCTCAAAATTTTTGATCATTTATTTGTTTTTCCATTAGTGTTTTGCAGTATCTTCCACTAGTTTCCTGTGTCCCTGGGAAGTTCCCCCTGGTGGCCTGTAGGGGGACCGCCTTCAAGTGCCAGGTAGACAGGTGCTCCGTGTGCAGCACTGTTGGCAATGATGCGCAGCCCTGTTTCTGTCTGTCTTCCTACATAGCCCTGAAGACAGTAACACTGTCATTCCTACTTTACAAAAAGGAAGGTGACATTGTAAAGAACATCACAGGCAGGGGGTAGACTTCAGAGTCACTTTGCCTCTCTTTGAGTTCTAGTATACTATTTACCTGCTGTGTGATTTTGAGCAAATTGTTGGACCTCTCTGTGCCTCATATTCCTCATCCATGGAAAAAATAATATGTGTATTTTTCATAAATAGTTATTAAAAAGTTAGAACGAGATGCTGCATATTAAGGGCTTACTTAGCACAGTACCTTGTCCAAAAAGAACTTTAAATAAAGATTAGCCATCTCCATATTATTAAGGAGATTAAGTTTTACAGTTCTAGTAAATACCAGCAGCTCCACAAAAAGGCATGTTGGCCTCTCTGAGGGCCATTGTGCTCTGTCATTACAATGAGCACTAACAGGAGGAACAGTACCATCATCATCCTGAGCACATCATCATCCTGAGCACATCATCAGGTGAGCACTATCACCTCCTTTGTGAAATGAATTGGAGGCAAAGTGGTACAGTCTTTGTGAGGAAATGATCGAAGCTTTAAAAAAAATCAGAAGTTCATTTTAGAAATTCAAAGATGTGGATCATCATAAATATTTGATTTCTCTATCATTGAAATTGAAGAAGAGATACATACAATTTGCATTTAAAATAAAATGCAAGTACACATAAAGAAACTTAGTGTGAGAATCTCCAATAATGGCAATGCAAGACACTGTCCTTTCGTGCAAGGATAATGAACAACTTATAAGTGAAATAACTGCATTCTGGTGTGCATTATGATGTCTTAGCGGTAAGCTCCCTGTGGTAGAAAGGAACCTATCATGGTCAAAGGCAGGAGAGTGGAGGTGTGGTGACAGATGGCTGGATGGGGGCTGAATGAGGGACAACTAAACAAGGACAATGAAGAAGGGTAGGGATAAGCTGCCTCTTTCTGTAGCTCAAGATGGAGCCGCCATTTAGGATAGGAAAGGCATGTCTCCCCTCTGCTCTGAAGGCAGATGCTCTGAGAGTGTCCTTCTTAGCAGTGACATTTAGGAAAGGAATCATCCTGATGTTTCTCTGAAGCTTTTGAAACAGGAATTTTGAGGCATTTGAACACCTAGATGGAAGTCCTGCTTACTCTCTTTTCCATATCACCATTTCTAAAACTTTACCTTTTGTGAGGAGGTCAGACTCTGAGCTTGACTTCCAAATTTGTGGAATTTTGTGATATTAATACAGTTTCACATCTGTGGGGCAATGTTGGGCACAGTGGATGCACAGAGGAAATGCAAGTGGGCATGTGAGAAAAAGGATCATTTCCCTAAGATTATAGTCAGATGCATAGGAGGTTGGTAAGGAGAGAGAAGGGGCTGCCTGTGAATGAGAATGATCAGCAGTGAATTGAGGAACCTGTAATCGCAGCAGCTCAGGAGGTTGAGGCAGGAGGATCACAAGTTCAAGGTCAGCCTTAGCAACTTAGGAAGACTCTGTGTCAAAGAAAACAACAACAAAATGGAAACTGGGATATAGCTCAGTGGTAAAGCACCCCTAGGTTCAATCCGTGGCACAAACACAAATAAGTAAATAAGTAAATCAATCAACCAATCAATATAAAAGAAAGAACAAATTAGGGGGAAAGAGTTTGTTATTCCATCTTTGAAACACAGGGGCCTGGATTTTTCATGTTTTTGAAAGATTCTATAGACAAATGCCTTATATTACATAACAGCCCTGGTTGATCTGGGAAGTGCCACATAATTAGACTAATATTTCTTCAGTGAAACACATAATTATTTCCAAATGTGAGATAAATGAAGAATATATTTGGTATCAAGGTTGAGTTCAAGTTTAATGGTTCTCTTTCCATTTGAAGAGTTTTCTCAACACAGTGACCTGAACCAATGCTTCTCAGGACATGTCCTGTGTATATATGTATGTACGTACGTATGCGTGCATGTGTGTATGTGTGTGCTGGGTCTCAAATCCAGGGCCTCATGCAGGTTAGGCATGTGCTTCACCCCTGAGTGACATCCTGGTCCCACATCACATTCAGTATGTATTCCTTAATATTTCTCTTGGACCTGTCCATGTTTCCCCCTAAGAACTCAGAAAGCAAATATCAGACTTTGTTTTAGAAAGTTAAACTGCAGCAGGCTCATTTATTAGACATCAAAATAAAGCAAGGCTTTTGGACCTTCAGATTCTAACTGCTGCATTTTTTATAACCCAGAGCCCAGGAATTTGGTTTCCAGCTGACCAGTTCCTTTAGAGCTCAGTGCTCCAGTGTTCCTGTGGGATTCTTTTGTTCCTTCTGTGCACTCCCCACAGCCCTTACCAAGGACCTGGCTTTACTGAAGTGATCTAAATGATAGGCATGCTGGGTTTTTATCAATGAGTGCTAGGATGTCTTGGAAAATTTTATGATTCATGATTCAAAGAACTAGAGGCAATAGAGGACATTCAACTTCGCACAAATAAACAAGGATGGGCATGTAGATTACTATATTATTACAGTGGTTCTCAAATTTGAATATGCAGGACGTCTTCAGTAGGGCCTAAGAATCTGCACTTCTAACTAGCTCCCAGGAGCTGCTGCTGCTGTTGCTCCAAGGAGCACACTTTGAGAACCACCAGGATTTAGCCTCTGGAGTAGTAAATGAGAACTATGGAGCACTGTCGGGAGAAGCCGAGTCCCATGGGTCTGTGGGGAATGTGATGGTGACGTGAAGGCCATGAGCTGAGAAGGCATGATACATTTGAAAAATGTATCTCATCTTTATTTTTCAAAGGCAGTATATTAAGAATACACTCAAAACTGTCAACTCTCATCTTGCAGGAAAGCTGTGCTGAGGTCTGGCCGCTGGTGTTCCCTGAAGGGAGATGAGGAGGGTACACCTGGTCCCTCAATAACTGAGAAAGGTTAGGGTGGAGGACCACAAGAAATTAAGAAATGTGATAAGACCCTTCCAAAGTACAGGATTAAAAGCAGATGTCTTCAGTATAGGGATTTGGGAAGTGGTGTAAGTCAAGGGGCATAAAAAGGGCCACTGTGGCTCTATTACGATTTCCTGAAGATGATGTTATGGGGAGGCAGCAGGGAGAAGGATAGAGGGATTGAACTTTGACACCCAACAGCCCTCATTTCAAATGAGGGTCTTCCAATTGACCCATGAGGTCTGATTTTGTTATAAGTAAATTAACCTCTCTGACCCTCGGTTGCCTTATCTGTGAATAGGAGCAACGTGGTGGCCTGGTACAGAATAAATGCAATATCTCAGACACTTTGCACATGCTGGCTATTGAATAAATATGAGAGTACTTCAATGAGACAGTTAGCTAGTGAGGAGCAGAATTCTGGAGCCATAGTGCACATTGGATATGAGTTTGTGCCCAAGCAGAACTTACAATGAGTGGATTAGCATAATGAATTTGGGGCATAAGAAGGGATTACAAACTGCAGAGAATCCATGACCCTTCCACCTTCATTACTGGAAATGCAGAAGAAGCACATTGAAGATGTGTCCCAAGAGCCTGGCAGGGAGTTTGGGAATACCCATAATAATTCGGGATCTTGTTCCAGCTTCTAAAATGTCATCCCCTAAAAAGCAACAAAGACCATAATAACCAATTTTTATGAAATCACCATTATCAGGAAATCTTTCCTCAATACTGTCTCCAATGTCTATCACATGGTCCCTCCTATCCTGTTTTACCCATCTCCATGTATTTCTTTAAATCAAGAGACAGGCTGGGTATTTGCTTTGTGAAATTTCATAAGCTTGAGGCCTGGATTTTTCCAGATAGTTGGGGTTTTGGAAGGAGGGAACTGGTTTTTTGGTTGAAGCCAGGATGTTATCCCAGGGAGGCCTGGAAGTTTTCATTGACTGAGTTTCTTCTTTATGACTAGTGGGGACAGATGACAAGCACCACATTGCAAGGTCCTCGGATGGTAAATGAGTCCAGCACCAAAACCACACCTGCAGGGACTGTTTGTGAGACGCTTCTGACAGTGAGACCCTGTGGGGTCCTTGTGGCTGCCTCGGCGGCACCCCAGCCTCCAAGATTTCTGTTGTCTAAGAGTGGACGATCACTTTTGGTCCAAACTCAAGCTTTCCTTGATGTACACAGCATAAGCTCTAACATGCAAATTAGATACCTAGGAGATCATCATCTCCTCAACTTTTGAAAAATGTGTCTCATCTTTATTTTTCAAAGGCAGTATATTAAGAATACACTCAGAACTGTCAACTCTCATCCAAGTTTTTTCTTGACCCCCTGATGAGACTGTATTCAAAACCAATTAGCTGTTTTCCTGACTTTCACCTTTGATGAATGGCAGTAGTTTCTTTCTTCCCTCCAGGAGGAAAAATAAAAACTGGAGAGCTGAAAGGGATAAAACAGCTTTGGAAACAGAAACTTTAGTGTCTAAACATACAGTCATTTCCTAGGGAAAATTGTAGCCACTTTCTGGTCAGTAATGGTCATAGAGAACAAGCTGTGCCCTCTTCTATGATGAGAAAACCACTCAGGGTTAGGCTGACTTGCTCCAGGTCACAGATGAGGGGAGGGCACAACCTTGGTAAAATAGAGATCCTGGGATCCTCCCTTCTGCATTCTTCTGAACACATTGGGTTTTCTTTTCTCAAAACTCAGTGCCTCCTCGGTGGGTGGGCAGCCTGGAGAATATTTTCATTGGCACCGAGGAAAAGTGGATTTTGAATATTTACTCTGAGCCCCTGGGAAGTCCCTTCCTAGACTTGCTTTAGTCTCTCTTTGGAGTACTTGGGTAGCTTCAGCAAACTCCCTTCCCACAGCAAACAGGAGGGGGCACCTCAGCATGGTTCCCCTGGACAGGTTCAGAATCACCATTCACCAACACCACTGCTGTTCTCTGCTCAAAGCACTTTCTCTAGGACTTCGTAGAATTCCCCTGCTGCTCCCATGCGTCAGGGCAGGATCAAATGCCACCTTTTCCATCACGACTTTCTAAACATGCCCACCCAAGACCCCAAGACCCCTAACTCCTGTGGCTGTGGTTCATTGACATTTGTGGAGCACCCTGTTAAGATGGCATCTATGGATGCTGATTGGGAGCTCAGAGGGGACCTCAGCCCCAGCGGTGGGGTCAATCACCTTACCGCCCGTGTTGTGTCACAGTGTTGCTGACCCAGACATAATGATGACTACCACTGATTGTCTACTAAGTAGAGGGCTCTGTGCTAGACCTTGTGCTAACATAATGTATGGGACTATTTAACGCTGCAGCAGCTATGAAGATGTCAGGGCAGGCCTCCAATAAAACAGCTGATTTGACCAACAGTCACACCTGCTGTGTTCTGAAATCTGCTGTCACACTTGTACAGAGGCTGTTCTTCCCAAGGCCACGCTTTCAACCAGTAACTGAGCATGGCAAGAGTGTTATGGCAGACATGTGTACCACCTGGTGGCCGACTGGCTCCAGGACTCCTGACAATGGCCTTCTGGAACCTTCCGGAGACAGCATGGAGGTCCAGGACCTTTCCAATAATCTTTTTTCCCCACCTTCACTGGGATCAGATTTGTTTCCCAGCCTTCCTAGCTCCCCATTTTATTTCACAGGTTTTCCCCATTGATCTTTGTATGTTTATTCCAGTCTTAGTATTTGCATATTGGAAGATCTAGACTAATGCAAACTATGATGGTAACTCTGTGAGACAAATGCTATTTCCTTATGTTTAGATGAGGAAAATAAGAGCCCTAGGAATTCTATGAGTTCCCATAAACTTGTTACTGCAGAGTAGCAGATCTGTGTTTAAAACCTTGCACCTTAAATGACTACCCTGTGTTTTCATACCTCGAGGAAACCAACCCTCCAAAATAAATATATCAAAACCTTCCAGATGGGGGTAAGTGGACTAGATACACAGGAAAAGAATACTTATAAATTAGATGATTATTCAAATAAGTTACCCAGAAAGAAACATAATGACACAGGTACATGTATTTGACAGATAGTTTACAGAAATTACAAAACACAAAAGATATAATAGATGTTGGGAGAATTGGAAGACAGAATGTTTTTAAGGGAGTTCTTGGCAATCATGGCGGGGAACATGCAGGAATTTAGCAAAGTGAGCAGCTTCGGATTCAGGCCAGGGTCTGTGTGTGGGAAATTTCTTTATCAGTGAGCTCACTGTCAACCTGCACTTAAGTCACTTTCAAAAACACAATGACTAAGCACTGGGTTTCTTCTTGAATATTGGATGTGGACATGAATCATTTTGGTTTTAAACTCAGATCCTGGAACTTTTTTGTTTGTTTGTTTATTTTTTCCTTATAGAATCTAGTTTGTAGTCAACTTATCTACTTATCTTTTCAATGATTTGGTATAATTTTTACATAATTTGTTTTTGAACCAATTTGGGTTACCTTCTGGCGTGGTCACATCCTCAAATAGATTGGCTCAACATACCAAAAGAGCCAATGCCTTAAAATCACTGAGGATGTCTATCACTGAGTTTATATTTTGTATCATACATCGCCTCTTTTTTTGCTAGTTGAATTGAGAGGAAGCAAGAAAATGACCATTTTTAGTTTCTGCCTGCAAAAAAACTTGTTATGTTGGACCTACAATATGACAAAACAATAGATTGATTACTTCATCAAATATAATAATCCAGCAATATATATATATATATATATATATATATATATATATATATATATATTATGCATAAAATATATTATAAATATAATCTGGTTTTATACAGATTTTTTAAAAAGACTTTTCATAACTATGACATAAGAATAAGAATTAAAACTTGTGTTTTTATTTTTAGAGATCAATAGAAGAATTTTCTAATCAATTTCATTTGATTTTCTACAGTGTTAAGTTTTTATTACTAATAAATGTTTGATTTTTAAAATTAAAACACTATTCAGATACAGTAACATTTGTCCTTTAAAAAGTACAATTCCGTGATTCCCAGAGGTGCACCACTGTCACCATTACCTACTTCCACAGCATTTTCATTGATACAGAAAGACCCGCACACATAAGCATCCTTTCTCTTTTTCTCCTTGGGTTTGTGCTGATAAAATTTTAAACTTCCTTCTCATCAATCTTTGACATTAAAAAAATGGACACATTTTCAATTCTAATCCTCCCTTTTAAAAACCATATATTATTTACTTTGAATTCAAACTCAAACAATTCCAAAGCAATGTACAAAAGCAAATTAATGGTAGTGGACTGTCATCATCCTTTAACTTAGAAAACTAAATTCAGTCTTTCCCCTTCAGTTTAATTTTTATCAGTCGATTAAGGATGGAAGAGGAATTGATGGTAATTGCGTACAGAAAACTATTTCTATGAAAATGACAGAACTGGTCATATTCTCCATTTCGCTGTGGTTTCAAGAAGTTCAAAACTAAGTACAATCTATATTTAATAATAAACTCAGGCACTGTAACCAGTCTATTTAAATCCTGCATCCTTCTCTGACTTTGATATTTATTGTTATCATCATTATCATTACCAATATTATTGTTATGGCTAAATTATCTGGTTTGGCTTTCTGGTTTTCCTTTATATTTTATTATAATTTCATAATAAAACATTTTATAAGGTACTTTAGATACTTTGTATCCTGAGGTAAGGTAAAGGATTAAGGAATTTCAGATAAAAATATTATTGAGTAGGTGAATTTTTGCTATAAAAGAAAAATAACATCTGGCTCAATGTGTCATTGAAAATTATTTCCTCCAAATAAATAGCTCTCTTACTTACCTGAGGTGTCTTTATTTGTTTTGTTTTTTTCTTTTTGTGAATGTGATTGGTGAGAGATGGAAGGCTTTAAAGAAAATAGAGAACATTTCTTGGGAATTTCGTAAGTTCATCCAAGTGCTTATCTTTGGACTTCTCATCAATACTTGTAGGTGAGGTGACAACAGGTTGCAATCTGATCTCTGCCGTGAGATGGTGTAGATTATAATGAAGTGTTTTTTTGTTTTGTCTTTTCATTATTTCCCATTTTTTCCTTTTCATGATCTCTTTTTCTTTTTCTAGACTTGTTGTCCCATGCTGACTACAGGGACAAAATCTTCCAGGATTTGTGGTAAGAGCTTCATGAAGTTTTTAGCAAGGAGCCACCTTGTCCTCTTGGAGACACTTGGCAGATAAAGGGTGATGCCAGGAATAGTAGTTAACATCCTTTGGTATGTAGGAGAGCTCTCTAAGAGTTATAACTAATGCCAAGTTTGAGGGATTGTAGGATAAAGATCAATTATAAGCATAATTTGGTAGGAACCATGTTTAGCATAATCTATCTTAATTTCTGTAGGAGAAATCCATGCCACAAGGGATTCAAACAAACTAGCAGAGAGGGATGCACTGGGAGGAACTGAGAATCGTCCACAGCCAGCATGTAATTCCCATGACTCTGGGACTACCTTGGAAAAGGACCTCCCCTCATCCTTGTACTGCCAGTCAATCTTCAGATGATTGAAGTCTGGTTAATATCTTGGCCACAAACCCATGAGAGGCCTTGAGACAGAAGTATCAGCTAAGTTAGTTCCAAACACTGGACTAAAAGGCTCAGAATGGATAATGAAATAAGTCATTTTTTTAAGCTTCCATGGTTTGGGGTAACTTGTTTTGCAGCAATTGGCAGCTAATACATAGTTTACGCGATGTTTCCAGCCACAGCCCTGGGAGGTAACAAATATTTATGTTTGCTTTTGAAGTATAACAGTCAGAATCTGTGCAACATTCTTTCTACAACCCCAAAGAGTTAAAAAGTGGTGGAAGGAATGGAGTTTACTCCCAGGTTAGTAATTTAATCACTTCAGAGAACTGGGGTCCATTGTTTTTCTTAAAAGCATCTAAACATTGAGTTATTGAATTTTCAGATGACTCTCTGTAGTCCATAGGCCCAATCAATCTACAATATGGGAAAATCTTGTTTATTTAAAGAAAGATCAAATTTGTTATACAGGTGAAGATTGTCTCTCTACCTTTTCCCTGGCGGATGTGTATGTTTTGAACAGAATGCCAAACACGCAGACATTTCATTACCCCCAAACTGTGTTATTGCGGTGACACCTTTTGTTCTGGGTAAACTTCATATGTTTGAAAAATGTTTTCGATTCTCTCCCTAATCTAAACCACCAAGTACGTAATTCAGATGACCAGTTCTTACTTTAACCGCTTCCAGAGGGGACCTTCTAGGTTTTAGTATGTTGGTAAAGTATTAATTAATAATCAATAAATTGCTATTAACTAATTTGTTGGGGTCAACAGATAATGTTGATTTGAAAAATACTGTGATCATAGTAAGCTGAGGTCGGTCTTAAAGCCAACAGTTCAGTTTGAAAAACATGAAAGAAAATGTGGACTTACTGAGAAAAGTATTATTTTGTGTGAGCCACAGAGGTGGATGTCTGACTAGGAAAGCAAGCATGTCAACCAGAAACACAACCAAAGAATTCTGACGTAGAGTTAACTTCTTCACAATTCCTGCGGACATTCTACGGGGAGGACAATGCCATTTCCAACTGCCAGAGTGAGACTGCGGAAAGACCAGTGGCTGGATTGCTGGTGAGAAGTTGAGGCCTCCAGGTTCCAGGTTCCCGTGGGTACCAGCCGTCTGGGAGTTACTTACTGAAGTTAATGTAGCTCCTTGTTCAAGCCTTTCTGGTTTCCACTCAACTCTGAGTCTCTGGATGAGATGTAAAAGGCTTTATTCATTTTTCTTCTGCACTATACTGTTGAATGAGTAGTAGACCCTCAACTAGAGTTAGTTCAAGGTAGGAAGAAGGCAGGGAGGGGAGGAGAAGAGAATATCATCAAATAAAAAACAAAATCAACCTAACAATGAGTCTTGAGAGTGTTCTGTCATTGACTGATGACATATTCACTGACCACTCAGTTTTAGAACTTAGGTAAGAGAAAGTTTGCCTTAAACAGCTCATAGGCAAGCAACTGTAACAGAAGCACAGGACAGACACCAAACCGCGGGGACATGTGACGAATTGTCATAGGAGTTTTGTGGAAAGACAAAGAAGGTTCTGAGTACTTTCAAAGGAAAGCAGGATTCTTCCTAGAATTTGTTGGACATGAAAGACCAAGAAGGTGCTAGAAAAAGGGCGCCATCCATAGGGGCATGGAGGTACTTAAGAGACTGATTCTTTGGAGAATTTGGAGACAGTAGAAACCATGCAGTAAATTGTTGTGTTTTTGTTATGCTTTTTCTTCTTCTCCTTTAAGAGAATCTGCAATCCGACATGTTCTCATGTGGCTCAGGGTGTCTCTCTGCAGATGGGGAGGGCTTTGTCAAGTCCAGGCGGAAGTTTGAGAGCCTCTGTGTGGTATGGATACTCTTTCTCGCGTTCCTTTTGTCACGACACTGAGTTAAGGGCTGATTCTTAAAGCAGGTGACAGAGTGGAAAGAGTGTGAGCAGAGTCACAGCAATCCATGGCTCCTAAGGAGTGATACAGGAGAGAAACAGACCCTTGTTGTTGGAAGCCACTGGAATGCAGTTGTTGCTTATCACCACAGTGTGACTGAAGAAAGCTTACGCAAGCGGAAATCCAACTCAAGAACTTTGCACATTACCAGTGGCGCTGGCCATTCTAAGGATGTAATTCTACAAACTAGAGTACACACACACACACACACACACACACACACACACACACGTTTCAACCTGATGTGCAGGGGAAGTGCAAGCCAGGGTGTGGGATGCTTCATACTTGGCTCACTACACTCTCACAGCCACAGGTCTTCATCATGATGGGCTGTGCTATAGCTTCAAAGCCCTCATGGATTGTTTCTTCTTTGACACTTGCTTTGTGGGCTAATACATGTCTACCGTCTTCCTTCAGTGCTTTGAGTCTGTCATCCCATTGCCCTCTGACCCACCTATTTGGTAGGAATTCAGGTGTTTATCTTGTTGTTTAACAGGATTACTAAGGATCCCTTACATGTGATGTTTCCCTTCTCTTTTGAAGCTTTGAAAATTCTGTCTTGGTCTTTAATTTGACTGATTATGTTCTATCCAGCTGTTGGGTCTCTTTGTGTCCATCCTGATTTGATTTCATTAGCTTCATGGGCGTGCAGATTGAAATTTTTATCAAATTTGGAAAGTATTTGGCCTTTATTTCTTCAAATATTCTTTCCCCCTTCTCTGATGTGCTCTGGGACCCAGTCTCCGTCACTGTCTGCATGTGCTGTGTCTGATAATGCCCCGCCAGCCTCTGTGCGGGACATCTTTCTTCGTTTGTTTACTATTGGTCCTTTGGACTATTGGTTCTTTGTTCTCTTAACATAATTATCTTCCTGATTGCTGAATCTTTCTTTTACCTAGAAAAGAGTCATAGAGTCATCTAGTGAATATTTAAAATTTTCAACCATTATAAGTTTTAACTGTAATTTTTCCATTTCTTTGTACTTTCTATTCCTTCATTGATATCTTCTAATTTGTAAGACATAATTTTCACATTTTACTTTAGTGCTATAAACAGCATTATATACAATTCTTGGAAAATTTTTAAAATATTGATTTAAAGTCTCCATCTATCATAATCCCTTGGGGATTCCTCAAAGGTAGCTTCTAGTGATTGTTTTGTTTTGTGATTTTCTTTGTGTATGGGCCATACCAGGTTTATTTGCACATCTCCAAAGGTTTTTTATTTTTATTTATTTTTTTTTTTTGCCAAGCTTTTTAAATAAAACAATGTGGCAATTATGTAAATCAGACTCTCCTTCCTTCCCAGGATTGGTCAAGCTCCTGTCTGCTGCTGTTGTTTTCTGATGTTTTGATTTAATTCTTCAAAGGTTCCCTGCATCCTTTGTCCTGTATGGCTACTGAGATTCTTACTCTATTAACTTAGCATTCTACTCATGGTTATACAGAGATTTTCTGAAATATCTGGAACCAACAAATGTTCCACTTTCCCAATTGCACTGCCTGCATATTAGACACCCCTTACACACTCAAATAGTCAGCAGACTCATTTGACTTACACTTCACGTCCCATTTATGCATGGCCTTAAAGCTTCAGGAGGAAAAAGACTTCAGGACCTTTCTGATTATTTCCTGAGAAGTTTGCCAAGCTCTGGGCATGAGCACAGCCCTACACACACTTGAAGCTTGTCAAGCCCCTGTGCACCTCTCATTCTGCAGCTTTTCCTCCTAAGCTTTTTGGTTAGGCTGTTCTTTAACCTAATTGGTTTCCACTGTCTCTGTAAGTTGCAAAATTAAGTAGTTTTCTGTAATTATTTATGACAAACACCCCCAAGCAACATCCCCAATACCCATTCCCACACAAGCCTAGTGAGTTCTAAGTCAAGGCAAATAAAAGCAAAGTTGCAAGTAGGAATGACAGAAACAAAGGAGACCTGTCAAATAATGCAAATGTTCCAGGAGGAAGGTTTTGAAGTCAAACTTGCAACTCCCTTCTGCCTCTGCGGTTGAATTCTGTATTGCATTGTGTGTGTGTGTGTAAGTGTGTGTGTGTATGTGTGTGGCAGGGAGATGGAGGGACATGCACACTGTTGGGGATTGAGCCCAGGACTGTGAGTATGATAGGTAAACTCTTTACTGATACACATCACCAGTTTTTTTTTTTTTTTTTTTTTTTTAGAGAGAGAGAGGGAAAGAGAGAGAGAGAGAGAGAGAGAGAGAGAATTTTTTTTTTTTAGTATTTATTTTTTAGTTTTCGGTGGATACAACATCTTTATTTTATTTTTGTGTGGTGCTGAGGATCAAACCCAGCGCCCCGCACATGCCAGGTGAGCGCGCTACCGCTTGAGCCACATCCCCAGCCCACATCACCAGTATTTTAAATTTCTTCATTTTATTTTGAGACAGGTTTTTGCTAAGTTGTCCAGGCTGGACTCAACTCTCTGGTCTTCCTGGCTCAGCCTCCCGAGGAGCTGGGAATAGAGGCGTTGCACCATCAAGCCTAGTCCAGACTGCTGTTTACACCTTACTTATGACCTGACCACTTTTACACCTTAACTAAGATCAGGGCCAGTTAGAACACTACAGTTATCACTATAAATTCTGACTTTGCACAAAAAAGTAGACTGGGATTCCAGCAAGGATGTGGTTAATTTGCAGAGTACGGAAAATTTTGATCATGACAATTTATGCCAGTTTTCTTATTGTCTTTATGAAGAGTGAACTTTTGGATATTATCACTCTGCCATGGTCACCAACATCATCCAGAGATCTTTCCTAACATCCTGTTTTCCCAATACAACTGTTATTTTCAGTAATAATGAAGTAATGATGAGTAATAGTCATGGTTTTCTTGCTTTGTTCTTTACTTCTAAAGCATGCCATTACCAAGTATAATGGCATGCATTTTATTTTTGAAGATATTATTTATATTCAGTAAAATAGTTTTATTTGTGAAAAAATTATTTACCAGATAAAATACTATAGTTTCATGTTTTACTATTTTAAATGCAGATAGATATTCCAAATGTTCATTTAACATGATAGAATTAAAGTAAGTCAAGTAGTATTTGTTCTTACAAACTTCAGAGCAGGTAGAAGACACACAAAAATTCTCCAAGGTGGTTTCAATGGGCAGAACACCACACTAGGAAGGTACAGAGATTATTCATGCCTGGGACACTAAGTGGAACGTATTTAAATCATCTCATGTCATGAATACATTTGTAGGCACAAAGTAAAAGAAAAAGTAACTTATTTTGTCCCATGATAATGTATTATATTCTTACAACATTATTGTAGCAAAATACTTTGAGATATAATTCAGAGTATCAAAATTTATAAAGTACCACACACATCAATATGGAAATCTAAATATATAAATAATTTAATGGCTGATACACTGTTACCCATTATTCTTATTTTCATCCCATTTCTTCTTCATTTTATAACCAGATATCATACATATATTTTAATTTGTATTAAATATATATCAATATATATATAAATATATATCAAATATATATAAAAATATAAATATCAAATATATATCATATACATTTTTTAATTTTCATATTATTATAATGATCACTATATTATATATGTTAATTTATTCTGTACCACATCATTTGAATTTGGCTAGATTACTTAATATTCTTTAAAAATATATCTTATAGTTATCAGTTGTTTGAAATAATTTACTCAATCATTCCCTCTTTTGTGTCCTTTTTTATATTATCAATATTTAAGCAGAAATATACATCATTTTGGGGGAAGTGTACCAGGGATTGAACTCAGGGGCACTCAACCACTGAGCCATGTTCCCAGTCCTATTTTGCATTTTATCAGAGACAGGGTCTCACTGAGTTGCTTAGAGCCTCGATGTTGCTGAGGCTGGCTTTGAACTTGTGATCCTCCTGCCTCAGCCTCCCAAGCCGCTGGCATTACAGATGTGTGCCACTGCACACAGCAGAAATGTTCATTTTAAGATAAGTTTTGTCCCTATCTTGGATTTTAAAAGTATATTGTTTATAAAAGTTAAGGTGATATTTATTTTTTGAAGGTTAAAACACTTTATTCCTCTTGGGAATCAGTCCAATATCCATAAACAGTTTGGAAGTTATAGAATACTCAATTCACACTTTAATACTTGATCCTTCATAATTTTTCCATCAACATCCTGTTCCACTCACGTGTGGAATCTTTTTGCTTCCTTCAGATCTTTGCACACTGGGATGCTCTGGCCCTTGGTTGAAGGCCCTGGTATACTAGTCACTTCCAGTGCTGTCACAAAATTCCCGAATAAACCATCTTAAAGGAGGAAAGATTTCCTTTGGCTCGTGGTCTCACAGGCTTCAGTTCTTGCTGTTTGACCCCACCGTATACACAGTTGTCTTTAGGGACTTTTTAGCTTTTTTGCTTTTCTTAATGGGTACTCAATTTTATTCAAATATGTATTCCAGTTAATTATAATCTGTTTACAACAGGCTTATAATTTGGCACAAATGACATTTTGGGCCAGAGAATTTCTGCCATGAAGGGTTTTCCTGTTCATTATAGGGTGTTTAAAAGCATTTTGGCCTAGATGCCAGTAGTATTATCCCAGATGTGATAACAAACAAAGAAACAAAAGTCTACAGACATTTCCAAATGTGAAGCACAGAATTGTTTCTGGTTGAGAAGAATTGGTCTTTGTGAAGTCATAGAGAGCATGCAGCCCAAAGCCACATGCAGCCCAATCCCATTTGATCTAGAATTCCCCATGGTCTCTTTCATCTTCATTGTCTCGTAATTTAAGATCTTAGGGCAGCTGATTTATTGGCAGTGAGAGGCAGCCATACCATGTAACTTCCTCAGGGCTTCCTATGGACCCAGTGCACGATTCCAGGCAGTTGTAAGTTCACAGGGCACACACTGAAGCAAGACCTGGACACTGGAAAGTACAGAGACTCTGGAAACCAAGAACCTGAGCAGGGCCCTCCACTCACTGTGTAGTGGGCACAGAATTTTATTTTTTGCCCTCTGTTTCAGTTTTCTCATCCATAAAGCCAAATGCAAGCAACCGCTTTACCCAGATGTGATGAAGTTTAGTACCGATGGATGCATGGTACCTGGAACACTTATTCAATTTATTATTCCACTTCTTATTATTTCCCTAAAATCCAAGAACTGGCAACTGAGTGCTCCTCATCAGATCTGAAGAAGGAACAATAGCAGAGGAAAGTTCTGAATTCTTGATCAGGACCTCAGTGGACAACAACTCATTTTTTTTTTTTTTATGCCAGAAAACTTTTGGACAGTGCTAGAGTCCCTGACAATGAGTTTTCAAATGTATGAGAGCTTGACTCTGTCTTAAGATTTTCATTAGCAGAGGAATCAAAGCAAAAACATGACAACACAAGGTAGCGTGTGCTATAATAAATGAACGAATTCCACCAGTTTAGGGAATAGACCCAGAAGGTCAATATGTCCACAATAATTCATTTCAGAGTTAGAACTGATGTGCTAAAAGATTTGTCCTATGTGCCATATTGACATGACAATATTAATTTTACAAAACGATGGTTGGTCTGTGATTGCAAACTTTGCATCACTAGGTCAAGCCTGCGGAAATTTCCATTTGGGGTCAGCTACTTGTGTTACATGTACCTTTTTATCCAAATTCAAGAAACACCTTGGAGTAAATCAGAAAAATAGTTTCTTTCTTAGTCTACTAAATTGTGCAAAGTAATTAACTAGACATTTAAGAGGACTCTGTGCCTATTTTAAAAAGTTGAGATTAGCAGGAAAAAATTCAAGGCTGGCTTGTACAGAGCTCTGCCATATGGACATGGACCAGCCTGCTGAACAAGGAGGTCTGCAATTGATAAGGGCAAAGAGCTGTGACTCACAGCTGGGCATGGGAATCAATTTATCTCTCAAATAAGCAATTTTAATTCTTTAAATTATTTCAAAATTCTTCATAGGATACTTTGTTGATGTTTTATTAAAAGGAGGCATCCCTCTGCCAGTTCTTAAGTCCAAAAATATGGAGTTCCGAAAAAGAAAAAATTCAAATGCTCAGATATTGTACCTGCTCTGAGTTTCTCTCTTTTCCTTTTTTTATTAAGAAAGTGAAGCCAGGTGTGGTGGCACATAGTTGTAATCCCAGCGTCTTGGGAGGCTGAGGCAGGAGGATCATGAGTTCAAAGTCAGCCTCAATGAAAAGGAGGCATTAAGCAACTCAGTGAGACCCTGTCTCTAAATAAGATACAAAACAGGGCTAGGGATGTGGCTCGGTGGTCAAGTGTCCTGAGTTCAATCCCAGTCCCTCCAGCCCTGACGAAAGAAAAAGAAAGAGACAAATACACAAGGACACACAATGTTTTCTTTCAGAAGAATTCACAACTTCTTCCTGCACTCATTCCCAGATTTTCCACTACATTTTGCTTCTTTGACACGTACCTCATTTTGTCATCTTTTTTAAAAATGAGTGGTTCTCGGAGAAGCCCCAAAGGCAGATGCATCTTCAGCCCCATCTGAAGAGTGATCACCTTCCCAGCCCCTGAGCCCAGTCCCTAGGGTTAATTTGAATCCACTGAAATGCCTGGCTTCTGTGTGTGTTGCCACTGACCCTCCTCAGGCGAGCTACACCATTGTGACAGCCAGGGTTGGACATTGCCACTTTAAATTAGGGGTTTATCTGGAGTCTTGGAGAATGGGATGTGTTTCAGAGGGAGAGGATGATGAATCACATGGCAGGGAGCAAAGTAACAGTGATTAATGGGACATTACACAACAACAAAAAATAGCCAACTGTGTGCAGAGATAAATGTAACCACAAAGAGCAACTTATTGTCTAAGGTGATGTAATTAACTTCAAGTCCCTCCATGGCTTGAATGGCTAGTTCCAGTGAGCTTGTCCATTGTGCTGGTGATAATGACAAGGTTGTGGCCTCTTCTTTTAAATACTACCCTATTAAAGAACATTTTTCTCCAATACATAGCACCAATAAAATGTCAGAGACTAAGATATGGCAATTTGAAGAAGCACAATTATAAGCAACTGTTTGGATTCATTCAACTACATTTTTTTCCCCCAAGGAAGACAATAGAATAAAAGACGAAACATTTGACTTATGAAATATGAGCTTCTATCAATGTTTTCATGCATGAAAGCTGCCCTGGTCCATTGGTTCTTCTTTCTTTCTTATTTTTTTTTCCTTTTTATTCTTTTGGCTTTCTGGAATACAGAGAAAATCGGTTTCTAGAAAACATTTTATGATAGTCACTATGATGAAGACAGCTTGTCCACTCCTCAGTACCTGGCAGGACAACCTGTTCTGTCTGGGCAAGAATATTTCTTTCATTCTTAAGGAATAAAGTAATAACTTTGCTGTTAGAAGAAATGGTTGGCTTGATATTTGTGGATGGACAATAGGTTCAGAAATTACTCTGAACACTTTAAATAAAGAAAATCAGTACTGTGAATATTTCTATTCATTGAAATCCTGTCCACATTCTTCAGTTAGCAAGGTTGGAAAGGAGTGTACATTTAAAAATTATTGCCAGTCCATTTGCAAAACTTTGAAGGCTTTCCTGATATTTAAGACCTGCTTCACTTGACATTTTTGCATTGTTTGGCTTCTCATACAGACGAACAGAGGAGCAAAAACTTCCAGGATTCTGAGGTATGGCATAATTGGAATACCAGCTTGCTACCCCACCTGTTCGCCTCTTCCCAACTTTGAAACAATAACATTAATCCAAACTTTTTAGTGTTTTTGTCCTCTGTAAATAACGTTAACATCTTCAATCCTACAGAATAGTTGTTAAGAGTATGCATGCACGATGTGTCCAAAAATCATGGACTTTAGGGTAAAATAGGTGTAACTTTCAGCTCAATTATTCTTGGCTATGTAACATTTGCCTTCCATTAATCTCATTTTAATCCATTAAAATAATAATAATATTTCATAGAAGTGCATAGAGACTGAAAGAGACATTGAATGCAGGATACTATGAAAATATTCTGTCACATTTCCTTTCCATTGCACCCTCTCCTGCCTTCTAAGTGACTGGAGTAAAATATTATGTGTTATTTGTTATTGTATTTATTAAGAAGAGAAAATGAATAAATGAATATGGCCTTTATTAAGCACTTGGCACAATTCAACTTCTATTGTTGCTCATTTCGTATACATTAGATTTTCCAAATAATTTGCTCAGGTTTTGCAGATACGGAGATCAGACAATGGGGACATCAACCCATTGTGTCAAAAACTTAAACTGAACAACAGAATTAACATTTTTGGTAATTTTGAAATAAATTTTATGTTTTTAGAGTCTATCCATTTGAGAAAAATAATAGGTGAATGATTAGAGCATTTTAAAATATTTTAAAATTTATTGTTAGAATAGCATACATTTTTCTGCCAAGGTTGCTTTTACTAAATGATTAACTGAACAAGATATTATACCTGAACTGATACACAATATAAGAAATACATCTATGGAAGTATTTTTTAGGCATAGGGTGTCTTTTATCTCAACAAATGCATAGCACTTAAAATCATCAAGAATTCAGAAATAGCTGTCCTAAAATGGCACACAGGGACAAGGTATGCTCTACAGTGATATTTAGCTATGTCTCTGTGACCTGGTGAACTTTAATGGGTTGCTGCTTGCAGTTAGATAATAAAAATGCTATCATTGGAACCAAATGTGATACTGTGGAACCACTTAGCAAAGCTCCCTGATGGAGAAAGGAGAACACAGGCAAGCTTCCTCCATCAGGGGTTGTGACCCTTAACGATTTCAGTGGCGGTGGATTACTGTGATCTGTTGCTTTCCAAATATTCCACTTATCTTGGGGATTAAAAAAAGTATTTATGTAATAAATGCATGGATTATTTACAATTTGTGAGAAAATTGGGTCTCATAAATTTGTTAGATTTCAAAAAACATCTGCTCAGCACGCTTAAAACAATGCAGTGAGAACCCATCAGCAGACAGAGGCTAACCCTCCTAGACCTGCCACTGTGCAACATGATCCCAGACTTGACACAAGAAACCATATTACTCTTAGACTGCAAGAAAAACAATGATGTCAATAAAACCATGTCATGTGAAACTGACAACACGCTGTTTAAAATGTAATGTGACCCTTTGAAGTTTTTTTCTCCTTTCCACCAAAAGTAATTGATAAGCAGGTCATGACAGTTATGTCTGTACATGGTGCAATGTATGAAAGAATAGAATATTAGCCCATTATCATATTTATAGGATAGCTTATCCACTCACAAGATGCCACATTATACTGTGTCCTATTTAAAGGACAATCTGTATTTTCCTTCTTCTTCTTCTTCTTCTTCTCCTTCTTCTTCTTCTTCTTCTTTCTTTGTAATGGGGATTGAACCTAGGTTACTTAACCCTTTAACCAAATCCTGAGCCCATTTTTTAAGGTATATTTTGAGACAGGATATATTTTTATTTTCTCACTAAGTTGCTTAAGGTCTTGCTAAATTGCTGAGGCTGGCTTTGAATTTGTGATCCTCCTGCCTCAACCACCCAAGCTGCTGGATTTACAGGCAGGCACTAGTGCATTGGGCTTATATTTTTAATCTTTTTTAAAAACATGTTACAATTTTTTCATATTTGTACTAATTGGTTATACAGGACAGGATAACACATTTTGATCATCATACATAAATGGAGTATAACTTCTCATTCTTCTGTTGTACTTGATGTAGAATCACACGGGTAGTGTAATCATATGGGGTAATAATGTCTGATTCACCCTACTCTCCTTCCTCCTCCCATATACCTTCCTCTTCTTTCACTCTCCTCTACCTAATACAAGGTACCTCTATTTTTCCATAACCTCTCACCCCTTATTATGAATTAGCATCCTCATATCAGAGAAAACACTGTGCCTTTGGTTTGGGGGAATTGGCTTATTTTGCTTGGCATGAAATGCTCCAGCTCCATCCATTTACCTAAAAATGCTATATTTTCATTCTTAATGATAACAAGGGACATATTCACATATTATTTCTAATCTATTTTCATGCATCTGTGTCAATTCCACTGAAATATCAGCAAAATGAAATACTTGAGGCTTAATGTGATAAACAGTCTGAGATAACAAAGTGTTCAGACCATAGTCCAAGTTTAGTAAGTTCTTTTTGAAACAAAACATAAAATGGAAGTGTCTACTCTGTGTCCCCACAGCTGCCACCAGGACAGGCACCAGGTCTGGGCAGAGCAGCCTGCTTCCGCACCTCGTCAGGGTTCTAACCTTTGTCCTACCTGTACCATACCCACTCCCCACTCTTCCCTCCTTGAATCCAATCTCCCTCTCTGCTGAGCCTCTGCCATCCATCTCCTTCCTCCTTCAGTTTCTGCATTCCCTTTAATGACAGTGATTCCCAAGCAGTGACTTTAACTCCCATCCACCCTTCTAATTTTACCTGCATCAACGGCTGCTGCAGACAGGCATCTCTAGGACCTTACTGGCATTGACAGTCACCTTTGTCATTACTTTCCCTTTAACAAGACTCACACCTAATTCATCTTGGTCATGTAAATGCAAACAAGACAGATGATCAAACGAAGTGAACCAAAATTGGCTTGTGTCCAGTGAAAGAATGGGTTATGAGGAAGCTGGACACACTGTCTGCTGCAGGCATATCTACTACCGTTTCCACTGGGTGAACAATTTGCCCCCAGCAGTTGATCGGCAATATCTGAAGACATTAGTTGTGATGCTACTAGCGTCAGATGGATAGAGATCAGAGATGCTGTTAAGTATCCTAAAATGTCCAGGATCCTTTCACCTCCAACAGAGCATTATCTGTCCCCTTATATCAGCAGTGCCGTGCCTTAGATGTCCTACACTAGGTGAACATGTGACACCATGAGGAGGCAGTGAGAATCTGCTTCCCCCTGACGCTGCTGTTTGTTATGCGTGTGAGGAGGACAACTTTGTATGTCTACGATTGAAGCTGCAAGTCATGGGTCTGGAGTCCCCTTTGCAGATTTCCCATTGATTTGCTTTGTGGGCTTTGTGTTCGTCGCTGAGCTCTCAACAGCACACCTGGATGGGAAGGCCATGGGTGTGCCTGTGAAGTAGGAGGTGGAAACAGGTTTTCCACATTAGCAGTGAGCACCTGTGACCTTCCTCACTATTCAGTGGCCCTTTGAAGATAGAAAGGCAAATATGAATTTCCAATTTCCCACTAATATGATAGCTGCAACAACCACAGAAATGATATCTAAGTGCTAAATGTGCTGTTGGCCAAGTGTTAAATAATGCAGTATAAATTAATAATGTATTGCAATAAAACTTTCTTTATTACCATTATATTTGTATTTCTTTATTAAACTTTTTTTTTTACTTTATTTCTTTATTATGTTTCTTGTCAGCCCCTGGCCCCAAATGTCACGCTAATAACTTGCTCAGTCCCACTTACTACCTGTCACTTCTTTCTATCTTGCTTTTGCTCTCTTTCCTCAATTCCAGTTTCCTGTTTGCTTAATCTTAAATTGATATATTTCACTGTCTCTTTCATCTCCCCCTTCAATTCATCTTTTTTTATTCTTTTCCATTAAATCTTTTTGGCTTTCTTAAAACATTTTTTTTTTTCTCCAGAAAAATCGATAATAGTTGAAAATGGTCAAAGGATAGAGGATTGTCAATATTGCAGCCAGTTTCTTTGGTTCTCATCCTCAAAATTGGTGATCATACTTCCAGGAACCAGACAGCTAAGGCAACCTTCCCTTCAGGGTGTGTAGCATAGACCTGAGAGGTTATTAGGTAAGGGAATGCCTTTGGAATTCAAGCCAACGCTTCCATTTCCAAGATCACGGAACGTGAATGCAGATTTTGACACTGCTGGAATCCTTGCTGCCTTCAGAATACTGTGGCTCATATCTCTCATTTTAGTCTGTTTTCTCTTACTGCAAACTCAGTACCACAGAATAGATAGGTTATGAAGTAAAAAGACTTACTTAGGCTCACAATTCTTGTCCAAAGTGGAGAGGCTGCCTGTGGTGATGGCCTTTGCTGGCAGAGTCCTGAGCAGTTCAGAGCATCATATAACAAGTGACAGGGAACATGTGTGTGTTCTCCTCTCTCCCTCTTACAAAGCCACCAGGATTCAGTCCTGGGGACTCCACTCTGATGACCTTATGTAATCCTACTTACCTCCTAAATACTTCACCTCTAAAAACCTGAAGAATTTTCTGATAATTCTCAAAGTATAAGAATTGTGTTTTTTTTAATGTCCTCAGAAAATGTTCAACACAGTGTAACTAACAAATATCATATGTAAATGTATCCATGAAGTTTAGCAATTAAAATGTGATTTGCCTGTAAATTAACTTTTTATTGTAGATTAGAAAATTCCCCCCAAAACATAATCTGAAATTCACATTCCCCTGACTTCTCTTTTGTTTATGAAGATTTCTAAATGCATTTTATATGCCCCAAATTCTCCTACCATAATCCATTACCAATAAACCACTTACTGGCACTATTTCTGAGCTTTAGCTATTGCATTATTAATTGGCAAAATATTGTAAACATGATTTATGAATTATTTACAAAGTATATCTACTGGGAGGAAAAATTTGAATGCAGGTAATTCAAAACTATGTATGGGTTTCAAAGAGTGCATTTCACTCTCTGGGAAGCCTGTTTGAAGCATGAAATACATAGCATGACATTTTACTAGGTCAGGGTAGCTGGAACTTTCATTATATTAAGAAGTCTCCTTAGAATTCAAATCATGACAAAATATTAACAAGTAATAGGATTTGTAAGTACATCGAGTATTAGTTTTCCTATTAAATTAGCAAAGAATTTTTAACTTATATGACGAAATAGAAATGGTGCTATGTTATGAGAAGAGATAGAATAAATTATCATCCTCCAAAATATCTAATAACAGCCTGATATTTTGTTTGTCTCAAAGGATCACAAGTAAAGAGCACTTATTTTCTCCACCTGAACCAATGACAAATAAGGCCAAAGGATTCGATTAGGAGGGAAAAGAGTGCCTTTATTACCATCAAAGTCTAGGTTGAAGACATAAATTATAATTCAGGGCAGTTAAGCGTCTTTGTACTTGATGATATTACAGTTGAAAATTAGATAATCTTGTCAAACCAATCATTGGAATTAACCACAGGTTTTCCCTGTAAGATTGAAATAGAGTTTGATAATTTATATCAAGCTAGGGCACCATCACTGCAGGGTTGATAAAATTATGGTCCAATAGTGTGAGGCTTGGACACTGAGCTGACATCTGTAGATGTGCCTGAAATTCAGTCTTGGTGGGCAAGACCTCCCTGTAACAGAAGCCAGGATGGGCTAACGATGGGGTAAATGACACATCAGATTGTTATGTCTATGACCTTGCCAAAAAATATCTAATGCAAAGGTAGGCATGACCAGCAGGTGCAGCTGACTAGAGACACAATTACCCAGGAGTTGAGTTGGGGGGCAACAGCTTTTGCAACACAATTATGAAGTCTCTTCCTCTCTAAATTTAAAATTATGGAGTTTGCTAAAGTTATATGTAAGGATGTATTCTATCTGTAATTCTAGATATTATTTTAACACTTTTCTAATGTAAATCAATGCATAGAATAACTTTTTATTAAATTGAATCTGTATGTATCTAATTTATAGTAGTCTATACCACAAAATGTGTCAATTTCTAAATAAACAGCAAATCTGTATTCCTAAAAAATATTCCCTCTTAAAAAGATCTAATAAAAAATGTTCAAAAATATTAAAATCTAAATTAAATACCTTGCTTTTCTTCCTTGCACTATGTTCTTCCATTAAAATGCTTATAAATTAACTCTACACATATCCTTCTACTTGTTCTCCTTTTCATACTACCTTCTATTTCACTCATGCACTTAGGAAAATCAAGACACTGAAATTCTATTATCTATCTCTCTATCTCTCTATGGTCTATCATCTACCTATCTATCATATATTCATCCACCTGTTAGGATGCAGAGAAGAGAACAGTGGGCAGTATCCGTTTGACAGCTAAAGTTCAATATGTTTAATTAGAGGCAACGGGTTTCTTTCAACTGCTGCTGCTTTGAAACACCAGTATTATGAGTTCTTTCTTGCTTTATTCTCAACCCACTGTCCAAAACCGGTAACATTCTCTGGTGGCTGAGATCTCCATTACTTTTCATTAATATTGTTTAGATCATGGGGCTGGGGATGTGGCTCAAGAGGTAGCGCACTCGCCTGGCATGCGTGTGGCCCAGGTTGGATCCTCAGCACCACATACAAACAAAGATGTTGTGTCCGCCGAAAACTAAAAAATAAAATATTAAAAATTCTGTCTCTGTCTCTCTCTCTCTCTTTAAAAAAAAATATTGCTTAGATCCTCAAGTGTCCTGAATATCTTTGAGCCATTTGTTTCATGGTGTTGTTAGGTCTCAGTGGTTGCCAAAATTAAAAATTTATATTCTTCTGTTAGACTTTGATCCAGTTGAGCAGGTGTATGCAGTGGAAACCCTTAATATACTCTGGGACCCAAACCATTAAGTGTTACTTGTTGCCTCTAATAAGGGACAAATTACACGAAGAACTTTCTCACAAAACCCTGGTTTAGTAGAGGTTCTTACTATGTCATTAGACCATTTTTGCAAGAAGTGAGACGATTCTAGCCCTTTTGAGAATTTTACTGAAATGGAAACACACTCTGAGACACAGATGAATGCATAACTTTCTTGGACCTCTCCTGGGACATCAAAGAGCACACAAGTCTACAATCCATGCACATACAAAGAATCAGTGTGATTGCAAAGCAAATGGACTTGGAACAACAGGCTTCAAATGACAGTGTTTCTATTCCCATGTACATTTGGAAAAGTCTCAAGAACTCCTATTTATACCTAAAATCAGAGCCTGTACTTCAAATGTCTTATTTAACTTTGAGTAAAGGTATAATCATTACATGGTAAAAGGTGTAAGGCTCATTTTCAGTAATTTCCCAAATATTACTCTATTATACAATATCAAGTCAGACTTTCCTTCTACACATGTGTTGCTTCTCATCAATTTTCTGTCTTTGTTTCCTTTAGATGCTTTGAAGAAAGTGATGTTAGACAACTTAGTCATGTTATTAATTAGCCTCTTTAACTTAAAGTTGGAAAAACTTTTGACCATATCACGAGAAATCCAATAAAATTCAGATATCATTAGAGCTATTAACAGAGTCGTCCATAGAATTCTTGGCATCATATTAATACCATAACCACAAACCCCTTCAGTTTCTTATGGACATTTATCTCTAAATATGTTGAGTAATTAGCCCACATTATTTAGAAAAAGACACAGTTCAATTACATTTGCTATAAATACCTCCTATGTTTAAATAATTTTATTGAATTGTGAAGTAAAAATACATTGATAAGATAAAGCATTTGCTGTACAGGAATTCAGGGATGAGTTGAGGGAAAAAAATCATAACTGTTTCTTTGATCCTAGACAGTAAGGGATAAAATTCCTAATTAGAGAAAAACCACTCTTTTCAACAATAATATAGGGTTGGAGTCCATTTTTTATTGACATGAAATAATTGTCCATATTTATGGGTCTATGTGATGATTTGGTATTTGTACACCCTACATATTGATGGAATCAGGGTAGCTACTCTTCCCTTCTCGATAAGCCTTCATCACTCCCTTTGTAAGGGGAAACTTTTTCTTTATGCTGGAAAATTTGTGAATACCGGGTCTTTAAAAAAATACATAACAAATTGCTGCAAACTGCACTTCTTGATAAAAGCTTTTACACTTTTCCCTCTGCCCTCTTCCCCATGTGCCTCATATCTAGACAAGTAAATATGAAAGATTGGGTTCTCCCCACTTTGGTACAAACGAGAGCATCAAACCTTGCCACTCCTGGTCACAGGTGGACCTCACCTGGCCCCACCCTGTAATTAAAACCTCTCCTTTCTTGTCTCTTGCAAGCCATTATGAGGCTTTAGAAGCCTGTATAGCACTTCCCAGGAATCCCAAATAAGTAAGTAGTGAACGCTTTTACACTTGTTCATGTGCATGTGACAACACCAACACCAGTCTCAAATTTGAGCCAAGTTTTGTGAGGAGTCTATCCTGTCTTTGCAGGGAGAACATAATGTTCCCCTAAGTTTCGCACCTATTGAAACGTCATGGGAGTCAGACATGGAAATACGAATGTGAGCTTTGGCACACACAGAATGCTGAACTCAAGCCCATACTTGGATGTGAACTTCTGAAGGGGCTTCTTGTTCTCTGTACCATGAATCAGGACAGCCTGGGGGTGGTGACAGTGGAGTCACAGACATTGCTAAAATTCATATGCAGCAATTGAACAATTTCACCAATTTGCAGGTAGAGTTAGATAGCTTCTGCCGTGAGGGTCACCAAAGACAGAACAGATCACAGCCAGGTAGAAAGGACAGGGACAGAGAGACTTTGTCCAAGGTGAGTGAAGGGAAGCACGTGACTGGCAGGTTGTGCACCTATGGCTTGAGCAAATGATGGGAGGGAGAAAGTACAGTCTTCTGGAAAGGAATCCTAGGTCCACCTTCTGACAGGGAGTTAAGGATGAGTCAGGAAAGACAGAGGCCGTGTCAGACGATTACCCATCTTAAGGAAATTAATGATGAGAAAATTAGGCTTGCTTACCTCAGAGAAAAGTCCTTAGAGAAGAGGCCGAATGACTCTTTTTTTTTTTTTTGTCCAAATTGAACCTGAAAGTCAGATATAGAGAAGTGCTTCCTAATGTTTAGAATTTGTGAGTCACTAATGGGAGACAAAATAGGAGAGTCACACACTGCAGCAATCATGATTTTTTGCAAAGCCATTACCTATGTGTCTATTTTTATTTACCTTAGTGTAGAATGATGTTATAAGTTAAATATTATCTTAGTATAAATATGATAATTAAATACACTTAAAAATAGCCTTTAAATTGATATTTCTTATTTTTTATTTACAAAATGCATTTTAATGACCTAACGTTTGCATTCTTTTAATTTCTAATGTTAACTTTATCACAGACCTGCAGCAGACCCTTCATGACAGCTGGAGTCATGTTAGTAAGTACAGATGATAATCATGGAACCAGCTGAAAAGAAAGTAGAGTAAGGCTGACTTTTACAATGTAGAAGAAAAAAATGGCATTTAAAAAACTAATTAGCAACAGGTTTCATTATAAGAAAAAAAGCACTGGTTTATCTGAACATAGTGTCCACATCACTGGAAGCTTCCACTAAAGGCTGTAAAATGGGCTTTGAAATGTTTACAGGAGTGTGAGGAAAAGCAGCATTCATTAGGTAACCATCAGGCATCAGACTCTGGTGTATTTCTGATCTGCACATAAATTGCATATGTATAAACTCCACTGCTGCTAAGGACAGCTGATTAATTTTCCCAAGATCACACAGCACGTAAATGGAAGATGTAGATTTCAAATATGATTCCATCTGCCTCTTGCTGTTGAATCATTTCCCTTGGTATTTTGCATTGGAAGCTCCCTGAAACTGAAGAGTATCCTCATGAAGATCCTTATGAATTTGAAGGTTGTGGGTAGTTTCAACCTACACTGTGCCAGTCATTCAGCAGGGGATGGTAGATGTGTCAGGAGATAGATGAATCAAACCCATTCTATCCAGGAAACATACAGCACAAAGTTCCATCTAACACTCATCTAGAGATCTAGGAATTGCCATCACGATACGATTCACAAATCATGGTGGCGATGAAGCAGTACAGGTGACCATAGAGCTGGTGGGAAAGGCAACTAGTGTCTTGCCTGAGACTTCTGGAAACCTCACTTAGGAAGCAGGGCACAGTTCCTACAGTGCAGGGAGAATCTGGCCAGGAGTAACTCAGCCTGGAAGGTATTATATGTTCTTCTCAAATCCCTGTAGATATTACAACACAGCTCCAATGTTGCTTTCTTCTTGATACATTTCTCTTCTCCTTCATTCTCAGGCAGAATCACTTTGCAACTGCTACTGGTTCTGCCTGTACACACCTGTATCTTCTGCCATCTGACATACTTCTATCTCCCCTACTATAGTAGTTGCTGTGACTTCCTTGAGGACATAGACTATGCCATTCATAGAAAAGTTTGTGTGTGTGGACGGGGTGTCTGTCTTAGAATGAATGGCAGTGCTTGGTTTGTGATAGGAACTCAGCATAGTTTCTATGCCTTGAACAAAGGCATGGATAAGAGAAATCAAAGGTCTCTGCATTTGAAAAGAATGGAAATAAAGTGGGGAAAAATAAAAGAAAAACAGTATACCTTGAGCATCAATTTGTGCCAAATACCGCATTCAGTAAAGAAAGTTGCTTTCTGCAGTCAGTCATTTTCCACATGATGAAAATCAAGACACTGTGTAAGTTAACAGCTCAAATTCAGACCACTGGAAAACAGCAAGGCATAGAATTTCACTCCAGTTTGATGAATCTAAGTTATTTTTAGTGTTCAAGCTTGATGAGTGGACACAGGTCTATGGAATAGGAAAAACATTAGTGAACATGTGGCTTCTGAGGCCACCTTGAGGTTACCTTGCTCCCTTAGACTGTGTTGGCCCTTTTCTTTCTCAATGGACTTGGGCCAGAGAGCACTTTCTGTTTTTCTGCAAGATTGTACTTACTTCTGTACAGATCTTCTCACACTTTTCCGTGGCCAGGGCACCTTTACCCTTGGCCACTCCAGTGGCGATGAAGTTGTACTCTAGATTGCACATGGAGCTGAAACGCCACCACCCATGTCCTCAGGGCCCCAAATTCCATGCTCTTCTTTCATTTACTTCCCAGCCTGAGCCTTGATTCCTCTGGAAAGGAATTTTCAGACCACCCTACAAATGTCTAATATGAAGGCAGCAGGATGGGGATCTACAGCTCAGATCACATTTTATTTATACCGGGAACATAGATTTGATATAAGCAAGAATTTCCTTGTGCAGTTAAAGAAAAAACTTGAGGGGAAAAAAATGAAAGTAGAAAGAATTTTTTTTTTTTTTTTTTTTTTTTTTTTTTATAGAGAATGAACCCAGGGACATTGAACCACTGAACAGCAACCTCAGTCCTTTGTTTATTTTTTTAATCCACTATTATTTATTTGTTTGTTTATGGTACCATAAATTGAATCCAGGGGCACTTTACCACTAAGTCACATCCCCAGCCCGTGTGTGTGTGTGTGTGTGTGTGTGTGTGTGTGTATAAAATTTAGAGACAGGTTCTTACTGATTTGCTTATGGCAGTATGAAGTTGCTGAAGCTGGCTTTGAACTTACAATCCTCCTGCCTCATTCTCTTAATCGGATGAGATGACACATGTCTACCACTGTAACTGCCAGGAAGAACTATTTTCAATGAATATTGTGTCCTATTTTTTTTTTACAATTAAAAAAGAATAGATCATAAAAATGACTCAGTGATATTGGGAAATATGGTTAAAAATAAAAGCAAATGTAATCCCAGAAAAATATTTGTAATATATACATATATATATATATATATATATATATATATATTTATATATTTATATATATATACACACAAACACATATACATATATATATACACACACACACATATATATATATATATATATATCCTGTAGACTTACTACCTATACATTATATATAAATAGACCATATATTATATATTCTATGATTATCCTTGTTTCTATGTATTTTTATGGATGTTGTATATGTTTGTATGTGCTTTGCACACATTGGCGGCCCTAATTCTAGTCACTGGAGCTGTGTTTTCTGTGTACAGTCTGCAAATCACCTGCGTCTGAGGCACCTAGGAGTTCATTTTAAAATGCAGATTCTTCCTCCACACGTCTTCAGATTCATTGAGTCAGAGAATGTAGGCTATAGACCAGAGATCTACATTTTAAACCACCTTCTCATCTGCACTCAAGTGTAAGAGTGCATGACACAAAAATAACCATTTAAAATATATTTTGGAGCATAGTATGATGTGTGAAATACTCTAATTGATCATCATGTTTTCCACATTTATATTACTTCCAGCTTCTTGCTATGTAAATAATACTGGTGGGAAGCCCTTCAAGTGCACAGTTTTCCTTCACGTCTATCAATCTAGGTTGCTGCAGACTTCCCAGCACTCAATATCACAATTCTTCTAATATTTGCAAGTCTGAATTTGACCCATTATAGTTTTGCAAGTCACAATCTCTTCAGTTCTGTTTTTCTCAACTTTTTAAAACTCTGATTTCTATTTTAAAATAAATTTTATTATGTGTATTAGAATTTTACAACATGATGTTCATTTTAGCACTGTTATTCTGAACTTCTACTTAGATCCAAACATTTAAATGTTAACTTATTCAATCTTTCAGCATATTGGTCTGTGTATGTGATTTTTGTCTTTTTGGTATATTCTTTGGGGCTTGTTTTTGTATATTGTGAGGAGATTATTGGGAGTCACACTATTGTGGCTGCTTGAGGTCTTGTGATCCCATGGGAGAAATACTGCTTCTGTTGCTGGAACAACCTTTGCCAGCCACCTCCTAATACTAGGGACCTGATTTCTGCACCAAGGTAACCCCAATGGCAAGAGTGTGGTCTTCCTAGAGGCTTTGGCCAGACACTGGAAGGAGTAGAAGATTGAGAAGCTCCTGAGAAAAGAAACTTCACATGGATTCTCTGCATTCTCTTACCCAGAATGGCCAAGGTACTGGAAGTCCTCAGAAAATGTCAAGAAAGGCCCAAAGGAGTGGACTGTGCTCCCTGGGACGGGGCTTACTCTGTTTAAGCTTGGACTGCAGAGAGGTAAGAATCAAGCATAAGACAGATGACCATTAACAAGTGCTGTGCTTCTTTTGGGTTTGTTGAGTAGAAAATCATATCCTCCAAAGACAGTCTCAGGTTTCCACCAATCAAGCTCTTTGGCTTTAAATAAGTGACTTTTAAGCCTCAGTAGGATTTTTGTTTGTTTGTTTGTTTTGCTTTATTTTTTATGAGGGATAGTTTGGTAAGAATATTTATCCATATCATACATTATTCAAGCAATGATTTAAATACTAAAGGGTTGAATAGTAGCTATCTGTAAAGTTATGCAACATGGTCAATGATCTTAATGTGGCTCCTGCCTCATGATGACGCTTGAAATCAATTAGTTTCCTCCCCACCCACCCCCCACCCCCGGGGCAGATAACCCGGCATCTACCCAAAGACAACAACAATTGTGCTCTTTTCCACCCCAATATAAGGAACTTCATTTTTCTTTCCACCATCGATAACTAATTGAGTTCATTATAAAGTCAGTAGATCTGAGACAATGTAAGTTACTTATTTTATTTAGCTGTGCTTTCTGAAGCACAGTGAATACAAATATTTCACCATGGTTTCTGAAGGGATTTAGAACCAATAATGTAGATTTTGTATACAATGATAAGAAGGCAAATGGGCACAAAGATGTTTGGATTATGAGAATATTGCATTTACCTTCTTTCTTATTTTCAATTTGATATAATTTTAGGTTTTCAAAACTTAAAATTAAAAGCAAAAGCAAAACATATGCATTTTATCAAGGCATTTAAGTGACATTACTTTTTGCAAAAGTGGAATAGGATTTTTCTCCTTAAGTTGAGGCTGCGTGTACCCCACTGCCTTGATGATTCTATGGTTTCATTTGATCAGCTTCCCTCGTACCACTCCCTCACCTTCTGCTCCAATGGCAGGCCTCCTCTTCTTTTACATAATAACATCAGCATTTTTCTGTGGCAAGCTGATAAAAGAGGCTTTTTCTCACTTTAATTTTTCTCTCCATTCACTCATTTTAATAGCTTCCTTCCCCATCATTCAAGATGGTTTCTAAGTGAGTGTCTGTCACTGGATTTTAAAATGACTACAGTGTGCCAGACTTCTGAAATGGAGTCAAGTGCAGAATTTATAATTACGTTACAGATGAGAGAGAGAGAGAGAGAGAGAGAGAGAGAGAGAGAGAGAGAGAGAGATCCTCCCTTGGAAGGATAAGAGCAAACAAGAAGCTCTGTAGTGGAGAAGGAAAGACTGGGATTGTCAAGAATAGGGGCCATGAAAGTGGGGGTCCTCAAAACCCTTGTGTGCAACTGAAGAATTGCAAATGATTGGGCCACTGAGGCCTTCCTCCTCATCCATCAAAGGACATTCAATTCTCCACACTTTGTGAAGATTAAAGAAGATAAAACATTTGAAACCCAGCTGAGATGGCTTAAGGACCCCAACATGAAGGGGATGGATGCTCTTCACTCTGCACTGTTCCCAAAGAGCAGAACCAGCACATTGAATATGCACAGGGGTTCAGGGTTAAGGTTCTCTGCCTTCACTCTCTGTCCCTCTGAAAGAAGATAATGAATAAGAACAGAACCTTGTATAACTAGGGCTTGATTAGGAAAAAGATTTGTGGAAGCAGATTTGTGGGGGCAGGTGTGCCAGAGCTGCTACTACAGATCTAATTACTGATGCTTGTTTATTTCTCTACTAACAAATACCAAACAACATCTTGAAGCCCAGGTTTGTGTCCCAAGCATGCCCATTTTACAGTGGCATGCAGTACTTATTTAATCTAAGTCAAGCTGGCTCCAAGTCAGCATTATAAATACATGGTTGTAACTGTGGATGTCAGCAAAATTACAGCTATGTGAGCAAAACTGACTGTTCCAGAGGTCTTAGGGAACTTTTAAAATCCCAATATTCTTTGTGTATATTAAAAGATAATATCCAGAAATCTCATTATTTTTCACATGTAAACAGAATTATTGAGTTTCAATGAAGAAACCGAATCTACTGTGTGCTGCTGGTCAGGGAGTTTTGATTAACTGCTGGTTTGATAAATTCAATGGCATCAATTGTTATTAGCCTCATAAAGCTATCACACATTAATCAGAGCTACTCCTTTCCCTAAAATCTTCACGAATAGAATTTTTGAAGGAAGAAATTGATTCAGACATATAATTTGAAAATGATTCGGTCAGAAGTTATTGTTGCATCTGTGCAACACTAAGATGGCCCTTTGAAAGAAGAGTGTGTATAGGGGTAGCTTGGGGGTGGTTCACATACTGTTCTTTTATTCAACTTCTCTTAGGAACCCTCATAATATCAGGCCTTGGGATCCATTCTGAGATATTTGGTAGGGACTTGTTGTTTCATTACATCTCAAAATCCTATATACATTATCCATTCAGTTGCATTTAACATATTTTTATACATTATATGTTTATATGCTCATTATAGGTTTAGAAGTAGAAATTATGGTCAGGGGAAGAGTTTGTGTATTCAGTGGCTTGACAGCACATATCAAAATTCTTTGCACATGATAGGAATTTAGTGCTTATTAGTCTATTTAAATCACTGTACTAATAGAAAATTTGTTGTTGTTGTTGGCACTATTTGTAAACCTAGAAAGTGACAATTTTGTCCTCTACCAACAAGTATACCTGAAGAGTAATGCATCATCTGAACTTTGAAGAGCATGACTGGGCAGTCTGGTATGTGGGGCTGCAGGTAGAGAAAAAGAAAGAACAAGAGACATCTGTAGAGTGCCCTTACATCATGGACCTGAGAAGATGTTGGGATGGGGATGTGTGTCTCCTGTCCTTGGTTGGTATACTTTTCTTGGACACACTAACCTCTCACCTAGGGCATTTTCATTCATTTAGCACAAATTTAGATAAACTCATTGCAGAAAATGTATAGATAAACTCCTGCTAGTACATGTCACATATATTTTGTGGCTTAGCGTTGATTATTCCTCTTCCTTTACTGTCTATCATTTTCTACTCATCTCAACTTTATTTGCCACCTAACTCTTTGGTCACTTTCATAAATGCACCAAATTGCTGTCCACGTGCAGGTGGTTGTAGCTGCTGCCTGTTTCTCTTACAGCCTATACACACAGCTCTTGGCAATAGTACCTGCTTTCCCATCTTCAGATTTTAACTAAAAGATAATTTCACATCAAAGTGCTCTTCCATTACTATTGTAAATAATTACCCATTTTTGCTTATCACAGACACTAATTTAATGACTTCATTAATCTTATCAAACAAAAATGTTTATCTTATCTGTCAGTTTAATTGTAGTTAATCGGCATTCATTAGCACCACCCTCACTCTGCTTAAGATGGAAACACCAGAAGAGCAGGAGATATAAAAGACTTGGTGAAAATTTTACCCCTGAGACAGAACCTGGCACACTGTAGAAGGCAGGGCACAGACAATTATTAAATGACTGACTGAATGAATGAGTGCCAGATGCTTAAGACTCAAGCCCTGCCATCAGAACCTGAGGCTACTGGAGACCACCTTACTAGAAAAGGGGCCACACTGAGCTAATGCCCTCAGGTGTAAACCAGGGATGCATGACAGTCTCCAGGAAGAGCTCAGAACCCCTGAGCTTGGAAGTTAGAGGTCAAGGACTGAGCCTCATCTCAACAAGCTCTGACTGGACTGAGTTTTCAAGGATCAGAGGATCAAAGGATAATGACATATTTCACAATTAAAAGTGAAAAGTATTGCTATGGACTGAACTGTATCTCTCTGCACATTCATATAAGCACTAACCCCAAAGTGACTACAAGAGGAAACAGAATGCATAAGGAGGTAACAAAGATGAAATGAGATGGCAAGGGTTTGTGATTAATGTGATCCCAGTCTTGTGGATGTGCACAATGTGGAGATTCACTCTGGCGTATTTGTATATGTACATTGGACAGTCCTGTTAGATATAAGAAGAAGAGAAGATACCAGAGACCTCTGTAAGAACACAGAAAGAAAGTGGCCATCTGCAAGTCAGCAACAGAGTCCCTGCTAGGAACGTTATGGCTTGAAAGTGAGGTGCCCCCAAAAGCTTGTGTGTGAGACGATGCAAGTGTGTTCAGAGGTGAGATGATTAGACTATGAGACGTGTAACAGTCACAGAATTAATTTGCTGATATGGATTAACTGGGCAGTTACTCTAGGCAGGTGGGTGTGGCTGGAGGAGTGGGTCACTGGGGATGTGCCTTTGGGGTTTATATTTTGTCCCTGGTAAACAGAGCTCCCTCTTCTTACTGGTGCCATGTCCTGAGCTGCTTTCCTCCACCAGGTCCTGATGCCTCAACGTTCTGTCTCACTTTGACCCAGAGCTATGGAGCTGGCCATGTGTGGACTGAGACCTGAGACCTCTGAAACTGTGAGCCCCTCTACATTGTTCTCTTTGAGTCTTTTGTTTACGGCGATGAAAAATCTGACTAAAATGGATTCAAACCCTACTGGACCTTGACCTGGAACTTCCAACCACTAGAAATGTAAGAAGAAATCTGTTGCTTAAGCCACCCAGCATGTGATATTACGAAATGGCAGCCTTGGGAAGATTAATACCTGAGCAGGAAGAATTTCTTAATTAAAATTTCTTCATTAAAATATCTTAATATACTGAGCCTGAGCTGGATTCTTTTCATCTTCTACTTTGAACTCTGTACTTTTCTATTCCTTGCTTCTGAGATTTTAATATTTTCTACCATATATCAATGTACCATAATTTGCCTCAAATATTATTTGGAAAAGATGGGTAATTTATAAATTACTACATGATGATAAGTTGTTCCTGACCCTAAACCATACACACTAGTAGCCAGCAATTTACATTTGGTTGCTTGTTATTATTTTATTTTATTACTCTTCATAGTCAAAGGAGAATATTCATTGATTGCAGCTCCTTTGCCTTTAGTTTTCTTCCTGCCTTTGGCAATATTGAACTCATGTCCCTAGACATACAGGGATGTGGATTTATTTTAATGGTGAGAACACTGAGGTTGTGACTAACTTATTCCTTTGTAGTGCACCTACTGTTTTATGGCCTCTTAACAATTACTGTTAGTATTCCTTGGCTTGTAAGTTTAAATCAATGTCACTGCTACCCAGAGGTTATTGGACACTGCTGGAATTTCCGACTCAGAGTTGGGAAATCTGCTCTTCAGTGGTACAATGAGGATGGGAAATAACCATACTCTGTGTGCTTCAAATTCATTACTATGTTGAGACATTTCCAAGTAGAAGAAACTTTTATATTGAAAGCCAAGAATTACGACATCAGGTCAGATCTTTGGTTCAATCAGGAATAGAGATTATAGTATAGTAGTAGAGGAAAAGATAACTTTCCATAACTTTCCTCTGTTATTTCTCTGTTAATATATGCCTTCACATAAGAACTTTGCTTTGTGAGGTAATTAATTCCATAATTAGTCAATTGAACATGAATTTTACAGGAGAAGAGGCAAACAAACAATTCTCTTGCACAGATCACTTAACCACACTAAGCCTTATTTTTAACATCTGTAGATGTGTATAACAAGGACAGAGTAAATACTCAAAATGTTCCTATTAATATTCATAATGTACAAAGAGAGCATTGCATAGAATCTTCCAGACAGTTGAATCTTAATAAATGTGAGTATCATAGCCTTTATATCAGCTCTGGGCTAATAACTTATGTGGATATGCACTATGATGCCATTTGCTACCTTATAAGACTGGATCATGTTTCTTCTTGAGCCCAAAAGTCACAGGGCTCCAGTGCATTTCTATTGGGTTAGAGCTGTCAACCCACAGTTACAGCCTGTCTCCCGGAAAGAGATTTTGGGTAAAACATCACTAGAAAATAAGGATTGAGCCTAACCTTGAAAAGAAGTTATTATTAGAATTCACTTCATGGTAGAAATTTACTCAGCTTTTTCTTACATTATTGGGAAATGTTCATTCTCTTTCCTCATCTCTGAGATAACTCCCTTTCTCTACGCTTTTTGTTAAAAAGTTATGCATTTTCTGAAACTTTCCCTGACCTCCTTGACATGTGTCTGTCAGGCTGAGTTTTTTTTTTCCTCAACTCTCAGAATTATACTCTATATTTTGTTGAATTACATTTTTCACATTTAACAATGCAGACTCGGCAGACCCCTGAGAATAAGTTATTTTTTGTTATCTATATGTATGTATGCTGACATGTACATGTAGGTATTTTTACAAATATTTAATAGAAAAGAAATGAATAAAAGCATCGATACTACTTATTTCAGTCTTCATAAGAGCACATAGCAATCATATCTGAAAATGCATCTTGGGTTTGTTCTCTGAATGACAAAGAGATGGACTAGCACTGTTTATGTAAATGGAATCAGAAGAATGAATTAAATTGTTGAGCAAAATTTCAAATGAATGGAAAATGCCGAATAGCTATCCCAATCCAGAGAGTGAATCTGATGTGTCTTTATCTATTTCTACAAAAAATGTAGAGAAAAAAGAGGATTTTGGTTTTGCTTTTATTTACAGAGAAAAAAAACCCTGGGTTTTAGAGAGAATAGGCAAATTGTTGAAGATCAAACTTTGTCATTCTTGGAACTGATAATCCAAAGACTCTGTGCACATGTGAACCCAGTTACCAAAAATGCTCTTCAGGAGGTATCTTGGCATTCCCACTCCTTCCCCTTCCCACTGACAAACAAAGAAGGGGATACAATGGTGCTAAGTATAGAAAGGTATTTTGAGTCCTGATTCTGCAATGATTAACCATCAGTGGAATGCTTTTTTAAAAAATTGGATTTCAGAGTCAGGATATGTCAAACTGGGATTAGAAGATATGACTCACATATTCCTTTGGCATCTGAAAATAAAACAAACTAACTGACATGGAGCTTTTGACAATGTAATGTGTACTACAATTTAATTTCATGGGTCAACTTGGCTGGGCTTCAGGACCCAAATACAGGGTCAAACTTTATTCTGGATATTTTTTTGAAGGGAATTTTGGATGAAATTAGAGTTTACCTTGGTGGATTTGAATAAAGTAGGTTGCCCTTTCTGATATGGATGGGTTACTTAGAAAGAACAAAAAGACTGACCTCACCCAAGTAAGGGGAAATTCTGCCAGGAAATGGATTTTGGACTTGAACTACAGATTTGTTCTTGCTGTGTTTCAAAATGGTATGCATCAGTTTCTTCAAATAAATCTCTTTTTATCTTTATATCTACATACACACACATGCACGATACATACACACACACACACACACATACATCTTATTAGTTCTATTTCTCTGAATACAAATAAAAATGCACTTAATTAAAGTTCAATAAAATATTATCAAATACTTATTGTGTACCATGCCATTTAGGAAACATAAATAATGAATTACATAAAAAAATAAGTAAATATCCTTCTTAAGTCACTGTTATGGGGGAAAAAGTCAAAGTCACTCGTTCAAGGTCTTTCCATAATTATCCCTCATTCTGACTTCTGCTAAATGCAGTTTGACTTTGTCTCTTTATAACGAAGGGTGATACCAGCTCTATTATAACACCAGATCCAGGATCTTGAGCTACCTTTTGGGCTCCTATACCCATAGGTTTACAAGTAATTACTTTGAAACTAAAGCCTCCTTAAATGATTTTGTTTTATACTTGTGATCTATTCCCTGAGTGTATCTGACTGATACCCAGGTTATTGTAGATCTCATAGGGGTGACATTGAGGTGAGAGCAACATACTAAGTAACAGCTAGCTATATAAAAATATTTGTATAAAATCCAGGTAGAAAGAAGAGCAAAGGCTAACATCCTGGAGATAGGAATAAATATAAAACTTGAAGAAAAAGAAGGTTCATGTCCTGGTGTGTGAGTGACAGTAAATATATGGCAGGGAGTGACACAAGCACCAGCCAGAGCAAATCAGGAACCTATGATATGTTTTAAATGGAGGGGTAGAGCAATATGAAGATTTTATTTGTATTTTGTATTGTATTTTGACCTCTGGAGTGGGTTAATGTGTGGCTCTGTGACAGATATGGCCACATCAAACCTCTCATGCATGTGTATTCTATCTTATTTGGAAAATAAAACTTTGTTGATGTCTTTGCATCCAGAGTCAAGAGATCAGATGACCCTGGATTCTCCAGTTGGGGACCAAATTCAGTGGCAAGTGTATTTATAAGATAAATGGAAAAGATTTGAGATATACAAAGGGGAGACAGTGACGACATTTAGCTGAAGATGGAGGCAGAAATTGGAGTGATGTGGCCACTAGTCAAGGACCCCAAGGACAGTCCAAAGCCATAGAAGCTGGACAGAACAAGGAGGGAGCAATTCTTCTCTAAAAGGATTTTGACTCCCATTGAAATCTTGTAACCAGACTTCTGCTTTCCAGAACTGTGGTTGAATTAATTTATTGTATTTTGAGACAGTTAGTTTGGGATAACTAGTTACTCAGTCTTGAGAAACTAACACAATCTCAAAGAAACCTGTGCCTAACTCACTTTGCAGATTAACCTCTACCTCATTGCACCACTGGCTTTTCTTTGTTTCCCTTGAGCATCTTTTGCTTCCAGTGTTTGAAATGGATGCCTACCAGGGGACTCTGTGTTCATCCCTGACCTTTTTACACAAGCTCTGTTTTTTTGTTGTACTACACAATGATGCAATTCAGCATTACACAAATTAGTGAAATATGAATATATATAGCTACTTTCATTAAAAGATGAATAGTTTTGGATAGACTGAGAACTCCTATGAAACTCCATGTGGGGCAAATCACACTAGGACTCCTTATCCCAGGGATAAAAAGGTGCCCAGGGAGCAGAGAAATAAAGAAAATATTAAAAGATGCCAAATAAAGGTTCAAGTTTCTGAACTCCAAATTCCCACAGGTTCTGGGTAGATATTGACCACAGCACAAGAATAAAGGAGAAGATCATCTGAGAAAAATAATGGTCTCTGAGACCCAATCTTATGGAATAATGGAATGGAACAATTCTGCTTCTGATAGGGTCTAGCCCTGCATCCAAGCGCCTATCATCTCATTTCTTCTAGAATCTAGAGATTTTGTTTCAGTTTTCCCAAAGTTCTGAGAGCCATGCTCTTAGTTCTCACATGTATCCTATAGAATTCTACAAAATGAAGCACTCCAACTAGTGAGTTAAATCATGAACCAAAAGATGGAAAACACACAACTACAACAACAAAATCCTCAATATTTTTTTGAAAACTGAGCTGAATATTTTAGAATGACTAAAAAAAAGTTGATTCCAAATTATAAATAATCTTATGTTCATAAGACAACTGTTACAGGAAACTTTTAGAATTTTAACTAACTATAAAATATATATATACATATATATATTACATATATAAAACTATATTTTGAAAGTCTTTACATCCTGATTCATTAATTTAAAAAACTTAGATGAAAAAATCATACTCTTAGAAAAATTATTGAATCTGCAATACAAAATTGGTGAATTGATATATATATTTATAAGTTTCAAGGTAAAAAAATGTTCATACAAGCACATTTTGTAGAACATTTTTGTTGAATTGGTCAATACTGGCTCTCATCAGATTAGAAGGTCTATCCCCCTCCAGGTGTAAGAAATACTTTGGGTTCCAGACACCTAGCCGTCCTTCAAAAGCACCATATATCATCCATGGTTCATCCTCCCCAACTCACTGCCTGCTGCCTATCTCAAAAGGGTACCAGTTGCCTCATTACTGCTTTAGCACAGTGACTACTACATTGACTTTTTTTGAAGTAATTTGTGACAATAGGGTTGTAGATTTAATTAAGTTGGGTATTGGATGTTCAACTCTCTAGGTCAGTCATGTCCTACTTGAATATGGTCAGTGAAGCCTTCTTTCTCTTTTTTGTCATCCATTTAAAGATGGTTAAGGTCAGTGCAAGACCAGGCTACTGAACAATTTGATCTGGTTGGGAAATACTGATATGAGTCAGACAAAAGGAAGACTTCTAAAATAATAAAGCAGAATTTTTTCGACTTTTTCACAAACTGAATCAGAATGCCACTAAATACATGAAGGAATTAAAGTACTAGAAGTAGATGCCAATAGATGTTTATGTTTTCCTACTTGAGTTTAAGGTTCTCAAAGAATAATAATTGTGTCTAATTAATAATTACCACTTTGTTGAGTACTTTTCCCTTTGGAAGGCATGGTGAAATTAAATGAACTTAGGAAAGTTTATTTAGTCTTCCTAGAAAGGCTGAACATGTCCTGGGTAAATCTGGGCTGATGAATCAGGGAAGCCCAGCTGGAATCTGACTTCCTGGTCACAATACAAGGTACCCAGCACACACCGTGTGCAGCCACTTGTGCTGAGCACTTCATGTGTAGATTCTTTTCATCTCCACTGCACCTTCGTGAAGTAGGAATGTTCATTGCAATCACTTTCCACAGAAAGGCACAGGGGCATAAAAAGTAATTATTTCACACATCTTACAGATGGCAGAATTTTAACTTGAACCCAGTGATATCCCAGAGCCTGTGTTACATGCTTGATCTCTTTCCTTCAGGGTTTTATTTTTGTGATGATCCTATATGTTCTCTGAGCCTCAGTGTCTGTGTCTCTTTGAGCTGCTATAATAAACTAGCATAAACTGGGTGATTTGTAAATACCGATGGCCTGTTTCTCACAGTTCGGAAGCCTGGGAAGTCCAAGGTCAAGTCTAGCCGACTCAGGGTGAGGTGAGGCCTGCATTTGTCAAACATGGCTCATGGCACCTTTTTCCTGCATTCTCACAGGGTCAAGGAGGCAAGGTAGATCTTCTGTCCCTAATCAAAGAGCCTCAGGCCCATTCATGAAGACTCCGCCTCAAGATCTGCTATGGTTGGATCTTAAATGCCTCACAAAGCCTTATGTGCCTAAGGGACTGGCCACTAGCCCACAGGGCTGTTGGGAGATGGTGGACCTTTTAGGAAGCCAAACTTACCCAGGGGGAAGTTAGGTCACTGGAGGCTGCCCTTAGAGCAGATATGGGACCCTTGTCTCTTCCCATCTCTTTCTCTTTTGCTCTCCTGCTGCCGAGAGGTGAGCAGCTTTTCTCCATCACACGTTCCCTGCTGTGATATACTCCTTCACCACATGCCCAAAAGCAATGAAGCCAACCAACAGTGACTGGAACCTCTGAAACCATGAGCCAAGATAAACCTTTGGTCCTTGTAAGTTATTCATCTCACATGTTTTGTTACAGTAGTAGAAAGCTGACCAGCACATATCACCTCCCAAAGACGCAACCTCTAGAAAGGATCATTTTGTGGGTATTTCAACATGTTAATTTTGGGGAGAAACAGACATTCATGTCATAATGGTATTGTCAAGCAGAAGTTGTAACAATGAGAAATTTTGAGCTGATTAGATATAACTGTTAATGATTTTACTGTAAAGAAAAAGAAAACTAAGCAAACCTGTATTCTTCAACATGAAATTTGTATAATTGTGCTAAATGGTAGAGTTCAAGGACTATCAAGGAGAAGCCACCAATGCCCACTGTCATGTTTAAGATTTTTTTATGCCCATAGAGTTTAGCCCAATGTTATGGATTTAGTACATGCTCAATCATATTTGTATACACTCTTGATCAATGCTTAGGACCTCCAACCAATTTAAAATGTGCTGGTCCTCCCAATCCAGGAATTTAGATGCCATTTCATCCTTATGCATTAATATATTCTAATGTTTGCTCAAAATAGCTTAGTAACCTTACCACATATATGTAAATTTATTGAAAATAGGGACTCTAAGTCAATCTTCAGCCACTTTGACATTTATGTTGTCACAATATTTATCTTATTTCTTTAGAGTTTAATAGATTTATCATATTTTTTTATTTTAAGTTAAATTTAGTAACATAAGATTAAGATATACTCTGTTTATTTGAATAAAAAATTCTATAATTCTAAGACTTTCTGGTTTGGCTACTTATTCTTACTTTTGAAGTTTTATATATACACACACATGCACACACACGTACTTATATATACACACACACGTACTTATATATATACACATATATAAATATATGTAAATACATATATAAATATATGTAAATACATTTATAGTTTAAATATATGTATTTAAAGTTATATGTATTTAAAGTTTCATATATGTGTGTATATATGTATATATAGTTAAATGAATATATAAAATATTTACATTTCATACTAAGGAAAGATTAACCTTTAAGTTATCACAAATGGAGAGAAAACTTTAAAAAGGAACAAAATGGATAATTTAATACAGAAAAACTAACCTTGAACTAAAGGCAGAGATAGAATTACCATTTTTTAAAGGATGTAGAAAAATGAAAATAACCCTCAAAAATCCTTCAGAAGCACTTTTGAGAATAAATGCACAAAACACACTAAACACACTTCAATATCAACAAAATAGTCTTTGATCATAACCATGTTAATAGCTAAATGTACATAATAGCATTACATAGATGAGACTTAGTGAGTTTAAGTAGCATTCAAGGCACATGGCTATTTGTCACTTCATTCTTCATTCTTCAACACTTACTGAATGCCTACCACACACTAGATATCATCAATCCATGAGATGATGCCAGTTTTGTTTTGTGTTGCCTCGACCAAGGGTCTAAGTGTGCCTCTGCCATATGCAATATTTAGTGCAGAGGTCGTTACAGTGAATTGTGCTTAGCCTGCAGGTTTGATAGGGACTTTTTGCTGGATAAGTCTCTGGAATTCTTTATGTTTCCTGCAGGTCTCTGTTGTGGCCTGCTGAGGTTACAATGTGTTCTTCCCTCTTGACTCTGGACCTGGCCATGGACTCCTTTGGTCAGTGGCTTGAAGGAGGAGGTAATGTAGTACCAGGTCTGAGTATAGATCTTAAGAGGTTTTATGTGCTTCTATTCTCTCTTTCTTATGCCTCTGCCATGGTCTTGACAGTTTTCTCTCACTTTTAGCCCTTCAGCCTGGACCTTGGAGTGTGTACATGAGATAGTTATCTCAGCTGAGCAGTGCCAAACCCCATGCATGCACAAACTCCAAGCATTCCCTGAGCACATACTAAGTTGGAAAATCTTTCCCTGAGACTCAGATTGGTGAGAATACATGATTGTGGTATTTAGCCACCAAGTTTAGATGTCTTTTGTGATCCACAGTTTCCATGGCAATGGTTGAGTGTCCATCTCTTAGCCTAATCCTTTGACCTCTTCCCATTCCCAAACTTCTGCCTCTTCACAAGTGAAGATTTCTTTTTTTTTTAATTAATTTTTATTGTAGGTTGTTCAAAACATTACATAGTTCTTGATATATCATATTTCACACTTTGATTCAAGTGGGATATGAGCTCCCATTTTTACCCCATATACAGATTGCAGAATCACTTCAGTTGCACAACCATTGATTTACATATTGCCATTCTGGAGTCTGTTGTATTCTGTGCCTTTCCTATCCTCTACTATCCCCCCTCCCCCCTCCCCTCCCCTCTTCTCTCTCTACCCCCTCTACTGTAATTCATTTCTCCCCCTTATATTTTCCCTCCTTTCCCCTCACTTCCTCTTGTATGTAATTTTTTATACCCCTGAGGGTCTCCTTCCATTTACATGCAATTTCCCTTCTCTCTCCCTTTCCCTCCCACCCCTCATCCCTGTTTAATGTTAATCTTCTTCTCATGCTCTTCGTCCCTACTCTGTTCTTAGTTACTCTCCTTATATCAAAGAAGACATTTGGCATTTGTTTTTAAGGGATTGGCTAGCTTCACTTAGCATAATCTGCTCTAATGCCATCCATTTCCCTCCAAATTCTATGATTTTGTCATTTCTTAATGCAGAGTAATACTCCATTGTGTATAAATGCCACATTTTTTTTATCCATTCGTCTATTGAAGGGCATCTAGGTTGGTTCCACAGTCTTGCTATTGTGAATTGTGCTGCTATGAACATGGATGTAGCAGTGTCCCTATAGTGTGCTCTTTTTAGGTCTTTGGGGAATAGACCGAGTAGTGGAATAGCTGGATCAAATGGTGGTTCCATTCCGAGCTTTCCAAGAAATCTCCATACTGCTTTCCAAATTGGCCGCACCAATTTGCAGTCCCACCAGCAATGTACAAGAGTTCCCTTTTCCCCACATTCTCGCCAACACTTGTTGCTGTTTGACTTCCTAATGGCTGCCAATCTTACTGGAGTGAGATGGTATCTTAGGGTGGTTTTGATTTGCATTTCTCTGACTGCTAGAGATGGTGAGCATTTTTTCATATACTTGTTGATTGATTGTATGTCCTCCTCTGAGAAATTTCTGTTCAGGTCCTTGGCCCATTTGTTGATTGGGTTATTCATTATCTCATTGTCTAATTTTTTTAGTTCTTTGTATATTCTGGATATTAGGGCTCTGTCTGAAGTGTGAGGAGTAAAGATTTGTTCCCAGGACGTAGGCTCCCTATTTACCTCTCTTATTGTTTCTTTTGCTGAGAAAAAACTTTTTAGTTTGAGTAAGTCCCATTTGTTGATTCTAGTTATTAACTGTTGTGCTATGGGTGTCCTATTGAGGAATTTGGAGCCCGACCCCACAGTATGTAGATCATAGCCAACTTTTTCTTCTATCAGACGCCATGTCTCTGATTTGATATCAAGTTCCTTGATCCACTTTGAGTTAACTTTTGTGCATGGCGAGAGAAAGGGATTCAGTTTCATTTTGTTGCATATGGATTTCCAGTTTTCCCAACACCATTTGTTGAAGATGCTATCCTTCTTCCATTGCATGCTTTTAGCCCCTTTATCAAATATAAGATAGTTGTAGTTTTGTGGATTGGTTTCTGTGTCCTCTATTCTGTACCATTGGTCCACCTGCCTGTTTTGGTACCAGTACCATGCTGTTTTTGTTACTATTGCTCTGTAGTATAGTTTGAAGTCTGGTATAGCTATACCGCCTGATTCACATTTCCTGCTTAGAATTGTTTTTGCTATTCTGGGTCTTTTATTTTTCCATATGAATTTCATGATTGCTTTCTCTATTTCTACAAGAAATGCCGTTGGGATTTTGATTGGCATTGCATTAAACCTATAGAGAACTTTTGGTAATATCGCCATTTTGATGATGTTACTTCTACCTATCCATGAACAGGGTATATTTTTCCATCTTCTAAGATCTTCTTCTATTTCTCTCTTTAGGGTTCTGTAGTTTTCATTGTATAAGTCTTTCACCTCTTTTGTTAGGTTGATTCCCAAGTATTTTATTTTCTTTGAGGATATTGTGAATGGGGTGGTTGTCCTCACTTCCATTTCAGAGGATTTGTCGCTGATATACAGGAATGCCTTTGATTTATGCGTGTTGATTTTATAGCCTGCCACTTTGCTGAATTCATTTATTAGCTCTAATAGTTTCTTTGTAGACCCTTTTGGGTCTGCTAGGTATAGAATCATGTCATCTGCAAATAGTGATAATTTGAGTTCTTCTTTTCCTATTTTTATGCCTTGAATTTCTTTCGTCTGTCTAATTGCTCTGGCCAGTGATTCGAGAACTATGTTGAACAGAAGTGGTGAGAGAGGGCATCCCTGTCTTGTTCCAGATTTTAGAGGGAATGCCTTCAGTTTTTCTCCATTCAGAATGATGCTAGCCTGAGGCTTAGCATAGATTGCTTTTACAATGTTGAGGTATGTTCCTGTTATCCCTAGTTTTTCTAGAGTTTTGAACATAAAGGGATGCTGTACTTTGTCGAATGCTTTTTCCGCATCTATCGAGATGACCATATGGTTCTTATTTTTAAGCCTGTTGATGTGGTGAATAACATTTATTGATTTCCTTATATTGAACCAACCTTGCATCCCAGGGATAAATCCTACCTGATCATGGTGCACAATTTTTTTGATATGTTTTTGTATCCGGTTCGCCAGAAGTTTATTGAGGATTTTTGCATCTAGGTTCATTAGAGATATTGGTCTGTAGTTTTCTTTCTTTGAAGTGTCTTTGTCTGGTTTAGGAATCAGGGTGATGTTGGCCTCATAGAATGAATTTGGAAGTTCTCCCTCTTTTTCTATTTCCTGAAATAGCTTGAAAAGTATTGGTATTAGTTCCTCTTTAAAGGTTTTGAAAAACTCTGCTGTATACCCATCCGGTCCTGGGCTTTTCTTAGTTGGTAGTCTTTTGATGGTATCTTCTATTTCCTCAATTGATATTGGTCTGTTTAGGTTGTCAATATCTTCCTGACTCAATATGGGCCAATCATATGACTTAAGAAATTTATCGATGCCTTCACTATCTTCTATTTTATTGGAGTATAAGGATTCAAAATAATTTCTGATAATCTTCTGTATTTCTGAAGTGTCTGTTGTGATATTGCCTTTTTCATCCCGTATGCTGGTAATTTGAGTTCTCTCTCTTCTTCTCTTTGTTAGCGTGGCTAAGGGTCTGTCGATTTTATTTATTTTTTCAAAGAACCAACTTTTAGTTTTGTCAATTTTTTCAATTGTTTCTTTTGTTTCGATTTCATTAATTTCAGCTCTGATTTTAATTATTTCTTGTCTTCTACTTCTTTTGCTGTTGTTTTGCTCTTCTTTTTCTAGGATTTTGAGTTGAAGTATTAGATCATTTATTTGTTGGTTTTTTCTTTTTTTAAGGAATGAACTCCAAGCAATAAATTTTCCTCTTAGAACTGCTTTCAATGTGTCCCATAGATTCCGATATGTTGTGTCTGTGTTTTCATTTATCTCTAAGAATTTTTTAATTTCCTCCTTGATGTCTTCTATAACCCATTGATCATTCAGTAACCTATTGTTCATTCTCCAAGTGATGCATGATTTTTCCTTACTTCTTTTATCGTTAATTTTCAATTTCATTCCATTATGATCAGATAAGATGCATGGTATTATCTCTACTCCTTTATATTGTCTAAGAGTTGCCCTGTGACATAATATATGATCTATTTTTGAGAAGGATCCATGTGCTGCTGAGAAAAAAGTGTAACTGCTTGATGTTGGGTGGTATATTCTATATATGTCAATTAAGTCTAGGTTATTAATTGTGTTATTGAGCTCTATAGTTTCCTTATTCAACTTTTGTTTGGAAGATCTGTCCAGTGGTGAGAGAGGTGTGTTGAAGTCTCCCATGATTATTGTATGGTGGTCTATTAGACTCTTGAACTTGAGAAGAGTTTGTTTGATGAACATAGCTGCACCATTGTTTGGGGCATATATATTTATGATTGTTATGTCTTGTTGGTGTATGGTTCCCTTGAGAAGTATGTAGTGTCCCTCTTCATCCCTTTTGATTAACTTTGGCTTGAAATCTATTTTATTTGATATGAGTATGGACACTCCTGCTTGTTTCCGAAGTCCATATGAGTGATATGATTTTCCCAACCTTTCACCTTCAGTCTATGTATGTCTTTTCCTATCAAATGCGTCTCCTGAAGGCAGCATATTGTTGGGTCTTGTTTAGTGATCCATTCTGCTAGCCTGTGTCTCTTAATTGGTGAGTTTAAGCCATTAACATTCAGAGTTATTATTGAGATATGGGTTGTTCTTCCAGCCATATTTGTTTATTTATGTTACTAAACATGGTTTGTTTTCCTCTTTGATTATTCCCCCCCACCTTTACTGTACTACCTCCCGCTGTTGGTTTTCATTGATATTTTCCATTTCCTCTTCCTGTAATATTTTGCCGAGGATGTTTTGAAGAGATGGTTTTCTAGCTGCAAATTCTTTTAACTTTTGTTTATCATGGAAGGTTTTAATTTCATCTTCCATCCTGAAGCTTAATTTCGCGGGATACACAATTCTTGGTTGGAACCCATTTTCTTTCAGTGTTTGAAATATGTTATTCCAGGATCTTCTAGCTTTCAGAGTCTGTGTTGAAAGATCAGCTGTTATCCTGATTGGTTTACCCCTAAATGTAATCTGCTTCCTTTCTCTTGTAGCTTTTAAAATTCTCTCCTTATTCTGTATGTTGGGCATCTTCATTATAATGTGTCTAGGTGTGGATCTCTTATGATTTTGCACATTCGGCGTCCTGTAGGCTTCTAGGATTTGGGATTCTGTCTCATTCTTCAAGTCTGGGAAGTTTTCTCGTATTATTTCGTTGAATAGATTGCTCATTCCTTTGGTTTGGACCTCAATACCTTCCTGTATCCCCATGACTCTTAAGTTGGGTCTCTTTATGTTATCCCATATTTCTTGAATGTTCTGCTCATGGTTTCTTAACAGCTTTGCTGAGCTGTCTATGTTCTTCTCCAGTTGAAATACTTTGTCTTCATTGTCTGATGTTCTATCTTCTAAGTGTTCTACTCTGCTGGTAGTATTCTCAATTGAGTTTTTAAGTTGGTTTATTGTTTCCTGCATTTCCAGGATTTCTGTTTGTTTGTTTTTTATAACCTCTATCTCCCTGTATAATTGATCTTTAGCTTCTTGGATTTGTTTATATAATTGATTGTCAAAGTGGTCGAAGTGGTCTTTCATTGTCTGATTTTGCTGTCTAATGTCTTCCTTGAGACTCCAGATCATCTGAAGCATGTATATCCTGAATTCTTTATCTGACATTCCATCTGCTGCAGATATTACCTCTTCTAAAGTTGAGTTGACCTGCATTGCTTGTGGTCCTTTCTTTCCTTGTCTTTTCATACTGATCGCGTTTCTTTCTGCTTGGTGAAACTGTTGTGTTATTGATTTTTCCCCCTATATATTTATATTGCTCTTGTATAGCTGCAAAGTCTCCCTCGCAGGCTTTGGCGGTGGCTCTGCCCCTCCTCCAACTGAGGCAATGTGCCTACCACGCCAGGAGGCCGCTGTACCTGTACTTTCAATGGGCCTGTTCTTTCGGTGGTCACAGGTCCGCCTACCTTGCAGGCGTGAGCAGCGGCTTTGCCCCTCCGCTGGCCACTAGGCCTGTTCTGTCTGTCGGTTGCAGGTCTGTCTACCTAAAAGGCGCTGGTGGCGGCTCTGCCCCTCCCCCGACCGGGGCGATGTATCTGGCGGGCCACTGGGCCTGTTTTGTCGGTGGTCACGGTTCCGCCTACCTTGCACGCGCGTGGAGCAGCTGTGTCCCTCCGAGAGTTGCTGGGCCTGACCTGCCGGTGGGTGGCAAGTGCGCCTACCTTGCAGGCGCGGGGGTGGCTCTGCCGTTCCGCAGGTCACTGGGCCTTATCTGCTGGTGAGTCGCAGGTCTGCCTACCTTGCAGGCGCCCGGTGGCTCTGCCCCTCCCCCAACCGGGGCGGGGCGATGTGTCTGGCCTGCCGCTGGGCCTGTTCTGTTGGTGGTCACAGTTCAGCCTACCTAGCAGGCACGTGGGGCAGCTGTGCCCCTCCGCAGGTTTTTGGGCCTGACCTGCCGGTGGGTCGCAGGTCTGCCTACCTTGTAGGCTCGGGGGGTGGCTCTGCCACTCTGTGTATTGCTGTGCCTGTTCTGCTGGTGGGTAGTGGGTCCGCCTACCTTGCAGGTGCCCGGCGGCTCTGCCCCTCCCCCAACTGGAGCGATGTGTCTGGCGGTCCACTGGGCCTGTTTTGTCGGTGGTCACAGTTCCGCCTACCTTGCACACGCGTGGAGCAGCTGTTTCATTAGTGCCTGGGCACACTCTCCTTGTTTGCCTCCCTCAGGCCCTAAGTTTGTAGAGCTTCGGGCTGAGAACCCCCAGCAAATTTGCTTACCTTCTGGTAGCCACGCCCCCGTATCTGGTGCAAGAGACCTCAGTTGTCACCACTGGTGGGAGCGGTAGCTGGGAGACCCGCGCCGCGCGGCTCCGGCCGGCTCCTGCGTCAGCGCCGCCTCGGCTCCCGCCGGTTCCCGTGCCGCTGCCGCGGTTCCCGCCAGCTCCGGCCGGCTCCCGTGCCGCTCCTGCTAATTTAGAATCCGCTGCGAAGGAATCTCTTTGGCCGATCTTTGGTGACTTCCCCTCTCTGCTATGGCGGGCCCCTGGCTCCTTGCAGGAGTGACCGAAGGGAGAGGTGGAACTGGCTTGTCTCTTGTCTGACACAATCTCTGGTTTTAGATCCCAGTTCGCTAATTCATAGAAGCTTGGTTAGATTTCCTTCCTGTCCTCTCAAGGGGGGGAGCCCTTTCCCCGGTGGGCAGGGCCGTTAGCAGAGCCGGAAGGGCACGGGCCTTCTGTCGGGCCAGGCGGGGACCCTTCTGGCTGCGCTGGGCCGCCGGGGGCACCCACAGAGCCAGGCAGACGGCGCCCGCGTGGCTAAGAGCCGGGCGGGGTGACCCTTCGCAGAGCGGGCGGGCCGCCAGGAGTGCCGGGATGGTGGGAGCTGTCTGCCGGCCGGGCAGGGACCCTTCTCGACGAGCAGGGCCGCCGGGGGCGCTTGTAAAGCCGGGTGGCTGCAGCCGCGTGGCTAAGACCCAGGCGGGCAGGGTGGCTGTTTGCAGAGCAAGAGCGGGATGGCTGGAGCTGTCTGCCGGCCTGGCGGGGACCCTTCTCGCCGAGTAGGGCCGCCGGGGGCGCTTGTAAAGCCGGGTGGCTGCAGCCGCGTGGCTAAGACCCAGGCGGGCGGGGTGGCTGTTTGCAGGGCAAGAGCGGGGCCGCCAGGGTAGCTGGGATGGCGGAAACTGTCTGTCGGCCGGGCAGGGACCCTTCTCACTGAGCAGGGCCGCCGGGGGCGCTTGTAAAGCCGGGCGGCTGCAGCCTCATGGCTAAGAACCAGGCGGGCGGGATGGCTGTTTGCAGAGCAAGAGCGGAATGGCGGGAGCTGTCTGCCGGCTGGGCGGGGACCCTTCTCGCTGAGCAGGGCCGCCGGGGGCGCTTGTAAAGCCGGGTGGCTGCAGCCACGTGGCTAAGACCCAGGCGGGCGGGGTGGCTGTTTGCAGGGCAAGAGCGGGGCCGCCAGGGTAGCCGGGATGGCGGAAGCTGTCTGTCGGCCGGGCAGGGACCCTTCTCGCCGAGCAGGGCCGCCGGGGGCGCTTGTAAAGCCGGGCGGCTGCAGCCTCGTGGCTAAGAACCAGGCGGGCGGGGTGGCTATTTGCAGAACAAGAGCGGAATGGCGGGAGCTGTCTGCCGGCCGGGCGGGGACTCTTCTCGCCCAGCAGGGCCGCCGGGGGCCGCTTGTAAAGCCGGGTGACTGCAGCCGCGTGGCTAAGAACCAGACGGGCGGGGTGGCTGTTCGCCGAGTGAGAGCAGGGCCGCCAGGGTAGCCGGGATGGCGGGAGCTGTCTGCTGGCCGGGCGGGGACCCTTCTGCCGCGCTTCTCTGGGCCGCCTGCCGCTTGCAGAAGCGGCCGGTGGCCGCGGGATTGGACTCTGAGCCCGCGCTGCCGGTCAAGTTTCACTTGTCTGGGGCAAACTGTCACGTCTAATAAACTTACTAATTCTCGGCAGGTCTCCTTTCAACGGAATTTTGCTAGAAGATCCTCAGTAGGTAGAATGTAGCTGTTTTAATGGGTGTTTCTGATCCCGTTAATGTGGAGATATTGAAAGTGCTGCTTCCTCGCCGGCCGCCATGTTGGATCCCAAGATTTCTTGATTGGTGAGTTTGGAAGAAAAAATTGAAGATACATAGTCATTTTGGGGTGAGGTAACTGCAGGGATATTCTGCTTTAATTCCTACTGCATGTGTTCTAAAAGGAGGAAAGCATGCATGAACGCATGAATCATGTGCAGGCAAACATGTTCCAATTGAGGTTGTCAAGTTGAATGGATAGCTGCACTTTCAGAAAGCATAGAGGACCACAAAAATAAGACATCTTCAACATCAGCTTTATCTGCCTTACTTCTCAAAAAACATTTTTTTCAGAATGTCAGAGGGATGCCAGTACTTAGCTTTCTCCCACTTCTCAGCTAGGCAGCCTAGGCCAGAGGGTAGGGGCCCATCCATTCACCATGCTGGATTGTAAAGGCTCTTCTTCCATGGTGCTGGTGATGGCAGTGGTGATAAAGGAGTTCAAGTGTTGACTTCATTTCACTGAGTGCCCTTGACATGGACTTTTGAGAGACAGAATGTGATTGATGTATGCCTTGATTAATGCTTGTGTGCATAATCAAAAAAAAAAATACAAAGCCCTTGATAGGTAATTTACCAATGTGAACTAGTTTAATACTTTAACACTAGATTATAATGTCTCTCTTAGGTGGTTCAGGTGGTTACAATAAGGTATCACAAACTGGGAGACTTAGAAATAACAAAAATTGCATTTCTCATTGTTCTGCAGTTGGAAATTCAAGATCAAAGTGCTGGCTGACTTATTACCTGGTTATATCGTGTTCTCTGGTTCACACATAACTGCCTTTTTACTGTATCCCTGCAGAAGGGGAACTCTGTTTTCTTCAGCCGTTGTAAGAACACTATACCCAATCCTGAGGCCTCTAACCTCATGACCTGCTCATTTCCTGAAGGCCTCACCTCTTCCTACATTCACATTGGGTAATAAATTATGGCATGTAAATTTTGAGGGACATAATGATTCAATCCATACTATGTTATCATGCTATGTAGTTAACTATATTGTAATATTATGCCCATTGTAATAGTGAGAGAATTTAAGCATGGAGAAGAGAAGTCAGTTTTCCAAAGTCACATACTTTGTGAAAGGTAGAGCAAGAATTTCAACACTAGCACTATGTATACAACAGCTATTCTTAACAGTAATCTTTTGATGAAGTCAGCATGCCTTGTGTTGGACCCTATTGTGTGGTCATGGCATTTTAAGTCTCATGATTCATCATGGCATATGCTGGGCTACAAGACTAGGTTTTAACTGCTATCATCTGACACCTGGCCTGGGCCTTAGAGTACACTCCTGTACTCTAAGAAATAGATTTTTAATCGATTTCTGCAATTTAGGACAACTTTGTGCAAAGGTAAGCAATTTGCTTTGTCAAAGCAACAGAATGTACATAAAAGTCATTATTCAGTTGGGACTTAGACCTTGATTAAAAAAAAAAAAAAGTAAACCTTAAGAAAGTGTGGGGAATAGGCCCCAGGAAATTGGCAGACATTAGAAATCCTAATGAAGTAGAAATTGTGAAATTCAAAAACACTTTGGTGGATATGATCTCAGAAGACAATTTTGGGCACACTAACCTCAGGAAAGGTGAGACTGTGGTTCAGCTGTGGGCTACATACTCAATTTGTAGAAGCCACAACGTAGCTGTCAGCCCTTGATGACAAACTACAGAAACAGGTTGCTGTGGAAGCCCCAGGGGCACAGGGCCCTCAGCAGTTGTCCTAGCAGGTGCTGCATGGAGCCTTACCCACCAATGGCAGCTATGCAAAAAGTAGGCCAAGCTGTTTACTTGACCTTGAGCTGTGCAGATGTAAATTTCCCAAGCAGAATTGACAAAAATGAAAACTCCCCCATAGGATGAAGGCTCTTCTAGGTCTCAGACATTGGATGATAATATTTAGACATTGAGGATATTCTCTACATTAAAATTTTAGGTGATGTGTTTTCATGAACTATGCAAAAGTGTTGGGGCAGGCAGGTAGTGTGAGATCAGGTGCTCAGAAGTTCTTTCAAGGACAGTGGCTAATCTTGGATTCATGGCACTTCTCTAAGGGTGGGTGGATTTATAGTGCAGCTAATAAAGCATAGACTTTCTTCCAGGTCTCTCTGAGATTTGTAGAGTGTAATTTTAAGTCAGATGTTTTGTAAAACTGGTAGAAGTAAGCTATTTCAGTGGTAATCTGTGAGTCCCCTACTTATTTGAACTCTGACCTCTCCATCCATTTCTCTTTCCCAATGGGAAGGTGGAAGGGGTGTTGCCATGCACAGTTTTAGATCCAACCACCGGGAAATAAAATAAGACAAATGTAGTTTGAGATAAATGGGCCTCGTGTGTGTGCATCGCAGTCACTGTCATGAACAATCACGGTGCTGTCAATCTTCCTGGGATACACCTGGCTGTCAGGAACACTACCCTTTCCTCATTCTTTGTGCTGACTCTGCAAAAGCATAAACAGAGAAGCAGGGTCAGGGTTCAGAGCTAATTTTCTAATTGACATTAAATCTTATTTTTTTGTGTGTGTCAGAGGTGAGGCAATCAGTATAACATTCAGATCCTATAAACACTGAATGAGACCTTCTCCACAAGTTCACCTCTGCCAGATGGCCTCAGGTTAGCTTTGGATTAAATAAATTCTTTTGAGAGAAAAAGTCTGTGTAGGAAGCAATTCTAAAGGAAGAGGCAATAGAAGACAGCAGACTGCCCAAGGATTTAAAGTGTCTGAAGAGGAAAGAATGGGTATGACGTTACTGAAAAATGTCCATGCATTTGAAACTGACTTTAAGGCCAAAGTAGAAAATAAGGAGGACAGACACAGACATAGGGATACTATGGTGATATCTAGATATCTTAGATTAAAAAAAATTAAATGAACTGGTGATCTAGCCTGCTGATATTGCAGATTTCTAAACTTTGCATGCACACAAAATGTTTCAAATGCACTCTCTACTGGACAGTGCTATGACAGTACTCTGAATTCTAATTGAAGCCTTCAAGAAGGAAAAGGAATATAAAATTTATTCTGGGTCTAAAACAAAGAGGTAGGAAAAGAAAGAGAAAAGAAATAGGGAGAGAGGAAGACAGAACTACAGGAAAAGAGAGAAAGAGAGACAGAGGGACAGAGACAGAGAGCATTATACCTGCTGTAAAGGAATCCTGATGAATCTTAGCCAAAGGAGAAGTTTGGAAGCATGAAATTTAGGCCAGAATTTTCAAGAACTTTAGTTTGCAGACAAGAAAAATTTTAAGCTTAGATTTCTTTGCTTCACTTTGAAAGCTAATTCCTTAACTTGCAAAATTATTTAACATTTTTTAGTTTCAGACTTAAATTTGTTCCTGAAATTGTGGGACACATTTAAAATTAAATTTGGGAACATCTTCATATCTTTGGCATTTTGAGTATCTTAATAACATTTAATCTCACTGTGGAATCACTAATAAGATATACTACACAACATGGCTTTTTGTACAGAGAGGGAAAAATTGAATATAAATTGAATTTTTAATTTTACCTTCTGATCATGATGGAATGAAGTAGTCCAGGGTTATGCTCTTGCATACTAAAAGAAGTGGACAAAGATGTGAAATCACTAAATTAACTCATTGGACAAAACAAAGCAAAACACTCATCTCTGGAATGCAAGGAGGTAACAAGGCGAGCCCCAGGACCACTGGCTCCTGATTTTGACTAGAGCACCCACAGGAAGCTGGTCAAAGACCAGCAGCCCTGCTGATCAGAGAGGGAAAACTCCAAACAGAACAGTGAGCCAGAGAGGGAGATGTCACCTGATAGGATCACCCATTTTACACATGGATCAAATTATCACACTATATCTTACAAATATGTACAAGTATTACCTTTTAATCAGAAATGTAAAAATACAGATTTAAGAAGACAGAAATGTTAACTACCCTGATTTGATCATTATACATTGTGTACATGTATCAATTATCATACTATACTCCATAAGCGTGTACAATTAAATTAGAAATGATTAATAAAAAATACATATAGAAGAATGGTCAGGCTGAGTGCCTCAGAAAAGGAATATGAAAAAGGAGTTCCATGCCTTCTGAGTCCCTGACTGAACACAGTCTGCTTATGCATTTGCAGGTGGCTTCTGGGGGCCTGGGTAGTGATTCTGAGTTAATGCTGTACAGTACCCTGCTCCTGAGCCTAGTGAAGCCTCACAGGGCCAGCAAAGAAATGCACCCAAAGAAACAGTAAAGAGGATCTGGAAGCCACATGATTCTCTGAGACAGTGCAAAGCCACGGAATGTGGAGCTCTCCCCAGGAGAGACCAGTGGAACACAGAGAGCTATCAGCAGAGACAGGGAGGAGGCATGTCCCTAGGGTGGAACTAAATTTTTATTAGAATGCACATTATTGCAGACTCCACCCTTGCCTTGAAAAAAAAAAAAGAACACTAAAAAAACAACCCTTTGAAGTTACTGAAGTAATACAAGAATTACTAAGCTACCTGAAAGATAAAGCCCAATAACTCTTGGAAGGAGTCATCTAAAAGCTAGCAATCAGGAATGGAACACAAAGTATGTATGTAGTATATTCTTTTAATGAAAACATACTGGTCAATGAAAATCAGGGGAATGTGATCCACTGGAAAATAAAATTCCTAGTGGCAACAGAAGTTGAAATGACCTAAATGACTCATAGAACTAGACAATGAGCAGTTCAGGCAGTAATGAAGAAAGGATCAATGAACAGGAAAACATGGCAACAGAAACTAGAGAACATGAAGTGAGAAAATCAATACAAGATAGACAAAGATACACAGATATAGATAATTTTGTAATAAAATTCTTGTTAATTAATATTGTGACTTTTATGTCTTATGGACTTTATATATGGATCAAATTATCACAATATATCTCACAAATATGTAAAATTATTGCCTTTTAATAAAAAATGTAAAAAATGCAGATTTGGGGAGGTGGTACCAGGGGTTGAACTCAGGGGCACCCGAGCACTGAGCCACATCCCCAGCCCTATTTTGTATTTTAATCAGAGACAGGGTCTCACTGAGCTGCTTAGCACCTTGCTTTTGCTGAGGCTTTGAACTAGCCATCCTCAGGTCTCAACCTCTCAAGCCGCTGTTATTACAGGTGTGCGCCATTACACCTGGCTTCTTATTGACTTTTGAAATTTATATTTTAAATTATATATAAATTATAATATATTCATAAAAATATAAAAGACAACAAATGTAATTAAAATATAAAACAGATTCATAATTATATATACTTATGTATATATTATACATATTTGATGTGATATTTATATATAATAAAACTGTCTTCAAACATCTAATATTCATAATATATATGCACTTTTGCACATTTAATGTGATATTTACATATAATGAAACTGTATTCAAACATCTAATATTTACAATATATATGCTCTTTTGCATGTTTAATATCATGAATATATATAAGAAAATATTAGAAATTTGCCCTATAATTTTACTGCCCTTCATTTTACTGTTAAATGTGCTTGTTCTCAAGTATTAAATATCAATCACTATTATTTACTAATATGTAGTGTATCATACCTTCTTTTCCATTTTAAAGCTTTTTATAATAAGTAATGATATAAAATGACATTATCTATTCATAGGTATCTCTTTACTTTGTTACTTCTGTATCTATTAAGTTTTTTTTTGTATTGTCTTAGATTTTATGCTATCCATCCTTATCTATTACACATTAAACATATTTCTTAATTCTATGAATTACATTTTCATTTTATGATAACTTATTAACCTTTTTTTTAAAATTGGGGATGACCAATCAATTCCAGTGTGTAGTCTCTAAAACTTGGAATTAAGTCCTATCAGTAAGGGGTAGAGATGAAATCAGTAGGTGGACTGATTCTGGAGGTTTTGCTCTTCATTTCAATGCTATGAAACTATGTAGCTCTAAATAAGTCACTTAGCTTCTCTGACCTCCTCCCGCACAGGTAGGAGAGCAATATGCATCTCACGGGAATTGAGAAAGAGCCAATATGAGCTAACAAGCACTGAACACATGGGAAGTACTGCAAAATGTTTTTTTCTCCTTAAAATATGAATGAATTGTAATTGGAAAGAGCTTGCTATTATGCTGTGTACCATCCAATGGTGTGAGTTTGAAGTTTCTGTTAGGATGGCCTGATGCTTCTTTTTTCCCCCTCTACATCTGAAAGACCTGATGACAAATGTATTAGAAATAATAATATTTTTGAAATCTGTGTGCTTTTAGACAGTTTCCCCTTTTGGAGAAGGAAAAGTCCTTTAGAAGAGGTAGATAATTGGATCCCTTATAAAGCATTTCACATTGTTGGGACTTAGAAAATGATATCTCAAAGTAGGCACTTGGGTATGCTGGTTACTTCAAACTGAAAGAGTTTGGACAGCAGCAGAAGCAGAAGGGCTTTCTCTGATCTTCCCTGGCTTCCTACACACCGAGTGCTCCACAAGTTTCTTAGTCATGAATCCCTAGAGGCTCATCAACCTAGGAAGATTCATGCACAGCACAGGAAGAAAACTAGAATTTACCATGCCCAGGGCCCAGAAGGACTTTGTCAAAGGCAGTCTCTCTTTCCTGTGACATCTCCTCCAAAAACCATTTCCTCTCCCCCTAAAGATCCTGCCCCTGCCCCCCCTCCACTCTCCCCTATGAGGAAGAAGATAAGCTTCATTTAAAGGACTGGCCCCTTCACTTTCCCATGATGCCGCAGTTCACATAATACATTTGCATTCCTTCTCTCCCTTCCATTTGTCTATTGTTAGTTTACTTCTTAGACTCAAATACTCACACCTTCAGAGGGTGAAGGCAAAGTTCCCTTCTCCCCGACAATATTAACTTTCTCTACAAAAAAAACCCCTTGTGTATGCATTCACATTACCTGAACCAGTAAGTTTCTTCGAAGCTGAAAGTTTTTCATAACCCAGGAAGCACCAAGTCCAAGCAGAAAAAAAACAAAACAAAACAGGCTCTGAGCAGTTCCAGGAAACATAAAATAGTAAAATGGAAAGGGGTAGTGGCATAATTCATTCCCCTGATTTAAAAACAAGTATTCTTGGGAGGGAGGAAAGAAAAACTTCTTTCTTTTAGATGATCCCATAAAAAACATAATTTATATTTCACTTTAAAAACTTATGGTTTTCCAAGCTAAAGGTTACAACATGTGGTCACAGACATTTACTGTACAAATAAACACATTAATCTCAAAGGAACTATGGATTTGCTTTTTTTGCATGAGTGCCAACTTCAGGATGTGCTCTCATTACTTGATTTTAAAGATAACAGGATATTAAAATTGGGTGAGATGAGGCTTGGGTCTCGTTGCAATTCTTTGAACTTAATGTGAGAAAATTGCTCTTCTATTGACAGTAACTGATGTGAGAGTTTCTTGCAGTTTTCCAAAAAGTGCCTCATAAATTCAGGTGACAGTCACTGCTCTCATCAGGTTTCTGTTAGAAGATCCCATGAATTTCTATGTTATATATCACTGAGCTTTCAGAAATAGGACAGCATCTTGGTTAGGGTAAGTCTTGGAAGGGTAAGTGTTCCTGATACCAGTTTGTTGAGGAAATTTCTGCTTTTCATGCTGGAAAGCAGAACTAAAAAAAAAAAAAAAAAGACTTTGCATATAGTTATGGTTTTTAGTCTTGATGAGGAAGGAGATGACCAGGAACAGGGCAGAGGAGACTGCTGAAGGGTGGTGCTACTTCTGTGGAAGAGCTGAATGATTGGGAAGTGGCCCTCACATATCTCTGCCCACCAGGCAAGTAAGGCAAAAGAAGGAAGTAAACTCTGGGAGCCTCAAAAAGCCTGTCTATAAATTAGATTGTTTAGGTTCCATCATAGTGACACCAGAGTGACACATAGCCACACCCAAGGACCTCAGGATACGGAACCAGGGAACAGTGAATCTCCACTTCTTGCCCAGACTCTTCCTTCTAGACAATGTTGTCTTTCCTATGATTTCCTTTGCTGCCTTTGGACAGAGTTCATATTTCTAACATTTTTTTTCCTTCCTAGCAGGAAGAATTTCATTATAGTCCATTAGTATTCAATAAGTAAGCCCTTGATTCAAAATCTACTCTTGAGATTTTTTTTTTTTTTTTAGAATCACACAAGGAAAGTTAATAACATTGACAAATGCAGCTTGACACTAAAATAAGATTCATACATGAGGCTTTCCGCGTAGGCAGAACAAGGGAGACAGGCAAAGGGTAAATGTGCTCGAGAAACAGCGACCATGCATTCCCTGTGAGGAGGCCCTGGGGGTGTGGACTGAACAGCAAGTGAGGAAATGGATGTGTCTTCCAAGGCCAACAATTTCTTTGGCAGTAAAAAGACAAATAAGGCAGGAACTACTCCTCCATTTGTTGCAACTGAGTGAAAAATCCAAGGACATTGACACTGGAACAAAATTGGCTTATATTAAAACATGGTCCCCTCCAGGACTCCATTAAACCTCAGCTTAGCATCCTTTTCCTAATCCATAAATTTGGCTTAAAAATACCTTAAAGCTATCATACAAATAAGCTAAATGAAAGTCCTGAAATTATAGCCCATGGCCAAATTTAGCCATTTTTTTGTTTTTAAATAAAGTTTTATTAGAATATGGCTTATGGCCAATTTGGTTTTTTTTTATGTGCCATTTATGATTGTTATATGTTATAATGGTGGAGTCAAAAAGTTGTTTTACAGACCACTTGTATAATGGTGGAGTCAAAAAGTTGTTTTACAGACCACTTGTCCTGACAAGCTGAGGAAAGTTATTATTTGACTATTGATAGAAAAGCTTTGCTAATCCTTGAACTAAAACATTGAAACCATCAGGTCAAAGTGCATGACACAAGGGTGCTGCTCACTTCGAGCATCAAATTTTTATTTGAATATTACTGTTCCTACTTCTGGACAGGGAGTTTTGTCTACATTTCCCAGCTGATTAAAGAAAATGGTACTGTGTATATTGTGACTTAAATTGGGACTTCTAAATCACAGAGAACTTGATTACTTGCTCTCCTTCTGCTTAATCCACAGGTTGTTTAAACATATGGACTCATAATTTTCGCTGTTCCTGACTAATAAGAAGGCCCTGGTTCCCACTGGTTTCCAAATGTAGGGAACAGTTCTTGACCATGCGTTGACATTCAGTACAAAATTTCTTCTGTAAGCACAAAGTCTAAATTGGAAGTCAGTCTAAAAAGCCTTTTGTCTGTATCTTGTATTTCCACCTTTGAATCTTTTCTTTCTAACTATAAGCAAATCCCCCCTCCAATCAATTACACCAAGAACCACACCATGTACATCCATCCTATTTCTCTAGGGACTCACTCTCATCTCAGTCAGGCTTCCCAGATTCTCAACATATATCTCAAGTAGGAAGTAGTCCCAGGTAGTATGGTATTCAGGGTCAGTCTGGGGTTTAATTTTACTCAGGGTTTTTCAAAGAGGCAGATCCTACAGGAGATCTATATTTATATCTCTATCTATCTATAATAATCTCTCTCTCCATATGTATATGAGCACATATGGAGAGACTGGAGCAGGAATTTATTAGTTGACTTGGCTCACTCAATTATGGAGGTTGAATAGTTTCATGGCAGTCCATCTGTGAACTGAGAAACCAGTGAAGTTTTTAGATTGAGTCAGTCAAATCTAAAGGCCTCAATTCCAAGGAAGCAGATGGTATTAATCTCGGTCCAAGGCTCAAGGCCCCAAAGTTCAAGAGACCATTGGAGTGAGGCCTGAGGTCTAAGAGCTGGAGAATCTGGACTTCTGATATCCGAGATCAAGAGAAGAATGGCATTCAGGCTCAGGAAGAAAGACAAAATTCTTCCTTCTTCCACCTTCTGTTTATCTGGCCCCAAACAGAGTGAGTGCATGGTGCTTACCCAGATTGAGAGTGGGTCTTCCCCCTTAGCCCACCAACCCACATACCAGTATTCTGCAGGAAAACATCCAAGACACACCAGTCAGTCTAATTAAGTGCCAAGTCATCTGAATTTCCCTTTTAGCAGAAAAGGGGTGTGCGCAATTCCTATTGAACAATTAGGAATAATTAAAAATATTAATTAACACTTTATCAGATATCTGAATGGCCTAAGCCAGTCAAAATGACCAATCATCATACCAATCATATAAAGCCAAAAATTATTTTACTTCTGGCCCAACTCTTAAGTCAGGTGATACTGTGAGGAGGTTTCTTGGCTAGGAGCTCATGTAGCAATGTCCTTGGAACATATTAGTTTTCTTTAAATATCAGTAGCCCAACTTGGGGATAAGAGTGTAATAAGTACCATAAAAAGGAAGAAATACTTGGCAGTTCTTCTAATTCCTATGCTTTTTTTCCTTCATTCCACACTGTCCTCTTTCCCCTTTTACTTATGTACCAGAATGACCCATAATTTCCCTGAGAACACTACTGAGTAAGCACAGGAAATCTATTTTGTCCAAAGCATGTGCTTTCTCCTACTTAGTGAAGGAGTCCTGCAATGAGAGAACTTGATTCACCCCAAACTTCACTCTGAAGAATTTCAGAGAAAATAAAAACCCTGGTAAATCTTGAAATATGGAAGCCAACTCCCTCATGTCATGCAGAAGTCGAGGCCCAATGAATTACCAAACTGTCCAAATCAGTGGAGGATGCAGAGATGTAGAAGTCTTATAATTCTCACACTGCATTCCTTATGAATGGTTAGAAAGTATATTATCACACGATGCTTTATACAAAACATTAATCATTGAGTGGTATTCATAACAAATTTCATGAAAAAAAGTTGTATCCTATACAGATATATTAAATGGTTAAATTTATTTTGTGAGCTAACATTTTATTCAAGAATAATACACATAAAGCCTCTGTTAAATGAATGAATATAAGGAAGATCAGTAGAGTATAGGAAAGGAACAGAGAAAGGGAGTAGGGGAAAAAAAGAAGATATACAAGTGACTGAAATAGAGAAAATCATATCCCATGCATGTATTATTATGTAGAAACAAACCTCATTATTACATATAATTTAATGTGCTGATTAAAATATTAAAAAAGAAACAATTTTCATTTACTCCACAAATACCTGTTGGGAATTAATTGGTAACAAGGGATACAAGTATGAGAAAAAAAAAAAAAGAAAAAGTACTTACCTTTGTGAGTCTTAGATTTCATGCATAAGAACCATAAGCTGAACAAATAAAATGTGCAATACTTCTGATGGGAAAAAAGTGATATATTGAAAAGTAAAGCTGGAAAGGGGAAAGCAATTGTTTGGTTGAAGATTAACTCAAAATTAAATATGGTTGTGCTATGGTTTGGATGTTTATGTTCTGCAAAATTCATGTTAAAAATCTGTTTCCCAGTGTGATGATGTTAGGCAGTAGGACTGATGGGGATAATTGAGTCATGACAGTGAACCCGCACGCATTTCATTAAAATAAAAAACAGCCTGTGAAAACCACCTTGCCTCTTCCACCATGTGGAGTCAAAGTACAATGATACTGTCCACGAGCCAAAACCAGGTTTCCACCAGTAGATGAGGTAGGTCAAGTAAGCAGTGTCCTGTGAGCTGGTGATCTGGACTTTGTGGCCTCCAAAACCATGAAGAATAAGTTTGTTTTGTTTGTAAGGTCCTCAGTTGATGATATTTTGTTATAATAGCATCAGTGAATGAACACAGATTATCAGAGAAATTCAAGAGATACTTGAGCAAAAACTTTCAGGAAGAGAACAAGAAGGTAGTGTAGATTTATTGAACAGATTTCCCAGCCAAAGAAACATCATAGAAAGAGTCCTGAGTCAGGAAGACAGCTGTACTTGAGGATAGGCTATGAGGTCGGTGTGGTCAGGTTAGAGGTTATCTTCATAGAACACAATAGGAATGACACGGGGCAAGCATGCAGGGTCCTAGAAGTCATTGTTAGTTGGATCTTCTTTTTAGTGAAATGGAAGTCATTAAAGGATTTGCTAAAGTACTGAGTTGTGTCACTCAAGTGGGCTGTTGGTTTTATACAGATTTTATTAAAGAGTCAAATGTAGAACACAGTGCCACCCATTGGGAGAAGGAAAAATAAGCTAAAAACTCAAGTGGCTCACTTACATCCCATTGAGAATGTCATTCTCCTTCCTTCAAGTCTGCCTGTAGAATATTTACCTTTTTTCAGTGTGGGAACAGATCTTTAGAATCCTTTATCCTTCCACAGTCTGGCCCCCACATACCATTCTGTTTCCCTGTCTAACCAACTCCCTCCATGTGACCTTTAGGTGGCCATGTCACTTCCTGAAGGGACCACTTACTGTACTGTTGCTCCCTCTATCTGAAGCTGCTTTTCCATCTTTTCAGCAGGACCAACACTTACAAAGTTTAAGAAACAAATGATTGAAAAAATAATAAGTGTCATGCTCTCTCCCATGACACTGATGTTCTTGACCTCCCCTGCATGACTTTACAGACACCTCCCTTCTCGACAGCCTTGATTGGGAGACTCATGCAATCAGGGAGGACTTTCCTGAACACTGATCTATTTTACAAAGGCATAGAAACCACAGATCTCATATGAAAGTGCCGTTTGCATTACGAGTACATAACATTTCTCTTCCTGAAAAAACCTGAGCGTTTTGATGAGTTCTGTAATTTTTATGTAACCTGAGAGTCCTCTAATTTTTTATTTGACATTAGTTTCTGAGGTGCCATATTCAACTTCATCAAAGGCAGCTAATAAACTCCTAGAAAAAAGGAGGAGAGAAAAAAAAATAGTATATCACAATGTACCACCTAATAGCTCACAGAGGTCCTCTGCACTGAGCCATTACTTATAACCTGTGCAAATGTCCCCTCGTCCCTGTTTCAATCAAGCCATTTTTACCCAAACTACCTGATAGTTTTTGTGAAATTTTTAGGTACTGAGAGGTCATGGGACCACGGAAGAGCAGGACTAAAATTACATGAGGAGTGGAGGGAAAGAAAGAAATAAAAGGTTATTTTGTTTGTTAAAGGTCATTCTAGCTGGGCCTCACACATTGATTTTTCTTAGCTGTTATAGTTAAACAAGTCTCAAAAATAAATGTATTATAGGCAATGGTATGTTTGCAGCCATTGAGCTGAGCTTTAATTCCAGAATGCAATCGATAGGGCTTTGTGTTTCCCTAACAGAACATGAGCAGAAAAATCTGTGATTGGGGCACATGTGTCTGTAGGGTTGCTGATATTTCAGGCCAATGACTGCTTTGAAAAATGATACTCTGCTACCAATCAATAACTCATAAGCCACAATTTACTTTTTCTTTACTTTGAACTATAACCAAAGGAGGCAAACATCACTGTAATTTCCACGTAAAACATGGGTAAGTGTTGATTGTGTGTATGTGCATCTATATGTAAGTATGGCCCAAAGAGCAAAACAACCATCAAAGGCAATGATCTCTGATGTTGGGGGCAGTGAAGCCTCATAAAGCCCTGCTGGGAAAAGTTCTGCTGAAGAAGTTTTGCCACACACATTAGGATGGTTAATTCCCTCATTTCTTTTCTTTCTTTTTTTTGACTCAATTCCATTTTGTCTAAATACCTAATAGAAATGATCCCTTGTTTGTGAGAGGGGAGATCATATACCATGATATTATTGTAGCATTGTTTATGGTCAGGAAAACAGAGGCAAGCCAACCTCCTGACAATCACATGATGAGTCTTCTGAGCTGGGTTGGACACAGCCATGGGAAAACAATAAGGGAAAAAGAGAGAGGGGAAACTGTGCACTTGGTATTGAAAATATTCAGAAAGTTATACATAGTAAAAATGTGGGGCATCATTAAACTAAACTGCATTCATGGGTGGTTTTAAGCATATGGCAGATTTTTACTCATCCCTATACCTTTTCTAAACTTATTACATGTATCATTATTTTTAAAATGAAAATTTCTAATATAGAACTTGATCTCTTAAAATAGTGTACTGACATCAAAATGAGAAACTTCAGAGGAAAATCATGATAGATTTACTTTCTAAGCAGTTAATAAGAATAATTTCTCAAGCTTAAAAACAAATTTATAAGTCAAACGGCAAACTGGAGGTGAAAATGCAATGAGTGTTAGCTTCATTAATATTTGATTGTATTTTTATTTTACTCTTTTGCATTGCTTGGGATTGAATCCAGGGTCTTGCATATGCTAGGCAATACTCTACCACTGGGACACCTCATTTTTTAGAGTACGTTTTCTTAATATATGAAAGACAATAAAAAAAATAGACCCATAGGTAGAGGAATCAAATCTAAACTTTCCCCCCAAAAAAGGAAATACAAATGAACAATAAATATAGGTAATTTGCAAGATCTTTAGAAGTCAAATGCTTACTAAACAAAAATGTCTGGGAAGATTTGTCTATACAATTATTGACTATATTTTTAAGTACACTACTCAGGGTCAAAACAGAAGTTTACATGATTTTCTGGCTTATTAACTGGCCAGGCCAAGAATGGTCTTCTGCAGTTAGGTGCTGTGTCTGGTAGGGCCTAGTAGGACATCAGTGATGTTTTTAAATGGTAAAAGACCTTTTGGACATCATTACTCTAAGTACACGTATGAACACACCAATGGTGTGAATATATTTTGTATACAACTAGAGATACGAAAAATCATGCTTTATATGTGTAATATGAACTGTAATACATTCTGCTGTCATATATAACAAATTAGAATAATTTTGTTTTAAAAAAAGACCTTTTGGAAATGGCATGTCCTTGCCTCAGAATCCTAAAGGCCTGCATTTTTATTTTCTTATTGAGGTTTGTTTACAGTATTTTTTCTGACACCTCTAATCTATAGTGTCTGCCAGCTCATGTGACCCACGTGTCAGGGTAGCTTGTGCTACAGCCTGGACCTGTTGCAGAGCCTTCCCCTGCTCTGGCACTACTAATGATTGGCAGGCCTCCAGTCCCTAGGCAAATGGAATTGTAGCAGCATTCCTAAGTGTGGACCTGTCACCTCATGAAACAAAGGAGCTTATCAGGCAGCCTGCTTACTTTCTGATAACAGGGTATTTATTTCTTTAGAGTGGATATTCCAGCAAACCCCAGACCACTCTCTCCCTAAGATCTTTACTAATATGGCAAAACCCTGAATTGCAGTTGGGTTTATCTCCTGCCATCTGGAAAGTATGAATATTATCAAGGCCTGCAACACACATATCATTTTTTGTGCATTCAGTTTAGAAATTATAAAGACTAAGATTGAATCCCTCTTGCTGAGTAGACAAATACACTACAGAAGACAATGAAAGCCTGAGGAATATTAATTACCAAATTGAAAGAAAGTGTGAAGTAGGGAATCTCCTTGAAGACATTTGAATATGTCTTTGTTTATTACAATCAAAGAGCAGATACAGCAGAGTGTGGAGTTTAGGACTGAGTTTTAAAGGCAACAGAGTTTCTGAAAAGATTTAATTTGTCTGATAGACAAAGACCAGAGACAGTGTGAGAGCCAGAGTGGTCACTGACTGATGGTACTCAGGAACACTGGAACTCATCTCTTGACCCCGCTGGGCTTGCAGAAGTAGCCATGTCTTTCCATTAGGATCTGGCACTCTCCACATCCTTACACAGTGCAGAGGTCCCTGCTTGGGAAAATATACTGTCACCCTGGAGATTTACTTGCACTCTCTAGCCTGGCCATCAGACCCATAGTGTAGAGCTAGATACTATGTAATCTGGCCTGAGACATCACAGGCATTCTAAGAGGAGAAAGGGATTAGTTGATCTCTGTGGTTCATTTAGGCACTGACTGTCATGCTCAAAAGGCTACAATGTGAAATGGAATTAGGTCTTGTTTTGCATCTTAGATTATAAATTGCAGAGCTAAAAATGTATGTATTCATTTTATAAAATAATAGCACATATCAATCTTAGAAGTATAAATAGAATAATTTGGAACTTTGCAGCTTTTTGGCTGAGTTTCTTGTCATGATCTGTTATAGAAAGCATTTTTGTTTATGAAATCTCCATACCATAAATAATTTATTGTGAATTTCTAAGGGACTTGAGAAAGTACTGTTAAATTCAGTAAACAACTAAACTTCTGGAAAACAATCATGTGTTAGTTTTATCTCTAAGCATAAAGAGTTTACAGTAAGTGCTAAAATAATGTAAAACAGGTGGGAAAAGAAATCTAGTTGGTGTCCATATGGAATCACATTTATCGCACTTTGAATTATTTTTCATTTTACTTGTGATTGTTTGTCTTACATCTGTGTGCTTCATATGTTCTTCGTGTTTCTTAATGAATTTCAGTACCTTGCATAGTACCTTTAAAGTGGAAATGCTTCCATTGAGTTTATTGTCAGGAATAGATTAATGACTTGAAGTCCAGTAATTCAATGTACACCATAGGACTCAAAACTCAAGCTTGGAAACATCCATTTATTCACACAACAGGCATGGTGTTCCTACTGTACCCCAAGTGCTTGCTAGATACTCTGTTGACTGCTTGATTAAAGCATGATTTCTGCTCTCTGACACTGAAATTTTGCAAGTAAAATGTACTTAAATACTTTGAAATTGGTAAGTGCAATAATACAAACTACTTGATGCAAAGATATTCTATGAAGACTGGTTTTAGGTGGATAGTAGAAGCTTTAGCTTCCTGAATAAAATAATTAGACTCCTATTTCATGATGTGCATTGTGAGACTCACATTACAAATAATGCCAAAATGTGTGCTATATCTTAATGTAACTTATGTCATTCAGAGTCATATCTTTACTAGAACTATTCAAGAATCTCTTATATTCTGTGGGAGGTATGTTTAGTGTCCCCTTCCATTTCATGTTTTCCACAAACCGTTGGTCAATTAACCCTGCCTGGTTCAGGCCCTGGGAATATCCCAATGGTCAAGGATATTCTTCCTCCTATTTGGAAAGTATTGCTTCTCTTTTAAGACCCATTTTAACTGTAAACTCTCATACGATGCTTTCAGAAATTTCTCTTGAAAGTCTAAATCACTCCTCTCTTTTGCTTATATGATTCTCATGTTCAGTTTCAAAGAGGAAAAGGTCACAGGAAAATAATTAACTGGAAAATGAAAGGTTTCTTAATTCTCAATGTAAGTACAATATATCATTGAGTCTAGTTTTCCCTGTTGGAAGAATTTCTGACTTTTATTATTATTTGTTTTCCATATTTGAGGATGACATCAAAGCCTACTATAGGAACATGGTCCATAATCAGATGCTTTCTAGGCTATATGCACATTCAGGTATTGAGTATTTATAGAAAATATAAAATATCTAGTATGTAATGATGTTTATATTTCCAGGTTGCTATAATTATTATTGAAATTTGTGAACAATGTTGGGTAAGAACATATTTGTTGGAGTCCAACAGATTTGTATTCAGTTCCTAACTCATATTGTTCTGGGCATTAAGCCTCAATAATTTCATTTACAAAATAGTATCAAAGTATTTAACTTCACTGACATATTTTAAAGTTTAAATGGCATAAGACAAACAGCAATCTTAAAATAGTGCCTGGCATATAGAAAGTACTCAATGAATGTTGACTTTCATTTTATTATTGTTTTAAGGAAGGTAAGCAACTAATTTCTATTCAGTGAACCAAAATCAAATGTTTGCTTTCTAGAATTTATAGAGATGTTGCTATTCCTTGTGAGACCCTATGATTTTCTTTTAATTTTATATTCTGCCTTCCATTGAATGCTTTCTCTGGGTTGAAAACACACAATTATAATGGAAGTTGAAATTGATTATAATGATAATTATTATTTTGTAAGAAAGGTGGTGTAGTTAAGTAAAATTGCATAACTTCCTAAATACTAAATGTTAGAATAATGAGGCTTATTAGATCAAGGACAAGGAGAAAACAACATTATACTGTATGTTTCTCATGTCTGTAAAATCTGCAACTTGAAGCTTTCACTATGTAGTGCCATTGTTCTGATAGTGATTTGTGAATTAGATGTCATTTTTATTGCCAGTGACGAAATAGGGGCATAGAAAGGTGTTTGCTGGAAGTTTCTTAGCAAATGTTTCTTGGGTAGTCTAACGTGTTCCATGTATTTGTTTCAATGTACTCAGGTTCCTCATCCTTCAAGTGTATACGACAATATGACAATATCATTTATTTTGAGGGTTGATATGAGATCTGACTCTATATATTGATGAAACACTGCACGTAGGCATGTTTTGCAAAACACATATTGATATAGACAAGGTCATTTTCTCCCACCTTGTTGCTTCCCTGACCATTCATCTCTTCAGTTTCTTGTTTACCTTTACCCATTTGTATCTTCTCTAAACTCAACACCAGGGAGACTCCTTTTCCTGCAATCCACCTCCATTTCTTCTGAGTCCAAGCATTTCTACATCACTCTTGAAGTCATGAAGCTCATCAGGTTATTCTACCTATGTGGGGTAGTTCATTTGATGAAATGTGCTAACTTTATTTGAAAGAGAATTCCCAACCCAACAACATCACTGTAAGACAATACGGGGTTAGAGGCAGTCCACAGAATCCTTAAGTCTCACTTAATAACCTGGATGGCTTTTGATCCTCATTCAGGTCTTTCCAGCATTTACTTTTTCTGCAAACTTATCAAGGAAATAATTATTGACATAGGGAAAAATAATAGCACTTGACACTTGCCCTGAATGTTTCTGATAAATTCACCACTGTTATTGGATGACTGCACTTAAAAAGAAATGACGTGTAAAATGTAGTGCTTTACAGAAATTCTCACAAGGAGAAAGAAACAACAGCATGCATCAAAGCAAAGATAGCATTTGATTTCTGTGGGATTTAGCTTAGATAGCATTGAATGTTGGTTAAAAGTGTAATAGAATAATGTTTTGCAAAGAATTCCTTGAGACCTTGAATTCAAATATAAAATCATAATGTCTACTTTTCAGTAATTCCATTAAGAGTGTGGCTTGAAACATTCAAATCCAACTTCTGGGGGTCAGTATTGTGAATTGTATTAGAAAGTAATTGGTTAGTAAGATGTCTCAGTACACTTGTACATCCCAATTGCAAGGTAGATACTATTATATTTTCAGTGGAGGAAGTTGTTTTATGCAACTTCCTAATACTGACCTATTAGCATACCTAATAAGAGTTAGTTGCCAAGGTGTGCATATGTGTTCTCTAAACTCCCACAAGTTTGGTTTACATGAAACTGGACATTAGGCAACAAGGGACTGTAGTTTTATGAGCTGGGAAAAAAGGAAATGAGACCTATTATTTTCAGGATTACTGTCTTGAGTGTCTCCAGGATACAGTGCAGAGATGCACACCCTTGGAGGAGCTTTGTAGTGTCTTTGACCTGAGGAAATGGAGTCGAGAGTCCAGGGAGACAAAGACAGCTGCAAGACATCTTCTTTCTCTGTTATTAACTTAGACATTTTATTTTTCCTTGCTCAGATTCAGCCTCCTGTATTATTTTCACTTTTAAGATATTTCTTCCATTATTTTTAGAGTGTGTCTTTTATAGTCATCATCTATTAATATTTGTATTATTTAGAACTCTTGTATTTAATGTGATTATTGATCATTTTAACTTTAATTGTAGCATCTTCATATTTGTTTTCCATTTATCCCATCTTTCTCTGTTAACTTTTCCCTATTTTTCTGAATTATTTTAATTAAACCAATAATTTTTATAATTATATTTTATTTATGTTGGATATAACATTTTTTCCAGTGGTTTATTTAGCCAGGTTCAACGATTTCATCTTTACTGCCAGAAGAGAGTATCCTACTACATGTAGTATAAAACCATTTAGCATCCTGTATTATGTTATTGTATGGATTTTCTGCAGGATTTCTATCATTGCCGCCATACAGTTTGTTTTTATGTGTAATAAGTGTATATTCATAAGTTCTAATTAGAATAAGATCTATTCCATGCTTGTATAATTGTATCAAAAGGTATTCTACTGTCATATGTAAAAAAAAAAGATAGCCACAGTCCACATTATGGAACACTTAAGGGGGGAGCTGCCGCAGTCTGGCTGGGCACAAAATCACGAGCCACTCACAGCTTTGTAGATTCAAACAGCAATTATTTATTCCCGATCTCACACCAACACTCTACAATCACATTCTGGGGAAATCCACGTTCTCTGCCCAAATCCACCTCCTCTGCCTCCCAAATACTCTCTGAATTCCGGGAGAACTCAAGGGGAACTCAGGCAGCAGGATACGCCCTATTCCCAGCAGGAATAATCTTAAACCTGGAACCGCCCTAAACCCGGATTGTCCTAAACCTGGAACGCCCTAAATCCAAGGAGAGCCTTAAACCCTGATTTGCCCTAAACCCTGATCTGCCCTGGTCCTTGAGCAAGGTCACCTTACATGCAATGTCACTGCAAAATGTCTAAGGCAAGTTCATTTTACCCCATTTAAGAAACATGGGGTATGCTGGTAAGGAAATTGTCATACCTACTTGGCTCTCAGCAGGGAGCTGTGGCAGGGAGAGCCTTGAACAATTGGACACTGTCCTCCTCAAGCATTTAGCTGACAATCACACATGTACTCAGGCCATGGAAAAGCATTGAGTTGGGAAAAGGTGTGACTTGATCTATCTATATTACAACATGGCTGCCTCTCAAAATAGCTTTGAGGTGTGGGAAGTACACAGGAAAGGAAACATGTCCTGTGAGTCCAACCATCTAATTCCAAGAAGATGCAAGCCAATCTACAGTGATGGTGCAGAGGAAATGGTCTCTGGGCCAGGCTGGAGGAGCTTGGTGAAAAGGATCACCTAGTACAGGAAGTAAGCTTTAAAAGGGATTAACACCTGCATAATGGTTGGCTTGGTGGTACCCAGGCACACATACACCAAAACTTATCACCTGGAGGACTTTCAATATGTGGAAGCTATTGCATATCAGTTTCACTTCTTTTTTAAAAAGAAAAGGAAACAAAAGGGAAAGTACCAATAAGGTCCCATAATGAGAGGCTAGAGAGATTTTTGAAGGATCCTCTGGGCTCTGTTTCATTGATTTAATTACTTTATTACTCCATGTGTGATAGAAAATGCAGAAAAGACTTTATAGGATAATATAAATTATTCAATAAAATGGTGAAGAAAACTGGCTGTATATTAAAAATTAAACTGAAAATCAATGAGAAGAAATGAAATTTAATACACTGCAAAATAAATTATAAAGTCAACAAAATGTGTGTGTGAGACAGAGAGAAAGTATATGTGGTTGTGTATATGATAAAACATGATACAATTAATGTAATATATAATAACATAGAAATTAGATAAATATTCCCTGATTTAACACTCACACTCTAAGATTAAAAACAAGCAACGAGCAATCGAAGAGATTATGCCAGACAAGGACTAACACATTGGGAGGTCATGATTATCACGATCAAAATTAAAAGGCAAATAATTCTGGGAAATGGTGGAAGAATTTTTATTCATAAATATAATATCTTCAATAGAGAAACAGTGTACAGTTATGGGTTAAGAAATGATTATGAAATATAATCACACTCAAGTTTTAAAATAAGTAAATCACACCAGAGATTTTGATTTAGAAATTTTTTAAACATAAAATGGTTAATTGACCCTAAATATTCAATGTTAGCACTAGTAAAGGAAGTGAAAATGGAGCGTTTTAACATAAGGAATAGTTTTCTCAGCTAATCAAATTATCAAAGGTTAAAATATTTTTAAAAAGCCTTAATGGAAAAGCAGATAAGAAAGAGAGCCACGTGCTTCACTGGTATTAATGGAAATACAAGTAGGTGAATCTTATATAGAGAATAACATGCCACTTTGCATAAAAAAACCTGAAGATTTTTTAAACCAAAGCTAAAATGCTAATCTGAACTATGGAGCATTTATTAATTCAAACATCTTCAAATTTTTATAGTGAGGAAGATTTTATAAAAATATACATGTCTCAAATGGGGTACACCATATGGCAAAGATCTTAAAATACTATTTTTGTAGAATATTTAAGTATGTGAAAAATGCTTATGGTTATCTGTGTTCAGTAGAAAAGATAGAATGTGAATGAAATAATTATTTAAAGTATGAAAAATATATTTTTTTAAAGAGAAAGAAAAACATCATGGACTAAAAATCATTAATTACATATGTTGATTTGTATTTCTTAGATAGGTACATTTGTTATCCTATAAAAGGAGCCCTCAAAAATGAGTTATAAACATCTATTAATTTCTTAAATCAAGTTAAGAAATTGCATACTTAAATATCATAAAAAGTGAGTGTTTAGAAGGTGGATTTGGATGTTTCAGTCAACTGTGAATTGGAAACATAAGTTCAGTTTTTTAACAACATGAACATATTTGCATTAATACTTCTGTATGTGCTTGAATTATATTAATATTTCTAGCCCTAACCTCTCTCTTATCTTCAAATGTATGTATAGTTCATCAAAAAATGTGAACCATAATTATATAGCTTGTATTCCAGGTAATGTATAAGTCACCACAATAGCACTCCCACATACTATGTAGATATGCACACACTTGCAGACGATTCTAGGGACAGATCCATTAAATGGGATTTATTGTGCAAGTAACCAAACATGGTGCTTTTTCCCATAATGTTCACTATTTCTTCACTCTCTGAAACCCATCCCCGTTGACATTGTCCTGGGACCTCCCTGGATGATTAATACATAATTTAACGGTGATGAGCATGCACTTTCACTATTGGTGGGAAGGGGGATAAAGAATCTTGCCTTCTAGTTGGGGCAACAGAGAATTGATAAATACTTAAAAGTAAGTACTAAGGGACATGATTGTCCTGAGAACATCTGGCTTGAGTTTCTTTTGTTGAGAAAACATAATATTACTAATAAAAATCAAAGCAAAGCAATTTGGGATTAATTAGAAGATTAATTATTTGGCATGGAAAAATTTACCTTGTTTAAGACTTGAATGAGTATTTGGAAAAAATCTTTTTATCACTACTTATTAAGCCTCTTAATCTTTCCATTAACATTTGCTGAGTGCAGGCACTGAACAGCTGCAATCACACCTGCTCCTAGAAAACTTTATTTAAAGCTCTGCATTTTATACACAAGCTTCACAGACTTTCACAAAGAACATGCAAAACCCGGTTCATGAGTGAAGAGTCATTATCCCCAAGTAACCATGTATAATGTGTTTCATATTAACACCTGCGACTTTTCCTTAGCATTTTCAACTCTATGCCCTTGAGGTTTTACACTCCCCCAAAAACTCCATGCCAGAGAAGCACATTATCATTCACTTGTCATTCTTGAGCCCGGGGCTTCTGAAAGTAGGCAGGTCTTGTCCTAGGCTAGGAGCCCTATGGGACCCAAGAGTAGGAAAGTCAGAGACACTAACTCTGAGGTGCCCCAAGCCTCCTCAGGGCAAATCTTGCAAAGGGAGACTGTGCTACTTCACCAGCGAGAAGAGATGGAGACACAGGGACAGTCCTCTTGCTTCACTAACCCTTGATTCTGTGCCTACTGGGTAAACTGTGGGCTTGGGGGAGGATCATGATTATCTTTGTGATAAATAACCCCCTCTTGAATTATACCTGCATGCATAAATTTTGTCAAAGACCAGAAGTATCTCGCAGCTGCTAACTCTGTGACCATGGGCAAGGTGCTCAGTCCTCTGAGACTTGATGTCCTCACCTGCCAAAAGAAGCTAATGACACCTGCCCTACCTTCTCCTCTGATATGCAGCAATGTTCTAACTAATTAATCAGGCAGAAATGCACTGAGACTTAGTGTGTGCCTAATGCAGTGACAGATAGCAAGGTCACAAGCATGAATAAAACATGTTGCTACTCAGGAGTGACTCACAGGCTGTCAGGGGAGACAAACAGGTAAGTAACTGATGGCGCCAGAGGGTTGAGGCGGGGAGCCATAAAGCTACAGATTATGTGATGGGATGCTTAAGTGAGGGAACAATTAATTCCTCTGTGAGAAGGATGCTATTAACATCATCTTGAGAAATGAGGAGAAGTCCGCCATTGAGAAGACCTGAAGGGCATTGCACAGAGAAGAAGAGCATCAGTAAAGACAAGTGGTGGGAGACTGCACAGATGAGGACCATGCAGGGAAAGATGTTTTCAAACACTTACATACAGAGGCTTCTCCATCTGCAAATTGGTTCACATGTGTAAGGCAACATTATTATCCAAGTTATGTTGAAATGATCTGAGAACAGAGAGCATCTCCGTACACTGTGATGTAAATGACTATCACTGGTCTGGTCTCCATGACTTCTATTCTTGCACTATTTTGTTAATTATATTTTTCAAGTTATATGCACCTAATTTGAAAAAGTTAAGGAGCACCAAAAATCTTAAAACACTTCCCTCCCAACTCTTATTCTCTAAACAAAATCACTAATTATTATAACCACTCCTTTTGGAAGTTATAAAACAATATACCTATGCTGTGTTTCTTTCTTTTTCTTCTTCTTCTTCTTGTTTGGCTCTGAGATTTTATCTATTGACTTCTCAGTTGTTAAAGATACAACTTTGGCCTTCTTTTTTCATTACTCTTTGTTTATATTTGGACACCCCTCTGTACCTTAAATGGCATCTCTTAAGTAATTACTTGGTGTGTACATATGTAATGATTTTTGCTTATATAATGACCACATAAATATTTTTTCAAAGCTGAGCCTTGCGGTGTGTTTTGGGGTATTACTGCAAGCCATTTCCTCCCTTGCATGATGTTATTTATTTGCTAAATTTGTAAGCTGTTTTGATTTTTTGCTTTAGTTTCGTTTTTCATCCTTAATTATCCCCTTCCCAACCACATAACACAAACATGAAACAACTTTCAATAGGAACAAACATATACAGGGTGAGCTTTCATTCTTTGTCTTTCTTGGAGGAAACCAGGACACATCTTCCTATTTCAGGGTCCAATCTTTCCGCCCTGCCAATTCAACTTATGTGGGAATTTCTTTCCATATATTCTCACATTGAACACCTCATTTCCTTGATTTTTTTAACTTCCTCTTTCTTGGTGTACTCTCTCACTTTGGAGATTTTTTTCTTAAATTAACCTTCTTTGAGTATTTAGGAAATGATTTTTTTTAATCTAGTCAAGGATATAAGATTCTATTTTTCCTTCATTTTTGATTGATAGTTTGACAGAGAAAATAGTTCTAGTTTGGAAATCTCTTCCTTTTAGAATTTTAAAACATTTCTTATTAGGTCTGCTTTCATAACAGGTGGTAACCATGGAAATATAAACTCTGATTTCCCTCAAGGAAAAAAAAAATACACTTGGATTTAGCCTTAAGAGTGCAAAATACAAAATATGATTGATGAATTTTGTATGATGATTCTTTATAGTGGGCATCTAGGCACGCTTTACCCCAGCTCTCAGGTGGGCTGGCCTTCGGGCGGTTCAGGGTCCAGTCCTTCTGTAGTAACTGCCTTCAGCTGAAAGATCTATGCCACCAAGCTCATGGTTCCTCCTGGGAGACTCAAGTCTCTAAACTCATTCCTCCATTAAGGACGTCTCTAAAGGTCTTCTGAGCTCCGGAGTTTCCCATATGCTTGGCTGCATTCCCTGTGGCAAATAGAATCCCAGTTCAGTCTTTGCCTACGTCTAATTTTTGCTCTTCCACAGGTTCTGATTCCCAGGGTATGAGTCAGTGTAGATCCCCATCTGAAAGTGCTTCCCTGTCAACACAAAATAAGAAGGATCTCTACTGCCAGTGTCTTTGCCCCTTTGGTTTATGAGTTTAAAAGTTGTTGTAGGATATTTTAGCAAGGTTTTAGGATGCAACAGAGATCATTCATTCATTCAATCAATCATGCTTAAACAGCAGTTGTATCCACTAGTACTCTTGCTATTTAGGATGCTTGATTGATGAATTTCAGTTCCTCTATTTGACTGCTGTAAGAGAGAACAGGATAAAACTGTAGAAATGAGATCCTTGAAGACCCATGATTAGACTCCTCCTATACAGATTGTGTTTTAGGCAATTTGGGTTGCCAAAATAAAAATACAATAAATTGGATGGCTTATAAGGAGCAGGTTTTTGTGCACACTGTCTGGAGCTTGTCCAAAATCAAGGAGTAGGTAAATCCAATGTCTGGTGAGTTTCTACTTCCTGGCTCATAAACTGTGTCTATGAGCAACAGCCTCACGTGGAGTAAGAGGGTCCCCCTAAGGCCTCTTTTGTGAGGGCACTAACTTCCTTCATCATAAGAGCATGGATTCCATTCATGACCATATTCCAAATGTTCTACCTCGTAATATACCATCACATCATGGGTTAGAATCTGAACAAATGAATTCAGGAGGAGACATGTATTTCAAGAACAGCTAATGAAAACTTCCAGCAGAATGAGGAAAAGAGAAACAAAGTCATCTTCACAGTTCATGTTTCCAGTCTTTAGGTCCTGAGTCAAAACCCGTAAAGATATACTTACCACTGACTTCTCAGTACTCTCAGGATATAAGGATGGGGAAATATCTAAAAAACTCTTACTCTATCCTTTATGCTAAAGGGCAGTAAATGCATGTATCCTAGATCTATTGCCAGCATATCTAGGTCCAATGCTAGTTGGAAGGGTCAGTTGAGTTCAAACAGATCTTGTCTTCATCCTAAGCATTTTCTTTAGAACAGGGTTCAACTTAGTTTAAGAGATAACGATGCAGAGTAGTTGAAGGAATCTGTGCCTTTTGAATATAGCTGGTGTTGTGAAATCCAAGTCTTTTAGGTGGAAAGAAGGATATGGGATATGCCCGGGCCTTAGTATTACTCTCACCAGAATGACTAGCTTTAGAGAAAAAGAACGAATCATTTCAATTCAGGTTGAGGCAAGGCAGTACCACTCTGTGATATTTTAGAAGACATTAAAGACCCCTAATACCATTCAGAAGGGGTTTGAATCAGGTACTAGACCAACAAAAAGGAGGGATTTGGTTCCTTCTTTATCAATGCCAAATTCCACTTCTCTTTTGTAGTCCTAATGCAGTGAAAGTTGTCTTTAAAGACTTTCTTTGATGTGGAAGTAAAGGGGGCATATTACAGTTTACTGTTTCCTTGTTATGAAATACTAGAGTTACCTTAGCTCAAGTATTTTTCTTTACTACTATTTGTGATAATACTACCTTCTTGGAGATAAAGAAAGAGACACAGAGAAGCTAAGTAACTTACTAAACACCACACAACTGATAAGTAGCAAAGCCTGATATGAAATACAGGCTGATCTTATGTCAAAGTCATGACTTTTTTTTCCAACTCTATGCTGATTCTTTTCTCTTTCCTTCCTTATTATTTTAGTTTTCAGGCCTATTTTTATTTTATAAGAAAAATAATGACAGAGAAAATAGAACATGAAATTTGTGCACTTGTTCCTAATAATTTGTTCCTGTTTCATCACCTTCACATTCTTTCCACTATTTGTGTCAAAAAGTCTTTCTTCTACTCCAGTCAGTTTTAAAATATGGCAGGAAGTTCTTCTCTGTATAGCAGCAACAAAGTACAAGGTGAACTGACTTGGTAACCCTGGTAGTAAACATGCAGACAAAAACCATTTAAACTCCTTTAACTCCTCTAGAACTATCATGCATAAGATCCATGATACAATCACCTTTGCTCTTGGGACACAGCACAGGCTATTACTTATTTTTAATAAAGAGTCCACAAAACTGAATTTTGAAAGAACTGATACAGGGATCTATAATGCAAAGCAAGTTATACAAAGTGCAATCTTATTGAAGAGAAAGCAATATCCATCTGCCCTTCATTTTCTGAGAAACTACAATAGAATCATATTATTCTTTTAAGTTATCACTTTTATAATAACCGAGTAATGTCAAAAAGGGAATCTCCTCCCCATAAACAATAGGACAAAATGGAATAGAGGAAATAGCACTAGTTTAGAATTAGAAATTGCAAGGTTTAACTTGGTGCATGCATTTATGCCTGGAGATGAAAATGAAATCACCTTTCCTCTTGAGCCTGAGACAAGCCTATGAAACTTGGACATGTTTGTAGATGCTGATGGGAATTTGAACTTCTATTTGCCCAGATTCACATTAAACACTTAGGAAAGTGTTACCAGCAGGTAGCCTTCAGAGAGTGCAAAGTTAAAATGTTCAAAACTAGTGGTGGAGGAGCTTCAAGATTATAGAAAATTCTTACGAATAGCCTTCAAACCAGGTGTGAATCCCAATGGTGAAAGTTTACCTCCGCTGGTTTTCACCTTCATTGTCACCTCCAAGTTTTTCACTAATGCTTCTTATTTAAGAAATAAACAAGCTCTCCATAAGGGCATGTTCAGATTTTTTTTCCAATCACATTTTTGGCTCATAATGTCAGGCATGCAGAGACTAAGTATATTTACTTTAAAATAATGCATGGGTTACTACGTCTTACATCAGAGAATTGGGTTCAGTCTGTATTAAAACATATAAAAATATATTGGTTTTACTATGCAAGTTTTTCAGTTCTACTTTCTTCAGTGATCAAATAAATAGTTCAACTTATGATTATATTGGAAAACAATCAGTAGGTGAATGTTTGTGATAGACAAGATTACATTGCACAGATATTGAGTTCATAAAATCATGTTTCTAAATATTCCTTTAGTCAAAAACATCCATAATAGTGATTATCTCTGTGCCAGTGCTTGGAGGAAAAAAATAGTTAAAGTCATGAACATGAAAACAATATTGCTAAACTTTTCATATTTTATAGCATATATTCATTCATTCATTTAATACTCAAGTTTTTGGAGGGGTTATAGATTAACCGCAAAGTTGACAGGAAGGTTCAGTGATTGAAAGACTTCTAAAGTCAACGTTTTGCAATAAATGAGTGGCATATTTCTGAAATGTAATTTCTTTGGGGATCTGAGCTGTTTTCTAATTGAAAATATTTGTGATTTAGGAATAATGCCTATAGGTTTTAAACTCAAACCTGAATACATGCTCAAATCTAAATTTTCTTTCTCTTTCTACTTTGTGAGTTTATGTGAAAAGTCGTGTAGTTCATTACATTCAACAAATTATTCTTTTAGATGTTTGGGAAATGACTGAATAGATAAATATACTTGAAATATGGTGGGGAGGGGCAGGAAATCACAGAATTTTCTTTGTCATGATTTCTTCCAGCATTGCACAAGTTTCAGGGAAGGGGTTTCAAGGTTAAAGAGACAAAATATTTGAAGGCTCTCAAGTCTCTCAGCCGTAACACTTATTCATTGTGAGATCTTCAGCAAATCAGTGATCCTGTAGAGAATACTTGCTTTGCCTCTACTCCCTCCGCCCTCTGCCCTTCCATGAAGTCCGTAGGGAGAACTCTCCATGCAGGCTCCTTAGACAAGGCTGATTCACCTTGGGGTGAACATACACCCCAGACCTGCTGGTTAGAATTAGGAGTTTAGAAATATAGTCAAGGAAAAGAGTAGTCTTTCTGGTGGCAAGGCTGTCAGTGTCCTTAGGCCTAGAACAAATACTCTAAAAGAGTGAGTCCACGTGTAACCAGTCACAGGAATGACAGAGATGGGTTGAACCATCCTCAAGCCCAGCCATCTACTCACCCTTTGTAGCATTTCATCCTTGACCTTCCCAAGTCATCTCCATCTTATTTAACCACAAACAAGAGAATGTCTCTGTTTACTAAAGTTATTTGTGCTTTGTTTCTAACATTTGGTAAAGAAAGATTCCTGAGATATTCTCAGAGCCCATTATCCATTTTGTGACATGCAATGTTACCAAGATGGATGAATTGGTCAAATACCATGGGAAGCACAGAGTATGGCACCTAATTCTCACCAGTGCCAACTTCTCTATCATTCTCTACTCTTGTATTTTCTCCAGTAAAATATAGCCTCAAACTAATCTGCTTATTACCAATTGTTGAGGGCCACAGCCAAGTCGGGATGACGCATGGCATTTTTGCCAGAAGTAGTGGTTGAGAGGTGACGCTAGCGAGCCATTAAGAGGATGATTTTTGAGTTCTGGCGGAGTTCTCGTTGAGTTCCGCTTGAGCTCTCACGGAGATTCCCAGAGAGTTCCCATTGGTTGGGGAAGTGCCGGAGGAGGGACATTTCCGGTTGCTGGTTCCTGGAGGAGCCGCGTGGCGTTCGGGGGAGTTCCCAGGAGCGTGTGTGGAGTGTGCTGGTGGAATTCAGAAATAAAGTTTGTTCCTGCTTCAGTGGCTCATGATTTGTGCCCAGCCAGACTGCGGCAATCAATTGAAACAAAAATCTCAAAGTCAGGAATAAGGAAATATAAATAGCATTTGTTGTATCATAAATGAGAGACTTTTAGAGAGCCATTGTTTTAAACTAAGGACATAGCTTTCTAGATGTGTGACATGGGGCAATTCGCTTAGCAGTTCTATGTGTGTGTCTCTGTTCTCTCATGCATGAAGAAATAAGACCAGTTCTTACTTTACATGGCTACCATGAGATGCAATCAGAGAGCAAACACGGAAAATGTTCAGTGGTCTCACCTCCTCATCTTCCTGAAGCCATCACCTCCTCACATGTGTGTGATGCCAGCTGTGATTTGAAGTTTATGACATAATTTCATACATGATTCATGTTGTCCAATATGAAGTCCTTATAATGTATGTTCATATGACACAATAACCAATCACTGAGAAGAGCAGACAAATGAAAAGATCTGATTCTTCTCTGTACAATTTTAATGATAGCAAAAAAAGAAGGAATCTAATCCTTTGGTAGCATGGAGCTTCCACACCTGAAAAGAATCAACACATTATTTTCTGCTTCCATTCATTCTGATTTCCTTTTCAAAATGTGAACTTGAGTTGTATAAGGAAATAGGGCAACTGGATTAGACAGTGGTGTCTTTTGCAAAATGAATAACACAAAGAAGTTTATTACCCTAACGCAGAACAACGAGGTGAATGAGATTTTCAGTTTGGGACAATGTACTTAATTTGAAGTGTCCATGTGACAATGAGATGCCACAGTGAACATGACTGGACCAAGGACACAGGTTTGATCTGGTGATGTGGATTTGGGGCAGAGTATAGGTGACTGCCCTAGGAAGAAAATATAGGGTCTAAGAGCAGAAGTCTTGGACAGACCCTGAGGGACATTGATTTAAAAATAAAGAGAAGGAGGAGGACTTTCAGAAGAGTGGGGCTGAGGGTAGCTCAGCAGAGGAATGCTTGTCTAGCATATGTGAGGCTCTTGGATCCATTCAGACAGTGGAGACACATGTCTTCTAATTTCACACACACACACACACACACACACACACACACACAAATTTAGTTAGTTGCTTTATAAAATGATAGTACTAATTGTTAAGGCCACAAACATTGTTTCCCAATTACCAGTCTTGTAATGTCCTTTTCATAATGATGTCTAAACGTGTTTCTATTTTACTACTTCATTTCAGGGATCCACACATGGTATTCACCCTTCAAGAAGTTCTCCCATCTTGTTTTATCTCATCTTCTCTGGCCACAGTGACTTTCACTGTTCCTCCATAATAAACTTTATACTTTTAGCCTATATAACTCAAATATGGTTCTTTTTAAAAGCAAAGACTTCCCTAAGACATAGGAAAATATTTGAGTATAGACCATGACTACTATAACATGTTGTTTCCAACATTAATATTTTCTCTGCATATGGTTTCATTTTCTTTTAGTGTAGATCAAGTATCCTCATGTTGGATAGAAATAAAGTTCAATTTCAATTTCCAAATGTCACACAATAATTTTTCACCTAAGTTGAAACAGAATGACTTAGAGGAAAAGGGTATCAGAGCATAAATATAATCAATATTTGATTAATATTTAATAATAATTTGAATATGATCATGTCCTAAACATTGAATAAGTAAGGACAGAAAAAAATCAAATTTAAAAATAAGAATACATATGTATTTTTCTATTCAAGCACCATTATAATCATTTTACATGCTGATATTTATATTCCTCAATCATAATGTTAATTAGGTACAAAACAGTTAATACAGTGCACTCATTATTATTTGTAAAATTATGTTCCTATTATTGAACAGTTAGTTTGTATTAATGTAGCCAATATAAATTATCATGTAATGGCCAATTTTATCTTTATTGAATTACTAGAAAACTTCATTAAACACTCATTAAGCGAAATATGGTCAGAAGTAGCTGAAATGCGTTTAGTTGTTTTCCTGTTCCTTCTGGTGAACAGCGGGTTGCAGGACCCTGGTATTCTCAGATGCTGCCGCAATGTTTGTTTCCGCATCTCCGTGCTGCCAGCTTTGACTTTAAAGGTGATAGATTTCATTCAGAGAACAAATTATGGCATCATAAAGGAATTTTGACACATAGCTGATGAATCCTGTTTTTCTTAGGCTGGACAAAATGATTTATATAGTCAAAGGACATCACTGAACAGAAGGATCTAAAAGCTGCTGGAATTGATAAATAATTTGTGTGTTACATTTTTGCAGCTGTTTCAAAACACACACACACACACACACACACAAATGAAGAAATAAATTCTTGAAACTCCAGAATCAAAATCTAAGTTCTCAGCTGATGCTGCTCTGCAGTAGTGGTCGGGGAGGGGCTCAAAGGACAGTTGATCTCCAGACCCTCCATATCTTGTTAAGAGCACATTCTAGGGAGCCGTGCTGAATTCTGTGGCACATGAAAGCTGTGTGACTATGACCATGTTGCTGAATTATTTCTGAGCTTCAATTTGTTGATGTGTAAACAGGAGCAACAATCATTTCTAGAGGCAGTATTTGAAATATTGATGACTCGTACAGCACAGACGTGGCCCCTCGTGAAGATCACCAACCAGAGCTCCTACAGGTAGTCGGAGTCTCCATGTGGACCAAGTATTCTGTCTTATTTGCAGAATTGTGGGGAGCTTGAAGAATGCCCAGGGGGAAAGCACTGCTGAAAGGGCTGGGGGTGGGGAGGGGGGGCCAGACATTAGGCAATAACAGTTTCCATTTGTAATGGAAACAATTTTGTACAACCTATAGGTATACTCCAGTGAGCACAGCCGCCCATCAGCCCTTCTGCATAATATATCCAGGGGGATCCAATAAGCAAATGCATTTAAAGCATTTTATTTTATTTTTTTTTTTGTAATATGGTAAGAATTTGATAGATATTCATACTAGCATTGGAAAATTTAATCAATTTCTCTATCATAACTCACATTAAATAGACTACCAAGATATAAATGCTTTGAGGTAAAAGTAGAAGAAGTTAATATATAAGGCAATAGCAGAAAGAGATCTTTTGCATAAAGTATTTTGTCTTTTCCTACAACAAACTTTTGAGGAATTGCAGTCCATCCACAAGCAGTGATTTTAGGTGGGGCTACCAACCACACCGCCCAGCTGTGCGTGCCAAAAACTGGACACAGGGCAACTCCTGGTCAATGCATACTTGAGGGAATTTTACCCTGGGTGAAGCTCTGCAGAACATTGTTTAAATACCTACTCTCACAATGATGTCATTTTCCCTCTATTAATAAATACTGTTGAAACAGTTCCAATAGAAGTCATCATAGGTTTCAATGTCTTATTTATGAAGCGAATCTAAAGTTTAAGTTAAAAAGTAAGAGTCACAACTAGATGTGATAATTCTAGAGGAGAGAGGAAGTAAAGGAAGAGTGGATTCCCATTACTAAACACAAGGATGTCTATGGCTGTATTATTCAAAGCAGTATGGTATTCATAAGGTGATGAATGTATATATACAGATAGAGCCTACAAACTGAACTCAATCTTTGGCAGGGATTTAGAATCTGCTAGAAATACCTTTACATATCAATAGAGAAAAGACAGACTGTGCCATTTTTTTTCATATATAATGTTTGCATCAGTGTTCGCCATATAGAAAAATGATATAACTAACTCTTACTATACTGCAACATCAACTCTATATGCATTAAACACTCACTCATAAATACATACACATTGGAGAAATTGTTGAACATCTGTAAGATACAGTCAAGCCATGGGCTTCTTAGTGTGGAGAGTAGGTCAGCCGGAGGAGACAGGCCTGGACCACCTGGTGTGTGTACTGAGAAGCCACTTGACCCCAGTCAGGATCTGCATGCTTGCTGAGGAACTGAATGTGCTGGGCCTATCCTCATAGCTGCCCTGGGGACCAATGATATAGCCACCACAATCAGAAAATTCTCATCCTTCTGGAATGTTCTTCCAGCGCTCCCTATTGAGAATGTCTAACACTTTGTTCACTGTAAAGGCAAAATGCTGGAAAGAATTCCGCTTTGTATTTGGCAGGTAAATATGGAGCAAGGACAGAAATTTATAATGGAAGTAGAATTAATTTAACTGTGGGTCTGTCTGTGGGCTCAATGAGTGCAGTTCTAGGGTGTCCTCAATTCCATAGTTGAGGTTTGCCTAGTTCTGAGATGATCAAGATGACCTTGACTGGAGTGAATCAGCCGTCTATCTGGACTCTCATTTTCCAGCTTACTCATTCATGTATCGTATGTTGCTACAGAACAAGAAAGCAAGCAGGCACATACCCAGTGCTTGTGTTGAGGTTTGGAATGGGCACACCACTGCTTGTAATGTATTCTGTTAACCAGCACGAAGCACAAGACAGGCCAAAGTCAAGGGATAGGAAATGGATTCTGCCTTTTATGACAGGAACTATCAAGTGGTAAAAAGCATGGCTCCAGGCAGGAGTGAGTAACTTGAGCCATTTATGTGATCAATGTATCATATCATTATTGCTCTAGTTTGCACAGCTACAAATTCCAAGAGCTGATTTCAGAATTCATGGTTGCCCTGGGTCTTCCTTGTATTGCTTTCTTCTTCCTATGCAGGGCTACCATGACTAACAGATGATCACTTCTCTTGGCGGAAAAAAAAAATAAGAGTTTTCAAGAAGATAGGGGTAAATTCTCCCTTCTTCAGAGGTTCAGTGTTTGTTTAAGTTAGATGCCTAGAGACCATTGAAAGCTACCTCAATCCAAAGTCATGATTTAATGTGTCCTGGCCCACCCAGATGATGAACATGGGCTACTCGTGCAATGCCCCCGAAGCTGGTTGTGGATGTAACGTCTTAGGAATAATGATTTTATCTTCATTTCCTGTTTGCTTCCCTTAGTTTGCTCAACATTATGGCCACCTTATTTATATTAGCCTCGGGGAACATTGTTTAATTCAGATTTCCCTTTATCCTGAGGGTGAAGTCATTGAAATCTCAGTAAAAGTATTTCCTATGGGTTTTGTATATGATATTCTGCACAATTTCAGGGGCCACAATTTGCACTGCAATGTAGCAGAATGCCTGCCCACCTCCTGCCCCCACATTTGGGGATTTACAGTACAACTTGACCACCTGTTCAAATATGCTTCGCAGCCCTAGTCTCCGTTGAATGTGGGAAGTGTGGCTATATGAGTGTCTTCATTGAACAGTTATTATGCTGAAAATCTATCATAACACCAGAACCTTATTTGCAAATGCCCTCAAAGTGTCATTGATGCTGAAATAATCTGTGACATACCTGAGTCCAAACATTTCCCTAATATTTGACCTGGAAGTTTTTTGCAGTCATTTTAGCTCTTCAAATCCTTTGTGGTAATTAATTATTTCATCTGGTCTACTTAATTGTATTTAGTGAGAAACTCAATTTATATAATTGGGGCCCTTTGGTCTATTCTTCTAAAAATCACTCTTGACAGCTCCGTGAAGGTGCAAAAGAGTCAAGGGTGTAAGTAGGAAGGCAAGCAGAGCTTTCCACAATAAATCAAGAAGAACCTGGACTGAGGCAGCAGGGACACAGGTGGCGATAACTTATTCCTTATCGGGAGATGAGTTCAGAAAAATGCTCCTGTGAATTCTGCGTATCCTAGCGAGTGTCTGAATGATGATTTTTGTACCTTCAAGGTTGTGGACCTGGGCTGTAACTTGATCTATACCACCAGATGAAAGATAAATTCTTCGTGGTGTACTCAAGCATATCTGAATACAAATGGCTTTCCATATCGAGTGTGATTAACGTTGTATCTACATGCTTTAGAGTGTTATTTACAGGGAGAAAAGTGATGGATGAAATCACGCATTTTGATCCATCATGTTAAATCATCAGAGTTGTAATGTCATCTGTCTAATTTGACTGACATAGATATAAAGTTATAAGTAAATAAGCACAATGAATTTGGTTTTTCTTTTTGTGTTTTTTTCTTTCTGTGAAAATGATGCATTGACATAGTAAGTTCTCATTTTTATTTAAATATTGATTAGAGCTCATCATTACTATTTACACTTTTATAAATATGCTGTTGCAATACCTTCAGACAGAGAACTCTGATTCCTGCTTCTTCCACTACAAGTACTGGCAGTTTTCAAGAAATACCCTTGCTTACACAGTCTGTCAATGTTAATTATAGAAATGTAAATGAATTTGATTGATATATAACAATTAACACATCATGCAAATAGTTTCATTATTAGGGGCCATAGATAGGTTTTCACATTTGAAATTAATGCATAACAAATTTTGTATTTTGCCTTTCACCACTTATTATATCAAACCCTTGAGTTATTGTACCACAGCAATGTTTCAAAGGTGCTACATCATATTTTAATTACCAAATTAAATAATGAAAAACTATTCCGTAGAGTTAATGTACCAGCTCTACAATTGTTCCTCATTTGGATAATGAGAAATGTAATTTCTGAATGACCTGAATGAGTTCACAGCTAGTTTAGGCAGGAACAGAGGTAGAACCATCTCCTAATTTACCAGTGAGGTAGTTCTCTTACTGGATCAAGCCACAGGAAATTGATGCAAGTGTAGGTTTAGAAGCATGTAGAAAATACATTTTAAAGTATCTCAATGGCCTTAGATTGGAAGCCAAAATAAGCTTGATTAGTAAATTTCTAAAGATTTATCTCACCAGTTGATAAATATTCTTTTATTTTTCTTTTTAAACATGTAAATATATTCTAAAATCTTGAAGTTCACTTGAGAATGATTCACCATTCCGAGCGGCACAGGACAGTCATTTTAAATACATTATTCCTCATCGTGTGTGGAATTCAGAAGCCATCTCCAAGGGCTGAGGGATAACGTGATGGAGAACCCTTGACCTCGCGTGTGACCTGCACCAGCTTCCACGGAAAGCTTTTCTGGGCCACAGAGCAGATGGCCAGTCTGACCTGGTGACCCTCTCCATCTGTTTGAACGAATTAGATCCCCATCCGAGAGCAATTAGAGGCCATATTAATACCCTGGCAGGGGCTGTTAACCACTGGGTGGGTGGTCTGCTGACTGGGTATGAACAATGTCCGTGTCAGTTAGGCACATAAAATGGACATTCCCAAATAAACTAGAGGCACTCACGAGATTATAATTCTAAAAGGTGTTAAAAAGGGCTTTGTTTTGGTTTTCACTTAAAATTGAACCCAGGCTGTATGGAGAGTTCTCTAATAGAAACTGCAGAAAAATGCACCTCGTTTGTCTCTTACTTTTCTCATTCTATCACTACTTTAACTGAGTCATGTGTTTTCATTGAAAATTTTAGATTTTCCTCCAGAAACTAATTGTGCTGAAAGGGTTGATACATGATAGAGACAATGCTAAAGACAACTAACTCTAAAATCCTTTGATAGAATATTACATGGACCACAAAATCATTTTCATTTACTTTGAAGAGTATGTTCATTCATAAGACCTGGGACTAATATTGGTATCTCCATTATTCACAGGAATTTGGGGAAATTAAATTTTCTACCTTACCTACATATGGAATTTTGCTATTTTGTATTTTCAAAGCAATTTTACCTCATGAGGCCTCACTAAATCTTCAGGAACATTATTTCTTTCATTTCTTTAAGAACAAATGGTTATGATACAATGGGACCCAGGAAGGTACCATGAGGTCATTGTATAATAATATAATAACGTTTACTGCTTTGGTTTATTAAGGTTTTTCACTCTACCACACATTATTACTGCTTCCATGAAAGTAATATTGTGCATGTACAAGAGTAAACTATAGTCTGGGCTCCTTGTTGACAAAATGGCTAATTCAATGAGTCCTTTCCAAACACTTTTTTCATGATCTAAAACATCCAAACAGGACACTGTCACAGAAACATCTGCACATTTCTCTTCATTTATGCCTATGTGGGGTTATCTCACTAATCCCACATTAGTAAGTCACAGTATTTTGGCCAGGGTAAGAAGATGACTCCTGATCGGCCCAGCCCAAATATAACAGAGGACAGACTTATGACAAGATCGTTTTCAAAACTCACTCATGTCTTCTGTATATTTTGTCATTTGTAGCATTAAAGTTAAATTTATCTACACTACTGAAATATTTAGTTATAGGAATCAAAACTATATCATGTAGGAAAACAAATTGATCAATAACCGACATTCTTGAAATAGACCCATATAAATACAGTCAGCTAATCTTGGACAAAAGAGCAAAGGCATTATATTGAATCAAAACTAGTCTTCTTAATCAAAGGTGCTGGAGCAACTGCACATTCTCATGCAAAAATAAATAAACAGATAAATCTAGATACAGATCTTATGCTCTTCACAAAAATTAGTTCAAATTGGGTCATAGAACTAAATGTAAAATGCAAACCCACCAAATTCTTAAAAAGTAATGTAGGAGAAAATCTAGATGACCCTGGATATGGTGATGCTTTATTTAGATACAATATGATGCATTGAAGGCAAAAGTTGATAAACTGGACTTTGTTGAAATTAAGAACTTCTGCTCTGTGCAAGGCACTACCGAGAAAATCAGGAGACAAGACACAGATTGGGGTAAAGTTTTCTCAGAAAAATCTGAGAAAGAACTTTTATTCTTAATATACAAAGAACCCCAAAAACTCAAGAGAAATAAGCAGCCTGATTAAAACTGGACCAAGACCTAAACATAAACCTTAAAAAAGATATATAGATGTCAACTAAAAATATGAAAATATTCTGAATATCCTGTATTATTAGAGAACTGTAAGTTAAAAAAGTGATGCAATATCACTATATAGCTGTTAGAATGGCCATAATGCAACACATTCTTGACAAATGTTGGCAGGGACATTGAATAGAGGGAACACTCATTCATGGTTCATAGGAAGGAGAAGTGATGTAGCCAACCTGTAAGACAGCTTGGCACTTTCTTACAAAACTGAACAAACTCTTATCATACAATCCAGCAATTTTGCTCTCTGATGTTTATCCAAATAACTTGAAAACATAGCTATACAAAAGCTTGCATAGGATTTAAAAAATAATTCTTTATTCATAACTGGCAAAACCTGAAAACACCCAAGATGTCCTGAGTAAATGAATTAGAGTGTGCTACATCTGCACAGTGGGATAAAATTCTGTTCTAAAAAGAGAGGGCCTATCAAGCCAAGTGAGGATGTGGAGAAAACTTAAATGAATATCACTAACTGAAAGATGTCAATTTGAAAACACCTACATACTATATTATTCCAAGCATAAAACATTTGGAAAAAGCAAAACTACAGAAGAAAAAAAATAGCAATCACTATTTGCCTAGGAGTTAGGAGAGAGGAAGAGAAAAACAGGTGGATATGAATAGCAGAGCTGTTGAGGGGCGTGAAGCCCCTCTGTGTGACCATACATGGTGTATCCATGTTCTTGTGCATCTGTTGGAATCCACAGAATGGGCACTGCTGAGACCCATCCTCATGTAAGCCATAGACCCTGGATGACAATAGCAGTTCACCAGCTGTAACAAATGTACCACATGGGGATTGAGAGGATATAATGTAAATCTCTGTAACTTCTGCTCAATTGTACTGTGAACCTAAAGTCACTCTAAAAATGATGTCTGTGAAGAAACTAGATGTTGATGCCCATACCCTCCACCACAACAAACAAAATAACAGCCACAAACAACAGAATGTTTTCTGTAGGGTGTGTGTGTGTGTGTGTGTGTGTGTGTGTGTGTGTGTTGCAGGACCAAAGATTGAACTCAGGTCTCAGACATGCTACACAAGCATTCTACCTCTCAGCAGTTTCTGTTTTTAAATTTCATTTTGCAACAAGGTCTCACTAAACTGTCCAGGTTGGCCTCCAACTTGTGATTCTCCCACTTCAGCCTCCCAGGGAGCTGTGGTTACTCTTTATCAAAACAGGGAATGACCTTTCTGAGTTCCTATCAAAGCTGAGTGCTGAGTTGTCCAAGTGCTTATTCTGAATGCACTGAGATTATCATATGCTTTTCTTTCATTGTTTCTTCAACATACTGAATTATATTGATTTTGTGCTTTAAACCAATGTGAATTATTGTAATAAACTCTATTTGTTCATGAAAAAAAAAACATTAACTTCACATATTCAATTTGGTGATATGTGACAACTACACTACCTTCTATATCTTATTTTAGGCTGTATTAAAAAACGAGCCTATACATATATATAAGACATTCAAAAACATACAGGATGAAAAAAAAAAAAAGCAGGATCCCTTCTCAAGCTGAACCAACCTCCAGGCCATACATGTTTTACAATAATATGTGTATGCTATTTTAATTATTACCTTTCAATGTTTTCTGTCATGATGGAGAAAATGTTTCCCATATATATGGTCCCACTCTGAAAATTCAAAGAGCATACTTACACCTACAGTTCTATCATACTGCACACACAACATCCCAGGAACCTGCAATAAACAAAATGAGCACAGTAGTTCAACCCAATCTCTTAACTACCAAACTTGGGCTCTTACTTTCCATCACCAGGTTGGATATGTTCATTCTATCTTATAATTTTAGTTAAGTCTTTTATAGTTTATTATATATTCATTCTAAAAGTTGAAAAGCAATACAGTGTAATATTTAGAAATTACTAGTGATCCTCCCTCTCCTATTTATCAGCTGTAGGGAATTGCCAGATCTCAGAGGGAACTTTTGGCCATCTTCTGCACAGAACACAATTCCTACTTTACCACCACATACCCGATCTTAAGAAGAAACATGGCATCTCAAATTGAAACAACAATTCCAATACCACTGATATGCTAACGTTGTCTGATAATAGCATATGATGGCAACGTGTGAAGAAAACAAAACTTTATTCATGATCTGGAATTTGCATAGTTGGAGTTACTTAAGAGAGAAGTGTTTGGGTCATTTCCTACGTCTTAGTGTTGTCTCTGCTTCACAGACAATCACAGTAGACATACATACCTACTCAAGGATAGTTTTAAAGGGATGTTCATTGCAGCATTGTCTCTAAACACATTTAAAAACACCCTAAACATTTGTTAAGTGTGGGAATATAGAATGCAGAATATTTGTACAGGGAAATAATATATGTCAGATAAAAGGAGCACACTAGTTCTTTTATTCTCTTAATATGCACATTTAGAGGATTGCAAAACTTGTTGAATTAACAAAATCAAAATCCATGAATGATAGTTTATGAATTTAAACATCTGTAGGCTGAAATAAGTGGAATTAATATTGATTGTGGTTTCACTGTGTTCTAGGTGCTTTTCATGGGGCTCTGTTTGGACTTGGTGTTTATAAAAGGCTTACAGTGTGTATGGTGGCAGTGTGAATCCCCACTTTGGAAATGAGGACACATACTCAGAGTTTAAGAAACAGTTTTAATTTTTTATGGTGGGTCAATAAATCAATCCTCTTACACCCTCCTCTAATATTCCTCAAACAACCCCGGGATCATCGTGAATGTGAGTGTGTGTCAGGGGCGTGTCCATACTTGCTCAGGTATGTGGGTTAAATACAGAAATTTAGTGAGCACTTCTATGTGAGAACAAAGAAATAGAATGGGGGACAGTCGACTATAGTGACTGTAATGCTAGCTCTATTATAATATTTAATTTTTTTTAAAAAGAAAGTAACTGGAAAGTATCATCAAATTTAAACACTACATGACTAATATAACCAAGTAATATATTCAAATTATCTCCTTGAATAATTACCACAATTAGTACTCAAACCCATACAAGCTATGAATTAGAGCATATGATCTAATAGATATCAGCTTCTTCTTTTCTATAGGTGTATGACATGAATCCCCAAGACAATAGCTAAGTAACACTCCAGATTTTATCAGTGTTTGTATCTGAGAGCTAGCATTGACCTTTTATTTTCTTTTGCTGGTTTAATGATGAATGCATACTTGAAAAACATCAACATATTGCCAATGGAACAAAACAAAAGGCATTTGTGTCTTTCAGATGGAAATAAACAAAGGAACTCTTAATTTTTCTCTATGCAAATGCATGCATTAAGAAAAATAAAACATCCTTCCCGGCCTCATTGCCAGCAGATCGTGAGACTCACTCATACATCTGTTATGGCATTCTAAATCAAGTTGCAGCAATATTCCTGTTGTTTTTAATATGCTGTGAGCAGTTTTCTGGGTAAGATCGAGTTAGAGCAGCTGGTTGTCTGAGGAATTCAACCTATGCAATTTAACATTTACTGAGCACTGTCTTTGGTGTTATTAAAGAAATCAAATATGAATACAGCACAGTCCTTATATTTTTGGAGCTCAGAATCAATGAAAGTACTCTTATGAGCACATGCATAATTGTGAGTCCACTGTGGTGGCAGAAGCGCCATCCCACTTCTCTAGGCTATAGAGAAGTGGATTTCCCTTCTGTCATTCTAAATAGTACTTGCAGATGTTTTCATTTCAACTGAAATTTGAAGGTTGTATAAGGTCTGAGTCACAGAGAAGGAGATAACTTTCTAGACAGAGGACATCTCCATGCACATTTATTTATTGAATTTTATTACTAATTTTATGATTAGTAATAGTAAAAAAAGGCTATGCCTACCACATATTTTGCATACATTATTTATTACCATGACTATAACTACTGGCTAACACTTATTGAGTGATTGAGATGTGCCAGAACTGGATGAAGAAGTGTCCATTTTGGTTAATTTAATACTCCAAAGGAAAGTATATACAATTATCTCCTTTTTACAAAAGAGGAAACTGAGGTTTGAAAATATTAATACTTTCAAGTGATATATTTGGGCTTCAAATCCAAGTCTGCTTATTTAAAGACTGGGCTCAGACTAACTCTACCATCCAAAGAAACTGATAAGAATTAGCTGAGATTCTACATCAAGGACAGTCTGGTTCTAGAGACTTTATCTTTCTCCTTGTTATATGACCTCAACACAGTGGTAAAACATAGGGAGATGCAGGCATTTGCCTGGAAGAGTGTAGGTAATATCCCACGGAGAGTGCATTAAAATTCCAAAGCTACATGAAAAGGGAATAAAGTGCTTTATCACCGGACACTGGGAATTTCCAGGTAAATGTCCCACTGATGCCACAACTTTTAAATTTCTCTCACCATCTCCCTGAATCCTTCCCCATGATATTTACCAGGTAGTATTACCTATGTGCTCATACATGCCAGAACATGGAAGCCATTCATGTGTCTTTTCTTTGCTCATTTTCTATACCTAGGTGCTGTCCAAATGGTACTGCCTTTATTTTCTAAATATATATATATTAGGTCTTTCTCCTCTGTCATTTGGTTGCCACCCAACTGAACAAAATCAAGCCCTTACTATTATTTGTCTAGAGCCTCCTAAACAGACTCTTGCTTCTCTGCATTTTTCTTTTAATATGTTATCAAAACCCTTGCTGGGGCTGCTTTGCTAAAACCAAGTTGTCCCGTTAGTGGTTAAAGCCTTCAATCTTTAATTCATCATGAAAATCCCTCACAATCTTCCCTTGGGCTACTTTATGGCATTGCAAATAGGGGTCAAGCTTCTGTAATTGGATTGAAAATGCTTCAATCCTGACTCTGTTAGTTGTTGGTGTGTGACCTTGAGCAATTTATTTAACCTCTAAGTGTTTATTTCTCACCTCTGAAATGATGATATTGCTACTTCATTTAAAGGATTATTGCATGGATTAATGAATTAATACATGTAAAATACATGAATGCCAGTAACTACAATTAAATATTTGTTATCATTATTATTCTAATGCGCACATTCTCATCCCTATGCTTTGGACATGCCATACTCCTTCAGGCTGCTGGGCCTGTGCCCACAGTGCTCACTCTCCATGAAATGTCTTTCTTGTGTAGTTGGCAAAATCTTCTGATTCTTTAGAACTCACTTTCAATATGCCTTTCCTGTTTCCCTTATTATTAATGGTTAATAACAGTGTTGTGTTTAGATATAATTTATACCCCCAAAACTAATATGAGACAATGCAAGAATTTTCAGAGATAAAAGGATTAGATTTTGAGAGTTGTAACCTAATCCATGAGTTATTCCACTAACATGAGTTAACTGTGTATTAACTATAGGCAGGTAGGATGTGGCTGGAGGAGCTTAGTTACTAGGGTCATGTCTTTCCAGTTTATATTTTGTCCTTAGTGTACAGAGCTTGCTGCTTCCTGATTGCCGTGTCCTAAACTGCTTTCCTCCTCTGTACCCTTCTGCCATGATGTTCTTCTCATGTTGGGCTCAGAGCTATTGAGTCAATGGACCATCAGCAAAAATAAGCTTTTTCTCTTTTACTTTGTTCTTGTCAGTTCTTTTGTTCAAGGTGATGAAAGATCTGACTACAACAGCTTGGTACTGGGCTGAGAAGTCTTTGGAGGTAGTTTGTGGGGGGGAGGAACTCAGCAAAGCTTAGAGACGTAAGCTAAAAGTTTAGAATGTTATAAGCAGAACTTAGTGAGTGTGTGCTCAAAAGACCAGAATGCCAACAGGATGGTGAACAGTGAAGACTGGGCTCATGAAGTTTCAAAGGGGAAAGAGGACTCCATTAGAAATTGGACTAAAAGCTATTTATATTCTGTTCTGGCAAATAAGTTGTCTAAATTTTTCTCATATTCATGATATTTTTTTGTGAGGTAGAATTTAAAGATTATGGGAAAATTAATCCAGTGGAGAAAAATTTAAAGCAACACAGCATTCACGTAGTGGCATGAATATTGCTGACTCTTTTTAACCAAGTTTACCATGACAATGAGGAACAGAAAGCAAAGCAAAAAGATTTGAAAAACTTAAAGCGTGGCCAGAAAATTGCAAGTAAATCTGAAGTTAAGGAGGGTGTGTTTGTTACACATTACAGTCACTAAAAAAATGCAAAGTACTTTATTCAGAGACAATAGGAAAGATGGCTTGAGAGTGCATCTCAGAAATTGGCAAGACTGCACCCATCTAGGCTCAAATCTCAGAGTGAAATGTAAAAAATTCCTTTGAGAAGAAACCAGTGTGGCACCCTGCTTGCACAGGAGCACCTAATCAGACAAGAAAGTCATTTCTCTGTGCTCAGTCATCCACACACTTGGATGCTGCCAAAGGTGGCCCAAGGAGATTTCATTACTGCTCAAGATGGCAACTGACCTTGGTGGCAACCATGGGGTGCTGGTTCTGCAGGACTGCAAGCTTCTGAAGTTAGGGGGTCATGGAAGTTTCCACCAAGGTTTCAAAGGAAGCCCTGGGAGGCCAGGTAAAGTGGAGCAGGGTAGGAATCCCTGAGGGCAGACCGTGAAAGGGAGATATTTCAATATGTGAGAAGGAACCCAAAGTGGCAGTAGAGACCTGTGAGATTAAGAAATGCCAGCAATGTGGAACATCTGCTGAGGATAGTTGTAGAAACTGAGCAGAAACAGAAACAGCAAAGAGGAAGACCAGGTGGTCTATGATGAGCAAAGCCATAGGGACAGAGCTACACAGTTCTTTGAGAAAAGGTCATGATACCATTTGCTGTAGATGCTGGATGTGGAGCTACAGGACTTGTTTGCCCAGTGTATTTTTGTCTTGCTTTTGTTCCATCTCTTCTTTGTATGTTTCTATATCACTATCTTTTTGGAATGGCAATGTTCACTCTATGCTATTATTGCATGTTGGATATATGCAACTTGCTTTAGGTCTTTAGAGGAAAAACATCCATGAGTTTATCTTGAGTCTCAAGATGAGATTTTAAACTTGCACTTTTGAGGAATACTGTAACTGTTAAGACTACAGGAACTCTTGGAAATGCACTAAATGCATTTTGCATTGGGAGATGGTTATCAGTTTTGGGGAGCGAGGGGTAGAATATTATGAGGTGTTCCCCCAAAGCTCATGAGTGAGATATTGCAAGAATTTTCAAAGGTAAAATGCTTTTACCAAATCAGCGGATTAATTCACTGGTATGGATTATCAGGGCTGTAACTATAGGCAGGTAGGGTGTGGTTGTAGGAGGCAGGTCCTCAGAGCAGGGGCATGTCTTTTGGTTTTATATTGTTATTCTGGTGAGTACAGTGCTCTCTTTGCTTCTGATTGCTATGTCTTAAGCTACTTTCCTATTCCACACCCCCCTCTTGGTTTTTCTTTTTGGGGTTTGGGGTGGCTACCAAGGATTGAACTCAGGGGCACTTGACCACTGAGCCACATTCCCAGCCCTATTTTGTATTTTATTTAGAGACAGGGTCTCACTGAGTTGCTTAGCACCTTGCTTTTGTTGAGGCTGGCTTTGAACTCACAATCCTCCTGCCTCAGCCTCCTGAGCCACTGAGGTTTTAGGCATGCACCACAGCACCTGGCTCCACACCATTTTTCTATGATATTCTGCCTCACCTTGGGTAAAGAGTTATAGAATCTACTCAACATGGACTGAACTTCTGAAACTGTGAGACAAAATAATTTTTTTTCCTCTATATGTTTTTGTAAGATCTTTTTGTCACAGCAATAAAAAGCTGACTAAAACAAATAAGTTAATTCCTGACATAAAATTTATAATTTCCTTTTCAATGTTTTCACATAAGTTGCTCAATGACTTTAGCATTTATAAAAGTATTTTAAAGCTTTATTTAAGTACCATCCAAACACATTAAATTCCATTATACCTGAATGTGGGGTTTATTTTGCTTTAGTTCCTAGCAACAATCATAGGACTGAGAGAGTAATGACTTGAACAGATAATCCTGTCAGAAGAGGAAATTAATGGAAAAAGAGACTTCACAGGAAGGTTAGTGGATAACAAAGAAAACACAGCCATGAAACAGTAGATTCTAATGGAGTTCAGAGGTGGGACTGGACACAGATAATAACTAACAGGGGAGCATAGGGAAAGCTAGACCAATTGTAATACTTTGTTGTTATGTAAATAATAACTTTTTATGTTGAGTATCTTTCTGTCCCTCATTATTCCTTGATTCTTGGGTCCACAGACCCTGTCCTGTATATTATAAGCCTCAGGCTGGAACCTATTTGAATGGCATAATTACAATGATGACTTTAAAATATAAATAAGCATAGGGCATATAGCAAAGCATATTGAAAAAACAGTGAGTCAGAATTCCTGTGTGCTTGTCCTAATGCCAATGTCTATTAGCTGTGTGATTCTTTGTTCTCCCAATCACCAGATGAGTTTGTATAATTGCTATCATAAGATTACAAATGATAAACACATGCAAATATACTTGGAAAATTATAAAGATCTGTACAAATGAGAGGTATCATATTTCTTATTATCAGAGGGTTGTTATAGCTTTCTACATAATGAGTTCAATTTTATCTTGCTTCTAGGGAATGTCATATTTCTATGTAGATTGGACTTACTTAACACAGTTGAAGTCTCTAACATATCATTCAAACTTCAACAATAGTTGCCAAAACTTTGTAACTTGATTTGTTACAAAGTGATTTTTATTGAAATATGCAAGTAATATATTTCTATTTGAAAGAATTATGTTTCTTATCATCTTTTAAAATTTCTGTCAAAAAGTAAAGTAGACAAGATCATTTCTTCGTGCTATTTTTGGCTATTTATATTCTAACAGGGCAATAAAGTCAACAGCCTTGTCAATTTGAGTTAAACCTTAGCCTGTCCTCAGCTCTTGCCCCACTGGGTGGAGGGCACATGATGGTCTTCAAATAATGTATGGTGAACTAAAGGCACGGAGGACTTACCATAAAATATATTTAATGCTATTTTTTGACACATTGCTAAAATATACTTCTTTTGTATCCTGTGTATGGATTTTTTGTCATGTCTCCCAATCTAAAATGACATGTGGTGATCTAATATTAAACACTACTAGATGATTAATTTCGACAAGGTATCAGGATTATAGTTGCCTGCTATAAAATAATTGCAAAATAAATTGTAGGGTCCTTTGCAATGCTAACACCTATAAATATTTTTTAAGAAAAACATATTCAGAAATTATAAATGAGGTTCCAAACAAACACCTAACACATAAAACACTTTTAAAATTTGTGTTCCAACAGCTAAAACTATTTGATAGTGGTATTATTGGTTATTATTGCTCTGACTACGAGAGCAAGAGTGAGTAAACTCGCCATCTTTCATGGGTGCTGTGGAAGACAAGTGCCTTGTTTTAAAGGGAAAGGATGACATATTATTTATGCCCATAATATTAGCTGGATTATCTACATTTTTGTTCCAGTTCCTGGAAACTCAAATCCTAGAAGATAGTGTGAATGGTCCAGTGGAAACCTGAATTCAAGGAGCTGTGCTGCAGAAGAGCAATCCTGAACTAGGGAAAGCAACTCCTTTTGAATAGATAGAAACCTGCCTGTTCTTTGCTAAAAAGGTAAATAGTAAACTTATTTTTCAAAATTGCAAGCAAACATATCCTTTGCTCCTGGGGGAAACATTACTTCTATCTTTCAAGTCTCTGCAATACACAGGTAATCCTCAATTTATGATGGGGTTGTGTCCCACCTGAAGTTGAAAGTATCTTAAATCGAAAATACATTTAATCCATCTCACCTACAGAACATCATGGCTCAGCAATATAGCACGCTGCAGAGTATTGGCTGTTTGCTCTGGCAATCCTGTGGCTGACCTGGAACAGCTGCTGGCTGCTATACCCAGCATTACAGGAAAGATTGTACCATATTGCTAACCTTGGGCAAATAGAAATTGAAAATTCAAAGTAAAGTGTCTACTGAATTCCCATCACTTTCACACCATTGAAAAATTGAACACCTAAAGATCCCTGAAGAATTATCATCTCCCAAGACGGAGATGGTACCCTTGATCTCTTGTGCTGATCTTGCCTAAATTTGAATATGGTCACTATCAGTTAGTTACTTCAAGTCTTAGGCAATTCATTTATCATTATTGTCTAAGTTTCATTATTTATAAGAGGGGATAACAATTCCTATCATTAAAGTTATCATGAAAAGCCCTTAGAACTGGGTATATACTCTTAATATTAACAAATATTCCTTATTGTAGACAAATTGTATTATAAATAAATTGCTTTTTCTTTGTCAAACCATTGGATATGTATAATGAAAATATACAAAAAGATATTGCCACATATTCATTTCTTCACTTAAATGGTTCACACACTTTTATTATTAAAACATTTTAACATTTGAAAATAAAAATGTTTCATTTTATATCTCATCAATATATTTATAACTTATCTCCCTTTTTTATATTCTTATACATATTTTATGATATTTCATTTCTTCTTCACGGAAAATTTTTTAGGTAGATAGCATTGGCACCTGGGGTTAAGCACAGGTCTTAATCTAGTTCTGGGCATGTCCTTAATTCAGGTACCATTTTATCTTGGGTATAAAACACTCTGCTAAGGTGCGATCTCTTAGCACTGGAAGCTCTCCCAGCCCCACGTGCAGTGCCTGTGGCTGCGATCATCCCATGGTTCTCTGGTGTTGCAAGGCCCTCCATTCCGTCTTCCTTTTGGTGGCACAGTCAGGTTGCTACAGAACCCCTGTTCAGAGATGGAGTGACTCACACAGCCTCAGAGGTGTACTGGCAGCTGCATGTCCTAACTAAAACCTCTCCAGATGACACACGCCCTGCCCTGCTGTTCTGTTCCCTTTCACCTACCTGTGGGAGCAAAGTGTCATGGCTTGATAGTGGAGAGGCTTCCTGACTAAACAAAACACCCTCTGGCACACAGAACTGGTGATGCGATTCTCAAGGTTTGCTATGGGTTATCCTTCTATGAGTGACCAGTTCTTAGTGGAGGAAACTTCACTTTTTCCAAAAATACTACCAACACTTTAATTGGGCAGGCTCTGCTACTGATCTGTGGGCCTCAGCTACTTAGGGTGCTAGCAAATACAAAGAGTACAGGGTAGGTTCAGTGAGAGGTCCTGGGAAGATCACCTCCTTCCACAGGAACTCATGAATCCCTCAGCTTTCCTGCACCATCCACACAGGCTGTTAGGCTCTTGGATCTGAGATTAGGAGCAAGAATTCAGAGATGAGTTGGAAAATGAAATTAAATGTCACTATCAAGGCCTCCAGAACATGGTGATAGTAGCAAAACTGGAGCCAGAAAATTTCATTCCCAAAATATGACAAAGAAAACAAAAGTCATGCTATTTTAGGTGGGCTTTAGGTTTAGAGTAATATAAAAGGATTAGATTAGTGTGTCAGGTAAGGAATAATCTTTGATTCAAACTCAGACTTTTATAACATTTCTGCAGTCAATGACTGGAATTCCAAGTGGCGGGATCTAATCTTTCAACAGAAGGAAGGAAATACAGACAAGATTTTAAGGTCCCAAATAAGAAGAATGAATTTTTTTTTCCAGTTCTAGTTGTAGTAGCTGAAATTCTAGGCTTGGAAACCCAAGATGAATCCAGGTCCAAAAAGGTCACCCTACCCTGTCAAGACAGGGACAAGATATCTTGTCAGCAGATGCATAGTTGTCCTGAGTTCTTTTGGTGCAAAACCTACTCTAGATCTCATTTACTTGTGGCCTGCACCAGCCTTACAGGGAAGGAGGCTCAGGTTCTCCAAGAGGAAGGATATCATGAAACTGTGTCAGAAAGTCTCAAGAAATTATAAGACTGGGTAATGAAACTAGGAGCCTGGATGTTGATTGATTGGGAATACAGACATGGTTTTGCTTTGAACCTTAAAGAAAAAGCAACATGTGATACAGATGAAGGGACAAAACAGGTTTTCTAACCTCCAAAACATCATGCTTAGCAACACAGAACCAGGATGGATAGGAGTATGGAACACATAGGCAGAAAAAAGAGGCTGAGATATTCAAAAGTAAGATGCCAACGGCAGGAAAACCTGAGCTCTACCTTTATCTGTAAGTGGAATGAACAGTGGGGTCAACAGGTGGGAAGGTCCTTCATCCACAAGTTTTGGGTAGTAAAATTTATTCCAGATCCATGATAATGGGGGTGTAAGCTACCAATACACTTCCAGGTCTGGGGAGAAGAGCTTGTAAAATAGAAATACTAAGACTGCTTGTACATGGCCACACACAAGGGGTCCAGGCGGATGGCGAAAGCCAAGGAGATCAGTGCCTGGCCGGGTAGAATGGAAAGAGAAAATAAAGCGAGCTCCTACCCATAATGGGGTCCTAAAGTACCAGCAGGTGAGCAGTTTTCACCCAGATCATTAAAGGCAAACCGGGAAGATTTTGATTCTCACTTCAGTGATTAAGAGAGTTTAGAACAAGCAAATCAATTTTTTACTTCTCAGAGTCTTGAGACATATTTGAACTTTGCCACAGAACAAAGGTAGGGAAGACATTCTTTAATTAGGCTTTTTGCAACACAGATACTATCAAAGATTAATAGAAACCTCACAAAGCAGGAATCGAACTTAAGAGCACACAGTGCCAGATGATTTGTTGCAATGAGATACCATCAAACCCATCCCAGGTACAGCACAACTGGCCGTGTGGCATTTATGATGGACACCAGCCCTGTGGCAGCTGGTTCAGGAGGTGGCAGGGTGTGTGGCTTAGTCACACCTGCGATGTGATGCCTGGATTCATCAGCAAACAGTGATAGTCTCACCTCTCGCAAAGTTTCTGTTTGCTGATCTCTCTTCTCCTTCCAGGACACCACTGGTTACCTTTTTTATATTCTCTGATTCCCTCAGTTAAATGGCTTCTGTCTGCCCCCTTCAGATCGATCACTTTTCTCACTGACCATAATACTCCACATCTTTATAATCTTTTCAGCTAACTCAGAACTAGACTAGGGACTATCAGTTCTTCTCCATTTGGGAGCCTATAATTAGCCTCACTGTCTTAAAACCCTAGGAACTTCCACTTGTTTCAGTACCCAGCTACCCTACATAAGGGGTCTTGTGACAAGATCCTTGGTAAATATCTCCCCAAATAGGAATTCTAGTAGGTTTTCTCAGATTTCAAGTGGAGTTATCTGGAAAGGTTATTGTTGTCTGGAATTTGGAAGCCGAGACAGAGGTAGAATCATCTTTACTATGTACCTTCCAGCCCTCAGGGTCTCCAAAGTGCGAACTGTCCTGCTCAGTGGAATGACAGCTTCATTGTAATTTACAGCTGGAAATGGAAGCCTGCCCTGATTGGAATGCAGTCTGAACCTATGGGGTCCTATCCCTCACGTGACCTTTACTAGAGCCCAGTCTTTCAGATACCCTATTTTCCCAGGACTGAGTATAATGCCAACAAAAAATTCTCTACCCTCTGGCTGCAGATGTTGTCACTACCTGCATACCCCATTTCCTTACTCCTGGCCACTAGAACATGCACTCAGATATACGTAACCATCCAGAGAAAATGCACACTTCCCTTGGTCCTGTGGGCACTACACTTCCAGTCTCTTTCCTTGCCTATTGTGAAAGCAGGCATTACATAAATATGTATAATAATGATATACATATATCATTCCAGGCAAGAATCAATGTAAGTTATATATTAAGGTTTCTATGAAAGAATGATTTCTGACATTATTAAGGAGAATCATGCAGCAGTTTAAAGCCTTGTTAATAGTGGGTTCTTTCTTAGCTCACTCAGCTCTCCAGCCCCAGGGAGCCCTGAAAGAGGGCAGCAGCAGAGTGGAGGGGTCAGCTCTTACACTTTCCTCATTCCCATTAGCAAACTACCTGCTGAGCTTCCTGAGCCACTTCTCACAGTGCTGTTTAACTACTGTCTTCTCAACCAGCCCTAAGTGTGGGTCCTGCTGCTGAGGATCACACAAGCATCTTAAAACTTTGCACACAGCAAAAGCTTCTAAGTCACCTTAGTACAGGACTTAATGGGCACAGTGTTTCCTAGGAGTAAACACCATCACCTCAATCTGAAAAACCAAAAGTAAAGTTAAAAAAAACAAAACCCAAACAAACTTTATTTGACATGAATTATGACAAGCAATTTCTATTTCAAAGGAGAGTGCTGTCCTTGTGAAAAAATCTTTAAAAATTAAAGGAAGGATGTATTTTTTTATATAAAAAAATGATGTCAAGTTAATTGTGAATTATTTTTTGACAGCCTCCAAAGCGAATTTGAAATTTTGTGTTGTGAGACAAATCTGTGTGTAAATGTTCTTATTAGTACTATCCATGTGAAATAGAGACACTTATTATTTAGCACCTCTGTTTCCTTGAATGAATGTGATTTTCCACAGTAATGCTGCTTAGTAAGTGGGAGACTTAGGCCTTCCTGTGTCTTATCTTTGTGTCTTTATCAAACTATTCACTTTGAGATATCAATACAAGCATAAGAGTATCAAATCTATGATGTAAGGTGTGTTTCAGGTGTGATAATGACAAGCATTAATGGTGTAAAGTTTCATCTTCCCAAAGGAACATTAACACATGTATGTACAGGTGATTAAGTGTTTCTAGAATTTAGTTAATGGGCCTGGGTTCCTATGCCAGGAAGGGCAGCTATATGATGTTTGTATAGATATTTACAATGTAGCTTTTGTGTTGTCAAACACTGAGAATGAAGGTCCTTATTTTCGTTATTCTTGATGCTCAAAAAGACCTTCATTTACAGACGTTTAGTCTTCTCTGACATAGAGAGAATTGTGGTTGAGAGTTTGAGAATGTGTAAAAAGAGAAAGTTAGAAAGAACATCTTCTAATATATTATGGGAAGAATGTTGGCAACATGCTTCAAAAACAAATATTATTATACTTTACATGTACATAAGAATTTATATGAATAGAAATCAATAAAAGCCTTCATAGGTAGGATGTTACAAAAGGGTTCTAAGGTGTACTGTGAAAATACAAAGCTGAATAAACTATTCCTCTTCTAAGACATATAGTCAGAGTAAAGAATTATTAATGAAATTATGTTATTTCGAGTTTTCGCAAACAAATGATTTTGGTAGTTCCCATCAATATTGAATAAAACACAACTGCCAAATCCCTTTTAGGGATGATCAAACTATTGTTTATAACATCCTTCTCAAGTCTGGTAAGAAGCTCACATTCAACTGTAATCTGATCAACTTTGTGGTCAACTGAATCCTTGGGTTCTATATAAATACTTCTCTTCAGGTGAGTATTATGGGTTTTGTATTTACCCACATAATTCCTTGAGCCTTATGTAGGAAATTATCCTGAATATTATCTATTTCTCTTCATGAATCCACATTACCAAGTGATTTTTGAATCTCATTTATTTTATTTTTTTAACATTTAAAAAGTTTTAACAAACCCCAAATTTGACATCATATTTTCTCAAGTTTCGTCAAAAACACAGCCAAGAGACTTGAATAAAATAGATAAGGTTCTAGAAAACTGTGATGAATGTCTGTTTCCCTCCTCGTGGACCTTCATCCATATAATCATTAGCTCATTCACTTTCTGTTTACTGATAAATAACTATGTTAGAGACATTTTGGCATTTTAGTAGCTGTTGTTGGGAAGAGATGATCAAGACTGAAGGAACTCACTAGACAGTTGGAATGGATATATTAAATCAGTAAAATAAATAGAGATGCTATGATTATAGCATGTGCAAAATAAGTAAGGAAACTCAGGTAAGTTGGGGTCAATTCTAGCTAAAGTCTATAAATATAAGTGGTCCAAAGTAAAGAGGTGATTCTTGACCTCTGTACTGAAAGATAAAAAGGTGATGTGAGATGGGTTCGCAGATGAAGAAGAATTTGCAAACAGAGGAACACAACTGTGAGAAGATGGGAAGAGTGAACTCCTGTGGAGTTCCCAGGTGATGGACCAGTCTGATCTGTCTGTGATATGGTCTTCACAAGAGTCTGGTGCTATGAAGGATGGGCTAGGAGGTGCAATCGAGCTGAAGAGAGGTCTGGTGGGCCAGGCCAAGTATTTGGAATTTGACCAGTAAGCGCTAAAAAAGTGTCAAGGTGTTTTAAGTTAAAGAGCATCACATAACTGAATCTTGGAGAATAAGTCATAATTCGTCAGTTTTGAAGGAGAAGGAAAGGTAAGAAATACAGATCCAACATTCAGTTACCAAAGAGTAAAACTCAAGAGGCTACAAAACGCTTCTTGATATAATTCCACAGTACATATTTTCTTGGTTTTCCGATAAGTCCAGGAGCAGTTCTGTCAAAAACATCCTAAAATTTAAGTTTGGTATGTCTCTGGCATTCTCTTGCCCTACTTTCTTCTAATGCCAATCAAAATGACCTGAGATTCACTTGAAACGTGTTGTCTATGTTCTCAGGAATACTTGTGCTGATCACATTTTTCCTGCAAAAATAAACAGCAGTAATAAACCACAGTGCTTATTAAGTGCTACTAAACACCAAGAATTTTATGGCCATTACATTTTTTTTCAGGCTATACAATAATACTATGATAGACCTATAGAATATCATGGTGTATTCAGTTAATAGACACTTATTCAGCCCTAAGAAGGAAATAACTGCAAGTTAATGTTCAATATGGATGGGACCTACAAATGTAATGTGGAATCAAGATTGGAAGAATGATTCCATTTATATTAATGGAAAATTTCATGTAAATCCAGCAAAGATAATCTGTGGTGATAAGAATAGATTATGAATTAATTGGGGGTGTGTAAATTAACTGGACTGCGGTTACTTAATTGTGTTTGGTTTTAGATTTACATAGAGTTGCTCATTTTTTATATGAAATTTTCCTGATTTTATCACCTACTTCAATAAAATGTTTTAGAAAATTACTCTCAGGGACTGTGGTGAGTGGATTATTGAAGAACAGATGTGAAATAAGGAAGCCAGAAAGATTTAATTAATTAATATTGGAGGATGATGGATAGAGAAGAATTAGAAAAATGATAGCCTTTTGACTTAATAATCCAGGTGAATGATATAAATTTACTGATTGGTTGGGATATATTGGGAAAGAAAGGGTTCATGGCACCCAAGAGTGTTTGGATCCTAAAAGTTTTATTTGGAAGTGCTTAGTGGGAGATATCCAAGTGGAGATGTCAAGAAAGCAGTTGATATGGATGAGAGATTGGGAAGGGGAAACAGAATCATCTGCTCAAAAACTGAATCAAGCCCAGGACTCAATATCAACTAAGAAAAGCACTTGGAGAACTCTAAATTATTTTTGTTATTATAATTTTTCATATTATTTTAAGTATAAGTATAGCCTATTTCATGGAACATACTTGCTCCAAAGAAAAAATTGTTGGTTTTGCTTTTAATGCATACTTCAAATTTAAATAAACATCCTTTGTTTATTTACTAAATCTAGCAATCAACCCAAGACCCACTCTTGGGAGCCCTGACATTTTGGGTTGAGCAGACTGAAGAATAAGAGAAAAAAACCCAAACAAACATGGGCTTAAATCCCAAAGCATCATAATGTTGAAGGCATTAGACTAGAGCCAAATTGCTTCTTTAAATAGTTCCTTAAAGTAAGTGTAGATATTGATTGCAGGGTTTACCCCATTTCCTTCTCCATGCGATCTTGTCTACTCTAGATTGGACAAAAAAAAAAAAAAAAAAAAAAAAAAAAAAAAAAAAAAAAACTTAGATATGTTTGATAGGAAGGAAATAGGGAATGTTTTTATTAGCACTAAAAATACCACAGCAATCTTCTGTTCTATTAATATAAGCAATAACAGAATACGACAATTCACCGAGGCCAAGAAGTTCTGGTTCAACCCACAGGTGCTGTGTTTAGAGAATTTCTTTTGAAAAAAACCAAAAAACAAAAACCCCTGCTATATATATATTTATTTATTTATTTAATATTAAGAAGTGCTTATATATATATATATATATATATATATATATATATATATTGTGTGTGTGTGTCTGTGTGTGTATTGGTGTATGTCTATGTCTGTGAATGGAATAAGATTGTTTCTGCAGAGACCTTAAAATTTGTGAGCTATTTTTATTCTCATAGTAAACAAAAGCATCTTCTTATCTCAAAGAACTTTTAATATGTGTTTATTTCAATACTCAAAAAGCAGTACTGTCTCATGATTAGTGTGCACCTTCGTGGAGTGCTTCTACCTATACAAAGAGTCTACAAGGATCCTGCTAGAGGAGTTGGCTTTTGCATGTTTGGGCATAATCTGTGGGCAGTACCAGAGCAGAGACCCTCTCCTTGATACACTCATCTCTTAGCCTCACGGGCTACTGCTTCCCCAAGCTCTGGCTCTGGCTCTGTAAAGGCCTCACAGTGCAAACCTATAAAACTTTAGATTTTTAACTGAGTTTTAGAAGAATTTTATCTCTTGGATTTTTCAATGTAGGATTTATGGAGATAGATTTGCCAAGGATGTGGAAATAATTTTTAGGAAAAATGTTTTGTTTTGTTTTTTTACCTTGTCTTTGCATGTGCAACAGATGCATTACAACACTCAGGAAAACATTGGTGTAGTTGTTTAAATTAGTGTAGCCCAAGTGTGTTATGAGCTGATGAGTGTAAAACTCATGACACTGAGAAACAGGAAGTTCCCACATCCCTGAGATACTTCTTTCGACTTGTTTTACTTAAACTTTTTTTCCACACAGGTGTTTATTGAGCTCCTCTGATATCCTGAGCTCCTCACTGGCTGCTGAGATTTCAGAAAGAAAACAAACAAAGCCTTATCCTTCCAACCCTTGCAGATTTGGGCAGACAGCTCATCACAAGCAAATAATCAAAAGTCAGCACACTAATTCCTAACCCACAGTTGTGTCGGGAATGCCTTAAGACAAATCGCACCCTCCCCTGCAGTCAGGGATGCTTTCTAGAGATAAAATTTGACCTGGGTTTTAAATGGTAAGCTGGCATTTCCTAGTCACAGAAATCAGAGGAAGCTTTGCATAGAAAAATAACTGACTCAGGGAAGCACCCAGGTTCTGTGAGCCTTTACTGTGTGTGAGAGAAGCAAGAGGTGAGACTAGAGAGAAGTTTTAATCAGGTGACAGAGAGTTTTGACTATTGGTGCTTTCAACCAACTAGAAAGCATTAATGACAACCCAGCAGGTCTCTACCCTTAAACTTTTTCCTCCTTCTTAATTATTCCCAACTAACTAAATACCTGTTTTACTTTTCCAAAAGTCTTTCTTGTCTTTCTTCATCCACATAATTAAAATCTCCTTTGGTGAATGTCAGTTCTGCTCCTTGGTGTATTTTTAGGGCTCAGGATGGGATAGCTTCACAGACTGGTCTTAATAAATACATATTAAGCATCCAAATGAGCTCTTTGAGGCCTTCTTTTTTAAGCTTGTGCTGGGATATACATATGCTATTGAGTTTGCAAATGCCTTCCATGGCCAAGTTTAGCCAATGAGCAGACATAATACAGAAAGAAATACTGATAAAATAATAGAGAATTCTATAAGATGCTGTGGGACCCACCCAGCTGAGAATTTGAAGTTCTATCCTATGTGAGACCAGGTGCCAATGGCCATTTCTAGGTAAACCTGCATTTCAGATCAGTTCCACTGAAGGTATGGCTTTCAGACTAGCACTGGCCACAGGGAGTTAAGTACAGAAATTAAGAAATACAGATACAGACAGCTCCCACCCTATGATGATGCAACTTATGATATTTAGTGTTATAGTGGTGTCAAAGGAGAAACCATACTTTAAATTTTGATTTTTGCTCATTCCCAGGCTGGCAGTATGAAGTAAGATCCTTCCCCCAAACTGGGCATTGGCAGATGCATGCCATTCCATATCAGGGGTAGCCACCGGCACCTGAAGTGTGCTGTGCTGCTAGGCTGTGATGTCCAGTAGGTTCCCTGCATTAAATGCATGTTCAACCTACAATATTCTCAGTGTGCAATGGGTTGATCAGAATGAAACTATGTCAAATAAAGGGGCACATGTATGGACAGTCCACAGTGATTTAACCTCTTTAAGAGGGTCAAGCACATGAGCAGCAGACCTGCTTATGTTGACCACAGCATTAGCCACTCACTGTTGGAAGGAGGCTCAAAGGGGAGTAAGAAATCCTTCCAGAGGTCTTTCCCCACAGCTCATCTGAGATGCACTGTCTCAGAAATGACGCTTCTGGCAGTCATTTGGCAATGCCTAATTAGAATCATCTCATGGCTGGCTTTTCTGACAAGGGCCTGAAGTGCACTGCGCTCTACTCTTGATTAAAGACAGACCCATATGCTTCCTGTACCAGATGTGCTGGCATCAGAGCTGACATTCTGCTGGGAAGACAATTCTAATTTTAGACACTACAGTACCTACATATGTGAGCAATGGTGTCTGTAATATATAGAAGTGCATATATGTGCACTTATGTATGCACTTATATATTTGCACATATATGCACAAAAATATATACACACATATATGAAAATGCACTGTATTGATATTTAATGTAGCTTCTATAAAAGAAAACATGACTCATTTGCCTATGTGACCTCTTTTGATAACTCACAAAGACTTGAAAATTCACTAATATTTCAAATGAAAAATCTGAGATGGAGAGTTCTCATTCAAAAAGTACGAGGAGCTGTCATTTATTGAACACTTGCTAAGTGGTCGCTATGCCAGATCCTTCACACATATTACATTACTTCTATGGCCTGACTGAATCCCTGAAATTGAAGAGTAGTGAGTCTATGCTCACAGGCAGAATTGGAGTCAGGGGCAGGAAGTCCCATCCCAGAGCCCCTGCCATTCTCCTCGTGCACAGGTAATATGTATGATTCCAAGACTGGAATCATGTCCTTTGTTCCAGAGGACACACAGTGTGTCTCACAATGCAGAATGCTGTTCTCTGGTGGCTCTTATGAGTAGCCTAAGCTATACACATTATGATAAGACTTGCAATTGCCAATATGTGTAATTTACCTAGTAATAATTATTTTTGTTCTGATTTTTTAAAAATACATTTTTTGAAATATTATAATAATATTTAAAATGAGTAAATAATCAAGAACTGCACACACTAACATATTTCTCACTTCCAGCACACCTGGATTAAATGAACACACTGTTGTCAGGACCCTGGAGGAAGTTTCTGCTGTTTTCCAGTTAACTTGCCCCCCACTCAATTAGAGCCACCCTCCTTCCAACTTCTAGCTCCATAGATCCATTTTGCAGGGTTTTGTATTTCATATACTGAATGCTTTTATAGCAAAAATCGTATTGCTACCGAGGCAACAGCAAGTAGCCAACCCTCTGAGTGCATCTGTTTATCCTGGAACTTAGAAATAAGGAATTTTGAAATAAGGTGCCACTTGTAGAAGTGACAAGACTAGAGGTCAGTAGCCCCTGTTGCCAGCCGGATCCCAGAGGGGAAGCTGCAGGACCTGTAGGGCCACTTCCTTCAGGTTCTGCTGATCCTCAGTGGCTTGCTTGGGAGCCTGTGTTTAAGTGCCAGCAGGTGTCTTGGGTGCAGCAGGCAGAGAGAGTCAGCCATGGATTCCCAATTTTTTCTCCACTAGCTCTTAGCCCTTATATCTTATTAATTATTAATTACTCTTCATAACTGAACTTTAGAGGCCCACAATTGCTTCCCTGACCAAGATCAGATGTTCCCATAGCGAAACCTCAATTTTGTGATTCATTATGTTCATGATCATGCATTTCACCCATTTTCATGATTTTTTATGTCTAAATTGAGGTAGTAAAAGATCACAGGCTTTAAGGCAAATCCTTTTTCTAATATTACTCCAACCACAGTGATGAATTGTGTGTTAAATGTGGAAATCCCACAGCTGGGCAGCTCAGGGCAGTGGGGCCGTGGCTTTGAGATCACCTGTGTGGCTGCCCCTGTTCCATCCCTGTGTAATTGACACAGCTTGAAACAAGGTTCTTGTCTCGGTGGAGGCCCGGTGCCATGGTTTGAATGCTTGTGTCCTCATACCAAGCTTCACATGTGCTCATATTAAGATTGATTTCACAACTTAATCCCCAGTGCAATAGTAGAAAGAGGCAGGGCCTGGTGGGGACTGATCAGATCACAAGGGACCTGCTGTCAGGAGTGGGATGGTGCCCCATGGAAGAGGCTCCACACTGTTATTTGCTCCCTTTTCCCCTTCTGTCCTTTCTTCCATGTGAGGACATAGTATGGAAGGCACCACCTTGGAGGCAAGAGACAAGACCCTCCAGATGCAGAGCCTGCCTCCACCTTGATCTCCATGCCTCTGCTCCAGAACTGAAAGAAATCATTGCACTCTTTGTAGGTCACCCTGTATCTGGTGTTTTCTTATAGCAGCACACACGAAAGACACCCAGTGTAAAAAGACTCTGTGAAAGGGTCTTAAGTACTTCTTTTAGAGACGGTGAACGGGCAATCAAGTGACGAGTATTTGGAAACATTCAAAAGTTATTAATGCTCTCAATTCTTACTCTATTTTAGGAGGCTGGGAATCTGCAGGATATAGTTAAGAAAGATTATAATTTAAATGGAAAAATTTTTAAAAACCTTGAAGTTAAAGAGGTATTTTTCAGTTATCTGAAAACTTTTGACTCATGTGGAAGGTTTTGTCCACCATGAGAGATGAGATATACTGTATTTAATCATAATTCTGTGTTGCATCATATTATTTAGAATAAATTTATTATGTTGATTAATGTGTTGACATAAAGTACTAAGTTTTATTATCTTGTATTAAAAAGGCAAAACTGGAGACCTTGTAGTAGTTTTAGGACTGCCAATCTGTCTTCATCCCTTGTAGTAAGAAAGTAAGGGCCACTGCTCTTCTATATGAAGATAAGGGAGTTATTAAGATCAGGGGAGAAATTAAACTCTGTCCATAGAGATGGAAAGTACATAATAATTCAAGAACTTCCATATTGCATAAATTCCTTTTTACCTAAAGCCACAGTGAGCACATTTTCATTTAGAACAAAGAAACAAACAAACAGTAATAATAAAAAAACATACACAATGGTAGTATTGAGTGGAAATTTAATTTGTTTTATCAAAATGTTAATTTTTTTGTATTGGTTTAATATTTTGCTGATGTAGTTGTCAACCTAAATAACAATAAAAGAGATTTTCTAAGGAATAATGGTATTTATTTGGGAATAACAATGGGAACATGTGTCTATAGTAAATTATAAAAATATTTGAATAGTTGAAGCTAGGGGAAAATTTTAATGACAAAATGAAGAAGATTATATAAGATATTTTGAAACAATAGTCCTTGGGCACAAAGATTAATTACAAGATGGCACCAGTGTGAGCTTGAGAAGACAGTTGCTGGGCAGTTCACCTCACCTGGTCCCTTCTGCATCAGCCTCTGGTGGCTTGTGTGCATGGCTATGGTTCTGTGAGTCTTTTGTGATAATTGCTGTCAGATGATCGTACATGAGAGGCCTTCCTGCATCTCCTGACTTTATTTATTTATGTTTTTTTTTTAGGATTGACACAGAAATTCCATTTTCACTCTGACAACTTTCACATAGTGGAAGAAAAAAGAGTTTTGATTAAAATGACTCTAGCTTGATGTTCGTAAGTAAACTTCTCTCAGAATCAAAAAAACCACTTCTTTAAAAGAGGGGAAGAATATCTACTGTTTCATTTAGAAAAAGCTGGTCATGCTGTAGTAACAAAAGGCCCCAGCATCTCAGTAACAGGTAGCAATTGAAGTGTGTTCCCGGCTCAGTCTGCATGCCCATCACAGGCTGGCAATCCAAGGAGCACACTTATTGTTTTAGATTCTCAGAATGCCTGGCTCAAGAAAATTGCCAGCGCTGAATATCAACAGTCACTTTGCCAGAAAAAAAGGAAAATTAAGAAAAGGACATGGTCCAGAGTGACTCATGCCACTTCTCTTCTTGGTTCATTGGCCAAAGCTAATCACAATTCCATAACCAACTTCAAGTAGGGGGAAGCAAAAAGTGCCATACTACTATGTGCTTGATGGGAAACAACAAAGATCCAAAATATTCACGAGCACCCCCTGCACTTCTATTTTCTATTGTGACAATAAAAAAAATATGAAAAGATTTTGCAAGTGGTAAAGAACTATAAAAATATAGGAAAGCAAGTTCACAGCCCATGTATTTACCGAAGTTAGGAAAGTGGAGTAGATGTCACTTATTGAGGACACAAAGTGTTTTAAATGCTGAATAAATGCTAACTAATAATGGAGTACCTTATACATTTATGGTCCTGTACATCAATCCTAAGAGACAAACTTTTTGTTCCACCTTCTGTTCTCAGTAGTGACTCATGTTCATATTCTCACTTCTCAAATTAATTAGCACTACCACTGCGACAAAATTTCCAATCCGTGCTTCCATCATGAGAGCAGCATAATGTTGATTATAACAGCTGGCATTTCACCGTTTGTCTCACTATGCAATTTTTACTTTCTAATTGTATACATTTCCTCACATATGTTAATATGAAGCTCACAGAAAATGAAGACAAATAAAGATCCAAGGTTAAGACTATAATAGTCAATTTCTCTAAAGTTACTAATGATATGAGATGCCGAGCAAGTTCAAACGCCACGGAAATTTCATTTCTTCAGATGAATAGCAGAGAAGTATACTTCTCCTACACAAACGCAATATCACCACAGGGAAAAACCCAAGTTATCAAATGCATATTGAAAATCATTTGTATTAGAAGATAAATCAGGAATCTTTTGTAATTTTCTATAATCTGTCATATTTCCTATGCAAATGGCATAGAAAGAGGGGCCAAGAAAGAAAAAAGGGAAAGACAGACACAGAGAGAAGGAGAGAAAATTAATATATATTGTTTTATACCCTGTAGCCTGAGTGATTTTTCTTTACTTTTCTTCTTGTAAATGACCAAAAAAAAAATTTAGGAGTATCTATAAGGTTTGCTCTACTTTATGTATTACAGTTTTTGGAAATCTATCTTTGATTATCAACTCGTATAAAGTAATTCAATTCTAATGCATTACTGGACACTCTCTTAAATCAGTAAACGAATATGAATACATTGTCTAGTCTCTGATGGAAAGAAAAAACACAATCATCTTGTAATCTTTTGGATAATTCAAGTGTGTAATAGTGGTAAGACTTGTAGTAACAAGAACAGCAACCATTTTCAAGCACCTGCTATTTATTCTAAATGAGGTTAGTCCATTTTCCTCTCTGTATTTCAATTAGCCTTCATAATGATTCCTGAGAAGAATGTCATCATGCTCTTCAGTTTTTAAGTATAATGTCTTCTATGGTTGGAATCCTAATACCCTCCCTTTCTCAAATTCATCCTTGAAACTTACTCACCAATAGGCAATATTAGGAGGCAGGGCTTCTGGGAGATGTTTAAGTTATGAGGGCTGAGTTCTCATAAATGAGATTACTGCTGTCATAAAAGCAGTCCCAGAAAGACCCCCTCATTCCATCCACACATGCCAGGATACAGCAGGAGGCATGATATGAGCCAGGAGATGGGCTCCCACCAGGCACAAATCTGCTTGCATATTGGTCATGGCCTTTCCAGGCTCCAAAACTATAAGCAAATAATTTATACTTTTAAAAACTTCCACGATTATTTTTTTTGTTGTTGTCGCCATAGCAATTCAAATGCGTGAAGACAGTAGATTGCTTCCAAAATGTGGGGTGATGGTATAATATCTAAAAATGTGGAAGCAGCCTTGGAACTGGGTAATGGATAGAAGCTGAAAGGGTTTTGAGGTGCATGCAAGAAAGAACCTATCTTGCCATGAGAGAAATGTAGAGAGTGACTCTGGTGAGGGTTCAGAAGGAGTAGAGGGGAACTAGAGAGAAAGCCTCAGTCTTCTTAGAAATACCTACAGAGTAGTGGTAGAAATAGGAACTGAATAGGTCATCTGATGAGGTCTCCAATAGAAATACAGAAAATAATCATTTGTTATTTTATGACAAGAATGTCCTTTTCTTCATTTATTCCTCTTTATATAAGGTTTATATTTTTAATTTTTTTAAAAAAATTCTGATTAGTTATGCATGACAAGAGAATGCCTTTTGATATATTGTACACAAATGGAGCAAAACTTCTTATTCCTCTGGCTGTACATGGTGCTGAGTCACACTGCTAGTATAATCATACATGTATGTAGGGTAACAATGTCTGTCTCATTCTACCTTCTTTCCTACACCTAATGCCCCACCCCTTCCCACAGGTTCCTAGTGGGTTGGGAATATGCTTCAGGATGAATTGTAAGTTGAGTTTCACCCACTTCTGATGTAGACATATTTATATGGCACTTTGATTAAACCCTGATCATTATTGTGATGGTTTTGGACATGAAGACTTTTTGGATTGATGAGGTCCTGAGGAGAGAGCCTTCATAATGGATTAGTGCCCTTATGAAAGAGGCCCCAGACAGGCTCTTGCATACCTTCATCCATAAGAGTCACTGTGAGAGGCACTGTCTCTGAATCAGGAGTTCAGCACTTCTCAGACCTCAGTATGCTGGTGACTTGACCTTGTTTTCCTGGCTTGCAGAACAGTAAGAAATGAATTTCTGTTGTTTGTAGGCTATTCCTTTTGTAGTATTTTAGTTCAGTTTCCTGAGTAGCCTAAGAGGATACTGGTTTTACCTGTCCACGGGTGTTTATTGAGATGATACACATGTTTGGATTGCTTAAGAAAAAACTGCCCTAAGTGTATGAACATTATTAGGCAACAGGGCCTGAAAACCAGTTTTATCTGACTCCAGATTCTAATCAAAGCCCAAAGGATAGTGACCTTCCTGAGTTAGGAACAAGGCTTCTCATCAGGTAAACAGTGAGGTACTGTCTCATTCAATAGTACTGAAGCATCACAATCCAGTTTGTGATTGGCAAACACACAGTGAAAACAACAACGTGTGTTCTGCTTGACCACAGAGAATAGTGGAATCTCAATGATCTGAAATTTATTGTACAGACTTTATTGTGTTATCATAAATGATCACATTACTGATGTGCATCAGACACATGCAAGAGGAGCCTGGTTGTTTCAGAACACCTATTTTTTTTTTTATTTCCTTATTTATCTGCTTTTCTATTTTAGGCAAGTCATTCATACTGTTTGCATATGTCTTTCCTTGTTTATAATTTGTAATTTCAGATGATTAGGTAAATAACATAGCTTACCTTAACAATTGCACATCGTTGATGAGATATTGGGCACAAAATCTGGGAAACTTTCACCCTGGGGTGAGAAGTCACTGTTCAGTATTAACAAGTTGATCAAATGGCAAAAATCTACAGGTTACATGAAATTGTTTATGTGATGTTATCTTCTCCTGAAAGAGGAGGGTGGAATCCGTATCATGGCAGGGCCAAGTCAAAACTCAGGAGAGATGTTGCTGCTTCTGAACAGCTACTTCCAGTGCTGCTCCTCCACATTGTGAACTTGCACCCACCATGTCAGAGGGTAAGCTTAAGAAACAAATTTAACTGGCAGAAATCTAGAGGCTGGTTGGCCAGTCATTTTGTACATCAGTTGCTACAACAGCACCTGGGATCTTATTAAATCTCAAATGAATGAATGTAGATACGTGTAAATATCTAGAAAAATGGAAAAAAAATGGTGGTTTTCTGGCTGAATAACATGAAAAGATGGTTGAGTAGATGGTATGAAGGATCACTCTGACACAGAAGCTGGCTCAATGGGTCATTCATTCATTCACTGCTTCATTCATTGATTAAGAACTTTTGATGGCTCAGCCCAACAAAGTCTACCCAAAAGATGGAATGACATGTTTGACAGAGTTCTTGCTTCAAATATGGAAATTCTTTTCCAGAACAATGGTAATGCAAGATATAAAGACAGGTTTTGAGAGATATGTAGATAAATATGAATGAAAATTCACAAGAGTTGTAGGTTTTGTGAAGAAACAGATGAATCAGGGGAAATTTTATGAAAAGATTATCTTACAAAGTGAAAGACTATAGGTTTGATGGTGCCGGGAAGAGGGTGAACTCATACTGATTGAAATCATTTGTGAAGAACGAGGTATTTGGCAGTGTATGGTGGTTCCTTGCCCAATGTGATCTTCCTCTTGTCCTATTAGTTCAGCCCAAGAACAGTCTCCCACCTTATAGCAACAAGGTAAAATGGAAAGAGGACTGAAGCTTGGGTCCTGTCTAAAACCTGCTACTGATTGTACTGTGTTCCATCTGCAATTACTTAACCTCTTCAACCTTCAGGAGACTCCCTGTGCAGTGCGAATTACAATACTTGTTTTGTATAGGCACAGTATCTAGGTGAGGTTAGAGCTCTAGAGGTGTCTAATGAATGAATTGGCACCACAAGTGGAATTCAAAGACACCTGAGGATAAGCATGTGTACAGGAGCATTGGATGAAGACTAGTTTTTTTTTTTTCAGGTTTTGCTGCTGATTATTATTATCATAAAACATTGTGTGGTGCCATAGAGAAATAGTTTGAAATTTGGGAGAGAGAATCAGGAGGCATCAGTACAGAGATAGCTTCTACAAAATAGCAATAGTGAGTTACTTGTACATAGCATTTAAGAGTTTACATGACTCTCCTCTAACTCATTTTTTTACATCACTCTCACGGTACTCTTGGGAGGGAGCAACGTGTGTTAGAAGCTGTGGAGAAACACCACTGATGATATAGTTCCATAGTAGGGTTTGTATCAAAGAAGAAATTTTCAGAAATATCATGTTTTAATATATTTAGCAATCACTTGGATGATCTCCTATCCATGAACTAAAATTACTTTCTCTACAAATAATCTGCAATTTGGCAACATTTTGTGCATTCTGTGCAAATGCCTCGGTGCTCTCCTCATTCTGCGGGGGTATGCACACTGTTTGTTTGTTTTGAATTTTTTATTGACTTCACAACTTTGGCAAAGTGAAGGGCTAGTGGGCGGGGAGCATGTGGTAGCATTGCCATTGGCTTGCACGCCATGCCTTTGTCAATGAGCAACCCACACTGCTCAGCTTCTGAGCTGCCACTCTCGGTGGCTTCCTATCACTCTGAAGTATGCTTGACTAGTCAAGGAAACCGTTTGCACTATGTTGGAGACTGTAGTCCATGGTCCAGTGATCACTCCATTCCTTTCATTCTAAATGATCCATGTCGAACGACTTTATCACATGGAATTTTCTCTTATGTGAGATCCTGGTAAATCAGGGTGCCTCTGAGCATCCTCACTCTGCTCACATGCACCTCCCCTACTGTACTGTCCCCTCAGAACAGTAGGGAGGAGCACTGGACTTCTGCCATCAAGCTAGTTTTAGGCTCTGTTTGAGAAATCTTAGAGCTCTCCTACTACGGAGTTCATGTCAGAATTAACTAGAAATCATCTCATATTGTTGAGATCATAGCCCCTTTGAAACAAAGAGTTAAATATAAAAAAAATGTGAAAAACTCTGACATTGATCCAGTTTAATTATTAAGTTAAATAACTGGATCCCACAATTAAAGTGCATTTGAATGTTTTAAATAGCTGAGTAAAATAATCTTCAACTGTTTTCTACACCAAGGTAAAAATCACTGAAAAAAACCCACAAAACTGTCTTAATAATTAATATTTCAGTTCTTCTTACCTCTTGTCCATGTTCACAATATTACATATGATTTTGGGTAGATGCACCTATCTTTTATGTATCTGTGTGTGTATGCAGCATTTAAGAATGATAGAATTGGCCTCAAATTCCTAACTTGAAGTTTTGACCTGAATTCCTGGCCACGCATCCCATACCTAAACCAATATGATAACCAATTTTATGTAGAATAGAAGTAAAAAGAGGCAAGGAAATGATTAACTGCATGATTAACCAATCTCAAAACACTGTTAATAGAGGTCTAGGTGTTAAAATGTGCCTGCATGCTGACACCTCATTGGAGATGCACATGGACATTAGTCTCTGGACTGCTCTGCAGTGAAGAAATCCTTTCAGTGTGGTTTACTCTGCAGGGAGGTTATCAGAATTATTTGTTCCAAAGCACTTAAAGAATGGGTGCTCTTCGTGTCTCAATTTGGGGAATACCAAAATTAGACCCATTATATAAATTTTCTTATTTATTTTTTACAACAATTGCATGGATTATGGTAGGAGATATTTGTTGTTTTAATTTTACTAAATTAAACCTTTCTTCGGACAAGCCAGTACAAACAGAAGCACAAGTGAAATAGAAGATCTTATAGTGGAGAATGCTATAGAGAAAGAAAAGTTGGAGGGAGGAAGTAAATGCTGGGTGGTGGGAGAGAGCATCTTATTTGCTCATGAGAACTTATAGAGAGTGAGAAGTCTGTCTGGGCTTCTTGTGGTACCTGAAACAAATCAAGTTAAAATCGTGAGATTGGTTCTGTAGTACTCATTCAGTAAATACAGATTGAGTGGTTCATACATTCCAGTCACAGTTTCAATATTGCACGTGTAGTTACTAATCAAACAAAGATCTCTGATCTCATGAATACAGTGGTGGGCTGGAAGATGAATGAGCTCAGATGCCCAAGGGAGGGCATGTCAAAGCAGGATCTGAGTGGAATCTTTTTTTTTCTAACTTTTGTGATCTAAATAACTTTACATGATCAACTGCAGACTACTGCTTTAAGCCAAAGTTAGCAAGAGGTGCACATAAATGACTCTTTTATGAAAATAAGGGAAGAATCAAGCACAGCAAGGCATGCATCTTATTTCCATCTGGTAAATCTAAAGGCGCTAAGTGACTACATTAACACATGCATTACAGGTGACAGGGGCTAGTGAACCAAAGAAAGCAGAGTCATGTAAGCAGTTGTCAGAGTGCTGAAGGGAGAGAGAATAGTGTACCAAAACAGGAAGGCTGAGATGGACACTCACCTCCCAACCCCCGCCCCCCAACCTCACACACACATACTGGCTTAGAAGGCAGTATTTTGCAGTATTTTGGCAAACATTTGAACAAAGTAGAGTTGGAAACAATCAGATGCAAGGGGGCCAGTTTCCAAGGAAAAAGGACACCTGGTCAGGCTGTTTAAACAGGAACACATGTGTCTTGTGTCACAAGACAGCATGGAGACCAATAGCCCAGGAGGAGAGTGAGCATAGAAAATAGGATTTGGCAGAATTTGAAACGATATGTAGTTTCACAAGTCACTGAGGGATTTTAGACTTTATCCTTAGTTAAATTGGGGTTTATTTTAGAGTTTTGTGCATAGAAATGACAGAATTTGACCTTAATGATAAAGAATCATTCTAGTGCTTCAGCTAGGTTGAGAATAAAGTATGGACAAGGAAACCAGCTTGGGTTAATTCAGGTTGATCCCGCCAGGGTGGTAACAGCCGAGAGGGTAATAAGGAGTTAGATTTAGGATACAGGAGAAATGAGGGTCAACAGGAGTTCCTGATAGATCAGAGGTGTGCAAAGAAAGCAAAAGAGGGAATAATGACAATTTCAAGACTTTTGACCTAAGAAAGGGAAGAGTGTCATCGCTATCAAAGACAGTGGGGGTGGGAGACTATGGTAGGGGGACATAAGGACCTCAGTTTTACACATGGTTTTGAAATCTCAAAGAGAATAATGAAAAAGTTGGACATAGACATTTTGGAGAGAGGTCTAGGCTAAATATATATAGCCAAGCACTGCATGATGTTTCTGTCAATGAAAAAACACATATATGATTCTAGTCACATAGGATTATATTGGAGCCAAACCTTTCTATTGTCTAGGGGTTTAGCAGCCATTGTAATATGATATGTAATATGATTGTAATGTGTCTTCTAAGCCAGACACATTGCACATGCACTTGGGGTGAAGTTGGTGTACACAAACCTCCTGCTCCACTACTCATACAAAGTATGGCAGATGCAATTATGTACAGCATGTAACACTCAGTAATGGTGGTGAGAGACTGTGCTACCAGCTCATGGATTGCTACACTAGGCTTATTGTTGTTATTTTAGAATGTACTCATTCTGCTTGTTTAAAAAGCTTACAATAAAGCAGGATGTCCTGTTATGCCAGCATCAGCTTCCTTTGTCTCAGGTTTACCATGTCTATTGATGTTGCAAGACAGCTTGGAGACCAGGCCACATGCAGAGACATACTTGTGCCATCTAGGTTTATGATGCTGTCACACAGTATTTCAGTCAGCTCTTTCACTTCTGTGACTAAAAGACCTGAAAAGAACAATTTTAGAAGAAAAAAAGTTTATTTGGGGGGCTCATGGTTTCACAGGTCTCAGTCCATAGACAGCTGGCTCTATTCCTCAGGGGTCAAGGTGAGGCAGAACATCATGGCAGAATAGTGTGTGACAGAACAGAGTGGCTCACATTATAATCAGGAAGGAGAGAGAGAGAGAGAGAGAGAGAGAGAGAGAGAGAGAGAGAGAGAGAGAGAGCTCGACTCACCAGGTACAAAATATATACCCCAAAGGCACACCTGTAATGTCCATATCCTACCTGCCTTCAATTAACACTCAGTTAATTCTGCCAGGGGATTAATTCACTGATTGGATTAAGGCTATTATAATCCAATTATTTCTCCTCTAAACTTTTTTGAATTGTCTCACACATGAGCTTTTGGGGGACACCTCACATCCAAACCATAACACAGATAGATGAAATATCCTCTTGATGACTCTCTCACAGGGCATCCCCATTCTTAAGTGATGCTTTAGAGGACTTTGACTCTTCTGCATATAATTGTCACGTATCTAAAGGATGATCTAATGAATACGTGTAACCAGAAAATAGAACCAGGAGATGTCTCTTTGAGCCCAACAGCATTGGGAGGTCAGGGTGAAGCAGAAGACTCTATGGGAGACAGAGTAACATTGATCAGTGACGAAGGGTAAAAACGAGAAGACGTGAGGTACTAACTAGGTGTCAAATCTGATCCAGGAGAAGGGAGGGCCAACTAGTGCCAAAGGTGCTCAGAGATCAGGTAGTGTGAGGCCTGAGAACTCACCCTTGGGTTAAGAACACTGTGATTATTACTCTATTTACAAGAATCATTCCTATGTATGGAAGGTGAGAAAGATGAATTGTAGTTCCAAAGGGATAATAAGGAAATAAGTGGTACCAGGGCAGAAGTTAGAGGAGGTCTATGGCCTGTGGAGGAAGCAGTGGGCCTTTCCAGGCACATGCAAAGTTTGGTAATCTCTACTCCAAGTTATCCTCATGGGGGTGTAGTGGGGGCAGTATCTAAATTGCTAGGTGTTTCTGAGTTCTGAGAGGTGTTAATGCTGGAAAGAGGATGTGTTTAGTTAACTTTCTGCTGCTGTAACAAATATTGAGAGAAGTCCACTTGTTAAGAGAAAAGTCTTATTTTGGCTTACAGTTTCAAAGGTTTCAGCCCATGATCACCTGGTCCTGTTTCTTTGAGCCTGTTGTTGCATAGAACATCATGGTGGCAGAGAAGGGGGTAGAGGAGGTCCATTCATATCATGGATGTCAGAAACAAGGGAGAAAGAGAGGAAGAGGAAGGAACCAAGTTCCAATATCCCCTTTGGGGTCTTACCCCGTAATCTACATTTCTTCCATTAGGCCCCCCTCCTAGAGGTTCCATGACCTCCCTATAGCACCATAGGCTGGCAACCAATTCCATAACACATGAGCATTGGGGGACACTTATTCATACTTTAGCAGGTGTCCCCATCGAGAACTTACACAGCAGATTCATCAGGTTTCTCTAAACTCTTGCTGATGGAATTTTGTAACCCGTCACCAATGGGTCAACTCAGTAGGAGCATTGGAGACCTCTGGGTAAGTTAATCTCTATATTCCATTGCCAGGCAATGACTAGATAAGGAGTGACCCGACACAAATCAGTGAGGGCTCACCTACTAGAGAAGAGAAGCTCTCTAGCTGCTATGTGTGTGCTTGCCAAAATAGAATCTGGAGCTAGGAGGCAGGGAGGCCACCCATGACTCCACAGTAGATCCAAGAGTTGAAGGGCCACTGAGGCATCCTGTCCTCCTCAAGTCCTCAGCCTCGCCATGCCCGCAGCCTCCCTTTCCTTATACCGTGCTTTCCCCCACATTAATACATTGCTCTTTTGGCTTCAGCCAGTTCTAGTCAGATTTTCTATGGAAGTTTCTACCTGATCCAGGCAGGTATTATCATCACCACTCTGGTGTAGATGGAGAGACTGAAGCTTACTTTTCATTGAATGACTACATATCCATGCTCACAAACCAAGGAATGAAGCCAGGCCTGTTTTAGGGACCTGCATTCTCCCTGCTCAACTGAGGAAACAAGAAAATTAATGAGTTTGCGAAAAAAAAAAGAAGAGGAAGGAAAGAGATGAAAAATTAACTTCCTATGAGTCTGTAATAGAATAGGATTTTCATGATTTTTTTTTTCTGATCCCTGTAGGAGGAAAGTGCAGCCTAGAGAAGAGAATAGCAGGTCCTGGGCAGGAGGGAAGGGGGGAAAGCAGGGAGGGAGGAGTTCTCCCCCAAGCTCCACAATTCTCTCAATCCTACATGAGCCTGCTGCCCAGGAAAACAAGCAAGAAGTAAACAAAGAATCAGACAGGGAGGCGTTAGAAGAGCTGAAAAGAGAGCAGGGCTTGAGTAGCATTTAAAATGAAAATCTAGAAAATTTAATTAGGGCAAAAGGCCAATTAGGTGGCATTGATATCTTCTCTACATTAGTATTAAGAAGGTAGAGGAAATTGCAAATGTTATGTAAATAGCCGAGGATAGTGTGTGTCAAGGGAATTTTGGGTCTTATTAAGAAAACCAATGAGGGGTAAATTCTATTTAATCTCCTTAAAGAAAAACTGATGAAAAAGGGAGCTAACTAGGGAGAGAAGATTATAGATCACTCTCAGGCTTAGCTTATGAGCTCAGGGCATGTTTGGGGTGGGAATAGCAAGAGAAAATAGGAAGGTAATCTGTATAAAGGAAAAAGTGAAAAATAAGTTAATAAAAGCATATTTTGGAGTACCTACTATATCCTTATATTTTGTGGTATGTCTATAATTTTCCAAAAAAAAAAAAAAGGAAAGATTATCTAGCCCATGACTGAAAAATAAATAAGTAAATAAAGCAACAACGAAAGGATACACCTAGAAGTCTCATGTGAAGATATAAATTGGGTTGTGGGTGACAAGTTATTCACACAGCAGGGGCTACGCAGCATGCACCGAACATGAAAAGCTTAGCAAGGTCATCAGCATGCACCAGGTCTGACCTGAGCAATGTTACTGTCACATGGGAAGCTGCTACTTCTTGGTTCTTTTTCTGTGTATTTATTGGCTTCTCCTCAGCCACTCATAGGGCTGATTCCTCTCCTTCATAAGAAGTCTGCTGAGTGTCTCCTTTTCGGAGTGCACACCACTCATCATGCTGTTTAAGATAACAGCTGCTACTCTCCATCTCTGGTGCTCAATAGGTTTCCTGTTCTTTTAATCATCTTTCATCTCTCTCTTTAGAATGCGAACTCAAGACCCAAATCATCTTATTTACCAGGATGTCTCCAGAACATAGAATGATTGCATATGAGTTATAGTTTTAACATCCAAAAGAATGAACATGTTCATTTTTAAATATTATGCATTTCACCCTGACAAACTAATTCACTTCTATTTTAGAACTATTAAAGATTTATTATTTAATAACGAAGAATATTACATTATATGAAGGTAACATAACATATTTAACAACTTCCACTTGGATAAATCATCTAATCTTTTTGTTGTTGGAGGAAATGCTGCAATAAATTTTATTAAAAGAACAATTTTCTTTGTATTTATTTTTCCTATTATTTTCTATAATTTGTCTATATTAATATTGATGATATATTCCCTGTTATATTAAAATCTATTTACTTAAACTTTCTTGATCTCTCTTAGAATACATAAATAAGCTTTGTACAAACATGAACGCTCTTTTTTTTTTTTTTACTTTGCTCTTAAATAACTGCTAACATTTAACTTTGTGCTTCATATTCATTTTCCTGAAAATTGTTCATCCTTCTATTTTCAACCTGAGTCAAGTGGTAGTCATATGTTTTGCTTTGTTGTGAAATCTGATAGCTTTTGCATCTCACTATGTAAATTAAACTTGTTTTCATTTATAATAAATACAGTTTTAATCTTAATTCTATCTAACATTTTATGTTTCCTGCTTTTACTGTACCTTTTTACATTTTGTTAATATATGAAGTGTATTTTTTTTGTTATTTGTGTGACTATTCCTAAATAATTTAGAACTATGTTTTATTCATTGCTCTTCTTAATATGACTCTTACAATAAGAACTTTATATAAATATGGAGGTGTGGTTTTGTAGGAGAAGCTTCAGTTCCCCTGCGAGGGCTGCACATCTCCTCCTGCCTCTGTCATCTGGACCCTTGGTTACCACAAGGCTGTTTGTTACAGTTGTCCATTTGTAATTATTATGGGACATGGGAGCGTGAAGAGGTGCCCCAGAAATCTCTTGAATTCCATGCTTACTGTTTCCTATCATCACTGTGTAGCAGCTACATTATCTTCTCATTTATCATCAAAGCTTTTCCTGGTCACTCTCCCCAAAGTGACCGTACTTCATAATCTCTCCACTTTCCATGCTTTTATCACCTCCTCACGTGCTGCACATTTCCTACTTTATCTTATCTCATTGTTCTGTTCTCCTCCAATCAGAAAATCCCACAGGAGTAGGGAGTTTTGTCTGCTTGTTGTGACTGTTGCTATTGTTGTATCCAGTGTACGTAGGACATTTGGCCATGATGGGTACTCAGTGTCTTCCAAATTTGTGAAAAAAAGTTGACTTTATAGTTTAGCCAGTATTTAGCTGAGCTAAAATTCCTGTTTCTCCACAGATGCCATACTCACATCCTACTCTGTCTTCTATCATGAAATGGTGGTGTGAATCATTTTAATCTAGCCTGAGTTGTTATATTAATAATACAAACATTTTGCCTAGAGGTCACAGGTATTCTTTACCTTGGAAGACTAGTAGCTTCACCTGTTCAGAATACTATTTCAAAAAGTCCTGGATCATATTATACCCCTTTGACATACATAATTAAATTTTCTTTTATATCTGGAATTATTTATGAAATTATATCTTAAAAAACATACTTATCCAACATTCACAGCTATTTATTCTGTGCGAGTGATGTCCTTTTTTTTTTCTTTCCTGTGTTTCAGAACTGCCATCAGCAATTCCTGAGACACGGCTCATTTTTCTTATTCTTTCCTCACTTCAGTCTTCCATGTCTTACTAAATTTTGAGCAGCTTCTATTTTCTTTTGTGCTGCAAAATGCAGACATGATTTTGTAGATGCTGTTCTCTTTCTTTTCTTTCAACTCATTTCCCAAGTTCTGCCAATTCGTGTTTCACCTCTCTGGGTTTCTTACTTGTACACATTTTTAGAGTATTTTTAAAATTTTATTTATGGCTGTGTGTTTGCTCATATTTCATATCTGTTCTCCGGTAATATTTTTCTGGTGAAGCTTAGTCATCGTTCACATTTCTCCATTCCTTCTCTTCGTATTCCTAGTAGCATCTCTGTATGGATTCCGTGCAGCTTCCTCTTAACAATTTCTCATTTTTTTTAATTTGACCAGATCTTACAGAACCTGCTCTTTTCAGAGGATTTGGATTATGCTGGGACTGACAAAGATTTCTTCAGCCACAGAAGCTGTCTTGTGTAGCAAAGGGTGGCAACTTATTTGGCATCTTGCTTCTTCCCAGAAGGCAGAGGTCAACAGCCACCCAATTGCTCCCAACTCAAGTTCTCTCTTTTCACTAAAGCAATTTTCCTGAAACCACTGGCTTACCCCATATGTCAGTGTTGGGCAATGGCAGGTAGGGCTGCACACCCTGTTTTTGGCATTCACATACATGATGTTGTAATCACCCATGATGCAATGCATTTCCTTCTTGGAGCTGCTCTTGGCTAAATTTGTGTTATAGATTGCCTGTAACAGCACCGTTTCAGCAAATGTCTTGAACTCTTCCTGTCTTTAGCATCTCTTTCTAATTTATTGTCATTCAAGATTATAGGTGTCATTAATTGCCTTAAATCTGTTTTGTATAATTTCATTATATTGGGTTCTGAGAACTTGTCTTACAGATACATGTAAAAACAAGAGAGAGGTAGTCATGGGCACTTGGAAGACATCTGGGAAGAGGAGAGAAAGAAGGCTTCAAGGAGGGAGGCACAGCTGGTCCTGTAGAGCTGCGTCTACCAGGTGAACACAGGTGACATGGGCTAGGACACAAAATTGACTGGGCAGGGCATGGGAAAATATGATTTGAGCTGTGCTTTACATATGCTAGGTATTCTGATAGAGGGTCCCAGAACTCATTGGATATTGAGAAATAAAGCATGAAAGGAAGATGAGTTTGAGATTTGGAGTTACTAAGCATAGGAAAATCAGAAAAATCAGCATAGATGAAATTTTTAATAAGGTGTGTATTATTAGAAAGTTGGAGGGTATGCTAGACTGTGTATGGAGCCCCAGGTAGAGAGAGAAAAGTTAAGACCAAGAGGGTATGGGAAGGTCTCCGCTTGTCTGCAAGAAATGCTGAGTTGGCTTATTTCAGCAATGCCATTTCAATGGTATTTTATCTTTTTTTCTTGTTGTTCTTTCTGTTTCTACACAAACTTCTATTGCTATTTGTTGATTCATGAAACATACTCATTAAGCCTCTTTTATGTACTGTGCCAGGTCTGGGGGAAAAAATGAGGGATTAAATTCCAGCCTCAATTTGATCTCTAAAGAAACATTTCTCTCTCTCTCTCTCTCTCTCTCTCTCTCTCTCTCTCTCTCTCTCAGTGTGTGTGTGTGTGTGTGTGTATGAGGTGGGAGATTTACACTGGAATGGCAATGATCTATTTCATCGATTCAATAAAATACTTGTGGTGAATCTATTATGTATCTGGTACTGATCCAGGTTCTTGGGGTAAACCAGTAAATAACACAGACAAAATCTTGACCCTCATTGAATTTGAGTGGAAAATAGATGGCTCTCTCCATGCTGAGGCTAAGGAGAGGAAAACATATGAATATAGATCAGCCATTTGGGGGTAAAATTTCAACAGATTGAAAACTACATGTGTCCATTTGTTCGTTAAGAACCATTGGGTAATATGAGGTGAGATAAATTTGCAAACCTATAGGAAAGAAAGAGAAAGGCATACAATGACTTGAGAGCTGAAAGATGATGTGCACATCAGTTCGTCACAGCTCGATGAGGCTTTTTCATCCCCACCATGCATTCCAGTCTCCAGAATAGAAGAGCTTAAATTAAAGCTTGATGCCGTCCCACGGGTACTCAGTGGAAGGACCTGTGCTTTCCCAGGCTGAGACTTCTTCCACCTGGCTCCATCCTCTATGATTCCACTGCCCTGGCAGATTCCAGGAGTGTGGCTTTAGATGCTCTGCTCTTGTTCCTGTTCTGTCTCTAGCTGTTCTCACCCATGGTGAAAACCACATCATGGTCTCCCTTCCCTTCCTTCTGCCCAGAAAGTAATTTTTAATAAATAAAACTGCCCAGTTCCCCAAACATCTGAAATGCATAAAAACACAGAGGCTGAGGGCAGAAGTCTTCCTCTTTCTTTAAGGTGCTGATTTACAAACTTTCAGAGGTGATTGCAGGTGCTGGATGAAGTAAAGAGACACAATTGGTGCACAACCTGTCATGTCTGAGAGCCATAGAGAGTTTCTTCAGAGTCAACGGTGCTAAACCAGAGCTAACACCAGCCCTCCAAAAGCACTATCTTTTCCCATAAAAGAAATATTAATCTGATTAAATGTTCCAAGACCTTGTTATATAAACATAACTCAAGGGCCCTGAATGGCCAACAAAGAAAGAGAGAAATGTGGCCAATAAAGCTATTCACAGCTATATATATTAAACCAGAAAGTGTGGAGAACATTCCCTTGTTTACTCTGCATTTTATAGTCTTTGCTTGGAGCAAAAGCAGCTGCACTTTCCAACCTGACTCAGAAACTTGTCTTCAGTCAACAGCATCGGGCAGTAAGTGAGCATTTCTTTGGTCTTGTATTTGTGTAAGCTCTTGTGCATATTTAACTGTGTGAGCGCATGTATTTGAGTGCATCTGACTGAGAAATACAGCTTCTATGTGCATGGCCTTGTGAGCACTGGGTTTGCAGGCTTACAAATGAGCCTGTGGGAAATCAGAAGGGCACGTACACTGGCCAGCACACACAAGTAAATGAATAGTTCTGTGTGCATGTTTTTGCAGATACATGTGTGGCTGTAACTATGCATCTGTGAAAGGTTGCATATGTGAGTGGATGAATGCACTTAAGTAATTAAGGGCGTGTGTGTATGTGTGTGCCTGCGTGCATACATGAACACCTATGTGGAAGGAAGGGGGCCCATCATGCAACAGTTCCTTGAGAGGTGCATACGCCTGCATCTGGGAACCTAGATGTGTATTTATACTCAAAGCAATGTGCATTCAAAGCATTGTATCAGTAGGGGGGAAGGGATGGGGTCTGTCATCAATGTCATTGAATGACAAAGTATTACTGGAGGGGCTGCTTCTCCACTGCCATGCTTCACTGTCAGTGTAAAAGCTGTTTCCAGAACTGCTGCCGATTTGTCGTGCTGTTAATTGATGTCAAAGCTGTGTGTGCCGGGTCTGGCACTCCTGCAATGAAGTGAAATTTTCAAACAAGCACAGACCCCCAGCAGCTGGCCCTGAGTTTACAAAAGGATAAAATATGGGGGGGGAAAAAAAGGAATGAATACCTTCCTGTTGGTACCTTGTCCACAGGGCTAGTTGACAGGTCTGTGTGAACACACCTAGGTCAGATCCATGGGAGGGGCTTGGGGCCAGGGGAATGGGGGAGAGGAGGCCAGGCAAACTTCCTGGGTCATTTTCCCAGACTTTGAGTCGCCGCCATCACTTCCACACTTTTCCCTGCCAAGGAGTCGGATCCTTGAATGTTGTGAAAGTCCGTCCAGCAACCCCCACTCCTTGTGGACATTTTAGGAAACTTAAGCTCAGAGATGGAGGCTACTTTCCGTTTATAACCCAAACTGAAAAACATGAAAACAGTTAATAGAATGGGGATTTTTATTTCTTCTATTGTTCTCTATTATTTCTCCTATTTGATGTATTTAAAAATGTACATTCCAACAAACAGGTTGTACCGCAGATGCTGGTTTAGTCAGGGACAGCAGGAGAAAGGGCTGAAGGGCAGGGTGGGGTCAAAGCTAATCATTTTCTCCCTCACATTCCTGTTCAATCCTTTCCATCCAAAATACAAACACTTGCAGATTCTTTCTCTCTATATATAGGTTATTTGAAATATTGGTATAGTCCACAACTTACCGGTAGGTAACCAAGAGACATTCAATTCCCTCCTTACCTATGACGCACATTTCAGCTGAACAGCACTTTTCTCAATTGATGCTAAAAGTAAATAAATTTAATAAACAATGCACTTAGATTCATGCAATTCATGATAAGGGTAAAAATGGAAACTTGTAACACATGACAATAAAGATAAACCATGATTTCAGTAAAAAAATAGACTCGTGATACACACCAGTTATTAACTCACTGTACAGATAGAGAAACAGGTTTAGACTAGTAGGATCATACCTGGAAAAGGTACATGTCCGCAGTCCTAGTGTCATTGGGATATTCGAAGTTCTTGTTAGAAATGCAGTTGGGAGCTGGTTAGAAACGCAGTTCTGGCCCCAGCCAGGCCAACTGAATGAGAATCTGCATTTCTCGCAGATAATGTATTTCTACTTTAAAGATTTATGAAAAGCTTTTATTTAGGTCTGGCTCTATAATAAAATCATAGGAGGAGATTTTAAAATGTAAACTGAAGCCCGAGTTCCATGCAAGACCATTTAAATCAGAATCTGGGTATGAATATTTTTAGAAGCTCTTTCCAGGAATGTGGAACAAGGTTTTGGGAGTCACTGTCTTAAACTCCAGAAGCAAATTAGTTAAAAGTCTAATTATGACACAGATGCACATTACAAACTCAAATTCAGATAAAGCTATAAAATCAATATTTTAATTTTCATGCAAATGATTTTATTCCATATCCCAATTTGTATGCCTTAACACATAAGGATGAAAACCAGATGTTTTACATTGTTTCTGTTAAATGATAACAAACCCTTAAGTTCCATTGGAAATTCCATGTTTTACTGAAGAAAAACCATAAACCTAGACTCAGACGAGATATGGGCACTGTGAGCAGATATGCAACCCAGCCCTCCATGGTTCTCTGGTTAATTAGAGTTACAAAGGATGACAGGCCAAATGCCTCTGCCCCTGGGGTATCATTCCTCCACAGCTTCTGGAAGCCTCCTCCACCTTACAGAGAGTCACTGGCGCCCACCTTCAACCCTCAGCATGGGTGAAAGCCGTCATTTGTACCTCATTTCACCTCTGATACTTCTGTGTGGGCACGGGGTGGAGGAATGCCTGCCAAGTGGATGGGCATTTTGAAACTCTAACCCTGTCTGGGTTGAGCAAGGAGATGCACCATGCTGATGGGGTTTGACATCAGTGAACAAGAGGAGGGGACGCAGACACGGGCAGTCTTCTGAACCAGTTCTGAAGTTGTGCTGACCAGCCACCATCTATCCTTACCACTAAAACAAACACCACACTCTGACAGCCGGTGGGGAAGATCTGGCTGGCATGTGAGCTTTAAACATCTGTTCTGCGTTAGCTGCTGAAAGCTAGAAATGGAGAGATCTTCTAGTAGGGTTGGATTTCTGACTTCTCAGAAAATGGGGAAGAAATGACAGCACATGTTTAACGCCTTTTCTCCATCACTCTGCAGTGAGGACATCTTAAGCAAGTCACACAACTACTGGGGACTTCACTTTCCTTGCCCGTAAATAAGTATAAAACATATTCCCTTATCTCAGGTGGTTATTTTGAAAATTAAACAGAGTGATATTCCCCTATATATTTTCTGACTTATAGTGGGTTCTCAATAAATTTTAATGTCATTATCATTATTTAATAAGCTTCAAGTAATAAATAGATGTAAAATGCAAAACTAATATATTTCTATCAAGGTTGTTGTTTTTTTTTCATAAAGTTGCCCCTAATAGTTCTTAAAATGTTTTCTCTGTTCTGATGTAGTCTGAGTTGTTTGTTTTGATTTCATGATAAGTGTCAATTTTTACCCTTAACTTTAAATCAATTTTGTTTACTTTAAAGCTGTCTGAGTATGTTTGGATTTCTCTGGAACTTATATATGTTGAACAAACACTTTCTGTGGTAGGTGGATCTGTGAGCATCTATGTACCTGTCCAGCTGCAGGGAGCTAGGAGATACCCTCCCATCACCTAAAGTGTACCCTGTGTTCAAACCTCCTGGTGAACGTAGGGAACATGGGACGCTTAGGCTAAAGTTTGTCTTTTTTATGACTTGCTAACTTAGCTGGATAGATTTTTAACCACTTTAATCCTGCTTGATGTAGTTAGTATAGGACATAGTGATCCATACAATTAATCAATGATATTTAGAATGAAGAACAGTTTGGTGTCTTAGAAATAAAAAGATTGCATTATGTATCTTACCCTGGTAGAGTAATGGGTACAGAATCCAAAAGCTATCTTAAAAAGCTTTATTTCTTTCCGCAAATCTCAATCCAGCTGTTTCTCTGGTATGAGAGCTTGACTTTTCTGCCAAGTTAAAATTGAAATAGCCATTTGACATACCCAGCTGGTAACATTCCCTGCAAGAATGAGTAATGTCCAGGCAGGAAGTCAGCTATGATGTCCAGGCTTGTGTGCAACTGCCAATGATTTAATCGAAACACAGCTGCACCATTTAAAACACAATAAAGCTTAGCCTTTTCCAATATTTTCACACCCTTTGTCCCATCCAATCCTTAAGTCAACCACCTGAGACAGTTAATGAAGTTAATTAGCTCACATAGGCTGGGATATGCTCTGGTAACCAACAACCTCTGAAAGTCAGTGACTTCAGAAAAATAAGTTAATTCCTAGGCCATACAATTTTTTGTGCACTAAAATTCTAGGTGACTTATCAATTTAGATGTTTTGTGAATTATAACTCTACTATCTCACCACATGGCCTCTAGGCTAGCCATGAGGAAGACAGAGAGTTTCCATTGGAAGCTGAAATAATCTGCTTGGTATCAAAATGTGGCATGGCCTTATGGACCAGTTTATGGGCCCAGCTTCCACTTAGATGAGTAGGCTTTGACTCTTATTTGATTATCACTCTTGAGTAAAATGGGAATAATATTTGCCTTACATTCATTGAGACAATTATTAAAGTGCCTTTTAAGATTTTTATAATGCCAAGTAAATTGTTCGCATTAAGTGATTAAGATAGCCTCATTGGGGCTATTGTGATGGTCCATTTCTTATACGATCATAGCTAGACTACAGTCCTCAGTTATTCAAGGAAACAGTAATCTCAGTGTACTGTGAAGGTTTTTCTATAGACTGTTGGTATTTATTGTCTATACTCAGTAAACTTAAAGTAAAATTTATCTTCAGTATTCTCAGGGAAACTGATTCAGTCAGTTTCCTGAGGCTTCCTTGAGGAAGAAGAAATTCCACCTATGAACAGCAATTTTATATTATGCTAAATGTTCCAGCATCTTCTTCCTGAGGACTTCCCTGTGGATTTCAGGAATGCCTTGCCAGCCCAACACAATTATAAAGGAAATTCTTCGCAATAGATCATATATAATTATTTATAAAATTAAATTATATATATATATTAATATGTTATCTATATTTATGTATCTCTAGATAAATAACAATCATCTTTGCTCTGTTTATCTAGTTGAACATTGACTGACTGATACAAGAAATATTATATTAATATTAATACCTAATGGATAATTTTAAGACATTTCAATAACATTACATTAAGGATATAGAATTCAGAGCTTACTGAAAACATATAGAAAATATTTTTTTTCCTAAAATGTTGAATAATATGGCTAATACCACAATGATTTACATAATTTGACTCCTACCCTATGAGAATTTTAAATGCATTGAAACCAGATATCTGTCAAAGCAACTACATGATAATAAAATAAGTTCCAAAGAAGTGAGAAGGAAGGAAAAGTAGTCATATTTTTAACAAAAATATTTTCCACAATCTCAGCTAGGATATTTGCATATTTGTTCATATTTAAGATACAGCCATCTCATGATCTTTGCAATTACCAATTTTGAAATGTGAAATTGGAAAACCAAATTAGTTGTGGCATTTTTGGCATGTTACACAGGAGAAGACAAGACCAACACTTGAACTCAGGTGTTTCCTACTCCAAAGAACACCCCTAACTGTATGCAGTGGAGATTCAGCGGTCAAATGAGGACAGGAGAAGGAGGAATAAGATATGTGTTAAACCTATGAATAAACAGACCGCCTCCACCCAAAGTGTTTTTCATTTGCTCCTATTTCCATATGTAGAAAGAATCTTCATTCTCTATCCATATATCCTGAAGGAAACCAACAGAAATTGTCAGGTATTGTGCGAATTTTATGACCACCTCTCATCCTTTTATACCTGTTTTTTAATTTTTTAAGCCGACCCATTTGAGGATGGAGTAGCCTCAGTGCGATTGAACAAACTGAACGAGGAATTGTGTTATTCAGCTTTTCATCTCCGTGACCAATACCCCTGACATGAACAACTTAAAGGAGGAAAAGTTTATTTGGAACTCACGGTTTCATAGATTCAGTTCATGGTATGCTGACTCCATTGCTCTGGGCCTGAGAGGAGGCAGAACATCATGGGAAGAGGGTGACAGAAGAAATTTTGTCAGCTCAGGGCTGCCAGGGAGTAGAGCAAGAAGAAAGAGAAGCACAGAGGGAAAGAGGGAAAGAGGGAAAGAGGGAGAGAGAAAAGAAAGAAAAGAAAAAAAGAAAGAAAAAAGGAAGGAAGGAAGGAAGGAAGGAAGGAAGGAAGGAAGGAAGGAAGGAAGGAAGGAAGGAAGGAAGGAAGGAAGATACAGGAAGCCAGGGACAAGATATACTCCCTAAGATCAAGGTCACACTTCCAGTGACCTATCTATCTCCTTAGCTATGCCCCACCTGCTTAGAGTTACCACTAGGTAGTCTATTCAAATTAATCCATCAAGTGAATTAATTCACTGACGAGGTGACAGCTGTCATAATGTAATCATTTCACCTCTTAACATTTCCAGAAGAGTCTCACACATGAGCTTTTAAAGATTTAAAATCCAAACCATATCAGGTATAAGATTTTTTGTTCAGATTCTCTTAACTCAAACCAATTGTGGCACCAGCTCTGTTCCATTCTATGTAACTTTGGACAAGAGATTATACAGGGCTCTTAAATTTTCACCTGTGAAACAGGTGGTTTACTTGACCTTTAAATCACTTTCTGAGTCGAATATTCACTCATTATCTCAATAAACATCTCTTTTAAAATTGTTATGTGCCAGAAGACCAACTTGCTCTGTGGATGTAATGACCAACAATATTGAGGATGTGTTAAGATATAACAGGGAAGATGTGAAGATGGATTATATTCATAATTAATTTAAAATAATATTTCTCTATATATACCTGATCACTTAGCATATTATCTCACATGTGTTAGGAGTCAGTGGAAAACCAAGTGTCTTCTCTCTTGCTTCCTTCCTCCTCCTTCTTGTTTGCACTACTTTGTAGGCACTGTCATTGTAAATACAGCCTGGCACACCGGCCTTCACATGAATTCAGGGATGATGTCTTACCTGTCTAAAAGGCAACAGATGGGACTCTTTGCCAAGCTGTGCTCTCTATATCACCCTTTCATCCTTCATCATCTCTTAGCGACAGATTTACAATCCTCAATAGTTCCAGAAACCAAAAACATGGTTATTATTTACACTTAGTTTTTTCCCACCTACTCTGAAAAAAGAATGGTTTGTGGTCAAATACAAGGAAAGCAAACAAAAAAAAAAATTGCAGGTTCTTCCTGTCTCCTTAGATGGTGAGATTTACAATAGCAGAAGGCAGGGGAAGGAGCCCTGCATAGGAACATAGCAGTCTGGTTTCTAAGTTAAAGGAAATGATTTAAAGACAAGTGATCTGTGAGTAGGAAGTTCTATTTGCACATCAGGCATCATTATTGCTGTGTTTGTTTTTGCCACATATAGTATACTGCTTGAGAAATTCATTTAACTCCTCAGCTTACTTTCTCCTCGAACTTTAACTAACTACTGCTATTTACTTAGAAACAGAGTTGTCAATTATTGTTTTTGGTGAGCACTTTATATCCAATACTAATTGACAGTAGGTATTATCTATAAGCATTAGAAAGAATGGAACATGTAAGAAATAGGATACTGGGAATTGTGCACACCAATGTGACACAATGTATTAAATAAGACGATTAAAAGGATAATGTTTGTTATTATTGGTATTCCAATTTCATTCTTATTAGAAAAATCATGGCTTTAACTTTGTTTTTTGTAGTGTTGTTTGTCTTGTGAGGTAGATTCCAATATGATTCCAAGTGGCAACTGTGCTTCCCCTCACCACATCTGGAAGCAGTTTGGAGATCATCACCTCCTCCATCCTCTCCAAAGTCTCCTTTGTACAAGAGAAAACACCTTTCTCAGGAGTGCCCTCAGTCATCTCTCTGTTGAGCTCAGTGCTGGAATCCTGTGACCACCAGTCATTGGCTCAGGAGGAAGAGTATCAAGGCTATTCACACTCAAACATAAATCACACCTTGATTAGGGGAGAAACCCAGCTCCCCAGAACCCAGCCTTAACTGGTACCTAAGCACTGGACTCCAGTAACAAGGACACAAGGCAGGCTAGGAAGGTCACTGCAGGTGTCAGCAATGCTCTTCTGCTCCCCACCCTTTCCCAGGGGTCTCAGGTCTTTCCTCTACTCATTATGAGGTCATTGTGTATTCCCTACTAAAAAGAAAATTTGGAGTCATAGCTCTTCAATTTGAATTCCCCAGCATGGTTTTAAAAAGAATAAATTAACAAAGCAAATAGGAAATATCCTGGACATGTGTACATGACTACCACATATCAATATATATAGGAACATATGTAAATTGGATATGTGTAAATAATAAATATATTATTTATAAATACTTAAATAGAACATATTAGATGTGATAAATGAATAGCCTATATTATAGCAGAATTAGTTCAGAAATAATAATAAATCTACTGAGGATATATATATATATATATATATATATATATATATTGTATTAGAGTACATATATGTAACATATATGTTAGTAAGTTCACACATAAATACACACTCATACATATGGTTGTTGTGTGATGGAGGAAAAATACATTTTTTTGTTTTAATCAAGTCTAGTCAATTTTGGTAGTGGTACACTTTTTGTCTTTGCATCTCATTACAATTTACAAACAATTTCTCTGCTAGCTGGATAAATAAAGAAAAGGAAAAAAAACTCCTTTTAAGGTTTTTCTCATTAAATTTTATCACCCATTACTGCCTTTGTTCTTTATTGCTTTCATCAATTCTACACCATTCAATACCATCCATTCACTGATTTCTTTACCATCAGGTTTACAGTCTTCCTTTCTGCCAATAACTTCAGTTAATGTCATTGGTGATCTTCACCATAGCAATGATTAGATAATCCAATAATCTGGACTGTCTTTTTCTTGGCATTTCGGCTTTAAAAACCTTGTCCCTCCCCTCTGTTACTTTCTGATACCCACACCTATAGGTCATACACTTAATCTCTCTTGTCCCACCTATGACTGTTAAGCTTCTAAGATAGGGATTTTAAGTTCCTGGTTCTTTAATAATCATATTGTTTCATATTAGAAACCACAGTTTCCAAATAAGTTTATTTTCTCTTTTCTGAAAAAAATTTCACATATTTGTCTTTCTCTTAAAATATTTAGCATTTCCCAAGCCCAAACACAATATAAAATGTTGCATAGTTCCTATAACATAAGACTTCATCTTCTACCATGAAGATTCTGCCCACCTGCATGTGAACTCATGCTATCCTCCTTCCATCTTGTTAAAGACATACTTTTTCTATTCTCTATTTTTCCACACTCACATACTTACTTTATGTTCAAAACTATCCATTATCAACTTTCTATTCTAGAAAGATGATATTTTTCATCTCCCCCACCCCCGCCCATTGATAAATTCTCTCTTTTGCTTAGCACTTCAGTCAGCCTGGGTAGTGTGTGTGATGGTGAACCTCACCCTCTTATCTGGATCCATGAGCCTGTGGCTGCTTTGCTTTGCCAGGAGACTTGCCACATTGCCTATCCATTATTGTCTCTGAGCATGGAAATAATCTAATGACACCTCAGGAATTTCCTTGAGATTCCGACATATACACATATCCCTCCTCCATTATACAGCAGATATCTGAGCCCCTCATTAGATTCAGATTTCGATAACTCAGCCACTATATCAAAACAGATTTCTTTCCTGATGTCCAACTTCCCCTGACAAAGTGATAGTCCAACTTAAGGACAATAGAAACTTCATTGATTTTACTTCCTACCCTCAACATTTTAAAACCAGGTAATCTATCAGGGGCCAAAGGTATAGGTAGTTAATCAAATAGTCCCTTGACCTCTTCATTTCCAGATCAAGATATTCTACAAAATGGGGACAAAGATCCATAAGTAAGGTCCAACTTCAGTGGTTATAAAATATGCTGGAGCAGCACATATCAATTCCACATCTTGCCATTCCAGAGTCCACGTCTTAACTCAGCCTCAGACAGCCCACTGGATTACTCTTGTGGCCTAGTTGCTTTGGGATGATGCAGTAATATAGAGGAGAACACCAGGAGATCTTTTGGTATTACATCAGTTTCTTCAAATTATTGCTAGGAAAATGGTTGTGGGGAAAAGACAAGCAATAGTTCAAGCTAATGAATCAAGCCCTGATGAAGACCTCAGATGGTGATCCTAACAGAGGCTCGTCAGGAAGAAAAGGAAAACAGCATATGTAGTATTCACTAAATCTAATAGAAAGTTAATATACTATTGTTCAGAATGGACGAAAGCTGATGAAATGTCCACATATCCCATATCTGGATGCTCTCGTAAGGGGCTCTTTGCTGGCAGATGGGACACTCAGCAGTAATAACTGGATCAGCCTTGGGGAACAGTAGCCCATGCCATTAGGCCAAGGTGGAGCCTCCATCCCAGATACTGAAGTATTTGCAGCAGGATTTTACTAATCAAACTAAGTGCCAGGGTCAGCTACAATCCATTGGGCTAGTCACCTATTTCTTTCCTTACTGCAGCGAACAATCTCAAGTTTACAACAGTGCATGTATCAAAGATACATATCTTTGTCCCCACTCCCTTTGTGTTACATGCCTGCTTCTTCTCCAGACTACACTGGGCATGATGTTTTAACTTTTTCTTAGAGATCTCTGACAAACCTGACAACCTACACACCACAGCCCAGGAGTCTTTGTACATCCTTTATACATCATCAGGCCACTTCTCCATGCTTACAAGCTGAGCAGCAAGACACAGCACCCATACACCTGCCTGCACTCCCCTTGAAAGGGGGTGTCTTTACCTTTGTCCTCAGAGCTCTCCTGAGCAGGTAATGTTGCAGCAGAGATGCATTTTTGGCTTGTGTCAAAGTCACAAATCAAGGCTCTTTCAGATTATTGCAAGGAACCCTCCATGGGACCACAAATAATACGTGTCTGTGAAACAAAGTTATGTAGAATAAGCCTCAGGGCCATCTGCTCAATTCCATTTTCAAAGACACTATTTCCATACAAAAGATGGTGCTGTGCTGGCCCAGCCTCATAACTAGGTCATCCTGAGAATGCCAGGCTTATGAAGATAGCTACAGTTGCACAAACACTTAATGTCCCGTTATCAAGCACGCTGTTTCTACCAGGGCCTGATGGCATGACATGGGCTGCTGTTCAAGTGCTGGATGTCAGATGCTTAGAGTCTGTTTTGCAAAGTGCCCTTGATGCTTGGGACAGTCTGAATAAGGAATCTTTTACTACCAGACATCTGTAGCACCAGGAGATCTTCTGAGCCTTTCTCCTGAGCTTCAGGGCAGCTGTCCTTGGCATTTTGGTTTACTGAAGATCCATGTTGCTCCAGGATTTACTCAATGACTGCTGCCTTCTGTTTCCCTTTAAGCAGGTCAGGAAGTATCCACATTGTAACATAGGTTGCCTCCAAAACCCTAACTGGTTCAAAAAGTACTTTGCCTCTCAAAGGTCAAAGATGTAAGTGGAATAATTTTTTCCTCATTCTGATAAACAGCCTGACATGACCCAGACTGTCAGATCTCTAAAACCATCATATTAATCTTTGTCTTTCTTTTCTCCCACTTCTGGAACATGCATTTTACTAGGGAACCCAGATAACTTGTCAGATCCTGTTTGCCCAACTTGTGTGATAGAGTGCGTAATGTTGAGAAAATCAGAACTCGGCCGACCACATTGTGACCATGAGAAGAACTCCATGAACATGTGTAATGAGGCTTTCACTGGCAGGATGCCTTGCATCCAAAAGTGATGAGCTTTTGTTTGCTCATCACTTGGTGGGGATTGAAAACATGCATTCATGAAATCATTAGCAACATATCAAAGACCTGAAGCCATGTTTCACAAATCCCAGGGAAAAAACATCACAGCCAACATAGCAGCTGAGGCTGGAATAACAGTACCTGCTGTGATTCCCCTAGCAATGACCAAGTGGATAAATTGCATACTAGTATATGAGAGGACCACAAGGCCTGCATCCTTTATGCCTTTGAAAATGGCACCAAATTCGGCAAATTGTTCCAGGACGCAGTATCAATAACAACAGCACTCTAACTTGCTATTTTGTTCAGGGCTAGGGGATCAATTTTGAGGACTTAAACCTGGCCATCCTGCTATGTGAACATCCTGCAAAATGCATGGGAGGAATGTAAAGGTTCTTGCAGCTCTAATTATATGTATCACAGTTTTATACTGGGAGCCAGGAAAATAGCCACAAGTGGGTGTGCAGATCTACTGGACCTACTGGACAAACCTAAGACAGGTATAAATATGCTACCTGTCTCCATAGGTTATCCACTCCAATAACAAGACCCAGTGGTATTTGAGAACTTCTGGTATCAGTGTCAGCCAGACCCCTTGTTCACCAGCCTTTAAATATCTAGATAGTTTTTTACCCATAGAACAGAGTTACTCTGTTAAATTTCTAAGACAGATTTGGAGGAAGGGGTGTATTGATAGGTGCAAATTTTTTGCCCTTTAATTGGGGTTGAAATGTGGGGTCCTTCCTCAAAGGAAATGGACCTTCCTTTAGTCACTGGGCTCTGGATTTGAGGACTATCTCATGTCTAGCACAGGCTAGGAACTGCAGTTTTCCACTGGGGTTGAAATTAGGTTTCTCCTAGCCAGCTCTTAGTTATTTTTGTTCATTTCTACAGTTTCAGCAACATTCTTGTCCATTTCCCATCCTTCTTACTTCTGGAAACTGAGTCCTGAAGACTAAATTAGACTTATGCAGGTAATGGGGTGTGGAAAGGAGAAAAAAGAGAGCTAGAAAGAGGAAGAGCTTAGGCAGAGAATTAAATGAATGCATGGTGTTTTAATCAGCGTTTTGCTGCTATGATCAAAAGACTCAACAGAAACAATTTTAGAGGAGGAAAATTTTATTTGGGGCTCCTGGTTTCAGAGGCCTCAGTCCATACACAGCTGACTCCATTGTTCTGCACCCAAGGTGAGGCAGAACATCATGGTGGAAAGGTGTGGCAGGGAAATCAGCTGGGAACATTGCACCATGAAGCAGGAAAAGAATAAGTTTTGCTTACCAAGGGCAAATATGTATTCCATAGGCTGGGCCCCAGCATCCCCCCTCCTCCAACCATGCCATACCCACCTACATTTACCATGCAGTTAAGACCTGACAGAGGATTAATGCACCGATTAGGTTAGACTTTCATAACTCAATCATTTCGTCACTAAAACTTCTTGCATTGTCTCACACATGAACTTTCGGAGGACACATCATCTCTCAGCCATAACAAATGGCGAATTTTATGCATTTATGATGTTGGGCTTTGGTTTGTAATAATATTTGGAGATATAAAGAAATCACAGGAGTGCATCTGTGCACAGAAAAGGGGATTCAGCTCTAATATGTAGTCTGGCAGCTATGACTTCAGCAGCAACATGGAACAGGTTCTACAAAGTTTTCTCAGTTTTGGATTTGTCTGGGCTCAAATGTGTTTCTAAGCATGGGAGGTAGCAATTTTGAGACAACGCAGTGGAACTGAGTGTCCTGCTAGATTGCTAACTATCCTGTGAAGAAAAAGCTTTCATTGATAGGATAAACTTGATTAAAGAAAAGTAAGCAGTTCAAAGTGAGGTTCATTGCTGCTCAGAACTTTAACATGCAAAAGTGCTCTTGAACCCTCAAAAAGATCTGCTCTAAGGTAGCACCCCTGCAAACTTAGCTTACAACTTTCCATCTTTGAATTTTATTCAGAGCCACTGTTTACAGATTTCACTGTACCATTGTTCTGAGGACTGGTTTGGAAGACCATGGACATGTGTCAGCATGGACGAGGCTTCAGGGCAGAATTGGGCAGCTGGGCTTTTCCACAGGTGAGGTGAACCAGCCAGACCTGGTGAAGTCAGATTACCTTTCCTGCACAGCCATCCTACAGAACCGCATGACGGAGTTCTGCTTCTTCTTGAAGATATTCCTGCTGTCTGGGCTACACTGATGATTCAGTCCTCAGTCTGAATAGCCACATACATAATTATGCCACATACATAATTTTGTACTTTATTCAATCATTTGTTGTTGCTTTATAGAGTCTCCTGTCTTTTCCTTTAGATAGACTGGGGTTTTGTCTTTTGAAGCCCTGCATATTGTCTTTGCTGGCCAGATATAAATGATAGTATACAGCTCTCATTTATAAAGTGAATTTTCACATAAATATTGTTGGCAGCATACAGATAAATGGTTTCAGCTGCATTGCTCATTTTCTCTGTCATCCTTAAATTGTGATTTTTTTTTCTTTTGAAATCTGTTTTTGTCCCTAGAGTTCTTTGAGTGTCTCAGTAGTATTCTTTCCCAAGCTGGTAATACCCATGTGGTGGTTTGTTTAAACATCTAGCAGTTTTACTAGCACAGTGGCAAAATTCTTTCATTTCCAAAAATATCACCCTAGGGGATTATTACAGGCTTGTGCTCTCATCATTAGATTCTTTCAGTTAGAATTCAAATCCAGAGGGTGCCTTCCCCTGAGCATGGACCTGGGTGGAGGCAATCCCATTGAGACCATTCTAATGACAACAAGGGCATGTTTTTGAGAAACTCTTGACTATATTTCAGCTTCCCTGAGTGGCTATATCTGCATGCCCTCTCCCACAACTGCAGGCTGCACTTATGTGATGCTCTGTGTTCATGGACCCTGAACTCTGGCAGACCTGACTGTAATCCTGACCTCTTCATTTACTGGCTACATGATCTTGACAAGGTGCTTAGTGTCTCTGAGCCTCATTGTTCTAATCTTCTCCAAATGGGAAGGACCGAGTGTAATCTAACAGGATTGCCATGCATATTTAGTTTGTATTCTGTTAGAGTCTGTAAACAAGTCAGGATGGCGCCTGGCAAATGTTAGAGTCTGTAAACAAGTCTGGATGGTGCCTGGCATTTTGCCAGAGGGAGTGGTTTATAAGGTGGAGCCAGCAAGCCATTAAATATGAAGATTTCTTATTGGTAGACTGCTGTATCTAGTTTATGCTAATTAATATAAGCTGTGTGGAATATATAAATACTGCTCCTGTCCTACAATAAACGGCTCCCATTCCTGTTGTGTCAATCTACACAAGTTGTTCGTCACCCCCCCCCCCCCCCCCCCGGTTATTTTGCCCAGCCAGCCGGGCTGCGGCAGATGGTGGCCCGTACAGGGAGCCCTGGGACACTCGGGGGTAAGTGAAAAAAAAAAACAACTGCCCGTCCATAGATAGGACGGGAGCAATTCTGCTTGTCCCTAGACAGATAGAGCGAGAGGAAAAATGGCCATTTTGAGAAAATGGAGAAGATTGATACAGTATGTTTGTGTCTTGTTTTGTCTTGGTGTATTGTATTGTCTTTGTGATGAAAATATGGAAGGAATATTAAGTAAATTGATAAGTGAAAGAGGCACCCCAGTGGAACCAAGAGCAGTTAGGGCATGTGTTGATAAGAGCCCAGGAACTCTAGTCAGAAAGAAAAAAAAAGTTCAGAAGGATTATCAGGAAAAAAGTTGCAGCAAAAGGCTATTACTGAATACTTTTCGTTACTGGAGGGTGCATGAATTGGAATCAGGGCGGCGGCCGCCACATGCGGGAGCTGGTCATGGTGCAGCAAGGACTTTCCAAGCAATGGCAGCCAGCCGGCTCTGAGTAATGAGCACTATTAAGGCTTGTTTCAAATGTAAAAAAAAACCTTGAGATAATATACTAAATTGTTCGGAAGGTTGTTTTCTTAGTGGAATGCTACAGGATTTTCTTTAGCATCATTGCTGGAGTTCCTGCCTTCATCCCACTGCCAGTGAAGAATTTCCAGTGTTGCTGAAAACCAGACGAGACTTCGGCTGAGAACCGGACGAGACTTCGGATCAAGCTAGCTGCCTGCAGAACTTACCTGGACTGTGATTTAAGCTAGCTGCCTGCCAAACTTACCTGGACTGTGATTTACCTGGACTGTGAGTTAATCTACTGAGACACTGCTTTACCTGGACTGAGACAACAAACTGTAATCTACAACAAATTGTAACTGTATCTCAGCTAACGATATCTTTGCTGGTATAATTTTTCCAAGGGCTTCTTGCATGGAGCCATCAATTGGCTTGGTATTGTGGCATTTTGTATCCTCCCCTTCTGCTTGTAGCAAATTATTTATGGTGTTTGTGTAAAAACCACTATGGTCATTATTTAAATTAAACAAAAGGGGGAAATGTTAGAGTCTGTAAACAAGTCAAGATGGCGCCTGGCATTTTGCCAGGGGGAGTGGTTTATAAGGTGGAGCCAGCAAGCCATTAAATATGAAGATTTCTTATTGGTAGACTGCTGTATCTAGTTTATGCTAATTAAGATAAGTTGTGTGGAATATATAAATACCGCTCCTGTCCCATTCCTGCCGTATCAATCTACACAAGTTGTTCGTCACCCCCCGGTTATTTTGCCCAGGCAGCCGGGCTGCAGCAGTATTCTGCGAAGAACAGTATATTCTGCATGTATTGAATAAGCCCATGGAAAACTCTGTACTAACCTAGAATAAATACCTGAGGAAGGCTGGCAATGTGGATTATTGCTACCATTGTTTAGAGAATCTATATAAAGAAAATCTTTCTACAACTAATAAAATGTTTATAGCTGTAGATAACGATTACTGTACTCATTGTAAAATTAAATAATAAAAAATAAAAATCCAGTAACTGACATGAGAATGAAGCATGGACATGATGAGATAGAAAGTGACTGCTGAAATTAGCCTGGACTTTGAAATAGCAAAGAAATGTAGTTTTGCTTTAGAATGAACTAAACAAAACAGAAGGTTTTGTTTAGGACTTACTATGTAGCATGACATTTGTGAAGTGTAAACAGACCCCACCACACACACACACACACACACACACACACACACACACACACACACGCTGGCTTGGCAGGGGCAAGCTGATGACAAGGTTGGGGTGAGGGCTACTGGCTTGGAAACTCTGTTGGCAGCTCTGGCTGAAGAGTATAGCACTGAGCCTGGGTCACCCGGGGTTTGCATGCCCTCATGATGGTGCAGCATACTGAGAAGAAACGAAAGAGATAATAGGGCAGTGGAGGGATCATGAATTCCACTTCCTTAACTCCCAGAAACACCTGGGGCAAGCCAATCTCCCTTCACAGGCCTATTCCCTCAAGGGCAGAAAAGCAGGTCACACTGATGAGAGTAAACAAATGAAGACAATGGTAGCCAGCACTCTCTGAGGACCTGCTAGGCAGCATGCAATTTTCTTCTCTTGCTTCAGATTCTTTGCAAGAGCCCTGCAAAGTGTTGCCACCCTCATTTTTATAGATAAGGAAACAGGTTCAGTAAATTCATACATGCTTCTAGGTTCATGCAGCTGGTCTTCATTAATTAATCTATTTAAATTGACCCAAATTTTATACATTTTATCATGCACATGCTTTGAAATTGCATTCATTGTGGAATTGCTAAATCAACCTAATTTACATATGCATTACCATGCATATTTAACTTTTTTGGGGGGTAAGGATACTTGAAATCTACACTCTTAGCAAATTTTAAGAAGGCAATACATTGCCACTAACGGTAATCCCCATGTTATACAATAAGTCTCTTGAGCTTGTTCTTCCTGTCTAAATGAAATTGTGCAGGCTTTGGCTAGCACAGTTCATCTAGATGGGACCTGCATGTGATTTTATTGCATCTTAAAATTCATGTTCCTCCTTTGGACCACAAATCTGTAAGAATTTTGGCATATGTAGGAAGCCAGAAGAAGACATATGACTCGGTTGAAGTATGCCAGAAAACAAAACCAGCACATCACAAAGAATAGAATTCAAGAGCAAAATCTTTCTTTCCTGGTTTTCTTTGTCACCTCCTTCTGCTTCCTAACCTCTACCTGAAGCTGCTGTGACCTCCCCCAAGGAGGGTCTGTCCAGATCACTACCCTGCTCTAAAATTTCTCCATTGCTTAAGAGGGAATCAGGGGTTCCCGAGATTACGACTTACACCCTCTTTCCATGATGTGATCCCACACCTTACCACCAGCAACTCATAAGGACCCACAGGAAAACCTTCCATTCTGCTCTGCTCCTCCCGCACACCTGCTTGAACACTTGACTGATGACCATACCCCACTTCTCCCAGGCTTTTACTGTAGCCTCTCTCACATGCACTACCCTCTACATACCCCTTCCACAAGCTTTGAGCTTCGTATTCTAATCAAAAGTTCCCTGCTAGTTCTTCTCTGTAAGAAGAGAAAGAATCTTCTGCTTCAAGCAGCTTGTAGGCTTGAATGGCAGAAAAACTGCTGGAAGCATCACAGAAACCCAGCAGGGTGGAAGATGTATGGATGAATTTTATTGTGTTGTTGAATAACTCAAAGAGCAGTTAGTTACAGCATATTGCTTATGAGGGTGATGCATGATGATATATAAACTGCTGTTAATTACTTTCATAAATCTATTAATTCATGTATGTTTTTACTACATCAACTGTATTAGTGTATTTGTGTTTATGTAGTTTTATAGCTCATAGACATGAATAATATATGATTTTAATTTCAACCTTGTTTGAGTGCTAAGACAATACTTCTCTAGGGAATATATCACAAAGGAAAGACTCTCATATATGAGGAAATTTTATATTTAATTTTTTAAGATCATTATTGTACTTGATGCTTGAAATATTGCTTGGAAACATGATAGTGCAAAAAACAAAGCTCAGAGGTGTGATTTTCCTTAAGCTACGCAGCTTCCAAGAAGACATGACATCCAAGTATTTGAAAAAGAGTCCCATTCCTTTTTCCATAGGTCATAACATTTTTTAAAAGACAAGATGGATGATTCAAAGTGCAAAGCTTTGAGTGTTTTTCAGCCTCCTCCTGAGAAGTTAGAGATGAGGAATAGAATTCCCCCTTGCCTGTTGAATTTTGAGTTTATTTTCTTTATTGATATAAAAAAGAATTCTTCTTTACTGATTGCCTTTCTTTTCTTTGAAAGTCCATTCTATATTTAGCAGACTTTTTTCCTTGATAACTCTGACATGTGGCTTTGATAGTAGTCTTAGTTATATTTATATTCTAAAAGCCAAATTCATCAGCAACTGCAAATAACGTCACCATCTTCATCACTCACAATATTATTTTCACCAAGTGTAAAATATAAGCAGTGGTTTGGCTGAAGCATATTGATCATATTTCTTTGGAAAATCATGAAACTTCCTCTGAGATACACTATTTGTCATATCTGTATTTTTAGCCAAGAATAATGAATAACTGATAAAATGAAATATGGTGGGACATAATTGGCAAATGGAGAGCATTTTGCAGAAATCACTCAAAGTATTTTGAATTTCATTTCTAGACATGGTTTATTTAACACTAGCTCTGCGCTCAGAGTCATGCACAAAAGATTGATGATCTTTTAGAGCAATTCCTAAGTGTAATATTATGTCTTAAAGAATTATGCCACTCTCTTTAAGGGTGCTGAGAAAGATGTTAGGAGACATCAATAACAATTCAGGAATTACCAACCATCTGCATTTTGTAAATCAAGTAGACATGGGTTTCCCCATGCACCCCCTAAAGGAATTACATGATCCTGAAAGACATTTACTAAAGTATTTGTAGAACTGTACAGTTTGTTATGGAAAGGTAATGAATTTGAGAATATCCACATATGTTCCAAGAAGAATGAAATTGAATGATAGAAGGATCCACATGGGGATAGTTTATAAGTGTGGTGTTGGCATCGATGTTTCAGTTGGTGTTTCCTGAAGCATCATTTTTACTCCCTACAGGGAAGTCATAAGTGCTCTGTCTAGTGAGCATTGTTCCCAATAGTTCTCCTATGTCCTAAACATTTTTATGAGGCTCTCCCGGTGTGTATGCTGCCTCCAGGAAAGAATTCTTCCATTGAGAAGCTTCAGGGTTGATATTTCTCCTCTGACTTTCTAGCTTTCTACTCAACCTTCTAACTTTCTTCCTTCCCTCCTTCCTTCCTTCCTTTTTCTCCTGTGCTTTCTTTATGCTCTCTTCAGACCAGGTGATATTGTATAACTTAGCATAGAAAAGTTTGATAGGATTCCCAGTTCTGGGATCATTAGCTTTGAAGCTTCAGACATTCCTTAGCATCTCTCTCAGCTTTGTCATCTATAAAATGGAGATCATAATATAGCTTAGAAGCATTATTTAGAAAAATGATGCAGAATAAGCCCTCATCTTAAGTCAGCCATTGATAGTAAGCCTCTTATCCCTTCTGAAACAGAGAATAATCTTTTGAAACATGGAAAAATATATATAATTCTGGTCTTACTTAGTTGCTTTTAGAGGTATCAAAAATGGATAGGAAACTAACATTATGGTCAAAGATTACATTTTTTGTAGGGATACAGCTTGGTTCAGTGTATTAGATTAGAAGTATTTGTGAATCTTGATTTTTTTTAAAAAAAAAATGAATCTGTGCACAAACCATTTGACCCACTTGAGATGCTTTTTCTAACTTTGGGAATTTTAACAATAACACTCATTTATCAAGGTCACTGTAGAATGCCAAGTGAGGTAATGTATGTAACTATATAGCTTTTAAGTATAGAAAAGGGGTTATTTTAACAATTTAGCTGTTAATGTCCCAATAACCAGAAGCCAAATGGATTTCATTTGTCTTCTTTATATCTGTTTCTAGAAAAAGCGGAGACATCATCCTTACCTTCCCAAGCACTTAATTCAATATGGTGCCTTCCCCTGATGAATTGCACTTAAAACCTCAAGAATAGTGCTTAGAGGAGATCAACCCATAATTCAGGAGTCAAGAATATTTGCCAATCTATCTCCTAGCTACTGTGGAGAACAGCGTGGAGACCTTAATGGAATATTCCTTCAAGGAATGAAAAAACTCTATTGGGAGACACAATCACTGCCCCCCACCCCATACACACCTAGACACACACAGTAAAATGAAGTAGAATAGGATATGCACTCATTTAAAGCAAGGTTAGAGTTAGGTGCTACAGGAACTCAGAAAAAAAATAACTATCCACAGGATAAAGGGCTTATAAATAAGATGAGATGTAAACCAGCTCAGGCCAATGAGTTAGGATCTAGTGGAAGTGGAAAGGAGACCAGCAGCCAGCAGCCAGATGTTAACCAGCTTTTTGACACTGGAACAAATAACTGAGAAAAACAACTTGGGAGAGTAAAGATTAATTTTGACTCAGGGTTGCAGAGGTTTTAGTCCATGGTCAGCTAGCTCCATTGCTTTGGGACTGAAGTAAGGGAAACTATCATGGTAGAAAGATGCCTAAGCTGACTTAGGCAGCCAAGATGCAGGACAGGGTGGGGAGAGAAAGGGTTCAGAGACAAAATAAAGTCCCTATGGACATTCCTCAAGTGGCCTACTTCTTCCAACCATGTCCCATGTCCTATAGTTCCCACCACCTCCCAGGAGTCCATTCAGCTATCAGTGAATTAATCCACTGATGAGGTCAGAGCCCTCCCAATCTAATCAAACTCAGAAGCATCACCTTTGAGCATCACTGCACTGGAGACCAAGCTTTCAGCACATGAGACCTTGGGGTACACTACTTATCCAAATCATAACAAGCAGTGACAAGTAAACTTTAATAAAGATGTTGGAAGGAGGTAATTGAGAGAGAAGATAATATATATAAAAAGAAAATTTTGTTTGAATTAGAATTTACATTATTGAAAAGACCCCAACATGAACACCAAAATGAGACCAAAATGAGTCCCAACATTATCGACATGACAAATTTTAAAGCCAGGGGTGATATTATCAAAACTGTGCTTTATAAAGGTCCTTATTTTTATCAAGTCCCATCATGAACTTTGGAGCCGTTAGGGACACTCGGGAATTAGTTTGCCTGGCGTCATGTGCATGCATGGATATCCCACTAGCCTCAGTCCAGTGGGGAAGGCCAGGACCTCAGAGCCCCTCCTTCTCCAGTCTCCATCTGCACCCAGAATGTTTCCCCTCTCCCCATCCTGTGCTTGGCTTCTCTCTACGCCATCCACCAAGTGTGTCCTTAGCCACCTCCCAGGCTTCGCAGCTCCTCAGTGCCCTGCAATTTCTTCTCAGGTGCTCGGGAGAGATTCCAGGGCCCATTCTCCTGGTCTTCCTCAAAGGGTCCCCGACACTATACAGGAGCACATGCCACGTGACAAGTACAGTACTTATTTGTTTGCATCCCCTAAAGTACTGTGAGGTTCTAGGTGAAATGGTCCAATTTTTGTCCATTTTTAAAAGTCCATTTTATTACCATTAGACACAAACTTAGAGTTATAAGACATATTGTGCATGACACTTAAATATTGGAAAATCTAGTTTGAAATGACTCCTAAGATGCTCCAGTAAGGTGGAATGTAGTCATAAAGTTGGTAGGCTCAGTCCATGTTTTTTCTTTTGTATAATTTTCTTCTATATTTATCTATTCATTAAATATATATTTAATGAGAAGAAGTCAAATTCTGTGAAATAATATCTTGAGATGTATATCAACAGGCTCATGTTCTGGTCCTGGTTTTTCCTCTAAATAGATCTATGAACTTTGACAAGTAATTTAAAATTTCTAGGCCTGAGTTCCTGGCAACAACTGGAGGCATTGATTGTGTGGTCTCTAAGATTCCTTTTAGTTCCAACATGCTGTAAAGTCCACCGTACTTAGCATAATAAAAGATTATCATGACTACCAGATGAATATAAAACCTTTTCAAATTTGGATAAACATAATAATCTCCCCTTCCTGCATAGCAAATTAAGGACCAGCTGACACTTGGAAGCTGAGTAAATATTAAAACACAAACTCCATAATATTTCTTATATACCTCAATGAAAACTGCAGCCTGTACTTGAGAACAGATTCTTACTGACTGTCCTGTGAATGGAGTCCTTCTATAGATGGACACTGCAGAGGACTGGAAGAAGCTTATGACATCATGGCAGGAATAGGTATGGAAAGGCTCGCAGCTTGTGTGTGGGTATGCAAGTTAGAGAAAGCCAGAGGCCGCAGCACAGGCCAGAGGCAGGAGCACACACAGACTTTAACTCTGATCCCAGCACAACCATGACTGCACAGCTCTCACACACACCAGTGTCCCCTTCCATGCTGCAGATCATAGTGAGTGCAGAGCAGCAAGAAGATAGAACTAACATGCCTACCATTGCCCAGAGAAGTGGAAAGATTGGGAAAAATTGCTATTACAAGGCAAAAAGAAAAAAGAAAGCACACAGTAAAGAACACCCTGTTTTGCAGAATGCATGCAATATGACTAGTTTCTAACAGAAATTGTAAAAAAAAAAAAATGTGCTGTTCTCTGGAACCAACTCTGGAACCAAGAATCCAAAGATGACATTAAGAATTAAAGACGTGCACTTGCCACATGGAGCATTAATCTTCTATTGTAATGTTATGGGGAGCTGCTTCAGAAAACACTCTAAGTCCAAATTCAAATCAAAGAGAGCTTTATGTACCTGGCCAGGGACTGTCACCCATCCATTGAGACTGAAGCTCTGTGGAAGAACAGAAACTTCCTGACCTGTATCCTGGGAACTTAAAGATTTGAAAACCACAACTCAGGGGCTTTCCTGAGCATCATGCAAGTAAGCCAATCACAGAAATTTAAAAAATATTAAGTGGGACCTGCCAGCCCTAAGCAGCACTGCACAAGGCTCTGGGTTCAATCTGCTCACCTGTCCCCCACCCAATTTAAAAAAAGAAAGAAAGAAAGAAAAAAGACTCTGTGGATTAAAAAGACTAAAACAGTTTCCTACCTAGTTATTTTCAAGAAAACAATGCTGAAAATTGAGAGCGGAATAGTGTAATTCATTACAATATGTCCAGGTGATCAAGGTCCCTTCTTTCTATCTGAAAGAAAGCAGGAGAGTTGACCTAGACCTCATGCAAGAGTGGCAAAGTGTACTGCTATCTTTCCACGTGAATGCTAACTATATCAGATCATCCCTCAGATAGGGTTTGAAAATGTAACGTTTTCCAGGTCAGTGTTAACTGCCATGAGACAATAGGATAGAGATATTTCTTCTAAACAACTCCAACACAAAATCTATAATTGAAGTCATGGCTTCAATACAATCTTTGCTACATTTACATAAAGTTACTATCTTCAGGCAAAATTTATTTTTTGTACCATATCACTAAATTAAGCAGGAATATAATAACTAACATCACTGCCACATTCTTGACAGTTTTGAGGGTGGCATTAATCTCTGCCACTTTATCCAGGAGTATTCTTGTGATTTACTGTAAATGAAGAATAAGGACAGTTTCACAAGTTTCTGCTTTGTCCTTTATAGTATAATAACTCTTTATCCACAGATGAGGGAAGAAGGTGAAAGTTCTGTCAGCTGCTAAATATATCCACGGCAATTATAATTTTGGAGGCTGAGGAGTCACCCAGTCATGAGGACCCAGAAACAGAGGTAGGGCAACAAATTGTCATGTGCCCTCTATACATCCTTAGTTCAAACCCTGTATTCAGTTATCTTCTAAACATGTATGTAGATTTTTTTTTCTTTTTCCCCAGTGAATGTTTACTTTTGCAAAGAGATGTGTATTGTTTGGGGAAATTCTATTCCTTGCTCACTATTGCTATGGTGACAGGTTATTCCTTGCACAGGTATGCTATTCCTTTCAATCAATAGACTCAGGTTCAATGACTAACTTAGGTATAGAAACTGCAGAACAGAGAACAGTTTTCCATGGAGCAGATGGCATCAGCCTTCTGCATGCTTGCTTTTAATATTTTTGATTATTAGCAAGACAATATTCTCATTGGTTGCTTCTCTATTTTGCCATCATCAAAATCCCTGGTTGACTATCTAAAGTTTCTGTCTACTGTAATGTTGCAACCAATTTGTTTCTAATAACTGTGCACCACTTGAGCTCCTGTGTTCTGAAATCATCTTGCCCCTTCCTCTCTTAAGATATTTCTGGCATTTTCCTTTCATTTGTTTGTAGATCTTATTGTTTTCAAGCCTCCAGAGCCTATTCCAACAGCACATGAGGGTGATGCCAGGCATATTTGCTGGAGTTTTCAATGCTAAATGACTGCAGAGTGCTCCTGTATGAATAAATTCCCCCACACCCAGCCACATATTCTTCTGGACCCTCCAGATCTGTCCTAACCATGTTATGTTCTACTGCTTTCTGATGCTGTATTTTATCTACCTCTTTTATGATACACCCTTGTCTCCTTGTAGGATGTTGACACTAAATATTGTTTTAGAACAACAAACAGAATGAGGGAAGATCTTGAGAGAGCCAAATATCACATTGCTTGGCATTTGCCTTGGGTAAAGCCCTTGCGAGGTCCCTATGCAATGAGACATTATTCTTCTTTGGTAAATATTAGAAACTTTAGTGGGCTTAGGGAAACCTCAATTCAACCTTCTCAAGCCCATCTGCCCATTTTTTGGTATCCTGGGTCTTAGAGCTCTATTCTTTTCCTCACCACGAGACTAACTTTTCTGTAGAAGACTTCCTGGAGCACCAAATTCAGCCTTCATTCCCAACTCTGAAAAGTTTATGATCCAATCTTGGGTCTGACATCCAGCAAGTCTGTCTTCTCAGTGAAGATGTGTGTGTTTTTAAAGATTGTCATTGAGGCTCAATTGCTTTTATAACATGCCCAGAGTTAATGGTTGGCTGAACCGAGACTAGAATTTTTCTGTCTTCAGAGTTGAATAGACATTGTTAACAGACTGAATCTTAAATTTTTCATTGTACCATAAACCAGTACATCTCCTCACACCTTTAAAGACAATTAAACATAAGAATTAAATAATAATTTTACTGTTAAAGATGTAGTAGGACATCCTCCAAGGTTGATAGTTTTGTTTTTTTTTTTTTTAATCTGACTTACCTCCTGCTTTAGTCAGCTTTTTCACTGCTGTGACGTAAAGGATCCAACCAGAACAATTATAGACGCGGAAACATTTATTTGAGGGTTCACAGTTTCAAAGGTCTCAACCCATAGACAGCAAGCTTCATTCCTCAGGGCTCAAGGTGAGACAGAACATCATGGCAGAGGGAAGCAGCAGAAGAAGCAGCTCACATTATGATCTAGGAGAGAGTATTCTAGATATACAGAATATATACCCCAAAGTCACGCCCCAATCCCCATCTCCTTCAGCTACATCCTATTATTCTACTACTTCATTTATCACTCAGTTAATCCTTATCAGAGGATTAACTCACTGATAAGATCAAGACTCTTGCAACCCCATCATTTCTCCTCTGAATCTTCTTGCATTGTCTCACATGTGAACTTTTGGGGGATATCTCACCAACCAAACACCTCCAAAACACCTCCCACATATCCTCTAACCATTTAGCAATCTAATCACAGAAACCCATTCCTAGTATTTGTAATCCAATCTGTAATTGTTATAGCCTGTACTTCTTTCAAAACAGATTCTGACACAAGACTTTGATTGCAAATAGTCTATTTTGAAGGCATTAGAATGAGGGAATGGGAAGGTAAAGCAAGGAAGAGAAGAATCTCACTCCACTGTGCAAGTAATTCTCTGGCCAACTGGGGCTCAGTCCCACAGAGACCCCTGGGGCTACTAGAGAATATTCCAGTGTAGGACAGATGCTATATGGAAAATATTGAGCTGAAAGTAAGTGAAACCAAAAATAAAAGGTCCAAAGCTTCAGGGAGCAATCTAAAACTTGGAGTTTAATAAGGATAACTGAAATATGAGCCCATAGGTTAAGGATTAAAATGCAATCAATATTCTATTGATGAGATCTAGGAAGAAAATACATTTTAAAATTCATCATAGTACCAAAAGTAATACAGAAGGATCTTACCTTGAAAAGTATCAATTTCCTATTCTACCCCTTCCCACTATTGATCTTACAGCCCAGGACCCCCAGCTGTTAACAAATTATGTATTTATTTCTTGCATGGTTACTTATATAAGTTCATGCTGCCTTTAAAAATATTACATTAGCAGCAGCTATTTGGTTCCATCACCTCCTACTATTCTTTCCTCCAAATTGTAATAGCAAAATAAAATTGCTTTTTATATTCAATTGCCATTATAATTCAAATATATTTGTTTATTTATTTTTGTGGTGCTGGGTATTGAATTCAGGGCCTTGTGCATATGAGACAAGCACTCTACCAACTGATCTATATTCCCAGCTCTCAAATATATTTAGATATCTACTAGCGTTGTACAAATTCTGAGTAGTATTTTTCACAATAGGAGTGTTTCTACTCTTTTCTCAGAGGAAACAGGTTTTGACTCAAGTATTTATTGTTATTGTTGTACTGCTTAAATTGTATTTGTTTGTTTGTGGACTAGGGACTGAACTCAGGCCTTGGGCATGCTAGGTAAATGCTCCACCACTGAGTTTCAGCATTCCTAGTCCTTACCCAACCCTTTTCATAACATAATTTGACTCATAGAATTAGTATATGTGTGTATTGATAAGCCAGTATCCCAGTCTATGTAACTCCAAGTACACTAATAAAAATAAAACCAAAACCAAACAACAACAATGAAAATAAACAGAACAAACAATAATAAAATCAAGGAAAGAAAATTATTCCCAATACCAGTGAATACTGTCAGGCAGGTATGAGATCTTTTTAATCCTTTGATTTGCATTGAACTCTCCATTGAGTTATTTTGACATTTTAATGTATATGCATCAAGACTCTAGTCTTAATCCTGGATATTAACTATAAAGTTATTCTACCCTTTTGAGAAGAATCCTTAGTTATAGTAACAGAAGTGAACATGCTTTGTGTACATTTTCAAAGGCTTAAATTAAGGGTATTAATACAGAAAGAATGAAAAATCTTGGGAAAAAAGATAGGATTGGGACCCCTGGATGCAAGTGCCCACTGCTTCACTGATTAGGCTGAATCTTAAAATCTAGAATGAGCTCCTGGTTCCTGCTAAGACTAGAAAAGGACAGCTGGTCAAATCTGGTGTCTTAACAGAGAAAGTTACAAAAATACAAATATTGATAAGCACCAGAAATAGGGAAGGAAAATCCCCAGAACTCAGAGATGGGTGTCCTGGGTCATTTCTAGCAGGTGGGAAGGCTTTCTAGAGGTAGAGATGCTTTTGTCCAAACCTGTAGGAGGAGAGCAATCCTTGAGAATCATAGTGGCTTTTGTGAGAAAGAAGAATTTTGGGGGCAGAGGTTAATCATTTTGGCCTAATGGTGAGAGAGGGCATTGCAGCTTCAATATACTACAAACAATTCGATATATCTAGAGCAGAGGCGGTCAACTTCTTTCTATAAAAGGCCAGATAGTAAATATTATCCACTTTGCCACCCATCAATCTGTGGCAAATGAATTATAGCAGGGAAGCAGACATAGAAGATATCAAAACAAATGAACATGATTATCTTGTAACACAAGTTCATTAACAAAAACAGGCAGTGGGGAGCAATTTGCCAACTCCTAGTTTGGACAATAGAGGGCAGAGGGATTTTGAGTAATGGGGTCTGCTGTAGCAAACAGGAGACAGCCTGTGAGTGGTCTCTAATGGGCATGCTTTGTGTGCTCCACATAAGAACCTCTAGGAGAGGTCACTGAAGACTTTAGTCAAGGTAAGGAGAACATCATATTTGGGACAGACCAATCAGGCAATCATTACAAATAAGAATGAGCTGAAGTAAGCAACACTGAGAGATCAAAGATGAGGATGCATCTAGGAGTCATTCAAGAAGTGCCTGGTGAGTAGGGAGCAGGAGGAAATTAACAATGGCGCCAGGGTTATGGCTTGAGTAAGTGGGTGGATGGACATGTCACTAATTAAGGACAGGGAGACAAAGGGAAGCCAAATTTAAAGGTGAACATGTGAGTTGAGCTTTGCATATGTTGACCTATAGGTGTCCATGTTTCCTCTGGTTGGAATCTCCTAGTATGTAAGTTTATCAAATAAATTACAGTACACCCAACTAAACTTGAATTTCACATAAATAAATATTTTTTTATAAATATACCTAAAATATTTCATAGGATATACTCATAGCAAGTTATAATTTTCTATTTGAAATTCCACTTAAACAGGGCCTCTCAGTTAAATATGACAACCCTACAAGTATACAGTTAATGTAGATTTGTAACTAGGAGATAGAGCCATGGGTGAGAAATGCATGAAGTACATGTAGTTCATGTAAATCGCTGTTAGCCAGCTTTCTGACTCAGGTCCTGTTAATTAACCTCACCAAATATATGTATAATTTGAAGACTCTATTAGTTGATTTTCATTAGCCTTTTCACTTTTTTAGATAGTATATGGCTAAAATAATAATTTCTTGAACATATTACTTTGCTCGTGTTGTACTGTTAGCTATTTAATGTGATTTTAGCGTTCTCTCTCCTATTGAAATTTTAGGGAAAAGCAAGTTATTGTTTATATGCAAAAGTCTGCTTTTATCAATCCTTTTATAAAAATTAATGGCCATTATTTCTGTTATACATGTTTATTTTATTAATGCCATTTCCTCTTACTCATAAACTTTGGTCACAGTATGCTGTATTTGGATCATCAATTTTGATTTACACTCAAGTCACACTGAGGGGATATTGATTCCTTTGAACATGTTTGATACTGAATGCTACAGCTGCCTACAAAACAGCAAAATTATTTCTCCTATTTTTATTCTCAAGAGAACTTCATATTTGAGAAAAGAATCACATTGAATGGTCATATGTATTTTAAAGTCCAAGTCTAAATAGTTATCAAAGGATGACAAAGATTTCAATACCCCAGTAAAATGAGGAGAGGTTCTCCAATTGTCACACCCTAGAGGGTGGTCATGAAACAATTTGGTTTTATTTTAATAATTTAATAACACTGATACCTGTGACCAGAAGCATTGTTCAGCAACCAGAATCCCTATTACGATCATCAGGGACAGCCACACTTAGCCGATTCCTGCTACCAACAACCGAACACAGCTTCTCCTCTTACCATTGTGCCAATGTTATCCTTTCGTTTTTTAGGTTTTCTCCACAGATGCTGAGAGTCACTTCCATGACAGTGACATTAAGATTAGCAGCAACCTAGAACATATTTAAGAACAGAAAAGCCAAATTGCCATCTTTCAAGGAGATGGAATTGATGATCTGAAGACGTGGAAATTTTGGTGTCTGAAAATAAGTGGATATTCTGTCTAACTAATGGTAACCTGTTATGTTATTGATGAGCCAGTACGAATACTGACATGGGCAGTAAAGACCTCCAGGGATTTGGAAACTAGATGTGGAAACCCTACCTGCAGGAGTTGTAGGTTTTTAAATGGGAGAAGAGGATATGTGTGAAGCAGAATGTCATGGAGCAGTAGGGAGATCTCTATAACTCCAGAGGGTAGCACTAGGGCCATGGATTCAGGAGAACATGAAAGAAGAGAAGGCAGGGAGTGGAGGAAGAGAATGGGAGCCATGGATAATGTCTAGTAAGCACTTTCTATGACCAAGGAATGTGAACATGTAGTTGCCATGCCTTTAAAATTTATTTAGAGTATTGACTCTCAGGTATTTAACTTTTTTGAGGTTATTGTGAATGGAGTAGTTTTCTTAATATCTCTTTCAGTGGATTCATTGCTGATGTATAGGAATGCATTTGATTTATGGGTGTTGATTTTATATTCTGTTACTTTGCTGAATTCATTTATTAGTTCTAGAAGTTTTCTGGTAGAAGTTTTTGGATTTACTAGACATAGACTCATGTCATCAGCAAATAGTGATAGTTTGAGTTCTTCTTTTCCTATTCATATCCCTTTAATTTCTTTCTTTTGTCTAATTGCTCTGGCTAGAGTTTCAAGGATGATTTTGAATAAAAGTGGTGAAAAAGGACATCCTTGACTTGTTCCAGTTTTTAGCGGGAATGCTTTCAATTTTTCTCCACTTAGAATGATGCTGGCCTTGGGTTTAGCATATATAGCTTTTACAGTGTTGAGGTATGATCCTACTATTCCTAGTTTTTCTGGTGTTTTGAACATGAATGAATGCTGTATTTTGTCAAATGCTCTTTCTTCATCTATTGAAATGCTTATATAATTCTTGTTTTTAATCTTTTAATATGATGTATTACATTTATTGATTTCTTTATGTTGAACCAATCCTGCAGCCCCTGGGATGAATCCTACTTGATTATGGTGCACTATCTTTGTAATATGTTTTGTAGATGATTCGCCAGAATTTTATTGAGAATTTTTGCATCCATGTTCATCTGGGATATTGGTCTGAAGTTTTCTTTTCTTGATGTGTCTTTGTCTGGTTTTGGTAAATGGTTGGAATTGGAGAATATCATGCTAAGCGAAATAAGCCAATCCCACAAAACTCTTAACATGCAGATGCTAATTCACAGTAAGGCCGGGGGCAGTAGGGAAGAAAAGCATTACCTTAGATTAGGTAGAGGAAAGTGATGGGAGGGGAGAGGAGAGGATGTGGGGATAGGAAAGCTAGTAGAATGAACAGACATTATTACTGCATGTGTATATGTGACTGCATGATCAATATGATTCTACAACATGTACATTCAGAAAAATAAGAAATTATATCCCATCTATGTATGATATATCAAAGTGCATAAATGCATCCTACTGTCATGTACAACAAATTAAAACAAATAAAAAATTAAAATAATTATTTACAGGTCCCGAGTTGAGGATTTCATAGGTATTACACTGCACTCTATATGCACTATACCTTCAATCCCTTTTGCACAAAAATGTTCAACTATGTCTGGCTATCTGCAAGAGTTGCAGACTACAGAACAGATGGGAAACTCACAAGCACACTTTCTGTTTCTCTGACTTTCCGACCATTATATCTTCTGCTGGCTGAATATGAGGGATGCGGTGAATGAATGTCTACAGGCATCATTCTCCGTTTCCTCTGGTGCCAGAATCTCTAATTTTACTGGGCATCCTTCCTTTCCACAGTTGCAACCTTTGCACTTTGAGTGGTTCAGATCCCTTGCTGTTCTAGAGGTGCTCTGAGTTGTAATGCATGGGTTTTGTTTATATATCCTCATGGCTAAGTCACCACATCGGTCTTAGGAACCTAAGATGTCCTTCAAGTTGGGCAATGAGTGACAGATTTAGGGCATCTTTTCTCTTTTCCTTTTTGTCTCCTTCTCCCAGCATCCCTCCCCATGGTAGGCAGGTGGGGCATGGCAGGAGGAGGTGGGTCACTGGGGGTATGCCCCTTCTACCTCCCTTTCTGCTGCTTCCTGGCCACCATGAGCAGAGCAGCTTTCTGTCTCAGTACCCTTCTGCCTCACTTTGGGACCAGAGCAATGGACTCATCCAACTCTGAACTAAACTTCTGGAATCCTAAGCCAAGATAAACTTTCCCTCCTCTAAATTGTTATTTTCAAGTTTTCTGGTCACAGCAAAGCTGACTATCACACAGTGATTGAATTTCCTTCAAGATACAGCAAACAGTGATTCTAGAAAAACACTTGAATTTTGTAAAGACCTCAAAGTACTTGTAAGTGATACTGGTTTGAGGATGCTTTCCACCATGTATAACATAAAAGAGTGCCTGTATCTGAGCAGTTTCCTACTGAGTTTTCATTCCTGGGTCATTCCTTTTCTTTTTTAAACTCCTGAACCCATTAACTCTAACCTATAAATCGTTATACTTCTCTGCCATAATAGGAAAAACTGAATGGTTATAAGTATCTGCAAGTAAGAGTTGGTATAGGCAGAACTCTGGATCACAGCCCAATTTTGCCATTCACTTAGTTGTGTGGTTCCCCTGTATACTGATCCAGAAACGTTTTTATTTAAGTAGGAGTTCAGTATGCTTCTCTGGAGATAAAGAAAATATGTTTTCAAGATTGAACAGAATTTGCTAAAATAAAGTTGTGTCTCTTATAGCTTCATCAGAAAGTGTCCTTGTAAGCACATTTATTTTTTTTAGGATACAACTGTAATTTGATAGAGGTCACAATGGAAAAGAAAGAAGAAAAAACATTGTAAAAACTTTCCTATTCCAGACAATTTTTTAGTTCTCTCTCTCTCTTCTCTCTCTCTCTCTCTCTCTCTCTCTCTCTCTCTCTCTCTCTCTCTCTCTCTTCTTTTTTTTCAGAGCTGGGAATTGCACCAAGAACATATTGTACCACTGAGCCTACAGTCCCAGTTCACCTTGGATTTTTTACATAGATTGTTTAATCTCTTAAAAATCAAGTTCACTAATCTCTAAAATGCAGTTACTATTTATTTTGTATTGTTTAGTGTCATGTATGTGAATTTAGCCAGAACAGAATGTCAGAGAGCCTAATGGAATAGCTGAAACATATTAATGAATCAATAAATTATAGGTAAAATTGGTTTCAATTGAGTGTTCAGCTAAAATAGAATAAAACTAATGGTCTTTAAAAAGGATATCACTAATTTTGTCAAGGTCATGATGATTATTCATGGATCTCATTTCCTTGAATGCATGTTTCAACATGAGAACCTCTTTGCTTATCTTTACCATAAACTCCCCAGAATTTAGTACAGAGGTTAGATCATAAGGCATATTCAACCACTGTTACAAGAATTAATGAATGAACTTGAAATTGGAAAAATATTTATATAATCCTGAAATCATTTTATTAATTTTTGTCTTAGTAACAAATAAGGAGGCTTGAACACTGATCTCATTTCAAAGGGCTGAGAAAAGTGCCAGTGAAATCACCAGTCAAGGAAGGAAGACATGTGGGAGGGACCATGGATTCAGAGCCTTGGAGACACTCTCAGAAATTACCTCATCTTCTTTCCGAAGTCCATATATTCTGGTTTGTCCAGATGTGTCTTGATTTACATGAAATCATTACAAATGAACCCCTTTTGCTTTCAAAACTGTATTAGTTTGGATAATAAATTATATGGGATTCTAGCTCTACTGCCTGTTACTGGAGCAAAACAAGTTAAAGCCTGTCTCTAGTGTTTGGCAGCATGAACACTCCCATGTTGTGGGAAGTTCAACAGATCATGACACGGCTCAGTGTGCCATTGTACAGTCCACACAATAGGAAATCTTCACGCACATCCTCAGAACTGTTCCTCAGCCTCCCATTGTTGCCCAGATGAGTATCTGCCCACAGAGATCACTGCCGCCTCTCGGGCCTCTAATGGAATACCGCATTTGTTGGACAAGCTTCCTGGGATGAACCCAGAGTCACCAACAAAATCTCAGAATCTCAGGGTTTTGTTTCTCTTCTCTTCTGTTATACATTTCACCTCTTTTCTCTCTTCTCTTTCTCTTTCACTCTTGCAACTCTTCCCCTTTGTTCTCTCCTGTTTGCTTCTTGTTCTTGCTCTTTCAGTCTGACATGTTCTTGAACTTCACACCCTTCAGTGCTCTCTCTTTATTTCACTACATTTTCCTGTGATTTCGGTGCACATTCCTTTCTTCCTCCGTTTTCCTTTATAATCCCTGTTCCTACCTTCTGATTTCTCTCTTTTCTCCTTGGCTTTCTCCTGTTTATCTTCCTCTCTGAGCCAATGTGGTACCTCTGATCCTGGCCCTTTCATTAACAGAAGACCACCCTTTTCATTGAAATTTGACAACGGACAGTTCTGAGAGACATGAATAGCCAGAATGGCTGTTAAAAAAAAATGGAGTCTGAAATGTCAAATCTAAGAGGAATAGGCTTAATTTTTATACATATTCAGTTTCCATTTTCCTGACAATCACATCAGGTTTTAAAGTCCTGTGAATCAATATTACAGGTTTTCCTGTTATCATCACACCTAGCATTCAGCACAGCCAGTCCTCTAAAAAAAATCAAAAAAGAATAATGAAGTTTCAGTGAGATTCTAAGTGTGAAATTAACACAAATAGAAAAGGTTCGCATGCTGAAGAAGCCTGGAGGAACGAGAAGCATTAAATCGCAAAGGCACAATTGGCTTGTCAGCTGGGCAGACATGGGTTTGGAAACTGAAAGGATACATCCAGAGTTGGAGACATCAGCAATGTTTGCACAAAGTCTCCCAGCAAATTCCTGATTCATTGGGTGGACCTATGGAAACAAGGAATCTAGGAAGTTATCTGAATCTCCATGGTTGTCCATTCACTAATTATAAAAGAACTGTCACAGTAGGTTACAACCAGCATTGTGCCGAGCATTTTCATACATTTTAGAAAATTTTCACTTTAAGGTATTTCCTGACTTATAAATTAATTATGAAAAGGCTACACAGAATTCCTGAGGCCTTCCACTGAGGGTGCTTTTGAACCTTCTTTTCCAGAGACATTTGGTGATGTTTGGTTCATCATGGTGGAGGAGGAGTACTACTGGCATTTAGTGGATAGAGGCCAGCAATGCTGCTAAGCATCCTCCCCTACTTAGGGTCACCCCACAAAAGCCTCCAATGTCAACAGTGCTGAGACTGAGAAATCCTGCCTCATTCTCCTCACCCAGAATCCTCAGATGTAAAATTTTTACATATCCATAGCACAAGTATAAAACATGGGAGTTAACAGCAATACACCACTATTGTCTTAATTATAGACCTTTATCAAATTTTGCTACTAATCCCAATAATTTTTTTATACTAAAGAATGCAACTCAGAATTTTGGAATTAGTTGAAAAAATTCCTGTCTCCTTTATTCCAAATAGATTTCAGTTGTGTTTCATGACATTGACATTTATTTAAATTTATTTTGGTACAGAGGATTGAACCCAGGGGCACTTTATTGCAGAACTACATATCCAGTTTTGTTTTTTTTTTTTTAATTTTTAAATTTTGAAACAGGGTCTCACTAAATTGCTGAGGCTAACCTTGAACTTGACATCCTCCTGCCTCAGCCTCCTGAGTAGCTGGGATTACAGGCATGCACCACTATGCCTGGATTGACCTTGGCACTTTTAAGATGTGTGGCCAAACATTTGGTAGGATTTCCCTCAGTATTTGGAATATTTATTTATTTTAGAATTTAGGTTGTGCGTTTTGGGGCAGGAGCATCTTGTCAATCCTAACAGATGGTGTTGACTTGTTCTTTTAGTGGTGATATTAATTTTGATCACTTGATTAAAGTGGTGTCTCTAGATTCCTCCTCTGATGTTACCATTGTCCCTACTCTAATCAGTGAGTATTGTGCATCAACTATCTAAATACCTGTCTCATCACATTAACTTCAGTGTCCATTAATGATTTTTGTCTAAAAAAAAATTACTTTAGAATTTGGTGGTGTTTTCCTATTTCCACCACTCTTTTTTATGTATTGGTTGGAATTCTGCAAAGAAGAGCTATTTGTTTCCCTCCATATATCTGTTCATTTAATTAATCATTTATTTCATCATAGACTCAGAGATTGTATCTTTTCTCGGGGATATATCTTGTTATCATTATTATTATTATTATTACTGATATTGTGCTCAACTTGTACCTTATTTGACCCTTGGGAGCCCCTGCAAGTCGCCTATTGTGTACTTTTTAATTCTGGTCCTCAGGTTTTGAGCATGTGCTTCTTCTCTGGGACTGCAAGATATTCGAGGCTCATCTCATACTTTTCTGATCAAACTTTGGTATTTACATTTAAAAGAAAACTGAAGGATCCGTTTTTTATTCCATTGCCAACCTATTTTACACTATTCATTTATGCATATGTTTGATATCAAGTAGAAAGTATGTGTTTTTTAATGTTCTACTCTTAGTTGATTTGGTATAACTGACACCATCCCCAAGTTCAGGGTATGTATGTATCCTGGGAATGTTCACTAAGATTGTTGTGTGACCCTTCTCACTGTGGGTGACCCAAGAATAAGCACTGAGCTAATTCTAATTAGTGGAATTCAAGGCAGTGTGAATCTTCTGTTGAAATGCTCAAAGGATGGAATTTAGTTCCCTGGGTGGATTGTTATAGGACAGAACGTAAACCTGGAGCTTCAGGAAGGTATCTGTGCCCCATTCAAGCGGAATCTTCATGGAAAGAAAGCAAAATCAATAATGGAGGAAGTAATATGAAATATTCAGATCATTGATGAGCCTTCAAAGCCAGCTCTACCATGGCACATGTAGTCATGGGGTTCCCCTTTTGAATGTGACCAATGGAGAGGATAGTTGTGAAAGTAGAGAGAAAATCAGGCTGCAATCTACCTGCAGTAGAGATCTCTCTCTCTCTCTCTCTCTCTCTCTCTCTCTCTCTTTCTCTCTCTCTCTCTCTCTCTCTCTCTCTTTATATATATATATATATATATATATATATATATATATATATATATATATATAATTTTTTTGAAAGGGAGAATATAGAAAACATTTTAAGGTTTTTGAGTCATGGGTCTGTGTTATGCCATTGTTATAATGCAAAAACAAATCAACCGTAGGCATTGCTTGACTGTGGTCTGGTAAGATTCTATTTATGAATATTAAAAATTGAATTCCATGTAATTTTCATAAAATTTTTAAATATTTTTCTTCTTTAGATCCTTTTGTAACCACTTAAAATTTTAAAAAGAAAATTTGCTATGCATCTTATAATAGAGGCAGCAGCGAGTGTTGATCTGTGGGCCATACTCGCCAACTCCTATTACAAAGGAGCAAAACACTTTATGAAGGACACTCTAAGAGAGAACATCTACCATTTTCTATAACAGGTTTCTGAATTCTAGAATTTTCTTTCAAACTGGGATACTGGACAAGTTAAACATACAAAAGAACATGGATACACACAATCTTCTCTCTCTCTCTCTCTCTCTCTCTGGTAATTTTTTAACTTAAATTTACTGGTCCAGCATCCACAGAATTTCCTAAAGCCCCATATTATCTGACTTTTGGAACATAAAGGATCATTGGATAATTTTATCCACATTATATGTTTTTCTTTCATGACATTATCTTGCCTAATGTTCATATTATGAACTGAATTGGGCCCCTCCAAAGTCATAGGTGAAGTCCCAACTCACAGTACTTTATGGGATTGTATTGGGCATTTGAAGAGGAGGTTAAGTTAATGGGGAAGGACTTTAGAACAATCTGATGGATTTTGTAAACTGAAAAGATAAGGGAATCCTGAGAAACCCAAGAAGTGAGTGCACAGAAGGACAACCACTTGAAGATTCAGTCAGAGTGCAGTCGTCTGGGAACCTTAAGAAAAACTCAACCTAGTCAGCAGCTTGATCCTGAACTTCCAGTTTCCAGATCTGCTAGAAAATAAATTTGTGTTTGAACCATTTGGTCGGTGGTCTTTTGTTTGACATCCCTAGCAAACCCAACTCATACACATTCTTCTCAAACACTTCTTTAATATTTCTCTTTAGATAGAACTAGCCAGAACACTTCTGACCCCACATTTTATTTCTGTGGGTTGTATTTTAGGAAAAACTTGTCTTGGTATAAATACACTACATGTCTCTTTGGCTTTTGTTAAAGACCATGTCAATGTGAAGTTACACAACTGCTAAGTAAAGAATATTGCCTGTATCTTTGGTACACATAGATCTGGATACAGCCTTGCAGCAAATCACTATATAAAGACCCATTTTCTCAATTATCTGTGTAGCATGAATACAGACAAAATAACAGCCACCAGATTAGGTGTTTATCTTGACCCAAGATGTCAAGCTTTAGACATGGGGGGTGAATGGAATTAGAATGACAGTGAAATTGTAATAATGATAATGACATCAACATTATTGAATTCTTCATGTCCCAGGAACAGCAAGTGCTAGCTTCTCAACACCATATCACCAAATTGTTCCAACAGATATTAAAGACAAATATTTCGATTATTTCCATTGACTCACGGTTAATGAAACTAAAGGAGCTTAAGTCTTATAATTGTTTAAATATGAGATGTCTCTAAAAAGCTTATGTGTGAGACCATGCAAGAATGTTCAGAGGGAAATGATTATATTATGAGGTGTAACCAAATCAGTGGATTAATCCACTGATGTGGATTAACTGGGTTTAACTATAAGCACATAATATGTAGCTAGTGAAGACAGGTCACTGGAGGCTCGGCTTTGGGGTTTATATTTTGTCCCTGATGAGCAGGGCTGGCTCTCTGCTTCCTACTTTCCACATGCTGAGCTTCTGTTCTCTGACACATTCTTAGGCCATGATGTTCTGCTTCACCTTGGAGCCCAGAGCTATAGAGTTGGTTGATGAAGAACTGACCCTTTGAAATCTTGAGCCAAAATAAGTTATTTCTCCTTTAATTTGTTCTTGTCAGGTCTTTTGGTCTCAGCAATACAAACATTGTTTACCTGAGTTCCTACAGAGAGTAATGGGAAGAGCCTTTGAGAAAATCTGAGTTGGAGATTTTGTATCCTTAGAGATTAGAGTAGGATCAATAATTTTTAGTGGTCATAAAAGTCCTGAAAGAAAGATGTTTATTCTGGATCTTTATGAATATGTAGAATATTGCCAAGAATCAATGGGTGTGTTAGTGAAAAAGAAAAGGTCATTCTGGAAGAGAAGGTGGTGTTTGCTAAGACACCAAAGCGCATACTGTGAGGGGGGGTTGCTGTGGCTGATGGAGAGGACTGGGGTGCTAGGTATAAATGGGTCATACTAGAGAATGGGCAGGAAAGCTAAGGCAGATAATTTCTGGCATATTCCAAAGGCCTAATATTTTCATTTTATAGGCCACAGGGTGTCCCTAAAAGAATTTAGGCTGGAAAATCTCATGGTCTGAATCAGATTTGGGTATGCTCATTTTCTCTGACTGAGCAGAGAATAACCTGGAATGAGTGAGACCAGGTTTATTTTCACACATTAGGAATGAAAATCAGTTCAATGTAGGGAAAGAATCCTGAAATACACTCAATGATATTACATTGATACAGTGGCTCTTGGAAACTCTCTGGATGGGGCACTAACCCAGGGGTTAAAAATAATGCACTGGCCCCAGAGTTCACCATAATGAAACATACGGTGTTCGACTTTAAGTCTGTGAGGAAACGAGGAAGCTACACAGTTTGATTTCTTCACTCCAAGTATCTTCACAAATATAGCCTTTCTCTTCTAAAATTGCGGGAGAAAGTTACATAACCTCTAAAGCAGGGAGGAAAAAAAGCAATTGTCTCAGTTGAATTATGGGCTATTTTAATGCTGAGAATTTCAAGAATCTTCACTTTCCCATTTCACAACCGTTATACAAATCAAACAGCTTTTTTATTTTTCATTTCAATTCTGATAATTAGTCCTCTCAATCTTCTTCTTCCCCGAGGAGTCCTCAGTGGAACTGGGGCACTCCTTCAAAATTAAGACCACTGAAATCTAGCTTCAAGTGATCAATCAGATAATTCAGTCCCCTTCGAGAAAGAAATGAGTGAGTGGGCAAGGGCCTACAAAAATGCTACATAAATTGATGTGCCATTCCACAAAAATGCGGGACAAGAGGAGACTCTGCACCATGCACACAAATGACTCCCGCATTCCAGCTGTTACGGATTGAGGGCTAAAGGAGAAGTTGAGTGACAGTTCCCTTCCTCATGTGACCTCTGTCATGCCTTTCCTGTCCTTTGGGTTCACTGAAGAAGTGATTGCTGGACCTTCCCATCAGGGGACTTCTTGTAAACCCCGAGGACGGTCCATATCAAAGCCGTACTGCTTCACTTCAACCTGGATTGAACTGCGTGACAAGCCATGAGAAGCTGACCCAGTGACAAGAGTTCCAGAAGCTGGTAAGCACTGAAAAAAAAGAGAGGAACGGAGCTATGACAGAAAGATGTCACCTCGCATGTCATTTTATCAGGCAATGGTGCATGGGAGGGGAGGCTTTACTATGCCGAGAGGGACTAAAATGTTTCGAGACATATGGTTTAGAAATCAGAAGTTCAAAGTCTAGCGTTTCACACTGGATTATGGAGAGTAACACTAGCAGTCTTTGTCTTCAGAAATGATGTGAACCATATTCAAATGCCCAGTTTTCTCATCTGTACATGAAAGATCTAAAGACATCATGGTGGAACTTACACCTATCAGATCATAGAATGCTTAATCTCCTTAGAACAATGTCCAGAACACATTAAAACCTTAGTATTCTGAATAGTTGGTATTTGATAATAATGACTGGAGAACTATTTTATTTCTCAAAAGTTTCTCATTGTTCTCTTTTCTCTTTATTTAAGAGTTCTATTGAGATATAATTCACATATTGCAAAATTTCAACTTTGCACTTCTACTATCCAGACATTTACTGTATTTAAATATTTGTACAACCACCAATATCATGTAATTTTAGGATATTTAAGTCACCCCCTCCTATACAAACATCTTTATGATACTTCCATCAGCCCTGGAAACCACAAATTCAAGTGTTGTATGCAAAGTAGGTAAAGCATTTAACAAATTTCCTGTCATACAGTAAGTTGTCAGTATCATTTCTGTAAAATCATAATACAGATAAGTACATGCAGCCCATGTTAATTCTGTCAACTTGGCTCAGAACATTGGTTCAGCTCTTTACATATTTTAGGGATATGATTACAGGGGCCTTTGGTATGGAGATCAACTATTCAGCATTGTAGCCGCACATATTAGTTTTAATGGAATAAAATTTACCTGCCTAAAATTCATCATTTTAAAGTGCACTATTCATTTTTTTATTACATTCATAAAGTTATGGAACCACTGTACTATATAATACTGGAACGTTTTTATAAAACCAAAAAGAAATCCAAACCCATTGCTATCCACTTCCCATTACCCACTCACCAGGATCCTGGAAAACACTGTCATACTTTCTATTTCAGTGAACTTGTCTGCCGTATAGTATGTGTCTTTTTATATTTGGATTCTGTCATTTAGTATACTTTTTCAAAGGTCAATTTTTGAGACATAGATCAATGCTTCATTCACTTTTATGGCTACATCATATTTCACTATGAATATACGACATTGTATTTACCATTTGTCAGTTGGGAAACATTTGGTTTGTTTCCACTTTTCAACTGTTTTGAATAATGCTACTATCAACATCCAGGGTTGACATGAGCTTCATATTATCTTTGCATATGTACCTGTGAGTGGAATTACTGATTCATATACCTCTGGTTCATATGACTTGTGATCATCCAGTTTTGTTTTGTTTTGTTTTAATTTGCCATCTGATGGTTCATGTGAAGCTATATCTCATTCTGTATTGATCTAAATGCCCCCAACAACATATGATTTTGAGTGTCTTTCGTGCACTTGTGAACCATTTGTATAGCTTCTTTGGAGAAATATCTACTTAAGCTCATCACCCATTTTTTAACTGAGTTATCTTGTCATTTTGATTTATTAAAAAGTTTTGTTTCATTTATTTCTATTCCTAGATAATGTCATATGGGATCATTTTAATATCCATTTCTTCAAACATCTTTTAACACTTTTGTTTTTGGAATTCTGAATACAATTCCCTTATCAGATGTATGATTTGAAAGTATTTTATTTTGTTGATAGTATTTTTTAATTTTTCAGTGTTATCTTTTCATGCACAAAAGTGTTTTTATTTAATTTTGATGAAATCCAAAAGGCTTATATTCATTTCATTTTTTCACTTGTGTTTTTGATGTCATATCACTATCTCTCAGTATTGTTATAAGAATAGAGATTCTCAGATATTTTTAAATGCTTTTTTAGTGACTAATGGAATGATCATATTTGCCTTTTATTAATATGACATATTATGTTGACTTATCTAAGAGTGTTAAAAAATACCTTGTATTCCTGAGGTGAAACTCATTTGGTATGGTTTATCCTTTATTTCACATGTCTATGCTTTGGGGTTATTAATGCAATGCACCAATAATTTCTGTGAAGCTTCATTGTCTTAGCTCTTTGATGCATTTGGAGATTTTTACAGATATTAAAATATAGGTTTCAAGTTCTATTATCTTGCCTGTGGATATTTAATAGTTCCAGACCTATTTTTTCAAAAACATATCCATTTCCCATTGAGTAATCTTGGCAAAATTGTCAAAGTCAATTGACCATTAGTTTAAAGACTTATTTGTGAACTGTCAATTCTATTTTATTGATATGTCTGTCTTTATTTGTACACCACATGGTTGTGATTAGTGTAGCTTGTTAGTAGGTGAAATCAGAATGTGTGAGCCCTCCAACTTTGTTATGCTTTTCAGTATTGATCTAACTATTCTTATTCCTTAGTGTTTGTATAGGAATTTTAGGATAAGTGTGTCAATTTGTGCGAACAAAGCAGTTGGAAATTTGGTAGGATTGTATGGAAGAAGTACATCAATATGGGGGATCATATCCTGTTAAAAATATTAAGTCTTACAATACACAAATCTTGGATGTCTGTCCATTTATTTATATTTCTATAGTTTTTTTTCCCAGCAATGTATTGAAGTTCTTACCAAAAAAAACTTGAATATCTTTTGCTCAGTTTTTTTAAAGACTTTATAATTTGATGATTTGTCAATGATTTTCATATTCTTTGTACATTGGTTTTTGTGTTCAACTATGTTGGCTCTTTTATGAATTCTATTTTGTTTATTTTTAGGACTTCTTTACATAGTGGATAATAACACTGGAAAGTGGGAGTGTACGTGAGCGGTACAGCTCAGCATGCAGGACCCCCAGGTTCAATCCTCAACAATGCAAAACAAGAAATTTTAAAAAGCAGAGATAGTTACTTTTTATTAGTCTGAGTGACCTAATTAATTTTTCTTTCCAAATTAGTTAGCCAGATACCTCCCTATGATGGAGAGCATACATGTTGCAGGATCCTTGTCTTCCTCCTGGCCCCAGAGCAGCATCTAGTCTTTCACCACCAGCTACTGCTCTAGCTCTGGGTGTCTCACAACTGCCCTCCATCAAGTTCTGAGAGTTTCCTGCTAATCACTGTCTCTCAATTTTTTTTATAAAACAGATGCTCCATTATTTTAACATGCTTTTCAAGTGACTAATCACGTTGACTTATTTCAGAGTGTTAAAAACCACCTTGAATTTCTGAAGTGAAACACATTTTTATAATGTACCCTTTTTTTCACATGTCTAGGCATTTTGATTATTAATATAATATTAATAATATAATATATTAATTAATATATTATGTTTATATGCAATATTGGGCTAAAGTTTTCATGTGATACATTTATCTGGTTCATTGTCAAGGTCAACACTGGGCCCTTAGTGTGAGCTAAGGGACTTGTTTACCACCTTTTGAAGAGTTTGCATAGAACTGGGGCTTCATATGTTTGGTTGAAAGGGTCAGTGAGACCAGGTGATATCCACCTGGGGCTCAGGTATGTAGTGGTATGCTTTGCATGTCTTTGAGGCTTTGTTCATTTTTCTTTATTGTTTTCCCCTGGATAATGTCAGACTACATCATTTTCATTCCCATTCCTTTACATGTCTTCTAACTTGTTTTCAAACTGGACATTTTAAACAATGACTGTGACAAATCTGGAGAGGAGACACTGCCCACAGATGTTTGGTGCCACCACTGTGCTACTATTCTCAATGCTGCTGCCATTTCTTTCTCCAGTGACTTGCCCAGGGTTCCTGTGATGTCTGTACTCTCTGCTGTGTATGGCCACAGCCACTTCTGCTAAGGATTGCCAGAGATCTCCTTAAATGCCCTAACCCTTGGCAAGTGGCATTATATCATGTTGTGGCATGCCTTTAACCCTGGAAGTTCACAGCAGTACCTTAATCCTCACTTTGTATTCAAGGTCTTCTGGTTAGAAAATGCCAGAAATTAATTTATTTTCCAGGTACATGCATTGTCCTATGTGTTGTACATGCTCATGTATTTTTAGGTCTTCAGAAATACAATATTCTGTTCAAAACCTCCTATAAACACTTATTTCACAGGTATTCCTTTTATGTGTCTTGTCCTGCCCTTCACTTGTCCAGGTGGTGGGGCTGCCTTCCCAGGCATTTGCTATATTAAACAACTGTCACTAGTAAGTTCTATATCAGGGCAAATAATGAGAAGTCCAGCAAATAAGGCTTTTGCATGAAGTGGCCAGATAGGAGGAGTAGCGATACTTCTCTGGATTGAGGCTTGTGGAGGAATTCAAAACCCATAGTGTCCCTCTTGTGGTTGCAAATCTACTGGTTTTCACAGATGTCACAGCTGTGAGACTGATGGTTTTCATGGCAATCATAGGTCTAAGGAAATAAGGGATGGGGACAGTGCAAGTGACAGCACCACAAAACTTGCTCTTTGATTCAGTTGCTTCTCTTCACAAGCATAGTTAGGTTTTTATTTTTTCCCCCCAAGCTTTTGGTTAGTTTCTGTAGTTGTGAAAAAGTTGCTTTTGACAATTTCTTGGCAGTGTTAGCAATTCTCTTCTGGAGAAGTAGATTTTCAAAGCTCATTACCCCACCATCATAGAGATACTGTCCTCCAGTGGTTTTCTAATGCCTACATGGAATTAAATACTCATGACAGATATTGAAGCCATATTCTTCAGGGTAACTTTCAAATCTCAGTCCAATCTAGGTCCGGACTCAATTTTGAGCTTCACATATTTGAAAATCCCCAACTGAATGTTCTGCTTCCTATCCTAGAGATCCAATTACAAAATAGGGACTCTGTAGCTAACCAGGACAAAACAGTACCATGAGAGACAATGACTTGTACAGCAATGAAATCAATGCCAATCAAGCACTCACTGCGTATGTGGGGAAAAGCTTCCTCTAATCCTCTAGCTTAGACATTCTGAGATATCTATCAGGAGGACAATGTGGAGAAGGACTTTCCAACTCATCTGAACTCAGAGGAAGAGAAATACCATCAGTCCCTTCTAACATGCCAGGTTCGTGGAATTTTTGTTCTCCCTGACTCAAACATCTGAACATTTGGAGAGAGAAGGGTTTGAGTAGGTCTCTTTCCCAATCAGTGGAGAATATCAGAGAATGGCAATGACATTGTTTACAGAATTTGTAGAGATATGTGCAACAAAGAAAAGTTTATATGTACAATAAATGACATACATGTATTTTAAGTCATACAATTGAGGTCATACTCATGCTTCAGGGGCCAAGTGTACATTCAGATGATGATGATAGTGATGGTAATGATGATGGTAAAAAATCTTCCTGTTTATGAATTTTATATCTTCAGAAATTGCCAAAAAAATGAGTAATGTGCTCATTTTGAAATCATAAGGAACTGGATTTGAATTCCTCCCCATCACATGTTTGTATTCAATCTTGCTTTGCATTTCCGATCTTGCAGGACTATTTTAGTCAGCTTTACATCACTATGATGAAATATCTGTGATAATCAAATTATAAGAAGGAAAAGTTTATTTTGGCTTAGGGTTTTCAGTCCATACTCTCTTGGCCCCTTCTCCTTGGGCTTGTGTTGAGGCAGCATAAGTGGCACAGAGTGTGGCTAAGGAAGCTACTGAACTCATGGTGCCTAGGAAGCAAAGAGTGAGAGGAAAGAAAAGACTGCCCATTAGGCCCCACCTTTTAAAAGTTCAACTACCCCTAATAGCACCAGAGGCTGGTGACCAAGCCTTTATATATATATATATATATATATATATTTAAGATCCAAAATATAGCAAGCACTGTTACAAGATTTTAAAATTAGTTAGGCAAAATATGTAGCATAATGTCCAGCAGGTACTGCCCATGGTATGGCATACAACTTGGAGCCTGATGGGATGGATACTTTGCTTTGCAATTTTATATACTCATAATCTGCATAATGTTTGTAACTTCAACATCATTTGAGAGCTCCTTTGAAGGACAAGAAACTGTGATAGAGAAGGAATTTTTATGAATAAGAAAAAGTGGACTAAAGGTAAACAAGACAAGACAAAGAAAAACAATAGTTACAATAGACTTTCAATCAGCTTTAATTATACATGTTTATATGATGTGCTATGCTTGTCTTAGATGTATACCTTCAGCCATAAAATCTTACACATATAGACAATAAGAGTGAAATTTATAGTATTTGACAACCTCCAACAAACCAGTGGAGAGAATCAACCATTCAGAATGCTTGCTAGATGTGATTTGGAGTGGAGCCTTGGAGGTTTCTATTATGCTGATTATTACATATTTTATTGCTAGATTTCCACATAGTCCAGCAGTTTTCCAGGTGACGGTGAGGTAGCTCTGGATTTGTGACACCGAGAGATGGAGTTCAGAGTGGTACCCATTTAGCATTTGGTTTAGAAGTACATTCAGTCCTCCTATCTCTGGGTTTTGCTTCCATGCATTCAAAAAAGTTGTAGAAGGAAAATATTTAGGAAAAAAAATGCATCGTACTGGACTTGTACAAACTGGTTTTTCTTGTCATTATTCTCTAGATAATGTGTGTAACAACTATTGATACAACATTCACATTGTATTATGTGTTATAAGGAAGCTCATAACATGATGAATTGGATTATATAGGAGGATTACACAAGTTACATCCATATACTATGCCATTTTATATAAGGCACTTCAGCATCCCTCAATCTGGGGATCTGTGAAGGGTTCTGGAACAAATCCCTTTAGACACTGTAGGACATCTGCATTTTTAATGTGTTAACAATTCTTATGACCAGTTAGAAGTTGAATATCAACCTTCATGAAATTAAATGCACCTGAGGAAATCACCAAAGATATACTGAATAAGACAGGGTCCTTGTCCCCAACAAATTTACTTGAACAATTTCAGAATATTATAGCCTGCTTATGTGAAAATTTTTTAAAAATTAAAGATAATATGGAATGGTATGACCAGAGGTACCCCCAGAGGAAAAGTATTCCCTAAAGGTCTTTTGATTCAATCAAATGCACAAGGAAATTGTCAAAATAAACCTTGCTATCATGAATAGCTATGTTGCACTAAAATTTTCAAATAAATATATAAAATTCAGATTTCTCTAATATAACTTTATAAAACACTATCCTAGGATTTAAATCCTAGCTGTTTCTTGTATGCTCACTTAAATAAAAGCAAAAAAAAATATGTAGTGAAATTATCAACTATGACAAAAGTACAAATTAAGCAGCGGTTGCCTGGAGAGGAGGCAGATCGGTGGTTCACAGCCTTGATTTGCTGTACAGTGTTTACAGCTGGAGGGATGCAGCTGAGGTTAGGCAATTGTTCAAGGTGTCATAAGCCAATGACAAGAGTGCAATGCCATCAGTGTCAGGAGAAAGTTGGTAGAACATGGAAAACATTCTTATGAGACAGAAGAAATTCTCAGGTAGAAATGATTGAAAGAACCAATGTCAAGAAGGCAATGAAAATTACAATTCAGGTAGAGCTAATGATGCTGAAGATGCTTCAGGAGCCATAGAATAAGGACTGTAGAGCACAACTGCAGATTAGTAAACTGCTTAAATAATAGAGTGTGCATATCATTTGCTAAGACTAGAAAGAATTCGTCAGGGTGGATGATGGATGATGTGAATATTTCAAAGATTATGTTTATTTTTCTTTTCATTAAAAATTTCTGGGCTGAAGGTGCAGAGGACTTGGAGTAATTCTTTAGCGTACTGAAGCTCTAGTTTCCTTAACAAGAACCAGAGATAATCTTATCTAGTGGGGGCTTTCTGTGGGGATGAGGGTTAATTGGAGATTTGAAGGCGGGGAAAGAGCTGTGCGTTCCACCAGGGGTCAGCAAGACAGTGTTCCAGGGAGAAAGAGCATTAGATGCCAACACGGGACAATGGTGAGATGACAGACACAGCCAAAGTGGCTGGAGTCAACTGAATAGGGGGCTGAAGGGTGGAGCAGCCATGAAATCCAATCCATCATGGGCCAAACCAATGGGGTTGAATTGCATCTGAAGCTCACTGGGAGTATACTGAAGGGTGTTGAGGAGGTGTGGAGTGTCCTGACTTAAGTTTAATGGAACATATAGAAACTTGGTAATAGTTGGACATTGTGAATATAATTGATGACATTGATTTCTACTCTTAAAAGAGTTAGAATGGCAAACTGTATGTTCTTTATGTTCTAACACAATTTTAAAAACATGTAAAAGAATGTGCTTTCAGTTGATACATGGGAACAATCTTGAGATGAAAAGAGGAAGTGCCAGTGGTCCAATTAAGATGGATAAAGATCTTCCTTATATTCTCACAAACACCAAAATAAATTAAGAATAGTATCCACATGTGGAAACTGAGATTCATAGATTAAACATCCTAAAGTTGAGCTGGAAGAGAACCTTATCCTCTTACCACAGAATCAAGAAATGCACTTGTTCTAACGTCATGGACATCTTAACCCATTACACTCGTTTTGATGTTTAAATAAGCTTTACTTTTTATTCTGAGATCTCAGATACAAATTGCCTTCTTTTTCAACTGTGCAAGAAAATTCTCATCAATTGAAATATTAGCAATTCTTTTATTTTAACGGTGGTATTATACCATATATAGCAACAATTACAGTACATGCATTGAAATAGTCATTTTGTCTGAAATTTCAGGCAGAAAGGACAATTAAAACATTCTTCCATTTAAGTAGTTGTTCTTCCATTCTTTATCACATCACCTATTAAAGGAATGGATTTTGATTTTTGAAACCCTACTGAGCATGAATTTTAAGAGGGTTTTTAAGAAAAATCTGTAAATTTTTAAAAAATGGTCTGTATTGTGGAATTCACATCAGCCTCATTATTCTTTTTGCAAACTCTTACAGGAAGTAAAAAAGAAATCTTTGATATTTAAAGTTTCATAATAGAAGATTTGCAAAGATAGTGCAATCAGAAGAAAAGTATATTGGAATTGAAGTAGCTCTGACATTTCTCTAATCACACAGGGCAATTGAACATATTTGTCCAGAGAGAATGAATTCCAGTGACTACAATTTAGACATTTTGATATGCTAAAAGAAGCCCACTAACTCCCCGATCAGTTAAAATGGAACTGCCTTGAATTTGCAATAATAATTTCAATAATTGGACCATGAAGATAGAAGCAGAGTAATATGGAGCTAGAATAACTTTGATATGAGTTTCATGGTGCAAAAATAGATTTGATATTAATCTCTGGATGACTAGAAGCATTTGCATTGATCAGAATAATGATCAATCTCATGAAATGATTTTATTTAACATGCAAAAATACCTCTGTAACTTTAATTCAGGAAGATTACTTTCAACAGCATCTATCTGTTCAGGGTTGCCTATGTGTGTTTGTCTCATAAACATTTTTTAGAACTCTAAAGGTAGTATACATTGGATTTCAGAATAGACTTAGAAAAATGAACATGTTGAAATTTTAGCAAAAAACAGCTTGGAAGTCCTGAAGTCTTGGTTATACGCCTTACTTATTCCCTGACCTACCAAAAGTCCTGAATTTTTACCGATTTTCAGTTTCTTTAAAGTAGTACACAACTTATCCCCATTGGTTATTAAGAGAATTAAGGAGGCTATTTCACACAATGTTCTCAGCAGAGATCCCTGTGTCATAACATGTGTGCCCATTAAATACGTAATATACACCTCACGCACTTTAACTTCATCATACATTACTAATTTATCCAACTAGTATTTTTTTTCTTTTTATTGCTTCTTTTTCATTATACATGACATTAGGATTAGTTTTGACATGATTATAAAATCGTGGAATAGAATTTGCTCTGATTCAGTCTCCAGAGCATTTCCTTTCTCTCTCCTCCTCCCTTGCCCTGTTCCTTTCCTCTACTAATCTGATCCGTCTGCTATTTATTTACTTACAGCTGTGTGTTTGCTTGCTTAGGGTCTTGAGGGTATACATGATGGTGAGACTCACTATGGTATATTCACATATATATGTAAGGAGAGTTAGGTCAAACTCATTCCTCTGTTCCTCCCTTGCTCTGTCCCTCCACTCTTCCCCTGAATCTTCTTCATCCACTTCACTGAGCCTTCCTTCTTCTACTTTGATAGAATACCCTCCCATTTCTTTTATTTTCTTTGTTCTCACCTTCTTTTTCCTTATTTTCCCCCTAGCTTCTGCATATCAGAGAAAACATTTGATATTTGACTTTTGGGGGGTCAGCTTATTTCACTTAGAATGATACTCTCCAGGTCCAAACATTTACCAGCAAATGTCATAATTTCATTTTTCTTTATGGCTGAGTGATACTCCATTGTGTATACATATCACATTTTCCTTAGCCATTCCTCTGTTGAGGGTCTCCTAGGTTGGTTCTATAGCTTGGCTATTGTGAATTTTGCTACTATAAACACTGATGTGACTATATTCCTATAGTATGCTGATTTTAGGACTTTTGAATATATACTGAGGAGTGGATAGGTGGGTAATATAGACGTCCCATTCCTATTTTTTGAGGAATTTTCCATATTTCTTTACAGAGTGGTTGCACTAATTTGAAGTACCACTAATAATATACAGTATACATTTTCCCCCATATCCTCATCAACACTTATTTGTATAATTGATAATTGCCTTTCCAAGTAGAGTGAGATGAAATCTCAATAAAGTTTTGATTTTTATTTCCCTAATTATTACAGACTTTGAGCTATTATATATATATATATATATATATATATATATATATATATATATATATATATATTTGTTGTTAGTTTGCATTTCTTCTTTTGAAAATTGTCTGTTTAGTTTGGTTTAATTGTTTATTTTTAAAATTTGATGATAAGTTCTTTGAGTTCTTTACATATTCTTTTCCAATTGATCTTTCTTAAACATTTGAAATAGATTAAAGTTTAAACACCAAACAAGGAATCATTCCCAATTTCACAGAATTTACTTTCTAGCATAGTAGACAATGAGCTAGTCAACTGATAAATAATAATAGTAAATATTTGTGTGGTATTTTCTGCATTTTAGGGACTAATCTAGATATTTAATGTGTACTACTAACTCATCCAGCCTTCATTACAATCCTGTTACAGTATTCCATTTTTTATTCATTTTCTATTATTTTTCATTCCAATGTTTACATCTGAGGAAGCTGAGGCACAGAAGTACTAAGCAAATTACCCGCATTAATATGTAGCATGGCTGGGATTCAGATATAGGGGAAGAGTTCTTCAAAACTCTCTTTTAGAGCAGTTTCTTTTTTATTATTATTATTAGTTGTTCAAAACATTACATAGCTCTTGACATATCATATTTCATACATTTGATTCGAGTGGGTTATGAACTCCCATTTTTACCCCGTATACAGATTGCAGAATCACATCGGTTATACATCCACGTTTTTACATACTGCCATACTAGTGTCTGTTGTATTCTGCTGCCCTTCCTATCCTCTACTATTCCCCCTCCCCTCCCCTCCCCTCCCATCTTCTCTCTCTACCCCATCTACTGTAATTCATTTCTCTCCCTTGTTTATTTCCCCTTTCCCCTCATTTCCTCTTATATGTAATTTTGTATAACAATGAGGGTCTCCTTCCATTTGCATGCAATTTCCCTTCTCTCTCCCTTTTCCTCCCACCTCTCGTCCCTGTTTAATGTTAATCTTCTTCTCATGCTCTTCCTCCCTGCTCTGTTCTTAGTTGTTCTCCCGTTTCTTTAACCATGATAAGGAATTTAGTTTGGGTGTTTAGCTGCTCAGGAAATAGAAAATGAGACAGCTGCCAATCATGCATGACAAGCAATTGGATGCTATTCAAAGTATAATGGGAGACTATTAGACGGTTTTAAGCAAAAGAGTGATGAAAATATCATTGTTTTATAAATTCAATCTGACTGTTACATAGTGGGGAAGGATTCTAAGAGCGCTGATATGAACCTATAAAAACCAGTTGGGATGTAATTTGACGAGATTAATTAAAAAATAAAAGTTTGGATGAATTAGTGGTGTTGGAGACAGGATTCCTTGATGTGGGATTCCTTTGGATGTTTTGACAAGAGAACTTATGAGGGGTTCAGTGTGAACAGTGAGGGAACGGGAGAGGAAGTGAGTTTAGTTTCAGCATTGGATACAAACACTTGGAGTTCAGTGAAAACTGGCCGGTGATAAAAATCTGTATGTTGGTCATATTTTGGAGCATATTGAAACTATCCTCACCTCTTTAGAAGATCAAGCAAGATCTTGTAGTGAAGAAATGTAGATAGGACAAAGGGGAAAATTTAAAACCAAATCCTGAGAGTTTCAAAGAACTTAAAGATTGGGTCAAAGAGAGAAGGAAACTGAGGAAAACATTGTCAGTGGTGTCAGAGGAAATCTAACGAAGCCGAAGCCAGAAGTCAGAGGAGAGCCACCTCATTGACAGGCAGGTTTTAATTAGAATTATAATTACTGTGGTTATAATCATTCACATTTTGTACATAAGCAGAGTGAGACTGAGGGGTGAGTACATCCTCAGTGTGACACATCGCTCTGATACCGTCCACGCTGATATCAGTGTTTTAGACTATACTTTTATGTATAAATCTTTCCTACTAATTATATGAACACTCCTAATAATAGCATTCCAATCAAAGTTTATGTAATTGTGAATTAGAGAACTAATTAGTTTCCTCAAACTTATACATAAAACTAATGCTGTCCTTGGACTCTGACAAATAATCAGGAGTTTTTCACAGTGACAAAAGTGGCTGAAGTGTATGGCAGGCCTTGCAGATAGGAATCAGCAGAGATACAAGGGGAGCAACTACAGAGAAGTGCATTTTATCACGGAATTGTTTGTATAGATTTGTGTGTGTGTGTGTGTGTGTGTGTGTGTGTGTGTGTGTGTTATCATGGAATTGTTTGTATAGATTTTTTTTTTTTTTTTTTTTGTGTGTGTGCCTGTGTATATTTGTTATTTTTCTCCCTTGGAGAAAGACTCATTGTGTGTTGTATAGAAAGCAGTGACTATATAAAAGATCAGAAGGAAAAATCAGATCAGATCTTATAGGGTTTGCAACAGGCAAATGAGTTTGTAGACACAATAGGGAAACTAAAGGCTTATAAACCAGAGGAGCATATTGAAACTATCCTCACATAAAACAACTTGACACCTAAAAGCTAGGCAAGTGATATTTTTTGGTTCATCATACATTTATTCAGAGAAAGCTCTGCTCCATGCCTACCAGTTCTGATGGAAATGTTGATCACCACACACACCTTCCCCTTGTGCAGAGAAATGAATACCTGGCTTGGGTTGAGATACTGGTAGGGTGCTTACCCTCTGGGCCCCATGATAAAACAGGGCAATTCAGGTCCTTTTCTTGAATATTATTCAGATACCAAGAGGGGGGAAAAAAAAAAAAGGACTCCTTCCTTCTAAAACTGAAAATTCAGGACTGTGAGAAACTAAACTTGCTGGTGGTTGGCTCCCGTGCTGTCTGAATGAAGCTGCAGAGACAAAGCCCTGTGGCCTCCCTCTGGCTGTAGCAGTTTCTGGAATGCTTTCCTCCTCTAGACCTCAGAGGTGAATGAACGGATAAATTCTTTTCTCGAGTCCTGTCTACTAGATTGTAGTGGGAAAACTTGGGAATGCAAAGTAGTTGGCTTTGTCAATAATTCTGGTAAGAAATAAGGAAACTATATATGACCAGTGGGATTCTACATCATGTACAACCACAAGAATGAGCAATCACACTCCATCTATGTATGCTGTATCAGAGTGTGCTCTACTGTCGAGTATACTAATTAGAACAAATAAAAATATTATAAAAAAGAAATAAGGAGATTAAAACTATGGCAATAAAAATACTCATGAGAGTGGATGGACAGATTGTAGACATCTGTCCTACTTGTGTTTTATTTAATTAACATTAAAGTATAAAGATGTTTTGAGAATAACTTAAGTCTTCTCTGAAACGTTATCGCTTGTTGACGTTTCAGAGAAGACTTTCTTTCTTTATCTGGTATGACAAATAAAGCAGACAAAGGAGGAAACAGTTAATTTTACCTTTCAAAAGTAAGTGATGCTTGGTGCCCATGTAGAGAAATAGGCACTAAAAAAGGTAAAGACATTGTATGTGGAGCCCAAAGCAATGTCTAGGTTAGAGCATAGGTTTGGAAATCATTGGTAGACACATCTTATGTGAGCTTTAAGGATTGAATAATTTTTGTTTTTAAAGAAAGGAAGAACAATGCAGAAAAAGAGCATTGCATATTTGTTGAAAATGGGAATCAAATTTATTGGTGTGTTCTCTGACACTCACATGTGTGGATATAAGCAGACTAATGATTACCTTAGGCAGAGTGTTAGGCTTGTTCCCGTTCACAGGCCAGGTTAATCCTCTGAGAGTGCTCTGAGGAGAGTTTCCACTCCTAACTTCATTTTACAGGTAAAGAAAATGATAAGATCACTTGCCGTTAAAAATTGTTTCCATATCCAGTCCTGTGCATATGTGTTTAATAAAAAAAAAAATACAGAAGATGCCTATCCCCCACCCCAAATTTTAAATATAGCTCTACATTTTAAAAGTATGTGATTATCTTCAGGTTATTTTGTTTAGATGATGACAGTGGATGGAAATGAGGCCTGTGGAGGCACTTTGGCTGTCCAAATGTCAAGTTGCAATCAGTCAAGCTGATCAGCATTCATCTTTATTATACAGTCATTATGAGTGCATTGGCAGGGACGTCCTCCTCAGATTTTGTGCCCTTAAAATAAAGGCGAACCCACTGTCTCAAGGACTATGCTAAGTTTCAGCCAAAATACATTATTTTTGTTTTGTTTTGGGTTTTTTTGCTAAAAAAATATACAGATTTAACAGCTACATAAAAATAGTTAATATTAGTTTTTCAATAAAACACTATTGGTGATTATAATTATTAGGTAATTATGAATGAAATAAACTCAATAAAACTACATTTAATATTAAATAGGTGAATTCACACTTGGGGTATGTTAGTATGTTGTTTTTATGTAGTTCTTTTTAAATGTATTTATACATATGAGAAAATATAGCCATGCCATGATTTAAAAAAATAAAGGAATAAACAAACACCAACATCAACTAATTTAGTCTGAAAACATTATTTTTACACATTCTGTTTATGGTATAAGCTTTAACAAATGTACTCTAATTATTTTCCTAGTCCTGGGGAGGCTTGTTTTAGGAACAATTAATTTTATTAATTAAGTGGTGCAATTCAACTAAAAGAATACAACTAACGTTATAAATCACCAAGTTGATAACTGCTAACTATTTAATAATGGTTAAACTTTAATATATGGTGCAATTTAAAAAATGTATAAGCAAAGAAGAAAAAATGATTTTTCTTTTTAACTTAGGATACATCAAGCACAAACTCCATTAGGAAAGTGGACATTAGTGAATTTACTCCCCTAGGACTCCTCTGTGCAAACCTCACTAGGAATTAAAGGTTCATTACTTTACTCATCCCTTACCCGTTGCCTGTGTAGTAGAATGTGCTGTGGGCTCCCTTCTCAGGAGGGAAAGGACTCGTTTCTTGCAAAGTCTTGGAGTCCTATGCACTCTGTATGTGATAGATTCATTGTGTTGCTGTGGCCCTGGGTTTCTTCAAGTGTAACTTTGGGACGGTGTCTTGCCTTATTTTTTCTCATACTTTTAACAGGGAACCAAAGGAGACTAGAATGGCTACAGTTATATGAATATAAAATGTTCACAAGTCTAAGTGTGCACATTTAATGAAGGCTGTAGAAGTCTCCAGGAAGGAGTCTAGTCTCTAGGATGTGGGATCATCAGACCAGAACTTCTGGAGTACATGTTCCTTTCTTAAGACTTGCTCTCCTGCTTGGTGGCCTGGAGATTTGCTAATTGGGTTTTGCATATTCAGTCAGAAACTTTCCCAAACTCAACAGAGACTGCTGAACCAACAGACATGCAAAAACCTTAATTTGTGGTTGCTTTTAACATCATTCTTTGTTGTCAATGTATTTCTGATAGTACTTCAGCCATACAAATTATAACACATTGTTTTCCAAGGTCATCTTCCCTTTCGTGGAAGGCAAAAGTTTGAGTTAATTCACCACTGGTGATTCACCTTTTTGCAAACTTAAAAAATAAAAGCTAATTTCATTTCAAGCTATGCAGATGGACGGATATCATTGTGATAAAATGTAGCACTCATGAGATTATTTTACTGTTTGTTTACAATATATTACAATTATTTATTTATTTGCACTTATTAATATTTACAATTTAATGAGGAATACATGTGTTAATTAGACACAATTAATTTGTTAATAAGAACAAGAACAGAAGCAGTGCTGTGTTGATAAACTGGCTCTCTGGGGAAAAAAAAGTTATTTTTCAAAGTTTGCTGATTTCAGTGGTATAAACACCCTCACAATGGCCAATTTCAAGGTATCAGCCAGTTCTCAAAATGCCTGAATGTTTATAATCTGATTGTCTCAGGAATCTAAGCTGATTCCAGCCCCCACTGAGGATTTAGTAGGGAGAATTTTCTCATCAGAAAATTTCCATGAACAATAGGATTCTAAAAAGCAAGTAAAACACCTAGTGGAACTTCATTTTGCAGCATAAGTTTCCTATAAATATGAGTGCCCTACTCCACATGTCTACTCCACCTTGCTACTCACCCCTATTGAACAGACGCAAAATCTACAGGAGGGTTAAAGGATGGAAAATATTTCTATTTGAGCCAGGAGTCTTTCACAGAATCACGGTTTGAATTACACCGTAACACATTTGTGATTTCTGCTTTAGAAGTCAGAATATGTAAGAAATAGAAGGGCAACAGGTTTTCAAAAGTTCCAGGAGCAAAGAATAACATACCTGCTGTGATCAATAGATGGGATAAAATGGTCAATCTACACAGCAGTAATTTTCCCCTAGCTTTCATGGCCATCTCTTGAGACTAAGTAAAATCAACATTTTTTTTTTTTTTCAAAACTTTGTGCTGAAACTTTCTTTTATCTCTTGTCATTTAAGCTTTATGTTTCCCATTTCCCTTTTCCCATTTCCTTTTCACATTCATTAAATGTCATTCTTACTTCATATTTCCCTTCAACAGCCATCAGACCTCTTGGTGTTCATTTTGTCCCCTTTATCCTCAATCCTTACTATTCAGTCTTTTTATTCATTTTCTTTGGTCCACTAATTTCAATTTTATGGTGGGGGGCATACAATTTTCTATCTTCTGTTTTGATTTTTAGTTTGGAGGCAGTAACTGAGATAATAACTTGCATATAGCTAAATGTGCAGATCTTAAGCATAGGGTCTAGTGAAATTAGCAAATGTACAGCCACATACCCATTCCTTCAATTAAGATAAAGAGCATTTCCATCAATCCAGAAATTCCCCATGCTCAGGCCTTGGCTGGGAATGGTCCCTGGAAGCATCCATTGTCTTGATGCAAATGTGATAGAGATCCAGAGGGCAGTAGTGGGGCTATTCTGCTCCCATGGCAGGTGAGCTAAGCAGTGGACTTTCATATTTGTTTTTGTTCTACTTTTTTTTTTTTTTTTTTTTTTTACTTAATGTATGTGAGATGTCTCTCAGTCATTGCATGTTTCAACAGTTGTCTCTACTTAATGATAAATAGTCTTTAATTGCATGAATAAAAAACAATTTGTTTATGTATTTCTTATAAGCAATTGGGCATTTCTAATTTGGGCTTTTTTTATGAGTAAGAAAGCTGTAAAATATTCTTCTGCAAATAATTTTGTGATCTTATCTTTTCACTTCTCTTGTGTCAATACCTAATGGTAAGATTCCTGAGCCATGTGACAGGTATATGAGGGGCTTTACGTGCAATCACCAGATTTCTGAAGTAGTTAAGACATTTTAACTCCTGCCCATGTAGGAGTGCCCTAGCTGTCCAATCCTGAACACGTGCTATTGTTTTTCTTAAAATTTCAGCCACTCAGGTGGATATGGACAGTTGTTCTTATTGTGGTTTTTAAATTAAATTTTCTCCATGATGTAAGATGGCGAAATCATTCCCATGTGTTTCCTGCCAATTCTTTTTGTGAAGTTCTTATTCCAATCATTTTTTAAAAAATTTTCATCAGATTGTTGTAGTCATACCGTAGAATAAGGATCAGACTCTACACTTGAAATATGATTTGGATTTTGAGATCAGTAAAGTAACACATGCACCAGAAGGATAGGGAAAGGTTTTTGGCACCATGAGACTTTCTAGGAAGGACAGAGCAGCAGCCAAAATCATTTGAGAGAGCAAGGTAAGGAGGCAGGATTGGGTTTTATGGTAGCTCCGGGATGAGCTGGGGTGGCTTCCTTGCATAACCTGGACTACCTGTGGGTACCCAGGGAGGGAGCACTGGGCTCTCTCATCAGTATTTCAGAGGTGAGCTAAAAGAATGAAAGGGGGTCCGGAAAGTTCTGAATTTGTCATCATCCAATATAAAAAACAGAGTGACTCTTATTCTTGTTTGTGTTTAAGTTGATGGTTCAAAGGAGATATTTATATATCCTAGAGACCTGTGTTTTGTCAGCTATATCTTTGTGAATATGTTGCAAATCTGTGGATTATCTATTTTTAAAATATTCTCTTAAGGAAAAAAGAGTTTACACTTTCGTGAAGTATATCTTTCTCTATTCTTTTATGTTCGGTGTTCTTTGGTGATCTATCCTTATAATCTCTACCCACCCCAATGCCACAAGGACATTCTCCTGTGTTTTCTTCTAAAATATTTTTGACTTAAGAATTTAGGACATGATCCACTTAACATTGTTATTATTATTTTTGAATTATCTGAGCTAGGATTTGAAGGTTTAGTGGTGGTCATCATTTTTCCTTACTGATATCCTCTTGTCCCTGGAAGATTTTTTTAAAAGCTTGCTCTTCTTTTTCCTGTGGAAATAACTTGGTACTTTACTCAAAGCAGTGAACATATATGTGTTGGTTTATCAGAACTTGTCATGATGTTCCATTGAGCAACTAGTTTCTTTAAGTCTTTCTTGCATCAGTTTGAGTATAGAGGTTTTATAGTGAGCATTCAAATCAGGAAATGAAAGCCCTCTAACAATCATTTCCCTTTTCCAATTTTTTAAATATTCTCAGTTTTTTTTTTTGCATTTCCATTTAAATCTGATAATTAGCTCATATATTCAATCAAAAGAGGGTTATTTAGTCTTGATAGGCATTTGTTTTGAGAGCCCACCTTAAAAATATTGAGTTTCTATCTCATAAATGTGGTGTAGGCAGCACCCCTCACTTTGTGTGGTGCTGGTGATGGTTTTGATATTCTAAATCAAAAGGAAAAGGAGGAACTAAGCTATTCAAATTTGATGCAAACCCAGGACTTCAAAATACAAAAAAAAAAAAAAAAAAAAAAAAGACCTTAAAAAGCCAATTCTCCATGCTGCAGAAATGATTTCCTTTCACACATTATCCTGGGCTCTGTCTCATCTGTAACTTAGCTGGATTGTCCTGTGGGGCAGCACAGAGGGAAGATGAGGGGTTGTGGGACTAAGGCTGTGGAGGCTATCTGAGGAGAGGAGCCAACTTTTCCTTCCACCATGTTCCCAGGACCAAGCTACATGGTTGCTTGATCTTAGTGACCACAGCAATGGGACTACCTTGGTCTAATTAGATACTCTGGTCTAAACCAGGTCAAGTTCACTTGGGGAGCGGGTAGCTGCCAACCAGCCCTGCTTTATAACCACTTTCCTGTCTAGTCTGGTTTAAATGTGTTCACCCATCCTAGCCAAGCTGACCCATAAAATTAACAGTCACACCCTGCGGTAAGACTCAAGCACTGGGCTTCAGACTGAAATGATGAGAGGCATCCGTCTCTACAGGAACCTTCAGGCGGCTCCATTTATCTTTCTTCTAGGTCCCAAGGTGCAAGAAAAAGATGAGGAAGCCAGCACACTTTTAGAATAATAATAATATTGATTCAAATCTGTAGAAACTAGTTTTTAAAGTCATACTAAAATGCACAAAAATAATTAAAGTCGCTCATAATTTCCCAAGCCAGAAAGAAAATTATTGTTTATTACAATGGTGTGTGAATTTTGTAAAGTCTTAGATATGTACATATATATCATTCTGAATATGTGGATTTGAAATTCTATTGTATTTAATTATAGCTGAACCCACATAAAAATATTTTCCTTTTAAAAATAGAAGCATTAAGGATAAAACTCACCTCTCTGTTAGGAGCTATTCAATGAAGTGACACCCTTCCAGGGCACGCCACATTCAGGGACTGAGCAGTGTAGGATATAAAGACTCTGGTCTTTTGTCCCTATGTAGCACATTTGGAGTCACTAACGTCCCTGCACTGCTCCTTTCTGGGTTGGCTAAGGCTTCCTGCATACCTCTGTCTCAGATTTTTGAGTCCTGAACTCTGTCTCAGTGTTTACCCAATCTTCTACAATGACCTCGATGTTGACCTTCACAAGACACAAGGGTGGGGTGTACCTATAATACACAATCCCTAACCCCAGAGAGAGTCACTGTTACCAACTGTTTTATGTCATTATTGCAGACACACGAATGTTTACCTATGCACGCATGCACACACACACACACACACACACACACACACACACAATGTGCTTCAGGTTTTTTATATTTCACATAAAAGTTGCAATATTTTTATCATTAAATAACTTTATCATTTCATATTTTTCTTAGAAATGTTTAGTGATTTTTCACATCTGTGTATATAGACCTACCTTGCCATGTTAAGTGCTTTATTCCACACTTTTGCTCTATCACCATTAATTTCACTATTTCTCTTATCTAAGTCGTCTCAGTTTTTACAGTTCACCGACATTTACACACAAGCCCTTCTGCAGTGGTCTGACTGCACCCCTAGGTTGAGTATTAAGCAATGAAACTACTGGGTCTTAATAAAAGCCTAACTGCCAACACAGGCCTGCAGTGTGGCTGTGCTCATTTAGAGTCTTCGACAGTGAGTCTGAGCAGTGCATCTCCTGTGCACTCTCCCTGTTGATGTGTGCAAGAACATTGACAGTTATCCTGGAAATTTACTGCTAATGTCTTCTTCCAATGTTTATTGCAATGCATATATCAGACAGTATTTTCTTTTCCCCTTTTTATTCCACTGCTATCATCCAAATTTCTACAAATTGCATAAAGCCTTCACATCTATAATCTCATTTTATTCTCACAATGGTTCTACAAAGTAGGCAGAGCAGCAATTTTTGTTAATGAAGTCTGAAAGAAAAGAATTCAATGTAAATGCTCGACTGCGATATAATACTATGTGAGTACATTTAAAAGTGAAATTATGCAGTAATTATATGTGTTTAATATTTTAACATTTTGTTTTGCTATTTCTTGAAGAAAATTCTTATTTCTAAAAGTTACTCTACCTGCTACTCAAGTAGTAAAGTATCTTAATTCCATGGCAACTGAGAGTGTTTCTTCATTTTAAATACTGAGCGACTTTCCCTGTGGGGCAATTCTTTTTGTAATTTGCATATGCTATTCATTGTGTTCATCGTTCCCTAAATTCAGAAGCTGAGACCATTTGACTTATTACTGCTTAAAATAACAATATCATCTGTCTAGAAGTTACCCGACAACTTCTGAGACTTTAATTAAATTTTTGTTCTTTTTTTCCTTCTCTCCATAGAAATATAATTTCTAGATAAAATACATATAAAAATTTTACTCAGAAATTAGCAGATCGAGGAATGTAGTGCCATTTTAATGAGCTATTTTAGAAAACCGAGTAGACGGGCTGTGACGGTGGGTTGCAAAACAAAATTTACAACAGTATTGTTAATTTCCAAACTAATTGGCTTCTGGAAACGCTGGTGTAGTCTTAAACGAAGAGTGATTCGAGACTGAAGGAATATATAAATGTGGTCGAGTCGGATATCACTTTTTCAGGACATTTTGCCGATCATGCTCTGCAGCCCCTCCACTACTCTGTTTTTGCGGGGATTATCGCACATTTGTTCTTTTCATTTATGTATTTTTCTGCACCAGGCCTCATAGCCCTCACTCCTTTGCCAGTGTCTCCTCTGCACATCCTATCCTGTGATACTGCCGGTAACGTTACAGAAGCGCATCAAAGCAAGCGTATAAAGTAGGGTTTATTTTTTATTTATTTTAATATTTATTTATTTATTTTAGGTGTGCATGGACACAACACAATGCCTTTATTTTTATATGATGCTGAGGCTAGGTGAGCTCTCTACCACTGAGCCACAATCCCAGCCCAAAGCAGGGTTTATTTTAACAGGGGTACCATAGACTTCCCCTGCGAGGGAGAAGGGAACCATAGCTGGTGTTCTGGTATCCCAAGAAGCGAGTCCTTTTGCCTTTTTTTTATATGTCCTGGGCTTCCTTTGTTCTCCTGCTCTCTTCCCCTTATCTGTCTCCTTCCTGCTTAAGTGACAGGCACAGGAAATGCCTGGTGGGATGACCAAGAGGTGGGAAACAGGGGCTGAAGAGAGAAGGGCAGGATGGAGCAGGAGTGGCAATTCCTGGGACAGTTTGCCTTAGTAACAGTTTGGAGCTGGGGCAGGTTATCTTGATAGGGTGGAGGAAGGGCTCTGAAGGCATTAATGTTCTGTTGGATCTGTTCTGGATTGACCCTTGCCTATCTGGCTTCACTTGCATTGCCAAGGTTGTGAGGTTGTGTCACTTGAGTGTGGAACTTGCTGATGACCTGAGAGTGTCTGAAATCGGCTGCTGCTCCAGAGGTGCCTTGAAAGGTACTGAGTTCGCCTTCCCAGGCCCAGAAATGGGACAAGGTAGGCTCTGGCTGCCTTGGATCTCATTGTACTTTTGCCCTTGTATAGCAGTTGGAATTCTCCAGAGCAACAGACTCAGAAGGAGACAAAGACAGGTGGACAGAGACATAGAGTAGGAGAAGAAAAGGGAAGACTTGTGGAGAGGAATTGTTTCATGAAATGTTGGGGTCAGCAAGTCCAAAATTCATAGGACAAGGGACAAGCTGAAATGTTAGCAAGGTCTCTATATATAAGCCTTCTGAGGCCAAAATTCCTTCTTTGGTACAACTGAGTCTTTGCTTCTATGCTCTTCCGTTGGTTGGATATGGCCCACCCACATTGAGAGGAGAAAGCTGCTTTACTCAAAGTCTATTGACTTAAAATTCAATCACATCTGAAAAAATCTTCACAGCAATATCTGGACTGGTGTTTAAGCAATCAAGCCTGCCTGCCCATGAACTCCCAAGTTGACACACATACACAACCATCACACTCCTCAGCAAGAACCAGCCTTAGTATTTCAGGACAAAAGAAAAGGAATAAACAGTAAAACAAACTGACTAACAAAAGCACAGCAAAACAAATCTAGAAACACAGCCACATAAGTGCAAACATCTAACAATTTAATTTTTTAAATGGGCGCTTTCTGTACTTAAGTCAGGAATTAGCTTTTTTATTAGCATGTTGTTTCTTCCTACTGAATCATTTTAACTTTGACAACAGTAAGAAAAGTACAAGGTTTTTGTTTGTTTGTTTGTTTTTTCTTTTAGTGAGAGGCAATTAAATCTGTACAGGTTAAAAAATGTACCCAAATTCATGTAGTTCACAAAGATTCTGAAAAAAATATATATACCACTAAGAATAATAATAAAAATTAGTTAACCTCTGCTCTGGCAAGAAGGCTGGGTTGAGAAAAGTCAGCTCCTTTAAATTCTGAAAGGAGACCATGGAAAGGAAACAAAGGACATTTAGGGATGGGTTGATCACAATGTGATGTGGGTTGGTTATAGAAAGAGAGGAAATAGGAGTGATTAATAGCCAAGTAAATGAATAAATAATCAGAATGGCTGTGGTCCCAGTGTTCAGATGACATGAAGAGGTGAGGGATTGCTGTGAAGGGCATCCCGGGACACGTGAGACAGGGAACTATGGCACAGGAGCCTGGTCTCTTTGCTGGTTCAGATGTCAGTAGATGGGAGTAAGGGGCTAAAGATTATGAAGAACAAGAATTGGGGGGGAAGACAGAGGCATGAAGAGGTCAGGGGGCGTAAGACTCCTTTATGAGGCTGTAACTCTCTTTATGAGTTGTGTTAGAGTAGTAAGAAGGATGAGCAGGGAGCCAGCAGGCGTGGTCTTCATGACATGGAAGGAAGTGGCTGGAGCTTCATCCCTGTAGTCCGCATGGAGATAGTGGAGGAGTCCTGTGGTTCAAAATTTCAAGCTCTGGGGATGAAGAGTGGGCAACCAAGTCAAATATTTTGGGAGAAGCAAGGACCCAAAGATATAGGGTAAAAATGTCTGGATCAAAGTTCATCACCACAGCTAGCAAGTCAGTCTGCCTTCAAGCCCATTGAGCTAGTGCAAGATGAGGCCAAAGATAAGTGACACCAAAAATATTCAGAATCCAAGCAACATAGGTACCATTTGATGTTACAGGGAAGGAAACCCAAGCTTTGGCAAGCTTGGGCACCTCCTATCTTCTCTTTTGGTTGACATTCCATGGTCCCTGGGTAGGTGCCACAAGAGCAGGAAAGCTACTGGAACACAGATTTCTCCTACCCAAGCCCACTTTAGTTCCACTATGTGTTAGGATTATGCTCAGCTGAAACTTTCTCCACCTTCCTGACTTCAGGAACAAAGATCTGAAATAAATGGCTGTTTGAAAAGAAAATGATACCCATATGATGGGCACCGATAGGTCACCATTCCCTTCTTCCAATTTTACAAAATGAGCCATTTTTTTCTCTAAATGACATGACAGGAATATCATTCACTGCCAACTCTCTGTCATTTTGATAGCAAAAATATCATCACATTCTTGGACCACGGATATGAGAGATCCACGAAAAACAATGTGTTGACATATTTCACTCAAAATAATACAGGGCTGATTGTTCCCTCTTTAATTTTCCAAAAATGTATGTGAGAAAAATCTGCAACGACAGAACAGGAATGACAGTGGCTGAAAGAAACACGTTAAGACACTGGGGGAAAAAAATATTTCTAGGAGAATTATTATAGGTCACCAGTGTTTTTCGGAGCAAAATCATCATTTGGGATGGTTTAAAAGCAAACATAAAGACATTCAATAATTCTTCTGGATTATACATTGTAATAAATCTGATAATCACAGCCAATGTAAGTCTGATGAGGCAGAGAGACATGCATAATCTATTTTCTTTTTCACATTTTAGAGCATCTTCCAGTTCCTGATAATTTTATTAGACTTACAGAGTTCTAGAATTGCTACTGTTCCCAGAGGTCATAAGCATTCAGCTCATATTTTTATTGATGAGGAAAATTGCTAAGTTTATTTGGCCATTGGCAAAGGGCATGGGTCATGCCTATCTGTAGGTGAGATTAAGTTTATTGCTTAGTTCTTTTGAAGCAAGGTTAGTTTGAAGTCTCAGCACATCAAGGAGCTAGGAGACCCGTAAAAGGATTATCTTGCTGCTCTTTTGATTTCTACACAGGGCAATATTAAACAAAATGAAGAAATGACCACAGTGATTGCAGCACTCTGCCATAGGTGTAGGCGTAGCAGGATCTACTGTGAAAGAGATCACAGGCACAGAACATATCACCCCATATGGCGCACAGGGAGAAAAGACGCCTGGTCCTCATTACCACTGAAGAACACAGGGGAGGCAGTGACGGTGCCCAGACCCGAGCCCTTGCCTGGAGGTAGGCTCACTGGTTGTGTTATGTTGCTTAAGAGAGCTGCTGGACAGCTGTATGGCAAGACGGTTTGAAAGTAGATTTTTCCTTGAGATTCTATGAGCACTGAATGCTCTGTTAAAGTTCATAGTTCTGAAGAATATTAAGTATTCATATTCATATTTACATCTTCCTTTTATCCCCAAACAGAGGAAAGCAGTATTACACGCATGGCAAGGTGAGTCCTGGAAAAGGAAGGATTTGTCCCAGGGTCTCCTGGAACAAAAAGTCTCAAATTTTTTCAGAGTACATTTTCTTCTCAGTGTTCCAGTGCTGGTGACAGACATCAAGCCATCTAGCTTCAAGTCCACTATTTTTACAATCCTCCATAAGGTCTTGTCTCCAAATCCCTAAAACAACACATACACTTCTTTGTCACAACACCTCATGTATTAAGCAAAAACCTTTTATTTACCTTTCCCTTGATTCAAAGCTCTTTCAAGTAAGGAATCTCCCCTCTTATTTACCTTTATTTATATACTACCTATGATGTGTATTAATTTCTCAATACAACTTTTAAATAGAGGCACAAAAAAAAACATTTTTAACAAAAATATTGATCTATTGCTGCTTTCATGTTTAAATGGCATATTTTCTAATTCTTTCGCTCTGATGCACGTTTCACTTTGTGCTTATTTTCCTTTCAGAGTCTGTGGAATATTGCTCTAATTATCTCACTGCAGATGGCTTTGTCTTGCTGATCACTGGAGTGTTGACATTGCTAAAGGTTTCTTAACTATTTGCTACAAAATTCAAATGAAATTGAACCTTTAAAAATATTTAAAGCTTAAACATATACAAAAAGATTATATGCACATAATCTCTTGTGTTATCTTAAATGCTACTTTGTGTTTTTAAAATAGTATGCAATTTGTTTATTTTAACAATGTGGTGATGCTCAGACTATTATTGAAGAAGATTAAGAAAACGATTAGCATTTCAGAAGGACTATTAATAAAGGAGAAGGAAAGGGTGGTAGGTGGGGGTAGCACTTATATAAGGAGGGGGTGTCAGAATGGAAGAGCCACCAGGATAAAAGAGCCTGAGGAGAGACAGATGCTTCTGCAGCTAACACAGAGGCTCTGTTCACTTACATGACTCATATGACCACTCCAGACCTCAGTTATTTTAACACTGGATTCTCTCTAGACTGTTCCCTGTCTAGTCTTCCTTGTCAAATAGCTGATTGAGGTCAGCTTTGCAGACAAGCAGGTACTCATATGTTTGTTGAAATCAATCAAAAGTGGATGTTTGTTGAAGCGAATCACAAGTGATGAATTGAAATGTATAGTCTCCCACAAGAGTGAAACCCTGTACTCATTCTCAGGGACATAATGATGTTGTCAAGTGTTTACTGGCACAAGCTGGTGAACCCCACTCAGGAGGAAATGTGCTGTGTAAAACTCAAAAGCTTTGGACTGGAGCGAGTGGCTGTTTCAACTTCAACTGGGTACCACCTTAGATGAACTACCTGACATCTCTGTGACTTTCATTTTTATCTAATTAAAACTAAATCAAGGGAATACTTACCTTAAAGAGTCTTCTAAGTATTAGGTAAAGGCTTAATAGAAGTTTTGCCATCATGAACATTTTTTTTCTATACTTACTTTGGAGTAATTAAGAAAAGACAGGCTAGGATCACGTTGCTTCATTTTCTGACTTCTCTGCTTTGGTTGGACTAAAAATAATATCATTAAGAGAATATTGTGAATCATGTCAAACCATCCTGACCCCCGTGCTAATGGCGATGTTGACTAGGCTCCATAATGAAGCATTATCCACATTGTTTAATCTGCTAATACTTCAGAATTTTATTTATTCAATTTGCACAAAAAATTAATATATTAGTATTGAAAAAGAATATAACTGCTATTGCCTTTCAGAAATGAATAACTGTACAGTAAATTTGGTACTGAAATTTGAATATTACTGCTTCTATTCAATTAGATCAAAAATTGTTAGTTCCTTATTATACACCAAATCTATTTCTTGGGCTCTGCAGAACAGATACCGGTCAGGGAGCTGTTAACCTGTGCAGGAGAAGTCTATGGTACCCAGATATAGTTCTCGACTTTTTAAAATATTGTTCAGCTGAGGAGGAAACAATAAATTAAAAGTAAATTTTCCTAAGTGAGAAATTAACTACCAAAGAATAAGGATCTGCAGAGCTTTAGGAAGGAGTTCAGAGATAATTATAATATCGAAGACTTTTGCCCTCCAGAAAACAATTTCATTCCCTCAGAGGTGATGCTGCCTCAATTGGAAATGAATGGTGTAGAGGCATCACAAATAACTATAACCCACATTGATAGGGTTCACAGAGGTACAGAGTCTGCATTTCTAGTGGAATTAGAAAAGCTTTGATGAAGGAGGAGTACTTGAAATGTCCTTTGGATATTTGGATTTCAATAGTCAGAGATGTACAAAGAAAAGGGCTGTTAAGAAGCATGTATAGGAACTGGGATTGTGGCTCAGTGCTTGCCTAGCAAGTGTGAGGCACTGGGTTCAAATCTCTTACCACACATAAATAAGTAAATAAAAAATAAAACAGAGGTTCATCAACAGCTAATAAAAATATTGTTTTTTAAAAAAAGAAGTATGCATAAAGGTAGACAGTGGTGAGATGATAGTGTTGGGTTTATCTACTGCACAGAAGGTATTCATGGCAAGAAATTTGGACTTTCTTTACAAGCATAGTAGAACAATTAAGAAATTTTGAAGAGATGAATAAGAAGACAATAAGAAAGGTACTTGGAGCTGTGTATGGGGGCGCATACCTGTAATCTCAGTGAGTCAGGAGGCTGAGGCAGAAGGATAGCAAATTCAAAGCCAGCCTCAGTAAAGGTGAGGTGCTAAGCAACTCAGTGAGACCCTGTCTCTAAATAAAATACAAAATAAGGCTGCGGATGTGGCTCAGTGGTCTAGTGCCCCTGAGTTTTATCCTGGTACCAATCCTCCCCCAAAACAGAAAGGAACTTTAATAATGGTGTAGATGGCCCCATAATTAAATGCAAGAGAGACTAATTCAGAAAATATGTGCACTGGTACAGGTGAGAGATAGTAGTCCCTAAAGAGGACTGTAGAGATCAAGTTCTTAGACCTATCTTAATCTGACTTCACAGCAAAGTATAGTGATAATGAGGACAAATGTAGAAATCTAGACCTAAAACAAATCCTGCAGGAAAAATCAATGTTTCCTTTTATGACTGAGAAAGTTCCTTTTTAACATTTTTAATTACTAGCCCCCTGGGTTGTTGATTTTATAGCTTATGCCATTATTCCAAAGGGTCAAACAAATTTGTTTTTAACCCTAATATTATGGGAAGCCTATCAGAGATGTCCAAACCCTTGAAGCAGGCCTAAGTCAGCCTTGGATGTGACCTAGCTCATAGTTTCTTGCAAACAGTTTTTATTTTAATTTTTATATAAATAGTAGCAAGAGATCTTTACTAACTTCATACAGGCAACCAATAAAGCCAGTCACACACCTAATGGCAAAATTGCTAGAGCATAGAAACTAAATGTGGTATTAGTGATTCATTCAGAAAGCAAAAAGGCTCTAGATATACTATAATAACATAACATTTATGTATGATGTAGCTATTTCCCCAAATTGAAGTGGCTAGTATTTTTCCTTTTGGAAGTCTTTTATACCATATTTCTGAAAAAGATTTGGAAATTTAAAGAGCACCTACCTTTATGTCAGTGTCCTATTGCAGATTTTTTTTGTCTCCATAATATACTTGAAAGGTAAGGATAGTGATGAAGACCTTACAGCCTTAGAGTTAAGAAAAGTACAAACTTTCTAAAAAGGTGAACTAATGGTCTTGAAATTTAAAGGAAGTTTCCTAATTTATAAGTTTGCACTTTTTGCTAACTTAAATGGAATCTGATTGCAAAAGAAGTAATTCTTTTGAATTCTTTTTTTCTTTGGTTTGGGTTTTACTTTTTTGTTACCAGGATTGAATCCAGGGGAGCTTAGCCATTGAGCCACATCTTCAGCCCTTTTTTTGTATTTTATTTAGAGACAGGGTATCACTGAGTTGCTTAGGGCCTCATTGTTGCTGAGGCTGGCTTTGAACTCACAATCCTTCTGCCTCAGCCTCCAGCTAGGATTATAGGCAAATGCCATCCCTCCGCCTTCCATCCCCCGACTACCAAGAAGCAAAGAAGCAATTATTGTTTGAGGTAAATGAACTTGTACAGGAAAACACATAGGACAGAGTTGAGTTTGATTCTATTAAAATGCCCTCATTGTCTTCAATTACTAATAGATATAAACTACAGAAGTTTTCAGTTATGAATTGATCTGGAATGTTCCCCAATACCCAAGCACCATGAAATGTAATAATTTTGTTACTGTACTTCAAAACTGGATGACGATGTGATAACCTTGGAAACAGTGGTTATTCTCTGGCTCCCCAGAATATTAAAGGAGTTCTACACAGTGTCAGAGAAAACCTGGTTAAAGATTTAGTCAGTGGGAATAAAATGAAAAGAAAGATAGATGGGCTTCCTTTTTGACAATATGCCAAAATTCGGGACTTTATAAAATATTGAATCAGTTGAAAACTTGGTTGAGAGCAATGAAGGAAAGATCAAGACACATAGTCTGATCCCTTATGTCTCTTAGTCACTTGGCTTAAATTGGGTTCCCTAGAAACAGACTCTGAGACAGAGTTGTATGCAATGCACAGGTGACAGTGCAGACAGGGGAATACCTTTTGTAGAAATTTTTTGGGGAGGAAGAAGGGAAGAAAGACTCAAGCAGGGAAAAAGCAAAAACAAACAAACAAACAAAACCCAGAAAAAAAATAAGATTTTTATTTTTATTTCAGTTGTGATCTCATTGGATTCTATCAATGAGAAAGGTCCTTGACAGTTGTCCTAATTAAAGCAAGGCACTGGACACTCATATTCCCAAAACAGCCAGATATTGGCCCTGTGATGCCTGGGAAATATGAGATTTGGGGCCAGAAATAATTGCTAGTTTGGAAATTTCAATAAGCCATCAGTAGCCAACTCTTCCAACAGCTGCAGGATGGATCTACTGGCCTTAATAATGGGACAGGCCGAGCATTGAGATTCCACTCACAGTCCACCCCTTCTGCCACCAACATCACTCACTTATAGTAAATTCAACCCTTCTGGGATTGGCTTCCCAAGGATTCTGATTGGTCTTCTTTCCTGGGAAACTTCTAGGAGAAGGAACAGTTGGACAATGGACAGGTTTGGTGATGCAGTTGACCAGAAGCCTATATTTAATACTCATTCTCTCCCACCCACCACACTTCTACTGACACCATAAGCAACTATGCTGCTTTAGGAAACTGCTCTGGGGGAGGGACCCATACCCCCATCCTAGAGAGATCCGAATTCTCAGTAACTACACCCTTCTCATACGTTGGTGTGAAATAGTAACTACTCCCTTCTCATACGTTGGTCATGGACACTCCAATTTATCACTTGAGTACCAAACATTTTCTTCTTCATCCTATAGGGGAAAGTCAAGTCAACATCTTTATATGTGGAAGAAATATCAGAAAGGGTTAGTCTTTGTTGTTGTAAGGGCTGAATAAGATTTCTTTTATGCATGTGCTTCGCATACATACCGAATGGTTAATATTTATTGACTCTGACAGTCTGTATTTAGAATTATAATGGAAAAGAACAGCTTTCTCAATGCTTTCAACATAGGCAAGATTCCTGTGCATTTGGGGGGATCATCCTCTTGGTTTGAGAATCCAGATTTTGAAAGCATTGAAAATGGTAAGGTAAACAGAAAAAGGGTTCATCCATTGGTCAGTCAAAGAAATTTCCTTAAATCTGGGGTCAGCATCTGCCTTACTTAAAGATTATTTTATCTGTGCAAGAGCATTTTTTTTTTCTTTTGCAAAGCAAGAAAAGGGATCCTGAAGATGATAATTGACTCTTGCACTAGCTCCTGGTGCAACAATACAAGGGACTGCCCAAGGACAAAGAAAGCATTGATGGGAACTGATGGCCCAGATGAGAGATCAAAGAGCATCCCAAAGGGTGTCAGAAGCTTAATTGATTGGTTTGTTTGACTATGAATTCCTATTGAGCTCTTGTTCATGCTTGTCACTCTGATTTTGGTGTTTCTTTGGTCTCTGACTGGATGGACCCACTCTAGTTGTGTCCTGTGGAATCCCAGTGATGAAGCTTTCTTCCTAAATTCCACAAGAGCAATCACTTTTGGAGTTTGATAATGAGAATGGAGAGTGTTTGCTTACACTGTCAGGTTTGCCATGGGAATTTTCTATGGGAAAGAACCTATAGACATGGGAAATGGGACATTATCCAGGTTTAGGAAGATAATTTGTACAAGATTTACTATTATTAAATTTAATATAAGTATTTATTATTATGGATAGTGGTGCAAGAGACTTCAGAGGTCTTGAAAGAATTCAATATAATTACATCTTTGAAGTACTCTGCATTGTTTGGCTTGCACTGTGGTTGATGGACTATAAGGTTATCATTTGCCTCTCTCCCCCCCAGCTGTGCTCTGAAGAAGACTCATTTCTCTTCCAGCAGTAATTCTGGTTAACAAGTAGATGTACTCTTTTTTTTTTTTTTTTTTGCAAAAAGACACTTCAGATGCCATCGAAGTGTGTGCAATTATTTTCATGTATCATCTACTTTGCAATCCTTACCCATTATCTTCCTCCTACAATGAAAAACCTGGGCAAAAAAACTAGGAAAGACTATCAAAACAACATGTTATAGGAGTGTGACCCAAGGATTTTCATAAAATAATTTAGCATTCAGAACTTCCTGATGGTTAGTTGTGCATAAAACCCTGAAACCAGCATCCTAGCCATAGGAGAGGCTAAAGAACAAAAAGTAGCAGCATTCAGATGTATTTTTCAGAACCACTCACCTTGACTGTTTTTCCTTTCAGAATGAGCCTGTGCTTGATTTAGAAATGAGCTACAAAGTCAGGTTAAGAAGAACGTAATTTTGAATGCAATGCAGTAGATTATTCTCACTGGCAAGAAGACCTTTCAGGGCAGAGAACATTTAGATGCATGACTACAAAAAGATAAGGCCTGATGCAAATCGAATTCCCTCCACCTCTCAACAGACAGGCTTCTGTGAATTGAAGATAAATGCTCTTCTTTATGTTTAAGCAAGGAAACAAAAGAATCTTTTTCTTTCTTTTTTTTTTTTTTTTTTTTTTGCTAAGAAAGCCTCATCTCAGTCCACCTGGACAGGACATGGTCTTTATGTAAAAGGTTTTATTCAAAGGAAATCCTGAAAGATGATCTTCCAGAAGGAATGGATTTTGGTACACACAGAACTAAGCTCATGTGATAGGTCAATGCAGGTTAAATTACTGCTTTTGTATTTATGTGAGTATCATTTTATTGCAGATATATTTCTCACAATTCCTCCTTAAAGGTAAATATTGTAATCTGAATTTTATAAAAGCAGAAACATAACCCAAGAGAATATAAATAATTTAATTGACTTCCATCATTTATAGTCCTTCATATGATTTTGAATTTGTGCATCAATTTATAATGGATTCTGGTTTGTAGTTGTATAAGTATGTGATCTATTTTCTAACTTTCAGTATGAGGATAATATTGATTTTGAAAATCAATTGAGAAAGTTCCCATTCTTCTGTGCTGTAGATCAATTTACATAGCATCATTATATATTTCTAGAAAATGTGTAAAAGCTTACCTACTTAACTATCTTTGCTCAGAAGTTTTTTGAGAATAATTGCTTGATGACTGTTTTGTCCAAAATTTTTTACTAAATCAGGTTATTTATAATATATTTACTTAACTAATATAGTTTATATTTTCTCCATAAAATTATTAACGTGCTATTAATAAACATAAAAAAAATTTTAGTAGAAAACAGTATTCTCATTCTTCCCTTCTTTAATTTTTGGTGTTCTGTGAGCATTTTAATGAGAAAGTTTGAGATGTTGAACATGCTATCAATGGTTAGTTTGTCATGATCTGCCAGTTTTTTGCAAGTCTGTTCTAAGGATAAAGATAGTGAACCCCAGGGATTGGGTTGTGGCTCAGTGGTACAGTGCTGGTTTCACACATGTGAGGTAGTGGATTTGATCCTTAGCACCACATAAAAAATAAATAAATAAACTTTACAACTAAAAAAAAAAAAAAAGATAGTGACCCCCAAATTATTTTATCAGCAAGAGACAAAAGGAGAATGATATTGCCATTTACTATTGACCAGCAAATCAGAACAAAAACATCCAGGAACAACATGATAAGTACTTTCAGCTTTCTTCCACATCTCAAGAACCAACAATGATTATTTTGTATTTAATATGATATTTAAAAGAATTAAAATGAGATAAATGGTGGATGGGGTAGGTCATCAGGGAGATATTTGTGTTAACCCAAGGATCATGAAGAATCACTATTGACTGTATTGTTGATATTATGGAAAGCTGAAAACAAGGATCTTGATGCTAAATTGAAATTGTACAATGAATAGACCGTCCATCTAACTGTTTTGCGTAAGATGGAAATGTCAAATGTGCTTAGGCTTTCTTAATCTTCCTCCTGTTTACTCATCCATTCAGTGCACATAGCTATGGCGTGTCCCCTCAGATCCAGGAAATGTAATGAAGTCAGCAGAGAGCAAACATGTCCTTTCTCTCATGGAAGACTAAAACTGAACAATGGAATTAACGCATGACAGCATCTCAACGTTGCAAGTGCTGTGAAGAACATGGTCACGGTGATGTGAGAAAGAACAGGCAGGTCCTCCATCAGAAGAATGAAAATGACAGTTATGTGAGGTCCCAGGGGAAGAAGACCCCACGCCTGTGGAACAGGAGAGAACAAGGTTTGTGGGGGGAAGGAGAACTTGGCACATCCCAGAATGTTGCCTAGGTGACCTGAGCAGGAGAGGATGGGAGGGCAGGGTGAGATAAAGCTGGCATAACAGCCAGAGTCAAGAGCAGGTAAGACCTTCCAAAGCAGGCAAGAGGGTTGTGTGCACCCTTAGATCAGAGGTGGTTGGGAAATAGCATGTGAATAAGAGCAATGGCATTATTTCTATTGCTTGTGAGGCTCTTAAAGGTCCTAGACTTGGAGAACCAGTGGTTCCACCCAACCCTACAGTTTTGACATTAATGTAACCAACACTATCAATACTGTATTCTTCACTTAAACATCGGTTAAGAGAGTAGATCTATGCTACATGTTCTGATCAGAAAATATAATAATAATAATGAATAAGTAGAGTAAAGGAAACTTTTGGAGATGATGGACATGTTTGTAGTATAGATTGTGGGATAGTTTCTCAGATCTATACCTATCTCCAAGCACATTAAGGTGACTATATTAAATGTGTACACCTTTGTGTGTGTCAATTTTTCCTCCATAATTTTTTAAAGTAGAAAAGGAAGCTGGGTGGATGGTGCATGCCTGTAATCCCAGAAACTTGGAAGGCTGAGACAGGAGGATTTAAGTTTGAGAACAGCCTCAGGAACTTAGTGAGACTGTCATATTAAAAAAAGAGTGGGGGAGGGGGCTTGGTAAAGCACTCTTGGTCTAAGTCCCCATTGGGGTGCGAGGAAATCATCATGCATTTTCTATTTTTAAAATAGCCAACTTTTCTCTTAAGTATTCAGTAACTCTTGTTTAGGAATTGGATTTAATATAATAGAAAAATGTGATTCTAGGTTGGTATAAAAAGACAGATAGACTTGGTTTTGAAGATGAGATGACAACTTATTTCTTTTTAGGAGTATTCAGGGGGAAAAAGTCTGTTTATGTGACATTCACACTGCTGAATAGCTGAAACTTAAGTTGTGCTTTTATTCTTAAATTCTTCTCTGGGGAGATGGAGTTCATTTATACTTGAAAAGTGGAGTTAGAAGTATTAGGGGGATAGTCCGAGAAGGGCAATAGCTGGGTCAAATGGTGGTTCCATTCCCAGCTTTCCCAGGAATCTCCATACTGCTTTCCAAATTGGCCGCACCAGTTTGCAGTCCCACCAGCAATGTACAAGTGTACCCTTTGCCCCACATCCTCGCCAGCACTTGTTGTTGTTTGACTTCATAATGGCTGCCAATCTTACTGGAGTGAGATGGTATCTTAGGGTGGTTTTGATTTGCATTTCTCTGACTGCTAGAGATGGTGAGCATTTTTTCATGTACTTGTTGATTGATTATATGTCCTCCTCTGAGAAGTGTCTGTTCAGGTCCTTGGCCCATTTGTTGATTGGGTTATTTGTTATCTTATTGTCTAATTTTTTGAGTTCTTTGTATATTCTGGATATTAGGGCTCTGTCTGAAGTGTGAGGAGTAAATATTTGTTCCCATGATGTAGGCTCCCTATTTACCTCTCTTATTGTTTCTCTTGCTGAGAAAAAACTTTTCAGTTTAAGTAAGTCCCATTTGTTGATTCTTGTTATTAACTCTTGTGCTATGGGTGTCCTATTAAGGAATTTGGAGCCCGACCCCACAATATGTAGATCGGAGCCAACTTTTTCTTCTATCAGACGCAGAGTCTCTGATTTGATATCTAGCTCCTTGATCCACTTTGAGTTAACTTTTGTGCATGGCGAGAGGAGGGGATTCAGTTTCATTTTGTTGCATATGGATTTCCAGTTTTCCCAACACCATTAGAAGACCTTAAAAGAGCGTACTACAGAGATACTGCCACATCGATGTTCATAGCAGCACAATTCACAATTGCTAGACTGTGGAACCAATCCAGATGCCCTTCAATAGATGAATGGATTAAAAAATGTGGCATTTATACACCATGGAGTATTACGCAGCACTAAAAAAATGACAAAATCATGGAATTTGCAGGGAAATGGATGGCATTAGAGCAGATTATGCTTAGTGAAGCTAGCCAATCCCTAAAAAACAAATGCCAAATGTCTTCTTTGATATAATGAGAGCAACTAAGAACAGAGCAGGGAGAAAGAGCAGGAAGAAATGATTAACATTAAACAGAGACATGAGGTGGAAGGGAAAGGGAGAGGAAAAGGAAAATTGCATGGAAATGGAGGGAGACCCTCAATGTTATACAAAATTACATATAAGAGATTGTGAGGGGAAGGAGAAAATAAACAAGGAGGGAAATGAATTACAGTAGATGGGGTAGAGAGAGAAGATGGGAGGGGAGGGGAGGGGATGGAGGATAGTAGAGGATAGGAAAGGTAGCACAACACAACAGTTACTAATAGGGCATTATGTAAAAATGTGGATGTGTAACTGATGTGATTCTGCAATCTGTAATTGGGGTAAAAATGGGAGTTCATAATCCACTTGAATCTAATGTATGAAATATGATATGTCAAGAGCTTTGTAATATTTTGAACAACCAATAAAAAAAATACAAAAAAAAAGAAGTATTAGGAGGGGAAAAAGTCAAATTCTTCACACTTTCTGGCTATTGTCCTTCAATATAGTTTTTTTTCCTCAAAAAAATAAAATAAAGGGAGCATGGTAAAATACAAACTTATGTTTTCAATAACTCTTAAAAAGGAAAAATTTATATGAGACAAAATAGTGAGCTGAATGTCTTTGAATAAACCTGGCATAGGAGTTTTTAATATTCTGATTAGGAAAATGGATATATTCAGCACTGATTTTAAAAAGCAACCACACCCCACTGTGATCTCCTTTTACCTACTTGTGTAGGAAGACAGATAGTTGAGGATGGTGGGAATATGAGTTTAAGAGAATAATTCTACAAAACGAGCCCACTGAACTGACTTCTCTCATGCTTTCTTTGCCCAAAAGCAATCTGCCCGCAGCCCGCCTGGCCTAAGGGAACAGGAAATGTCACTTTCCTCAACAAACTGTGGCAGGGGCAGAAGGCCTGGCAGTGACTCTAGATAATGAATGATGGGGATGGAGGGAGGGTGAGGGCTGGTTATCCCTGGGTTGCTATCGGCTTAACTCCAGGAGCACACATCCCAGGTCAAAGGGTTGCTAACACCTCCAGGCATCACACTTCCCAACACTAGCCATCACCCTGTGGGCTGCTCTTTCCTGCTCTATACAACAGTTACTATTATGGCATTATGTAAAAATGTGGATGTGTAACCGATGCGATTCTGCAATCTGTATTTGGGGTAAAATGGGAGTTCATAACCCACTTGAATCTAATGTATGAAATATGATATGTCAAGAGCTTTGTAATGTTTTGAACAACCAATAAAAAAAAAAAAAAGAAAGGGAAGGTGGGAGGTTGTGGGGCATCAATGAAAGAGCAAGACACATACACACTTCTGTGGGCACCCAGCTTTGGGCCCCCTTTTATGTAGAGAAATCTTGCACGTATGTCCCTCTCTTATAATAAAACTTGCTTTCTATGGTTGCCTCAGCATTTCTTGGATGTTTGATTTTCAACACTGGGGGAACAAGAACCTGTTCCTTATCTAAGACAGGTATCACTTGGATGCATCTCATTGGCATGGGTTGGCATCTCACGTTTCACATTGCTTCCCTATGGCTGCTGGAATAAGGGACCACAAACTTACTAGCTCAGGACAGCAAAGGTTAATTGTCTCCCAGTTCTGGCGGTCAGAAGTCTGAATCAGTCTCAGTGGTGTAAAGTCAAGGTGTGGCTCTGGCTTGCTTTCTCTGAAGGGAACATTTGGTTTTCCCCCAGGACAGGGAAGCTTTCTGTGTTCCTTGTCCTGAAGTCCCGTCCCCCACTGTCAAAGGACAGCATGCCTGAAAGCAAACGAAAAAGTCAAAGAGTCAGAGAGAGACCTCCATGGATCAGTGATGATTTATTAAGCAAGGAGGGACACATTTTCAAGAGGAAAATGGTGATGGGCTCCAACAAGAGTCTGAGTTTTGTAGGTTTAGCAGGGCCAGGTCATGGGAAGAGTTGGCCAGTTACTTTTGGTGGACTCATTTAGGATGGGACAGGAGGGCAGGTAGGGAATTTCCCTGGGGCCTATGGGCCTCCCCAATTTCCCTTCCTGCCTTCCATTTGGCTAAGGCTTGGTCTTCTAAATGACAAAATCTCCAATTTACCAAAGACATCTCCCACCCACAGCCCAGGAAGGCATGCAGGCCAACGGCTGTATATAAGGAAAGCGCCCCCGGCCTAACCTCTCTGTCCTTCAATGCCCATCAGTACTGTTGGCTCACTTCACCTTTTGAAGATAGCCTAAGGCTTACTTTCAAAAGGACAAATTTTCCTTTTCCTCTTCTCCCTGTCCCTTTCCCGAACCTGAGGGCAGAAAAGAAGATTACCTGGAATTATCTGTGCTCCAGGGGAAGGAGATGTCTGCCTGAGGATCTGAGAGAGGGCATGGGGTGGGAAAGATGGTGGGAGGAGATGGACATCATTACCCTCAGTGCATATGTGCAAACACAAATGATGTGACTCTACTTTGTGTGCAACAAGAAACATGAACACTTGTGTTCTATTGTGTAATATGAATTGCATTACATTCTGCCGACATACATAACAAGTTAGAATACATAAAATAAAATTTAAAAAAATCAGCAAGTGAATCCTAACTTACCAACTAGGTTGCTGGGACCCCCTGCCAAAGCACATCTGGAATGTGCCTTTGAATAGCTCCTTTAAAAGCCCTCTTTTCCCTGAAGGACAGAATCCCAGCCTGGAGGCCTTGAGTCACCTATGTTTCTCCTTTGCCAGCAAAGAAATAGAACAATTTTTTCCTCTTTCTCAAACTGTGTCCTCATTATTAAATTGTCAATAATTGGCATTGGGGACAAGGACCAGGCTTTCAGTTATACACCTCTGCTTTAGCCACTGCCCTCTCTTCTGAGGGGCTCCTTCCAGGCCCCTCTTGAAGCTATTGAAGCACACACATCTCAGTGTCCCGTGTAGTACAGCATCCCCAGGCCCCAGCCCTCAGAACATGGGCTTATTTGGGAGATGGGGCTTTTATTCAGCAGACCACACCCTTGAAGCCACATTCATCGATAATTTTAAATTCTGGTTCATAAATCCTGCACTCTTACAGCTTTTTCCTTTTGCCCTTTGCAGAATATTGACTGATCTTTCCTTCAAAGCAGCCCCAGAACATCAAAATCCCAGGATTAATGATGGCTCAAATTCCTCTCTTCCTGAATAATTCGAGGTAAATTTGACTATACACCACACGCGCACACACACACACACACACATGCCAATTCCTGCCAAATAATAAGTGCTCTATAAACATATCAAATGGCTAAATTAAATGAGGTGTTTCCTGACTCTTTGGTTTGTGTTCTACTTCAGAAAAAGTATGTTCTTAGAGAATGTGGAGATTATAAACAGGCATTTTGTAACCTTCAAAACTAAAAGATTTCTATTTTCTTCTCCTACAAAGCCAGAGACACACCAGAATGGCCTAGATTTCTTCAAGGATTTTGGAGCACTCCATAACAATGTAACAGAGGGTCAGCTATCAGCTGGAGGCTGGACAAAACCAAGCCAGTACCAAAGGGTGGTTTGTGTTTGAAAAATATAGTGAGACTCTGAGGGAAGAAATTGGACATGTGTATTCAACCTCTTCTTTTATCTCTGACCTTTTGAAAAGCCATCCTCATTCACAGTTCTTAGTGATCTCAAGATTTAGAGCAAGCAGACTTGTGTTTTTTCGTTTTAATCCATTTGACTAGAATTGACCTCTGAGTTAATGCAACTACAAGGCAGATGTCTCTGTTTCTCTCATGCATTCCAGAATATCTCCTGTAGGCCCTCTCATCTACCCAGCCCAAGTGTATTGGATTTTTGATACTGTAACAGAATAATAGAAATAGGCTACTCTGTGCAGAAATCAGATTTATTTGGCTTGCAGGTCTGCAGACTGGGAGTCTAAACATCATGGCACATCTGTGGCAAAGGTCTCCCTAGTACATTACATCATGGTGGGTGACCTAATGTAGGTGCATGTGTGTCTCTGTATTTCTGTGTGTCTCTCTCCCTCTCTGTATTAAGCCACCAATATTCAATCATAGGGGTTCCACTTCTAAACACCAAAATTGGTTTGAATTTTTGCACTCTTAATTTATGACCTTGGAGATTAAACACACAGGAGTTTGGGGGTGGTGGTAGCAAACATAGCACAAAGAATACCCCTGGCACTTTTTCCCTCCTTCATTTCCTTCAGTCTCTACTCAGTTTTTCCTTTAAATAGTTATGAATGCTAATCTTATCTGGGTGACTGATATCAGTGTTCGCCCAATAGATTCACTATTCATAGTGGCCCACAAACTGTTGGGCTTGGGGAAAACTGCTAACAGATTATTTTGAGCTGGAACTGTATAGTGGGCAAGGAAAGAGATAGGATGGGACTTGTATCTGGCAGGACTTTGGAAGGTTCAGCAGAGCAATGTGAAAGGCTGAGGCAGAAAATATTGGATCTCTCAGAACAAAAATGTCAATGTCAGAGTCTGGGAGGAATATTGACAGAAGTTCAAGGTCATTATCTCATACATCATTTCAGATTTCAACCCTAGAATGAGTGATTTTTACCTACTCCTTACTGATGAGAATAAATCTCTATCAATTCACCCGAGACCTCCTAGTTTGTAGTTGAAGCTACAGAGGCTTAACAATTTTCAAGTCATTTGCCTAAGAATACAAACAAGGGGCCTTGCAGAAACAGGATTCAAAACCATCAATTTAATAAATGCAGTTGATGTTGGATATAGAATCATGGAGAGGAAAAGTGATGGATGCTGCCTGACCTCACTGTGTCATATATCACATAGTGCTGTGCTGGTAGCTCAGGCCACCTAGCATCATGGAAATGTCACTCAAAGAGGGAAGCTGTGTTTCTCAGGCCAGGCTATCTTTGCAAGTGTTGAAATTGTCAAGCAAGGCATGTTATATATGTGAATAAACGTGTGTGTGTGTGTGTGTGTCTGTATGTGTGAGTGGTCAGCTTGGGGTGGCTAAGGGAACAAAGCACCAGGCAACCTGTGCATGTGAAAGAACAACCAATCAGGCGCCAACAGACAAGCAGTGATAACCACCTATCAATCAGCTGGATATCCTGACTAGTCCTGGAAGGACATGGAGCTCAGCAAGATCCCCTGACCAAGCCCAGGAGAACCCTAAAAACCTCCCTTTCCTGTCTCAAGTCCTCCTTTCCTGTTCTAAGCCCAGTAAAATTCCAGTCCAACTGAGCCTAGGTGTGACTCCCCCGACCCCGCTCTGTTGGACTGGAGGGTCTCTCCTGGGAGTGAATCTCAATAAAGCCTTGTTCAGCAGCTTTTAATCTGCCTCCTTTTGGTCACCAGTGCCTGACCTTACATGGTGGGCTGGGAAACACTGAGTAAGAGTTAGGATTCAAACACATTTGTGCTCTGATCTCAGCTCAACTGCTTTTTAAAATTTTAATTTATTTTTTTAAATTTGTTTTAATTTGTTATACATGACAACAGAATACACCTCGATTCACTGTACACAAATAGAGCACAACTTTTCGTTTCTCTGGTTTTACATGATGTAGAGTCATCACTTTTTACTGAATGATTGTTTAAAAGTTACTTAAGCTTTCCAAACCCTGGTCTCCATACAGCGTTAAAATGAGGAAGATAATAGGATCATCTAGAGAAGACACTAGATAGTTGCAAGTTATATTATTTAACTCTAACTAAAATCAATCCACTTAGTATATATTCAAAATAAGTGCTCAGTAAATGCCATTTTATTACTTTTATCTATTATTATTGATTAATATCATTGATTATTTTGTTATCTATTATTAATTGTTATCATATATTGTCTTTTCAAGTTACAAATCAGAACTCTTTTAGAGCCCTTCAATAATACATATGCTTTCTATATTACTAGTTAATGTTTCTGTCTAGGGTCAGGAGATATTTGAATTTGAATTTTGTGTCCTAAAGACAAGCCTTATGACCAACAATATTTTTTTTTGTACTAGGAATTGAACTCAGGGGCATTCAACCACTGAGTCACATCTCTGGCACTATTTTGTATTTTATTTAGAGACAGGGTTTCACTGGGTTGCTTAGTGCCTTGTTGTTGCTGAGGCTGGCTTTGAACTCATGATTCTCCTGACTCAACCTGCCAAGCTGCTGGAATTACAGGTGTGTGCCACCAAGCCTGGCTAACAATGAGGTATCTGATAAATGATCCAAATTTTGTCACATCAGAACATTTTAAAAATGGATGAAAATCAGACAAATGGGCTATAAATCATCACAAAGTTGTATGAGGATCAATTAAGAGAGCAGGGATATTAAATTTAGAGGGGAGGGGGAAACTGGCTTAAAATGAGTTTTCCAGATAGCTGAAGACTCATCCTAACCAAAAATAACTCATCTTTATGAAAAGACTCCATATGTTGATCTGGATCTATTACCAAACAGCAATGGCCCCAAAGAGTTTGAACTTGGACAGAGCTGCTAGAATCTGGAATGGGCTGCTTAGGGAGGTAATAAGCTCCCCATCACTGAAGCTCAGAGAAAGGTCTGAAGAACTGGAATCCAGGATACAGTAGGTAACCCCAGTAAAGGGTTCATAGTATCCCCTCTCCATTCTGTGTACATAGGGATTGTTGTTTTACTTAGCCAAGTGATACCTAAGGACCAGAGATCCAGAACGTGTGGATGCCAAGGCATGTCTACTTCCCAGTCTCCTTCACCATTATGGTGGCCTAGGCTGTAATTTGCATCTGAAAGCCTTTCTGTTAAGAATCTTTATTTCTGGTGGAACTGCAAATCAGTACAACTACTCTGAAAAGTAGTATGGAGATTCCTTGAAAAACTAGGAATGGAACTACCATAAGATCCAGCTATCCCACTCCTCAGTATATATCCAAAAGAACGAAAATCAGCATATTATAGTGATACAGCCACATAAATGTTTATAGTAACACAACTCACAATAGCCAAATTATGAAATTGCTCCAAAAGATGCTCATCTACAGGTGAGTAGATAGAGAAAAAGTGCTATATACACATCCACACAGAATGGATAGAGAAAAAGTGCTACATACACAACGGGGTTTTACTCAGCCATATAAAAGAATGAAAAAAATAGAATTTGCTTGTAAATGTATTAACCTGGAGAAAAATCATGCTAAGTGAAAGAAGCCAAACCCAAAAGTCAAGGGTTGAATGTTTACTCTCATGTATAATAACTAAACAAAAATAAGAAAAAAAAGAAAAGGGGGAGTGGATTCCATGAAAATAGAAGAGAGATCAGTGGATTGGAAGAAGGGGAGTGAGGGTAGGGAAAAGGGACAGGAGAGGGGAGGAATAGTGGAATGAATCTCACTGAACTTTCCTGTGAACACATATGAACACGCCACAGTGAATTTCACCTTTAAGTTCTTTAATAATGCACTACTTAAAAAAAACTTATAAATATATAGAAAAAAAAAAAAAAAAGACCAGTAGAGTGGAGGGTAAAGAACAGGGGAAGGAAGGAGGGGAAGAAAAGAGGGAATCCTGGAGACCTAATGGGTACATGTTAAGTTGTATGCTTACATAATTAAGTCAAAATGAATCATAATATTATGTATAACTAAAATGCACTAATTAAAAACAAATGCTACAAAAGAAGGTGTACATTTTTCAGTATTCTTTCTTGATTGTTCTTTGCAAACTAAGGGAGATGACAGGAGATGCAGCACAGGAGTTTTGAATGCATAGTTCTGGATAGTAGGGGCCAAATCTACTAAACTACTAAGACTAGTTCATATACTTAAGGCTTACTCTCAGGTATCAATTTCTATTCAGTTTTTTAAAATTGAGACTTTCTATCTCATTATACATGTTATCATATTGACAATAACAACAATATTGTATTATTGACAAACATATTGTACCTATCCAGACCTGCTTATACGAATAATACAGTTCTCAAGCTATCTTTGAACACTCTGAGGCCTAGCCTTGGTGTTAATTCTATTACAATCTATCTGTCCACGTCCTGCAGTAGATTTTATTGTTTCGTTCTACCCACTGAAGACAAGGCCAGTTTTTATTAATACCTGTGTCACTAGGGGTGTGTCCTCCAAATACCAGAGTCTGACATGTGGTTTCATTTGGTTTATCTAGTTTGACTGGGCACCCTTCTCAGCCTCCTTTGCATAGGATTCATGAGAATAGTAGACTTTATCTATGTCAGAATCATACTTGTTGATCCATAACTACATGACTTGCTATTCATAAATACTTATCGCAATTAGTGAATTAACATCCCATCAAGTTGATGCCAAAGATGTGAAACCTTGAGAATGCTCATTGCAGCTAATGAAAATATGTTTAGAAACAGCTCCTTCAAGTGTATCACTGGTAAGAAATTGGCTTATTATTGTAGACTGTATTTGGTTCTAAAAAATCAATCTTCCCTTCAGCTCTGTCATCGAGCAGTTCATCAGATATTTAAAGCATCAAATGAGCTTTCTGCCCTTAACCATTCTTAGAAATTGGAGCATTTTCATGGTTTTATCAAGTGGCACTAAAGCCATTAGTATACAGATTAAAAACTTAGCTACAGCAAAATAAATGAATGATTATTATGCTTCTTTAAATATAATCTCTCCATTCATTCTTAGCCAACTTTTAAATATAATCTTTCTGTTCTTTTTTAGTCAGCATTGGTTAAAAAAATAGCTGACTTTTTTTTCTGAAGGGAACAGATTTTGTGGGAAATGTAGTTAAAAATATTAAGCGTCATACATTATTCCAAACGTCTCTAAGTGTTTGTATTGCACATTATGAAAACCTTGATATAAAATGCCACAATTGAATGGGAAAGTATTAAAGCTGTCAGCCCTATTATATCATTTCTGAAGACCAATTTGCCTTTTTTTTTTTTTTGGAAGGTTGTAATGAGACTGGTTCATTTTGCCTCCTACCATTTATCTTTTCAGGAGTAATGGAAAATTTCCCCCTTAGGCACAGCACGCTTTTCTTGTCTTAGACGATTAGGCAGAAATGAAGGAGATCATAAAGGTGAGAGATTTCTCCACCAACAATATGATGCTCAGTACAGTAACTTGCACAATTCAAGCTGAGAGATTCCAGCTGAACTCAGGGGCGGTGGTTTTGTGATGCAGGGCGGCCCATAGAAAACAAATAACAAAGCTTTCCTTTCTGACTGCGCTGGGAGGTCTGTGGGAAGGCAGAGTTCAAACTTTGCCTCAGCCTTTCTTCAAATGCTCAATAAGCTGTCAAACAATATAATTTAACTGGAGAGTATAAAGTGCTGATCTCAAAAGTATTGAGGCCAGAAAAACAGAGAAATAGAATGATTGTAGCTTAAAATGGTAGAAACTTTTATTTTTTTTTCAAGAATTATTCTTTAGAATAATTAGAGTTTGTGTTTCAGATGTGTCTACGGCCAAGAAAATTCATTGTCTGTTCTGCCTTCATCGGAAGCAAGGATGTTAACTGTGGTTTTTGAGATGAACATGAAGAGAATAAGCATTTGGCAAAGCTGAATGTCACTCCTGCCCCTGCTGTCCTCTCTTAACTCAAAGGTACAGAGGCCCTTGAATCTCTTGGGCTTGTTTCTTTACTGCAAATGGAGCTATGGATTGGTTTGAATCATATGAAATTGCTATATGGTCATTTTTGGTTTACTAAATAGCAAATAATTCACTGTGTTGCTGTGGGAATCAATGAAGAGAGGAGAAAAAATTGACACAAAGCACCCAATATGGTGCCACCAATTCCTTTTTGTCTTTGGGAAAGAACTCTCCTGTTGCTCAGGGTGCTGTATGCCACCAGACACCTTGCCATAAAGAAGCCTCTGTGATGACGGGAGTGGAAGCTTTTACACATGGGTAACTATGCACAGAGCTCTCTGTGTTGCCTGATTTAATGGATCCTGCGGTGTCGGGTAGGTGCTGCCATTACTTTCATAATGCAGAAGAGCAAACTAAGATTGTGTGTTGGGAACAGGAACAGGACTTAGGAAAGCTACCTGGAGAAGCCATGGTCTTAAAGGACCATAAATATCTCCAAAGAGGTCAGTACGCAGTTGTCAGTATTGTAGCACAATCTCCCTTTTAAAGTCTGCTTTCCAAGTACTTAACACTGAATATTAATGTCTCATCGTATAATATTCAGAATAGTGTCACAAGCATGTGAGTCCTGCAATTAAACTTCCAAAACTCAAGTACTAGCTTCTTAAACCATTATCTATATGGCCTTATGACAGTAAACAAGTTGCATTTTAATGTATTTATTTTACTTATGTCATTCGATATTCACCACATAGGTGGCAGCCAGTCTTCTAGGCACATTGTGCATATTATTTTCCTTAATAGTCGCCACAAACTGAGTAGGTGACATTAAGATTTTCATTTGGGGGAGGTGGGAAACTGAACACACGGAGACTGTATAGTATACTCAAGATCCCACAATCAGAGAGCAGAGCCAGGATTTGAATACAACAGTTTCAACCTCTCACCCACCATATGTCACCTCTAATCCCCGTTTCCTCAATAATGAAAGATCTGGAACATACAAAGCTCAATAAAAATCTCCTAGACACTCATTTCCCCAGCTGGTTGATGTGTTGGTGGCTCAGAGATCATACCTGAGTCCATTTCCAAAATTACTGTCAGCCAGAGAGAGCTACTTTACCTAAAATTACACTTCTCCTGCCGCAGCCCATTTCCAGTGAGAGGTCAGTGAAGGGGTACAATAGACAGACACTTTTTCCTCAAGATAAGGAAAATCTGTGGACAAGTCAACTCCAGTGTTCTTGATGGATCCTGGAATTATCCAAGGCCTTTGTTCATCTCTGAGGAGAGAGGGACATGGTTTCTCTCTCTACTTAGAAATATGCCCTTCATTCTACAGTGCTCTCAACAGACAGAAGACTCCCCAGTCAAATTCCTGCATACCGACCTCAATGTCATAGAAAGTTTCTTGGTGAACTAGTCCTAAATGATCTGCCTAAGTATTCAAGAATGGAGACCTGCTTTGCTTTTCATCTTAATAAGATGTGATCTGGTACTAGAATATTTCACTGATTCCTACCTAGAATTGATATGGTCCATGTTACCTGCTCTCAGATTATAACCATTTCCTATTCCATCCTGACCTTTGAAGCCTTCTGCCTTGTAAGGCATCACATGACCCCATACAACAAAATCTAATATGTTCAAAAACTGTCTCTCAACTACTTGTCTTTGGTTCTGGTGTCTTAACCTCATTCCATTAGTTCAACCTTCATCCTTGGCCTCTTTCATAAGGGACACGGAGTATGAGGTTTATGTCACTGTAATCAGTGCACCTAGTAAGAACATTTTAAAGGAGGAAAAGTTGAATTCTACTCACAGAATCAGGGGTTCAGTCCATGGTCATCTGACTCCAAGGCTCTGGACCTGAGGTGGAAGAGTGTGGTGGAGTGCCGCAGTCTGGCTGGGCACAAAATAACTGAGCCGCCACACAGCCTTGTAGGTTCAAATCAGGAACTCCTTTATTCTCCGCACTCCCGCGAAGGCCATGGACGCGGCCTTCTCTCCGGACACACTACACACCAACCGGAAATCCCGCCTCCAGCACTTCCCCAACCAATGGGAACTCTCCGGGAACTCCAAAGTAGCCCGAGAACTCCAAAGTAGCAGGCCAAGGCGGATGGACAGCAGGGGTCTAATATACACAGCTTAACATAACCATTTTCATCTCAATGGCTTGTTGGCCACCTCTCAACCACTCCGTTCTGGCAAAAATGCCAGGCGTCATTCGGACTCGGCTATGGCTCTCAGCAGTGGAGGGAAGCGGCTGATCATGAGCCAGGAAGCACAGACAAGGAGTCCAAGGAGCCGGGGATAATATATGATCCCCAAGGGCTCACTGCCAGTGACCTACTTCTTCAGCCACATCCTACCTGTCTACAGTTACCACCCACCACCCATCTGAATTCTTCATCTATCTAATTATTAATCTATCCAACCACTGATTTGGTTTCACTGATTTGGTTATAATCTTTTTTATTTCTGAACATTCCTTCATGGTCTTATGCATGAGCTGTTGGGGGACACCTCCTATCCAAACAATAACACACCATCGTCATTACTTTTCTTGGCATTTGCACCTTAAATTGCATATTATCTGTCTAACTTTCATGCATAGTTCCAGGGGAAAATGACTCCTGTTGCCACGGCCGAGCTGCCTTCACTCTGGTGTCCTCTTGAGGTGAAAATCCTGATCTTTATTTCACTTCAGAGATGGATTCAGCCACCATTGAACTGCACATCTCCTCCTGTGTCAGGATAAATACCACCCATTGAACTCATCCACCATTTCTCAAATTACACTGCCTGGAGTCAGAGTCTCAAAATCTGTTGAAGTTAAATCCCAAGAAAAGAAAAGAAAAGAAAAGAAAAGAAAAGAGATTTCTTTAAAAAGTCATTGGATAAAAGTGTTTTTTTAAATCCCTCTTTAAAATATCATATTTTTTGCATGTTAAAAGCCGTCATAATTTCAGCAATAATGAATAATTTGTGCTTATCTTCACTTCCCCTAGGTCGTTCCCAAATCTAGGGTGCAAGGGATGCTTTTTGTTTCTTTGTTTTGCAAAATATCTGGCTGCCTCTCATGAAGCTGCAGATTTCCCTGAAACAAGTTTCTGGAACACAAATCTAGTCAATCTTTAACTGAATCTAGGATTCCTTTATCTAACAAGACAGCTGTACCACAAGGAGAGGGGTTTTTTTGTTGTTTGTTTGTTTGTTGTTTAACTGCATCTTTATTCCATTTGACTTTTGCTTTTTATTTCAGGTGTTTGCGTTAAATTTTTTGTACTGATGGAGGGCAAGGAAATGAATACCAGGGCAGTCATCATACATCACATATTCCCAGTGCTCCAGGGTAGAAGAGCTCTACTTGAAGCGAAATAATGAACAGGGGCCAGGCTGGCCCTCTGGTACTGACTTGAAGAACTCCAAGGAATTAAGAAGACAGTCTCCACAACATCAGACAATTTCATGGATGGGCCATCCTAATTATTATAAATTGCCTTCTTTATCATATATGTACACCTACCTCACATTGGTCTTCTTGAGCAAGAAAGAAAACACTCATCTCTTTCTTTTTTTACTAACTTGTCACCCCCTCAGATACTTCAGTCAACCACCCAAGTCTTCTTTTCCCAGACTAAACATAAATTAATCCTTGAGGGTTCCACAGATGTCGTCCTTTGCGGAATCCTTCTACAACGCTATCCTCATATGGACAGATTCTAGTTCACCACTAAAATACATTTCTCAAAATGTTAGCTACTCCTGGGTACCATATTTCTACAACAACACTGGGTTCTGTGGGCAATCACTTGAGGATGCATCCAAAATGGAAAAGAATTTTGTTTTGTTGCTGGTTCAGAGGAGCGAATGGGTTTTGCATTTTCCTCCTAGGACTTGCCTTGAAATAAAAGACTGGATGAGGAAATAGATGGGATTCCTATTTTTAGTCTCGACTGTGATTAAAGACCTCCTGTGCTGTGATAGTTGCATTCTTTTGTGATTTACACTCCAGCTGGTATATGTGTCATTTAAGAAATGGGAGCTTGAGGCCTGGGGATTACTAGAATACTATTAGGTCCTTCCTGGGAAATGAAAAGTCAACACCTATTTTGCTTTACTTTCCCAACTTAACAGAATTACTACAGTTCTTGACAATATTTGACACTTTAAATGTCAAATAAATTACCAGAGGCACAAAGCCACTTCACACAGATTTTTGTATTTGAACAAAATGTCTTTAAGAGCAAATCATACTCCCGAAAATCACTACATTCTCTGACCGAAGACAGTTGAGGGCCTGTGTTGGGAACAGTTAACATTTGATGATGAAAAACACCGAATAAATTTTATCAGTAAATGTAAATGACCTCTCGCATATTATCATTTTTACTAACACCAAAATTAGATCGTAGGAAACCAAATCAGAGGAACAATTTAGAGGCATTAGAGCAATTAATGAAGCAAGATAATGAGAGCTTGTTTAATTATGCTATAGGTTTTCCTTTTGAGTCCATGTTTATTTCCTTTTTCTTAAATAAAAAGTTAAATGGAGACTGTGTGTTCAACCTGAGCCTGTCATCTGTGTCTAATCAAGCTCCTAATGACATCCGACTTCACTTGGGGCTGCTTTTGGTGACCCTATTTTATTATGTGTGGAATAGAAGTGAGGATTAAATTATAGAGAAAATGAATAGATGGCTTTCTGGTTGTGCTTCTCCCGGAAGAGCCAAGTGTACGTACGTGTTCCGAGGGGATGTGGTCATTTCAACCTCTTGTCAGAATGCAATGGAGGTTGTGGGTCTGGGAAGAGTGTTTGAGGGTCTCTCTTCTTTACCATGACCATCAGGTATCCATAGGTTCTTTTTTCAATGCCTCTGATGTCTTGAATCTCACAAGTGTTGAAAGTCGTATTTGAATTTCTCAAAAGAGCTCCATCAGTCATGGAAGTTCAAGATGTAAATAGCAAATGTTATGGGACCACCTAGGGTGGCATCTTTTCCCAAAGTAAAACAAATATTGAACAATTAGATAAATATGAATTTCTAATGAGAGGTAATTTACAAAGAAAAGAGCCATTGTAATTTTTAAATATTTTATAAGTTCCTGGCTTTTAAATTGAGATCTCTAGAAAACAGAGAGAAACTCATTGCTCATCAACGCATTTTGAATCATCAGATCAAACAATTCCAAGAAGTTTTCAACAATAATAATGGCAATTAATAATGTTCCCAAGGGTCTAAAAGTTAACAAAAACTTCTACCTTGTCACTGTAGTCTTAACATGAAACCAAAAAAGATTAGAAAATCACTTTCATTGTTTTTTTTTTTTTTTTTTCCTCCCAAATGTATTTTTCCCACCTGGTAAGAATCTAGAACAAAATGCCACCCTGAGAAAATGAATAAAAAGGCCCTGCAAATTAAAAGCAAAATATAAACAAAACAAAACAAATCAGGAAAAAAAAAAAAAAAAGACTCCTCGGTGCCTCTGTATATTGTTTCACAATCTTTGTCTAATTAAGGAAGCTTGTGGAAACTGACATTACTAATTTAACTTCAACAAAACATAGTGAAATGTCTATATTGGGCTAATGTACAGTCATAATACTGACTCATCTATTCCTTAGAATAACCACAAAAGGCAGATAATACTGTTTCCCCATTTTATAAAGAAAGTTGGTGCATAGAGAAGTTAAGAAACCAATGCAAGATCACACAGCTGTATTCGGTAGAGCTAATCTTGACTGTGGCAGTCAGGATCTAGAGCTTATTCTCCTTTCTCTTCTACTTTTGTGTTGTGTGGTTTCTCATAAAGTATTACTCAAACGAAGGACATCACTCTTTTACTTCTCTTACTATTTAGAGGGGAATTTTAGTATAGTTAAATAAATTTTACAATTTCCTATCTAGAACCCGGAGCAGAGTGGTAACCAATTAATAAATAGTATCCTTCTTGTTCCCTAGGTTTCCTTTCTATAATTTTAAATTCATCCTTCCATATACACAGGAAAACCTTGCCTACCAAATCTTATTATTTCAATGCTTAAGGGTCCCAACCACTATTACAAAGCAAACTTCATTATCTGATAATTTTGGAGAGTAAACTTGTGGTGGGATATAGAAAATGTGTGCACCCATTTCTAACAAGAGAGATGTCACTTTGTCTTTCCAATCCTTCCCCCTAAGTCCCATGTCTGGAGGTCTTGGTAAGAAAGAAAAAGGAGCAGAACATGAGAAAGATTTTTAAATATATGAAAATGGTGAAAATTAACACAGATTAGAGACAATCTTCTCTTGTGGATGTTCCAGTGAAGAAGCTGTAGGATGCAGAGTTCTTCCTTAGAAACACAGAAACTACAGGTTAGAGGTGGCCACACCATGGTGGATGAAGAACACGGAATGACAGAGTTAGGGAGACAGCACAGGAGGGGAGAGAGGAGGGACGTGGTGTCCACGTGAGGCTCCACATAGGGGAATGGTAGCCACACTTTGATGTGTGCTTTAAGAATGACCTTCCTGCATGGTGTGAGGAGATCTGCAGGTTCTCCTTCAATTATAGGCTTGGCTACTGAGTTAAAAGGAAAATAGAATTTCCGAAGGGCAGCTTCCATTATGCTTACCAGAATTTTACTATCGAATTCAAAACAGAGAACTCAACTGTGTCTATGTCTCTCTCATTCTCATCTAGTAGAATCCCAGAGCCCCAAGGTTCCCACACACCAGTCCCTGGTCTTATTTGCTGTCTTCCATAGATGCACAGTACGACAAAGATGATTCTGAGGCTCTGGATCACGTTCAAATTAGAATTCATGTTAAATGGCTGCACTGTTGGTCTTTTCACTTATGCCCACTGATTTGAGAGTGAATTGCCTAAGGTGTATTTACTTTTAGTGTTCTCTTATGCCTGTTGTGAGTTTGACTTTTGGTACCCCCAGAAAAGACAATTAAGCAAACCTCATAATGCCATAATTGAAATATTTACAGATAATTGCCTGTGTAATCATTCCAAGTCATTTTATTATCATTACAGGAAGATAAAAGTCAGCAGTATAATTTAATGTCAATATTACTTGATTACCAAGATACACTTGATGTTAGTGCATCTGTTTTATCACAACTTGGGAGTATTCCTTTAGACAGAAGTCACTGACAGTGTTGATTCCATGCTCAGGGCTCAGAAATGTGGTGCCCAGTGTCTGTCATTCACCAGAGTTACGCCCATCTTAGTAATCCTCAAAACACCTTCTAGAATTGTCGACTTTCTGCCCTGGAATACCTCTTGCATGCAGCACAAGGATGAGAGCAGGCTCTTCCCTCACAATCAGGAAGGAGACGCGGTGAGTCTCAGGCTGGCTTCTTCGTGCATCCCTTAGCAGGCAGGGGCAGCTCTCTGTGCCCCTCCCTCCTGGAGCCCCATCTGCCACGCATCAGCTGCTTTTCACCACTCCAACACGGAGCGGATCAACATTGGTGCCCCACTGACTTACTGGTTATTTCAAAGTTTTCTATGATGGTTTTGTTGTGAGATTGCTTTTGAGGCTGTAACCAAAGAGTTAAAATTCTTGTCATTATATGCTTTGTAAGTTACTAAAAAAAACTCTAAGCATTTAAAAATAGGCACCGGCTCTTTGAGTTTGGAAAATACCAATGTCAGCATCATCTTCTTAGAATTTCATTCAATCTTCTCTGATGACACCTTATTATAGCCTAAATACTTGTGTCATTCTCAGATTTGTATGTTGAAATCTAATCCCCAGTGTGAAGGTACCCAGGAGATGGAGTACTGGCAGGTGAAGAGCCTCATGAATGGGAGCACTTCACACATAAGAAGTCACAGAGACAGTGACTCTCCTTCTACCACATGAATGGATATATAATGAGAAGGCAGCAGTCTTCAAACCAGGGAGAGGGTTTTACTATAACCCTATAGGCTGGCACCCTGACCTCTGGGTTCTCAATTCCAGAACAGAGAGAAGTAATTTTCTGTTGTATATGAGCCACTTAACCTGTTTGTTGTAGCAGCTTGAACGTTCTGAGACACACTCCATGGACTTTCCTTCAAATACCTTCAACAGCTTCTAGAGCTCTTTTTGTATAAATTCTTTAATAAGTCTTTATTCTAGGTTTACTATCACAGCAATTTTTTTTTTGGAAAAATATATACCACATCTAAAAATATTTATTTCTATAATCAGTGCCAAAAATGATTTACCTTTGGACTGGGGTTGTGGCTCATTGGTAGATAGCACTTATTTAGCAGTGAGGCACTGGGTTCTATTCTCAGCACCACATATAAATAAATGAATAAAATAAAGGTCTATCAACATATTTTTAAAAAGTGATTTACCTTTAACAGTTGGTTAGAAGTTAGTAAAATTGTCAAAAATATAACTCTACATTCCTCTATTATATATATATATATGTATGTATATATGATATAAACAATGTAGCATTATAGATTATTTTAAAACTTAAAATTAAAAAAATAAATTAAAACATAAATATTCACTGAGTACTTTTCTACTACAATTTATTTATCATTTAACTTGAAACTATCAGCCTAACCTTTTGATTTTAATTTTTTATCCATTGTTTTTGCATCAAGATTTCAGTGTCATTTCTTGCAGTTTTGTTTGGGATATACAGTACAAAAATGTTTTAGTCAGTTTTAACAATTCTGTGACAAAAATACCTGACAAGAATGATGTAGAGAAGGAAAAGTTTATTTGAGTCTCATAATTTCAGGTCTCAGTCCATAGGTGGCTAACTCCATTGCTCTGGGTTCAAGATAAGGCAGAACATCATGGTGGAAGGGTGTGGTGGAAGACAGAGGCTCTGGACAGGGCAACAGGAAACAGAGAGATCTGCTTTCCAGGGACAAAGGCACAGAGCCAGTGACTTACCTCCTCCAGTCACACCCTACTTGCCTACAGTTAAGACCTAGGTAAGCCAAAGTAGATTAATCGACTGATTAGGTTATAATTTTCATAATCTTATTTTACCTCTGAATGTTCTTGCATTTTTCTCACAAATGAGCTTTTGGGGGACACCTCACATCCAAACCATAATAATAATTTGGCAATGATCATTTTTAAACCAAGGAATAACTTATATCAATTTACAAATAAATAGATACAAATGCTTTTCACATATAATATAGGTGGTTCTAAATACCAATAGATGATATAATGTTAGTATTTGATCAGTACTTTCTTAGATAGACTGAGTAACAATTTCAGATTTGTTTGAGGTTTGTGGTGTCTCAAGTGGCTACATCTATTGTTTTTGACAATATGATCCTACAGTTCAAAGAATTCATTGTGGAACTGCTCATTCATTAGCCATTATTAACATGCAGAGGCAAATTGCACTACTAATTCCCTTTCATAAAATAGAAATTTAAGAAGCATTTTAAAAATCAATTTTTAACAATAATTTTGGGTTTGTGTCTCATACTATCAGAACTTTTAGAATAACTTAATCATAAGAACGTGTACCAGGTTAATTTTTCTTTGGTGAATTCCCAAGAGCTAAATTTCACTAGAAAAGAGTGAAAAATATACTTAAGTCATTTTTTCTTACTGTACTTGAAATAAATATTCAAAAGGTTTGTTTAATTTTAATGTCAAATTAAATTGCCCAAATGTTGGTTTGATTCTTATTCTTATGGTTTTTCCTTGTTTGACACAGACAAGTAAATTTCATTCAACAGCTTGAAAATTGCCCCAGGACCTTCCATTACTTGATCATCCAGAACCTGGGTGTAGAGAAGATGAAATGTATATCCAATCCATCAAGTCAAGTTCCACCTGTCTGTGATTCAGCTATGAGCACATTTCCAAGTCATACTCTTCACCATGGTGTGCTTGATGGGATCTGTGTGCATTTTTAGCATGGGTGATTATTTGTTAATGTTGTAATAGGTTGGAGTAAACTGGGGGTCTTTTTAAGTCTCAAGCTTGTTTTTTTGTTTGTTTGTTTTTGTTTTGTTTTGTTTTATTCTAAGCAATCAGCCATCAAATAGCAAGTCAATTCTACTTGTCTATCTTCCAGTCTTTAACATCCAAGAAGTAATTTTAATACTTACTTGTTATGAGTACCCTATAATACAGTCTCTTGATCACAAATAAATCGCTGTGAATAGAAATAACTACTGTCCTGTGGGTTTTCTCCTATTTTTTCAACCTGCTAGGCAACTACAGTTTTGCATTTTGAATGAATTTACATTCATAAATGCTTGTCTCAATTTAAGACCCATAATCTCTGCTGCACTCAGGAGAAAGTTTTTAAAACCAGACTTCAGAAATTGATTTTTATACTCAGCCTATTTATGTATTAATTTTTACTTAGCACATTTACAGCTACAGTGATTAATCTATTGTTATTTAAAAACAAATCCCACCAAATTTTAGTCTGTTTTGTTCATATTATTAAGTTGTTTTTGATGCAAGTTCTGCATGTACCCACTATTGTACTTAATGTGTTTAGTAATGACAATTGGATTTGAATGCTCTGAAATTCCTGAATTTTGTTTGCATATTAAGCACTTAAAAATGTTTCTCTCACTCCCAAGAGGGACATATATTTTCTTACATTTTTTTTTTCTGAAACATAAAGCTTTCAGCATTCATATATAATTTTCTCCCATTAGATAAGGATACAAGGCCAAATACATTTTTCCTTTTTCTTAAATTTTCTATGAAAACAAAGTAGTGCAAAGAGGACTTGCATCTGACAAAGCCCCCAGAATCTGAAATACAAAGGAAATCCCCAAAGACTGGAACCTGGGCGGGAAGGAGTGCTTATCAGCTCTGGGAGGTTGCTGCCACCTCACAGATGTCCTGATTTTTTGTTTTTTTTCCAATGAGAAATGGCATCTGCATACTTTTATATCAATGTCCTAACGTTTCAGTGCACAAAAGGAATGGTTTCAACTTTGTGAAGATGAAACTAAACACTTCTTTGGTACCTAACTTGTAAATTCTATTAGGAATAATTATGGAGCACATTGTACTTTTCATTGAACTTTTTTGTTCTCAAATTGTTCTGCTGAGTATGAATGACCAGTGACTATAATAGGAAGCAACATTATTAGAAGAAATCTTAGAACTGTAGGATAAAAAGAAAAAAAAAAACTTTAATAGTTCCATTTTGAGACTAGCTTTTCACTGAAGATTTCCTTTCAAGAAGACTGAACTATACAACTTGTAAATTAAAAAGAGTTATATAAAGAAAGAAAAAAGAAGGGTCTGAAATAATTATTTCAGGGTTAGACACTTCTTTGATTCTCCTTCACTCTGGAAGATGATCATCATTTTCAAAATAATCTTGACTGATTTGAATTGAGGTTTCTGAGATGATCATAAATATGTTGACAAAATCCATTGTAAACACAATAAATTTTTAAATAGAGTTCAGAATCTCATGGGATTTTATGGCTTTGTCCCATGGCTTTCTTCTCTGTCATCAAATACATGGTGTGCATCAACTTCATGCATGGAACCATGCTCACCCTTGGGGATAGAGAATTTGGCAGCATGATCTAAAGGGGAAGTGGACAAGCCTGAGCATCATTCAAGACAGAGAAGATGTCTTCCCTACTATGATGTGAAGTATCAGTGACAACTAGAAGGGATGTTAGCAGAAAGTATGGGGGTTGCTGACAATGCAGATGGTCTTTGTAAACTCTTTATTTCTGCATCTTTCTTAATCTAGAAGCCAGATCTTTGGTTTGAATGATTTAACTAATATTTATGAAGGGTGTCATTTGAGTGACTCTGAATTCATGACAAAATGTTAAGTGTTGTCCATTGTCCAAAGCCGACTTCTGATTCCTATGGCAAGAGTCCTGTTTCCTCTTGATGTTTCACCCAAGTGACATCGTCATTAGGGAACTTTCCTCCCAATCTGGATAGATGTAATTAATCACGCTCTCTTCTCCATTCCCTTAGCAATTTGTACATTTGTCTATTTAATACAAGTGAGGTATAATTAAATATTTATGACATGTCTTCTTCAATGGAATATGAGCTATATTTAGGTCAGTGTCTTTGGGGAATTGCACCCAATACCTAGTATGCTTAAAGTCTGTGGAAGAATGAATGAACAAATGAATTGGCAAAAAACAGCTAGATTTTTTTTTTTTGACAGATTCAAACATTCTTTCATTGCTATTGTCAACCTTCTTTTTTATTGAGATAAATTAGATGATGATAAACTGATGAGGGTGTACTGTTTTTATAGAGAAAATAGTTATTACAAAACAAAGTCTTGGCCAAAATAAAGAAATGCAGCAGATTGTTGACATTATTGTCCTTTTATGTTGTAAATGTTTTATGTTATGTTTATTTAACATAGATTTGACTTTTAAAGGCAATGGCTTGAGATTTATGGTACAGAAAGTAGTATGTAAAATGCTGTGGAGCTGGATTTCAATGAAAATGACAATAGAAGGACTTCCCAAATTGTCTTGTCCATTATGAAATCAGAATGCTGTGTGAAGCCATCAGAGTTAGCTTCTCAGAGCACTGGAATTCAAGCAAAGACCTGTAGCAATTCAGAGCATGCATCGTCAAGAAAAGCAGATTAATTTTGGTTAAGAACAGTGCACTCTGGTCTTCCAGTTTTCCCTCTCCCCAGTTCCAGAGTAGCCTTGAAATTGCAACAGGCAATATTGGTGAGAATGAGTGGTCTGATTGCCACAGGAAGGGTCAAAACTGGGTGTGAAGCTCCATTTCCAGAAATGTTCTGTTGTTAGGCTCTTAGGCTAGTTCCCTGGAAAACACTGCTTGGCAGAGCCGTTGTTATTTGACATGACTGAGAACTCACCCAGTGTAAACAGCTTGTCCATGGGGCATTTGTCAGAAACCATCAGAGGCAACACTGAATAACACAGTTGCCCCAGCAGGGAAAAATATTTGGTCCAAGTTGGCTGACCAAAAATTAGGAAAGCCGGGAATGAGAAGTCTACAGAGGGTTGTAAAACATCCTAATATTTTCCTGAAATCTACAAGGACATTGCAGGTGCAGAACTGTGGGCATTAGGCTGTGTGTGTGCTCAGAAGAGAGGAAAAAGTTGGAACTTCTCAGCTCTCTCTGAATTTTTTTTCAAATTTTATTAGTTATTGATGAAACTTTATTTATTTATTTGTTTATATGTGGTGCTGAGAATTGAACCCAGTGCCTCACACATGCTAGGCAAGGGCTCTACCACTGAGCCACAACCCCAGCCCCAGCTCTCTCTGATCTTGAGGCTGGTGGTGCAATCTGGAAGTTAAGGCTAAGGAAGAATTGTCAACTCTATAGCTGAGGGTCAAATGTATGTACTAACAGGAACACTGGGTCCCTGGCGTAAGGGAAATGTATTGGTTCCAGAAATTAAAAAAAAAAAAAAAATCTTTCGCCAAATCATAAGCTAAACTTTAGAATGACTAAGCAGAGGTTGCAGGGCCCATAAAAATTAAACAGCAAATTCTTTATAGAAATTGTTCAAATAGTCACTAACCCACAAAAAACAACTACCAGGTCAGGGTAGAATAGAAAATGGTTATAATATGAGACAAAGACAAATTCTTAGAATAGCAATGATAACATTTAGAATTGGCAGTTTATATAAAATGTCGTTTTAACCAAAAATTATCAAATATGTAAATAAATATGAGTGCATGATCAATACGCAGGGGAAACAAGTCAATGAAAATCTTACACAAAAAAAATTGATGGACATATTTTGAAAAGATTTTAAATCAGACATTTTAAATATGATTAAAAGAAGAATATTTAAAGCATTAATGGGAAATATAAAATAAATGTCTGAAGAAAGGAAGAACATCAACAAAAGGATCTTTTTTTTAAAAAAAAAAGAATCAAATAGGAATTTTAGAATCAAAATAGTCTTGAACAAGTAGTAGAAAAAAATCTTGAAGAAATACTAACTGAAATTACCCAGTTTGAAAAAAAAATGAAGAAAAAAAAATAATCTCTGAGATCTTTGGGATATTTTAAAGAGTTTTAGCACCCTTTGGTATGGACTCCAAGTATAACGGGAATCCAAAAGAAAAGGAGAAAAATAGGCAGAAAGAATATTTTGGGGAAATTAAAATAAAATCCCTGATATGAGGAAATCCTTTAATTTATATATGTAAAGAAAGGAAGAAAAAGGAGGAAGGCAGGGGGAAAAAAGAAAGGCAGAAAGAAAGATGATCAGCCCCAAGTTTCAGATGCAACAAACTACCCTTTACATATGAAGAAGAATTAGGACATCCCAGATAAACAAAACCTGAAAGAATCTGTGAACAGAAGGCCTAAAGGAAATTCTAAGATCAGTCCTTGTTATGGTTTGAATGTGAAGAGTCCCCCAAAAGCTCATGTGTGAGACAATGAAAAAAATGCTTACAGGAGAAATGATGGGGTTAGGAGAACTTTAACCCAATCAGTGAATAAATCCCCTGATGGGATTAACTGGGTGGTGGCTGAAGGCAGGTGGGGTGTGGCTGGAGGAGGTGGGCATTGAGGGCGTGGCTTGGGGTATATATTTTGTATCTGGCATCTGTCTACTGGAGTCTGTCTATGCTCTTGTCATCATGTGAGCTGCTTCCCTCCACCACACTATTCTACCATGATGCCCTGCCTTACCTCAAACCTGGATGAATGGAGCCCACTGTCTATGGACAGAGACCCCTGAAACTATGAGCCCCGAATAAAAGTTTCCTTCTTAAAATTGTTCTTCTTGGGTCTCTTAGTTGCAGCAGTGAAAAGGCTAACTGAAATAGCTAGTTCTTTAGGTTGAAACTAAATATCACTAGAAAATAACTCAACCCCAAAGAAGAAATAAATAGCACCAATAAAGATAACTTGATAGATCAAATCTATATATAAAAAAAGTTCATTACCTTTCTGTTCATATATTTTCTCCTATCTGAATTAAGAGATATCTGCATGAAACAATGTTCAGAAATATTTGTTGATGGGAACAGAAAAAAATTATGAAATTAACAGTACAACAAGAGGGGTGGGGATAAGAACATATTTGCATAATAATTGATAGTGATAGAAAATAAATTTTTTGACAGTCAGGTGATAACAATAATTCCCAGGGCAACAACTGAGAAAACAATTGAAAAATAGCAAAGAATATGGCGAGAAAAAAAATTTGGTAGTATAAATTATTTATTCAATAGAAGAGAAGGCAGTGAAATAGAATAAACTGGAAGAAGAGGATTAGAAATGGTGTATGATATACAGAAACAAATGTTTAAATGACTGGCGTGTTTCCCAATGTGTCACTAATTCTGTACTCCAATTATCACTTAAAAAGTAGAAACTAACTATCAGAAAGGAGGAAAAAAAATCACTATGTACTGTCTGCAATATGCAGTTGTATTAAGTTTTTCTTTATTGTTTTTTTCTTTTTGTTCCCCGGACTGGATGATACATTCAAAGATACAGATGTATTTTAAGAAAATGATAAGCCAGCAAACAATAACAAAAAGTGTTCTGAGGTGTCTCTACAGTTATTAGGAAAAAAACACACTTCAAGATAAAAGAGCATCCCTAAAGATAGAAGAAGTTGGTATTTTATAATGATAAAATGCTCACAGAACCCCCCTCCCAAAGGAAGCAAAACTAACGTAATTAAAGAGAGGAATCGATAATTCATGAATAATAGTTGGAGACATTAAAATTCTGCTTTCAGTTATGAATGAGAAATTAGACACAAGACCAACATGGAAAAGGAACATTGAGCAATGTAAACCAATAAACCCACCACACCTCCAGCAAATAGCCTTGCAGCAAAAGCCAAGGACACATTGTTATTAAGTGCACAAGAGGCATTCCTCCACTAGGACCATAAGTTAAGACACTAAACAAAACTCAATGAATTTGCAGGACTGAATCATGAAAACTACATATTCCAGCAACAGAGGGATGCAGTTACAAAGAAATTAACAGAAGGAGAGGTAGGAAATTGAATACATGCCTGGAAAAGTCACATCCTGCCAAATAGTGAGCCTAAGAAGTCACAAGGAAAAGTTTAAGAACATTTCAAAAGGAAAGAAGACAAAATCATAGCATACCAAAATTTATGTGATGCAGCTAAAGTTTGTTTAGAGGGAAATGTGGGACTTCAAATGCATATGTTTAAAAAGAAGAAAACTCTCAAATCAGAAGCTAACCTTTCACTCTCCTTCAGGGACCAGAAAAAGAAGATTAAGATAAACCTAAGCCAAGTAAAAGGAAATAAATAAATATCTAACAAAGAGGAATGAAAATATATGTCCACCTACAAACTTGTATTTTAGGGATCATAACAGCATTATTCATAATAGCTAAATGGTGGAAAAACCCAAGTGCCCTTCATCTGATGAATAGGAAAGAAAAATAAGATTATAGCTCCAAAATGGAATGTTATTTAAAAATCAAAAGAAATGAAGTGCTAGTTCATGATACAGCATAGATGAACCTAGGAAATACTGTTTAAGGAGATGAACACTTAGGTCACATAACATAATACCATTTAAATAAGATGTCCAAAATAAATACAGTGGTACAGAAGGTAGATTATTGGCTGACACAGGGTACAGGGAATGAATGGACTGTGGCTCTGAACAAGTAGGGGTATCTTTCTAGGATCATAAAAGTGTTCTGGAATTATCTGGTGGTGATGGTTCCATGGTTTTGTGATGATAATAAAAACACTGAAATGTGCAATGTAAACAGTTGAGTATTACACCTTTAAAAGAGTGAAATATATTTGAATTTACACAGACGTACTTTGAGATCTGAAATCAACATTCCTGGAGATTCAAACACAGTCTAGGAATCCAGGGCACCCTGCTGGAAGTGGTGCTAGCTGACAGGCAGTTTCCACAGAGATGAGTAAGGGGCACTTGACAGTTTCCTAGGATGTCTCTAAAGTGCTTAAACTGTGTGTTTTCATCTAATCCTCATAAAAATCTGTGATGATTTATAAAATCCTCAATTTTACAAATGGAAAAATAGAAGAGTTAATGATTAAGAAATGAAGCCTTCAGTTATTTCATTAATATGTATCTAGATTTGAACCAACATGTGTCTGGCCTTAGTACATAGCGAAGTACAAACTTTCCAAGGTTTATACCGAAGTAAACCTTCCATTCATGAACTAACTGATTGACTATTGATGGATTATGCACCTCATTTAACGAGCATATTTTAGAAGTACTTCTACCATGAGTCACTTTTAAAAAGTGGGCAACATAACACTGAAATATCAGTGCTATTATGGAGTCAGCATGGGGAGGGGTGGTTAGCCATGAAGCAAAATTAATTATGGTAAGGATTCTGATGAAACTAAATGTGGGGATGTGATTAAGAGAGATGATCTGAGGAGGTCTTGCAGAGAAGGTGTCTGTGAGCCAAGACCTGGATCATGAAACCAATCTGCTCTGCAAAATCCTGAAGAAAAGGATCTCAGGCATTGGAACAGCCCCTGAGAAAGCCTCCAGACAGAATGTGCTTTCAGGAAGAAGGCAAGGGCTGCTGCTGAAGACCCTGACTGCATGCGGGCCTGAGAGCTGTGTAGTGCCGCGTCCTGGAAGACTGGAGAGACATGAGGGTGAAGAACTTAATGTTCGCTCTACCGATAACTAACAGAAAAAAAAAAAAAAAATCAATATGTGTGCATGGTGGGGCATCTTTTTGCCAAGTGTTTTGTTTACATGGTCATCGCATACCATGGTAAGGGGGTGTCATCTGGGAGAGACAGAGGCTCAGAGATGTGAGTTAAATAGCTAATGTGGCACAACTTAGGTTGAGATATAGTTTTAGGGTAGAGCACTGGCCTAGCATGCATAAGGCCCTGGGTTCCATCTTAGTACTGCAAATAAATAAATAAACAAATAAGATCACCCAGCTAAATGGGACAGGAAGAGGGTATTAGAATCCATGTGATTTCAGATTCCTAGTTCTTTACTATTGCTAAACCCAGCTTCCTTCCAATAGGTTAATTCAGTGGCAAAACACTATATACATCTATCATTCATCAATATTTTTAGTTGACTGAATTAAGGAGAAACATTCTCCATGCCCACAAATATTTCTTGGTCATGTTCTACTTTTACTGTGGTTGTTAATAATTATTTTTATCTGTATGACACTAAGAATACCAATACTGTGACTTCATTAAAGAAAAAAAAAAATCCTATTGTTGGATCTGTCTTTCTGGGTCAGCACCCTTGAGGATATTTTAAGTGTGCACCTTATGTTCTAGGACAAAATAACCCAATCTTGCTCTGAAAACCTACTTGCATGACTCAAAGCCTGCAGCAGGATTAAACTGTCAGATATTAAGCAGGTTGTGCTAAATAAGCTGGCAAGATCTTGTTATTTTGACATACAGTTACAGAAAAGAGCTGGCAGCCCCAGGAGCACAAAATGAAATGTCAAAGAGTCCAGGGATATGTCATTGTCCATGAAAAGCCATCAGCAACTGTCTGGAAAAGCATCAAAATTTACATTTACTCCACCAAGTGGTAAACAGTATTGACAAGTGAAATGTTTTTTTGTGTTCTGTCCCCTGGGAGGATTTTAAGAAAGGCAAATGAATCTGTATTTTTTTTTTTTTTTTTGATGGTTGTTTCTTAAGAGGCTCAAATATGGATCCAAATGGAAGATAAAAAGCTACAGAGCTGCTGTAAAGGAAGATTCTGCCCTTTCACAAAAGCACATCCCTTCTGGGAGTGATTTTGAAGGAATGAGAATAAGAGACATTTATTCTCCCTGCCCCCTTGTGAAGTTTTGGTCCAGCTAGTTATTACAAGGCCCAGGACAGAAGGCTTGTAGAAGTCATTGTAACTAAGTGGCAATGTCACCTGCATTGCAGCCCAGGTAACCTGCTTCTGGAACCTACAGAAACACTTTTCATACAAGGAAGGCCCCAGACACACCTGTTTTTTTGGGGAAAAACCATCCTAGTTGACTGGATTGGATGTCACATCCAAAGCAAAGCCTCCCCTGGACCATAACACATCATTACGACCTCCTCTCTCTTTGCGTTTTAATCACTACCTAGACTGCTTTGAAATGCTTACTTGAAAAAAAACAACAAAAAAAAAACTTTTATCCAATTGTATAAAACATTATGATATGGATTTATCTCCATACCCTACTTTCGTCTTCAACTAAAACACCACCTATGGAAATGCAGGCATTTCTATTTCATGTCCTTAAACTCTAGAAAGAGGCTAAGGAGCAGTGATTAAGTCATTGATTCTATTAGTTAATAAGCCACCTTGGAATTAATCCAGCAAGTTTTTGCCAACCTGTACAATGAGTCATGACTTGGACACTTTTTACAATTCCTATAGATAGAACTGTTCCAACTTTCACTTGCCCTGGAGGAAAAGGACAATTTGCTAGCATTCATCTTCCAGGCAGATTTGGAAGTCTGTTTCAGGTGTTATGATTGATGGTAAAGTTTTCAGCATAATAAGGGAGAGAGAAATTGCTACTTCTTACCCAAATTTTTCAAATATTATGTTAGGTTTAAAAGGTGAGGTCAATGATGTGAAGCTCCTTTGCCCTTCTCTGAACGGCTTGATATTTTTATTTATTTATTTTTTGCAGATTCTGCAGTTTATCTCTGTAGGTGTCCACAAGCTGTAAAGTGACCAGGAAACGGTTTTCAGGAGGGTCTTGGCCTAAGGGACTCAATATTGTGGTAGATTAGCTTTTTATTGATTGTCTGGTGGGCCAGGGTGTGTAGAAGGGACATAGTAAATGAGCAGAGCAAGTCTCAGTCTTGAAATAAAATCATTTTGTGCCTGGAGGAAGAATTAAGAAAATGGTGTCTGTCTCTCTCCTGTTAACATAAGCTCTGGCTCTGTCCTCATCCTTTGATGGCCTCCAGCTTCCCAGTGACATCTGGTCAATCAACCGGCTTCAGTCCCACGGAGGTCCTAATGGGCTATTGATTGGAAGGTTAGCCCGAGCAGGAGAGCTAATAACATCAGATAAAAATATGAAGCCAGATCTGTACCTTCCAATAATGTATTCTGTCATATACCTGGAGCTCCCCAAACTCAGACTCAGTTACCATGTAATGAGAACTGACCCTGTTCCCGCCGCCATCCTTACCTGTTTGCATAGTTCCTTGTATAGCAGATCACACCGCTTCTATTTACAAATGTAGAAATTGGGACTCAGGGAGATGGAGGGATCAAAGCAAATCTGTAACAGTGGTCCCTTCACCTTCTGAATGTAGCTCTCATTGCTCTAAGGCTTATTTAAACAAACAACAAAAAAATGGTTTTCTTCTCTGTACTGGATTCTCCCTCTCCCTAAAAAGATTGTGGAGAAGGTATTATCTTTTCTTCCCCTGATTAATGGCCCTTGAACACACCCACTACAGGAAGGAGATGCCTGCTGAGGATCTGGGAAGTGAATATCTCCCAAATTAACAAGTGAATCCTAACAGCCATCAGGGCACCCTGGGACCCCTTTACCAGAGCACACCTGGAATGTAACCCTTGAAGAGTTCCTTTAAAAACCCCCTGTCTCTCCTGTCCCTCCTTTGGGACAGGAGTCCCCTGTGTTTCTCCTTTGCTAGAAAAGCAATAAATCTTTTTATTTTTTCTCAAAACCGTGTCCTCATTATTAAATTGGCATTGATTGGCATTGGGTACTAGGACGGAGCTTTTGGTTACAAATACAGTTCCGTTTTGTAGATGTTTGTTCTTGGTCTTTCTATTACAACAAAAATGATCAGTACCAATGAAGATCTCTGATTTAATTTTGATGATCATGACATTTAAGGCTATTATAATTATATGTTAAAAGCAAATTTTATTCATGGATAAGAGGTTTTAAAATACAGAATCCCAAACAAGAAGCCGGCAACAATATGTTAGAAAGGAGTATATATAATACGATGTCTAATTATTAATCTGATTATTGTATCTCACAATAGCCCTAAAATCCTTTTAGACTACTTCCAGTGTGTCACAGGACTTTTGTTCATGTCACAGTCCTTTCCTGGTCAGACTTCTCTCAGCTACCAAACAAACTTCATTTCTGCTCTTCTGTCCATGCCAATTCACCCTCTCTTGTGTAGTCACAGAAAATGTTTTTGACAAGCCTATCCCCAGAATTTCATTGCTCTAAGAATAAATCAATAAATATTTAATGCCCCCTAAATCCTTTTTTAACTTTTTGACCTAGCCTGAAACCATTCCACCATACCTGTTTTTGGATATCTAGTAGACAGCTCAAAGAAAAAATAATGTTCGAAAGAGAACTCTTGACAAATATTTCAGTTCTTTAGTGCTCCAGATTAAACCATCCCCAAGTTAGTGACTTTTAATAGTCACAACATTTATTTTGATTTTGAATCTGCCATCTGGGCAGGACATGGCTGGTCTAGCTTGTCTCTGTTCTCCAGAGAGAGGCTTGGAATCATCTGATCAGTATTTACCAAGTATTGTGTAGAGTGGTTGATGGGGGCTGCCAACTGGGGACGTTCACATGGGGTTTGGGCTTCCCTACAGTATGGTGTCTGGGTTCCAGGAGTAAATGTTCCCCGGAAGCAGACCTCTCTAGAAGGCCTGGGCTTCCTCATACCATGGTGGAACATTCTAAAGGTAAGAGCTCCTATGAGACAGAAGGCTGAGTAGAAACCACAGTCACTCTGTGTTGTAGCCTACCAGGTCAGACATTCTGTTGACACCGACCACGAGGCACAGGCCGGCAAGGTTTCAAAGTACATAGAAGCAGATGTCCCATTTTGAAGGAGAGAGTGGCAACAATCCAACAGAGGCAGGAGGACTAGAGCATGCCTATGTCTCTGTCTACCTCCATGGAGGTGAGTATAGAGCAGTTAGATACATAGACATCTCCCTCTCCCTCTCTATTAAAGTGATAGGTAGATGCTTCATAGAACATTGGCATGGCTTCCATATACAGGAAGAGAGAAAGATTTATGAATACATTGATATTTACTATTTATCCCTATTATAGAAAACTTTTAAGTCCCTAAGCCTAAGCTGACAAGATATTTTCAACCCAATAATTCCTATCCACCATCACAGGATTAATTCTGTTTTACTTTATTTTCATACTTATTAATCCTTTCTCTGAAAGCAGATATCCCCTTTCTCCCAGTATGTTTATTTATTTAATTAATGTTTCTCAGGGAAACCTCCTCTCATTGCTGCTGCTAACTGTCCAACATTCATGCTCACTTTATGTAACCTGCTTGGCCACTTCCCCTCCCCTCTGGACAGCCCAGAGCAAAGGCCTACCCCTTCACTAGTTAGCCTGGTATGTAGACACCCCTGTCCCTCCTCAGCTCTGAATTTCCACACCATCTGATCCTGAAAAAGACCCTGCTCTTGCTTTATTTGGGCTCTATACTCCTGTCTTGGTCTGCCCACCCATATGGACACAAATGTCCTTGTCACTCCACTGGGCTCTGACCCGTCATGCTTCTCCCTCCTTACTGCCTGTCCTACCTCTACTCCAGGGCTCAGCGAACGCAGCCCTCCAGGTCAAGGCTGTGATAACCCTGACGGTCCTGAAACTCCAGGCTGAGCTGCACACACACATGCTCACCTCACCCAGGGCCTGATGCCCTGAGAGCCCACCCTGGGCAGATGTCCTACTCAACTTGTTTGGCTTGGCCTTTCTTCACAAAGCTGCCCTGCTCAACTTTCCCTAATGGCTTTGGAATGAAGTTGTTCAGCAAGCTGGAGGGAAAGGAGTGTTGGTTCATCCTCTGGTAAGCAGATGCAGGAACGGAGTTAGCTAAATCAGCAGGCAGAAGCGGGATTGCACAGAGGCAGCCCAGTGATGCAGATTGCAAGGGAGATATGCCAAAGCCTCTGTGGCAGCCAGGGAGAGCTCTGGAGCAAAGACAATTTTTCAAGTGAATATGAGTCTGGCTTGGCCCTTCATCAAAAAGTGTGAGCTCAGTCCAAAATCAGAAGCAGGATTAAAGGAGTTAACCTCTGGGGAAAAATATTTGTGGATAGCCCTCACAGCCTTTTATAGTCTCTATCTTGAAGTGGGATCCAAGAAGTTGGCATCTGTATATACCTAGTCAGGGTAAGGGAAAAGTAGAGGAAGGGGTTTCCATTCATTTCCAATCTGAGCTAAGTAAGTATTAACATAAGCACACAGAGGCATCCCGAATAACTGAATCCTGCACACGAAAACTCAAAATTGAGATTATTGTCTCTCAAAAATTATTGTCTGTCAAAAATCATTGCCAAAAATGTAGACTCCAGTCATCACATCACAGACCTAGAAGGAGAAACTCAACCTAGAACTGGAATTCCCAAAGATAGATCTCAGGAATGCTAGATAGATCACAAGCAACTCAAGGTACTGAATACAATTTGCCTGTCTTCAGAACCCTTTTTCACTCAAAATACTTCTCATAAGTCCATTTTTATCACCATGGTGAGCTGACCTATCTTGCACTTCAGCCCAGCCCATAACTCTGGGAACTGTAACTATTGTTTTGCTGAGCACAACATCTTGTCCTTTTACTGTAAATCTGTTTTGCTCTGGGGCACACTTTTACAGGTTGAGATCCCTGCTGTGTTATTGAAAAATGTAGGTTGGGCCATAAAGAGCAATTGTTTCCTGCACAGTCACAGACAGGGCCTACTGTGATGAATATTCTCAGGTTATGTGCGTTATGTAGCAGACCGTGAACATTACAGTAACGTCAATAAGAGTCTATGAATCTGATCTGCCCTGCCAAAAGGAAACACTAGAAATGTGTAAAACAGAAACTATGGGGCAAAACCAACTCTTCCTTTTACTAAAGTGGTGCTTCAACTAGCCAGTTTTAAACTCTTGTCTTCTGACTGACTTTATACTGGCTGACCTCCTGGGCTCTGAACTTGGATTCAGGTTCTCTTGTTCAGTTTTTCCTTGTTTGAAATGCACTTTGTCATCTTCCACTCCACATGACTCCTTTTAACATGATGTGGATACTGCCCCTGTCCACACACAGACATGCAGGACTGTTAAATAGACCTCCCATTGCCTCTCTGAGCCCCACAGGCAACTGTTGGAACAGAAAAGCCCTTCTTCTCCCAAGTGTGTTTCCATGCTGGTCTTTCATCGTACAATCAATTGCTCCAAATCTGTATTTTCGTACAAAGAAACAGTCCGATACAGTGGTTTAAAATAATCACGATGATTTTTCTCATGCATTTGCAGTTTGGGCAGAGGTTGGAGACACCAGCTTGTCTCTGTTCCTTGCATCATTGACTAGGCAGTTTGAGGGCAGGGATTAACCAATGGCTGGAGGCTGCAATCATATAAATGCTCATTCATTCATGTGTCTGGTGGTCTGCGCAGCTGTCAAACTGGAAATATTCACAGGAACACCTGCACTTGTGGCTTCCTCGGGGCATGTAGCTAGCTGAGTTCAAGAGTGGCACCTCCAAAGGCAGCAACTGGAAGCCGCCTCCTTCTGAAGGCCCAAGCTCAAAAAGTTGCCACATCCGTAGCATTCTATTGGTCAGGTAGTCACAGATTCCAAACTCAAGGAGGGGGAGGTGTAGAACTCACATTTCAATTGGAGGAATGTCAAAGAGCTTGGGGATCATTTTCTTTTCACTGCCACAGTGAACACATCAGAATTAAGATGCGTGCACTTGTAAGAATGCTAACTTGACTCCAGAGATTAGTCTTCCTTAGTGAAGTGCATTCCAGGGAAAGGACTGAAGTTTAGTGATGAGCATGGATAGGCAGCACTTGAGAAGGCTGTGGCTTAGGGAGGAAATGGAAAAGATAGAGAAGGCGTATTTAATTGAATGTTATAATGTTTTCATTCTAGAAATAATATCCAGCAGACAAGAGAGTTTCCTTTTGGGATTTCTCTGCGGTAGAGGAAAATGAAGATTATTACTCACTATAATCGGCGGGGCTTTTCAAAGCACTGGTATGAACAGTGTCTCAACTGTTTTTAATAATATCCACCAAAGAAATTAGGATTCACATCATTTTAAGGGTAAGTTTTGAATTTGTGATATTAGATGAGATGTTCAGTATTGCATAGTAGGGAGATTAAGATGGAAATGAATTCTGCTAGCCCCAAATCCCATTCCAGGACAATTTGGTCAATATGCACATTTTTAATTGTATATTGAGGCAGAAGAGCTAAATGTTAATTGACAAAATGAAGCAGGCGTCTTATGAGGCCAAAGAACTTTAATGATGCCAGTTGAATAGAAGGTAGAAGAATATCATGGTAGAAGAAAGGAGCTAGGAAAGTTGGCCTGAGGGAGGAGAATGATACTGACAAAGGAAGACAGCCATCCAACGCAGAGGCCCTGAAAAGCTCATTAAGGTCACAGTAGTTCAGTTCGCAAAGACAGTTGACAGCAGGGTTCATTCTATTTGGTAGCAGTAGTAGTGCAGTTGGCAAGTTATGTTCTAAGACTAACATGGATCCGCCGATAAATGTATCCGTTCATGAAAGGACAGCATCTTAGGGGATTCAGTCCAGTGGCATGGAAAAAAAAATGACATGAGCAGGAGAGAGAGTCTAATTCAAGCTAGTCAAGCTTCACAAGATGCATCTAGCTCTCAAAGCCTGTTTTACAGGAAGGAGATTTGAAAGAGGGAAGTTCTCATTCTCATTGGCTAGGTATTCTATGCTCCCTGGGTTGCTATAGGTTTCTCCCAGTTCCTTTCACCCTATCTTCTGCCAGCCAGTCCTTGGGGGAGTTGTATTGGAGAGGCATTAGGAAGGAGATAAGGCTCTGGATCAGGATGCAGAGGAATGGAGAAGTCCCATGGGCTCTTCTGTGCAGATTTTCCTCTCCAGCTAGGAACCCTGTGGAAGTTCTGTAGGGCCTGGAAGACACCCATGTCTTTGGAAATTTTAATAAGATGAATGAAGATCAAAAGAAAGAAAGTATAGAAGGGATGGCATGTGATCACTTTTCTTTTAGGATATCTGAGGAGATCAAAAGAAGCTTTTGAGTTTTGTTAGGCCACATCTGAGCTCTCAAGGTTAGACATTTGAAAGATATTCATAAAAGATAGTGATAAAAAGAATTTATTTACCCACAGTTTTGTTATGTTCTGTGTCTTTCACAGAGGTGTGGCTGGATCTGAACTTGAGGTCTTAGTTTAACATGTCTGGCTTCATCCTGTGCTTAGCATTGAGTTTCAGGAGATTACTTGCTTCCAAAGATAATCCTGCAAAACCATTGTGTTAGTTCTCTATTTCTGTAGCAAGTTATAAATCTAATGACTTAAGCCAACGCACATTTATTATCTTACAGTTCTGAAGGTCCGAGGTTCAATATCAGTTTTTCTGGGTTGAAGTCATGGTGTCGGCAGGACTACACTTTTGCCTAGGGCTTAGGGCACAAAATGAATCCTTGACTCTTCCACATTCACACACCTACTTTTGCTGTTTGGTGTGTGTCCTCTTCCTCTAGCTTCAGAGCCAGCGGCGTGACACCTTGCTTCAACCATCACATTACCTTCTTCTCCTGTAGTAAAATTGTCTATTTCCCTCTTCGAGGAACACCTGAAATAAGAATCAAGGCCCACCTGGATAAGTTCAGATTTATCATAAGATTTCCCATTCACTCATATCTGCTAATTTTCGTTTGCCATGTAATGCAACATTTATAGATTTCTGGAATTAGGGCTTAGAAACCTTTGGAGGCCATTAGTTAGCCAATCAAAGTCACATTTTTCTTAATTATCATCTAGCAGTGGTGCTGGATTAACATTCACATGCTCCTTAACCTTGAAGTTTCCCCTTACCCACAGATACTGTATTGCCTGAGTCTTGGAAAGTGCCAACATTCCTATAAGCCGGAAATTATACAATCACCAGGATTCCAAAGAGCACAGAGCTCACTCACGCATCCAAGAGACAGGTGTGGGTGCCAACAACCTTAATGACAAAACCCTCCTTGAAGAAGTAATAAGGAAGGGGCTAACAGATACCCCCCATCTTCCATTGTACAGGCAGGGTGATGAAAGTATTTTAAATACTTTGATACACACTTCTACTTATCTTCAAAAATGAAACTTATATGTCCCTGATCATACAAAATTGATTGCAAGTATACTGGACAGATTAGATGAGGAAGAAAGAAAAAGAGGTAATTGAACAGTGAGGCAGTATCCACACTGTCATCAATGCTACCTTGAGGGTTTATGAATCTCTCTCTAAGCAGTATTGAGGAAAGTAGAGTTTTCATTTTTTCTAAAACAAACCTATCATCTCCTGATTCTTCATCTTCTGGGGATTGCCTGTATTACTTGACTTAAAGTCTAACTTTTATCTGATGGTGCAGGTGTTCCTGGCAGGAGTTATTAGTAGACAGCAAGAAATGGATTTTGTCCTGAACATTCCAGTAAAAATAATTTTTTGGGTTATAAATATTGAAAAAACAATGATTGGAAAATCCCCTTAGAAAGAAAACTGATTTTTTAAATGGAACAGCTGAGCTATTACACTGAGCACTTTTCAATCTGATTTTATTTTCCTGTCTTTGTGCTTCATCCATGTTGATATATTGCTCCTTATATGAGCATCACACAATCCTGCAGACAACAGAAAAATTTTGGTGGCCAAATGCATTCAAAATGATTGCTACTCAACTGACATAAATCTGTTTGCATCTCCAGAAACATAAAGCAACAGGACTGGAACTGACCCCAGGAGTTGCTAGAGGGATGTGTGGTAAAACGGAAAGATTAGTGGGATGGGAGCCTGGACAGCCATATTCTAATACATCCTGACAAACCTGGACTTTTTCATTTCTGTACAGTCCCCCTTATACATTTCACATGCTTTTATTCTCAATATGACCCCAGCCAGTAGATGCTCACTTGTGAGATGTTACCTAACTCTCTTTCAGCAGCATAATCTAGGTGCAAGCTTTGGGGCAATATTATTTTCAAATATTGTTTTCATTAAAAGAAAATGGTATCTGACTATTGAAGATAGTGTGGAGATTAAATTGTAGATATTAAGTCCCTATTGTAGTGTTTGGGACAGAGATGGCACTTAAGAAACAGTAAGGAGACACCATAAATTATTTCTTGCATCAAATCCAATTTATATGAAATCCTACTTTCAGATTATTTTTGGAAGCCACAGCTCTGATTCTGTCACTCTTTTATTTGATGCCTTTACCACTTCCTCATCACCAATTTTTTGGCTCAGTGTGGTTCTTATCCTAATCTTGCCTTCTGATCCCCTCACCTCCACAACTTCCAGTTTTATTTACTGTAACTCTTAAGAGTCTCTAATGTACCATTCTGTCTGTTCATTCTTTTCCTTAATTGATATATATCTTATTTTGCTGTATTTTGTCTGTCTAAATCCTATTCCCCAATGTAATGCAGAACAAAATGATGTGTTCTTTCATGAATCCATTTGGAAGACAGTGATCCACAAATCAAGAACACTCATTTTGTGTTGTATAAATGCTAGTATAATTTATGCCATGTTAACTGTTTTTGCTTTGGAAGGAGAGGTGGTTGGTTTTAGCAGTGAATGTTGCCCTAACAAATAGTAACAGTCATGACCTGAGCCGATAGCTATGTGAGACATTTTAGGAACTAAGCAATACAGGCTGCTGTCACTGGAGTAGATGTCAGGAATAGAAGGAACAAGTCTGTGAAAATCTCTCCTGGTTCCTCTGTGCATTACTGGATGGTTAATGAGATCCGTGAACACAGCAAACACTGTTCAATGTATCTCAGGATCACATGCAAATCTCTTAATGTCCTGCTTGGAACAACGTTCCTTGTATCAACCTGAAGAGAAGGTGCACAATAAAAGGGTATAATCATCAGGAAAACTTGACAAATGCTGGGTTATACAAAGGCAGATAGATTATGTTCCTGCATAACTTCTTAACAATTTTAGTACACAAATAGGCATTAGAAAATCTCTAGTAAATTTTGAAATATATTGTTTTCCAGACATAGTTACCTTTGGCTACATATTTTTTTTGTCCCATGCTGCATTTTGAATGATGCATGAAAGTCATGCAGATATGATCTCATAAAATTTTGAGATGGAAGATAAAATAGTTCTTAGAGGAAAAATCATAGTCCTAAAAAGCATATGTTAAAAAGAAATCCTGAAAATTAAGAACCTCAATTTCTCTTTTAAGCCAAAAGTGTAATAACATTAAAATGATATTATGAATAATTTTGCACTGACTTTTTCACAATTTAAATGTGCTGTAAAAGTATTTTTACAATGCAAGATATAAATGCTGACTAAAATAAATAAACAAATAAATAAATAAAGTTGTATCTAGTAAAGAACTCTTATTTTCAAATCCAGATGACTTCTTCCATGTATTCTCCCAAATATTTAAGAGGGAAACAATACTGATATTATTCAAATCACACCAGCATATAAAAAATAGAAGACATTTACTAAATAATTAGGAGGTTAATAAAACCTTGCCATTAAAATGTTTCAAGGAACATTATGATAAAAAATTACAGACCTTTTTTTATTAGTAGTATAGATGTAAAAACCCAAATATAGTATTAGTAAATCACACCCAGAGTTGTATATAAAATGAGATTTGATCCAGAAATACAACAATAGTTTAACCTTAACAAAATCCATGATAATTAGCCACTTCAATAGAAAAAAAATAGAAATTTATTTGATAATATAAATAATGCAGATAATCATTTAATAACATCTAAAATTCATTTTTAAAACATTTAGCAAGCTAGGAATTGGTAGGGGTTTAGATAGGAAATTTTTTCTCACTTAGATTTTTATTTTTAATTGACATTATGGTGTTCAATATGATGCTGTCATATATTTCACATATATACTGTGGGATGAATAAATAAAGTTAATTAATACACCCATTGCCTCATGTATTCAACATTTTGTTAAGTGAGACTATTTTAAAATCTATTATTTCAAATGCTTGATACACATACACATCATTATTGAGTATGTTTCCTTGAATGTGAAATAGAGCTTGAAAACATATCCTTACATCCCATTAGACCAAAATAGCTTGTTCAATTTAAAAAAAACAATCCCCCCCAAAAACAAAACAAAAAACAAAACTCAGAAAATTTCCAGAAAGCAACAAACAAAAACCACATTTAATCTCCCATGTAATACAGAAATCCAGCAGCTCATATCAATGCTCTTGAACTCAGCTGTTCCATGCTTAGGCATTTGTTCAGAATATCGATGTGCCTCTGTTCACAATGCTACCATTTGCAACTCTGGAAACACCCTCTATGTCCATCAAGAGTAGGAAATTTGGACAACTGTGATATATCCATGCATTATAGTGCTGCCCAGCAGCAGAAGGACAATTAATGAATGGACAAAAACTACAACCAACAAAATCGCTCAGATGACTAGAACATACCTCACCATGAACAAACTCAACCAGATGTCTTTATTCCACTTACGTGAACTTTAAAAACCAAGAGAATTAATAGAAGCAGAAGTCAAGACAGTAGGTGGTGATGATGGGCAGGAGAGGGGCATCTGAGATGTCGGAAGTGATCCATTTTTTTTCAAAACCTGGAGGCTACCTTCATGATGGTGAAAAATGCTAAGCTCTAAACTTACACTTTGCCAAATATGTATTCTGATTTGATGATATTTGTTAAAAATAATTATAATGTAACTATCTCCAATAATTATTCTCCTGCCACCCAATTATTATCATGTTTTAACTAAAATGCACAACAAAAAAATCGGGATTTTGTGACTACCTAATTGTTGACTTTCTCATACCTCATTGGCTAGACTTTGATATATACATTTGGTCTTTCTGCCTGTTCCACATGGTTTCAGGAAGGCAACCCACAAACTCTGTTGCAGCCTCTAAACCCCACCCATCCTATGTTTATGACCCTCACTAGCAATCCTTGCTGATTTCCAGTGACCAAACTTATGATTGATCTGCATACACACACAGAAGCTTCCATATGACCTTAAACTGTACCCTGGATTCCAGAGAACTTGAAGAGATGGCTGACTCCCTTTTTCATGGGTACCCCACCACTCACTCAGACCTTCACATCCTTCAGCCACAGACTGTGGCCCTGTTCTAAATGAAATCTTGGAAACTGCTGGATAGGAAACCAATACTGAATTGAGAAAAAAAATTGTTCTCTCCCCTCCAAGACACCATAATTTATCTTTTCTTTGACATAATTGGCCTGTTCTCCTGGGGTATTTATCTTACAAGGGCCAACATCACTGAGGTCCTTCAAGATCTTACAAGTTATAACACATTCTAATATTTCCCTACCCCATTTCTTATTTTTCTGCCCTTCTCAACTTTTTCCCATGCATTTTGTTATACTTATCCTAGGATACTCATTATTTGCACTGAAAGGAAGAAGAAATGGCATTAAGATCAAAGCAAATATGGCAAAATACCAATTCTTCAAAGGTGGTAGAGTCTAAATCAAAGAATTACAAGTGTGGAGGCAAGAACACTTCAATTTGAACAAGTTACAATCATACACTATATATAGTAGTTATCCTGCTGTTGCCCTTCATAAGGAAAATGTTGATTATTTATGACATCCTCATCATAGGCCTGCAGTTTAAATGCTGTATAATATTCCCTGAGTATGTAAACTATAATTTGTTTAGTCACTCCAATTTTGTTGGTTGTTTAAGTTGTTTCAAATTGTTTGGTTTTATAAATAACCATGCTAAATGATTTTGAATGTAATGACAATTCTATTACTCCATTTCCCAGGTCTGTAAAATGGGAATGTATCAGGGTGAGGGGGAGGAGTTGTGAGGGCATAGCCAGATGACTTATGGAAGATCCTCTGAGCTGTAATAATTTTTGAGTCTCTGAATCTGAATGGTGAAGGAGTCTGGGGTCAAGATCTATTTTTCCTGCAGAGCTGAATAGCTGTAGTCTTCTAAATCGTATTTGGATTGAACAGCCATTGACTCCATAGCTTTCATTTATCTTCAGATGACTCAAAGTGCTATTATTCAACTCATTGTTTACCAAAGCGTGTACTTTGAGGGTGAAAGTAAATATCTAGCAAAGAAATTGCTTTTCTAAGTTTTATGTAAGGCTATCTTGATAGACAAAACATTCCATTAAATAGTTAACTTTTACTCCATAGAGGATGAGGGGATTATACTATGCCATATTTTTAAATGCCATGACGATCATAAAATGCATGCAAAAGCATTACTTAATGATGATTATTTCTCATTACAGATCATAGATATAAAGATAAACTTGTAATAAGCTAAAGAATAATAAATATTCTAGAAGATGGGAGAAGAGCAACACAGATCTCCTATTTATACCCCTCCCAGTTTCCCCGCTGTTCTTCTTCCTGCTATTGTTACCATCTTCAATCAACCTCATCTTACTGGTGGCAAAATAAAACACACACTAGAGAACAGAATAAATTCTGTCTACTCTTTTGGTGAAAAAACAATCTTATATTCAGGGCCATTACATGAGCATAGATAGATGAAGAGCATTGGTAAACCAGCCATTTGACAGTATCTGAACGGTCTTCCTCCTCGGCCTTCATAAAGGCAGTCGGTGATGTAAAGTCAGTCATGGGTGAGGAAAATTGGCAGGGCCCAAATGAAAGGCCTTTTGGACACAGTTATTAATAGAATAGTAAAAGTTTAATAAAGTTAGACCCAACAGATATATTTCTGGAACTCAATGCTAAGGAAATAATCCCAAATATGGAATTATCATTACATTCAAAATCACTTAACATGATTATTTATAAAACCAACAAATTTGAAACAACTTAAATGACCAACAAAATTGGAGTGATTAAACAAATTATAGTTTACATACTCAGGGGAATATTATATAGCATTTAAACCACATGCCTATGAGGGGGATGTCATAAATTATCAACATTTTCCTTATTAAGGGAAATAGCAGGATAACTACTATATATAAAGTATGATTGTAATCATGTTAAAATTATTCCTAAAATGAATCTAAATTGCCACAGTCAGGCTGGCTGCAGCAAAATAACCGAGGGGTGACGAACAACTTGTGTATGTTGATACAGCAGGAGTAGGAGCCGTTTATTGTAGGACTGGAGCGATATTTACACATTCCACACAGCTTATCTTAATTAGCATAAACTAGATACAGCAGTCAACCAATAAGGAATCCCAACACTTAATGGCTCGCTGGTGTTACTTCACAAACCACTCCCTCTGGCATTTTGCCAGGTGCCATCCTGACGTGTTTACAGACTCTAACACTAAATAACTGTTATCACTTCAGAATTTAGAAGGAGAAAGTTCTGCTTTCCATATTTGTTTTACCAATTTTATTTAATGAGTAAAAAATTGATTCATATAATAAAACAAAAATAAACATTTTTGAATGCAGCTATTTTGGAAAATTTGAAGGCCAGTACTTTTTTGTTAACACATATTCAAATACCATATTGTAAACCAACAGCTTGTATATTCAACACTCTGCTAAGCACACAGACAAGGCAGAGATGCTGAAAAATTCCTCCTTGTGCTCAGATGCTGGATGCCCAGTAAGTTATGTAGAAGCTGACCAATTAAATGTAAAGTGATGCCAACTGTAAGGAGTCCACAAGATAAACTATCCTAGCTCCACTGAATGCACAAAAGGAAAATGATAGTTCTGAGAAGCAGATATGGGAACAGAAATTGCTATGAAATTCAAGAAAGCATTTGTCCAATAGTAGAATTTCTACATCATGATTTAGAAATTCAGTTATGAAGAAGGTGTTTTTTTATAGCATATCCCACTGTATGTGTGCAGGGAAAACAGGATCGATTAGTTTTATGGGGACCATTCTTAGAAAAGTATTATTATCACAGAGAGTAGAGATGTTGCATGTGCTCATAGACACCCACACATGTATATGCATGCACACACACATACACACACACACACACACACACACACCACCACCACCACCACCAACTCCAAGTAGGAAAATGGAAAAGCATTGCTATGTGTTGAGAAAACAAACAAACCTCTTGAAAAAAAAATGGGGGCTCCTAAGTGGAGGAAAAAGGGGGATAAGAATACTTTGCTTTGGTAATAAGCATGCTTCATTCTAAGAAACCTTAAGGATTAGCTACTTAGAAACCCTTTTCCCACTGGAACCCTAGGAGGTTCTTGTATGCAATGGGGAGACAGGAGCCATGGAGGAACTCAGCTCAGTCCAAACAGACATATGGAAATATATTGCATGGAGTTTGCATTAAAGCTGTGTAAACAGGAAGCTCATTCATGGAAGAAGAGTCTCTCTTGATATTCTCCTTCCTCTTTCTTGCTACAGGGAACATCAACACGGCAGCAGGAGCCACAACATACATTTTGGACTATGAATTATTTAATTTTGTGATGAAGGCCTGTTTTATGATACCGGATCAGAACACAAAATAGAGAAGTTACCCTAACAATCAGAAGCTCCTATCCCTCACATTTCTTTTATGGTAGACAAAAAAGATCTAGTCCACTGATGGCTACAGAGGTCCATTCTATTTTATGTGGAAGAATTTGGTTCTAACCAAAACTATGATATATTGATCTGTGGTTTGTTGCAATCAAGATGATAAGATATACATATTTCTGCCACAGCTATTTTTATTCTTCATAATAATTACAACACTATAGTAAGACATGTTAACTATGATATTTCACGTAATAGAAAAAAAAAGACTCAGAGAGGCTGAATAATATACTAAAGATCAAACAGTAAGTGGGGTGTACAGACACAAAGCGGGTCCCTGTCATTTTGTTACCAAAATAATAGTCTTTACAGAACATATATGCTATTTCTTATTTCTAAATACATGCCTGCACACAAATATACCATGCATTTCTATTTCATATATTTTTGATGGTTATTCTTATTGGATTTAAACAAGGCAACTCTAATTTTCTTTTGTCCTCAACTTTTAATTTAACTTTAATTAAACGAATAATGATTTTCTCATTCTAGACACCTGTATCAGTTCCACTCACATTTGACTGGTGAATGCAAGTCACATGGCTACTTCTATCTTCAAAAGATGATGGAAAGGGCAAGTCTCTGTATGCCTGGGAGGAGAGGTGGGCCGGGGACAGGAGGGCCTGAGGTATTTACAAACAGCCCAGTGGAGTAAGTAGAACTGGATAAGTCTTCACAAAAGGCTGTGACAATGCAGACTACTGGCAGCAGTCTCCGTCTCTTCATTTACTCTTGTCCAGTCTTTCTATGATTTCCAATCTGACCGGCACACTGTGATATCCCTCTCCATTTTTGTTAGCAATGATTTTCATTTTGTTGGCAAGTTTTAAGGAGGAATATTATCTCCTGTCTTTGAAAGTCATCTCTATTTTACTCACAGGGATTCAAACCATCATAGACTTTGTCTACTTTTTCTCCAAGATTTTTGCCTCTTCTCCACGGCAAGGATGTTAGGAATCAGACTTCCTAGGTCGGAATCACAATCGGGTCAGTATCCACCGCCATAACGCCATGTTGTGTAATGCTTGGTGACTTTCCCTAGCATACTATACTTCATGTGAAATAGACTTGACAAACCCACCTCAAAAATTGTTCTGTGATTAAATCATAAATCAGAGCACCGCACCCAGGGATTTTCATTTATTCAACAACTAACCTATGATAATATTTTTATTTTATTTATGTCAATATTATTTCTTTCTAAAGTTGTATTTGAAAGTTTGTTAATATGATTTTAATGTTTTATGATTTTTATATTTCTATTTTTCTGATGTTATCACATATGAAAATAGACCCTTTTATATGATTATTTTCTCACAAATGTCTTATTGAATGCTTATTATTATTCTGAACTGCTTTTCTGTGTTTGTGTAATTATTTATTTAGATAATTATATCTTTTTTTTCTGGACAGGATAACATCTATACTTAATTACATTTTTGATACCTATTTATACATTCTACCTATCTCTTTCCTGATAACACTTCCAAATTAACACACACATAGTGAAATGTATACAACTCTTGATTTAAACTTCGTTTGGAATGTCATAATTATGTCCCTTTTAGCCATTATTTTATAGAAAATATTGTTTTTTTTCCTATTTAAACAAATGCACACTACTCTTCTCAATTAAATAGCAAGTATTTTATCTTCTTTATTCTATCTGGAAGTGTTGTGTGCATAAAGTCATTGTTGTCTCTGCAGCATTTACTCTGATTCATTAATTTTTGTTCTTTGTTAATGCCTGTTTCTCACTTTTTTTCAGGGTTACCTCCACACCCTTGTATAATGATTCTTGATATTAAATTTTTATCCCATATTTCCATTCTTCCTTATTTAAGTGGAAAAAAGAATGGCTGGGAATTTGTCCTGAGAAACGTTATTAACAGATCTGGTATTTTTACATACACTATCTTCATTTCATTGTTTCTAAACATTATTAAATATGGATTTTTCTTTCTTTATCAAACAGATACAGGAGAGTAAAGATATGTGTTTGTTAATTTGTTTTATGTTATTCTTAATGTAGTTGTTTATATTATTATTTTTAAGTTATGATTTTGTTGCTAAATGAGTATACAAAGCAGGCTGTGCTGCTTTTTCCTAAGGTGATAGGCTGAGGTTTTCCTTTTAAATAAATATGTAATTGTTCCTGTAGATTTTCTATAAGCACAAAAATGATTACCCTTAATCTGCAAATATATACATACACAAAACATATATATATGTTTGTGCGACTATATCTATGTTTAAATCTATAGTTATTGATGTTGTATATATACATTTTCATAGTATTTCAAGGATTAAAAAATAAACTTAATGTGCTCCCACAACTCCTGGATTTCAGAGACTCCCTGCGGAAATCTCTGGCAGAATATTTCTTGCATTTCTTATGCATACTGGAAAGTGCTGAGTGCTCATTGGGCCAGTTGCCTAGATCCTGGACTCAATTATGCACCTAGCCTACCGCCCTAATATGAACTTGACTGTCTTATGCTTAAGCAATTTTGGATGCAATATTGTTTTACAATCAAAAGAAAACTAACCAAAATATTAATTTCCAATGATTGTATATTTATAAAATATGATTTATTTTCTTCTTGGTAAAGCCTTGAATTCCATTGACTTTGAATTAGCAATGTATCATGATATTATAACGTGGCCCATGCTATATTTAACCTTCAGAAGTCACTTTGTTTAAAGGACATTTATATCTGTTGACAGCATATAGTTGTTGGAGATTATATATATATATATATATATATATATATATAAAATTATATTCTTATTTATGCAAAGAGCCAGGACTAGGTTCATAATAGACATTCAATAAACATTTGATTATTGTTGACTAATTCACATATATCCCCTTTCATATTTTTAGAATGTGATGTAGTTTATATCTAATTTTCCATTTATACTTCATGGAAGTTAGTTTATTTCGAACAATTTGAAAACAAACTGCTGAGGCAGCTGGGCATGGTAGTACATGCCTGTATTCCCAGTGACTAGGGATGCAGAGGCAGGATGATCACAAGTTTGCAGTCAGTCTTAGCAACTTAACAATAATCTGTCTCAAAATAAAAGTACTGGGGATGTAGATCAGTGGTAAAGTACCCTTGGATTCAATATATAGCAGGATGAATATCCTTTGGGCCCCCTTAGTGTTTACTGGATGATGGTGTATTTTAATTAGATTTTCATTGTTGTGACCAAAAGCTCTGACAATTCCATCATAGAGGGGGAAGCATTTGGCTCATGGTTTCAGAGCTTTGGTCCATGGTCAGCTGACTCCATAGCTCTGGGCCTGAGTGAGACAGAAGATCATGGTGGAAGGGTGTGGTGGAGGAAAGCACATGGACATGGCAACTAAGAGGCAGAGAGAGAGTGATCCAATCATCAAGAATAAGATATAAACTCCAAAAGAATTCACTCAGTGACCTTTTCCTCCAACTACATACTACCTGCCTACAGTTACCACCCAGTTAATCCATAAAAGTGGATTAATACACTAATTAGATTAGAACTTACATTATCTAATTATCTCAACTCTGACAATTGCACTGTCTCATATAAGCTTTTGGCAGACAGCTCATTTCTAAATCTAATGCCATGAAACTCAGTGTAGATTTTATGTAGTCTGCAGTGTAGACATTGTTATGACTTATTCCCTGAGCCATTAGGACTAAAGAGAGAGATCACACAATGGCTAGTGGGGAACTGGACTCTCTTTAAATTTATCATCATTGTTAGCCTCAATGAAGTCTCAATGAAATGTCGCTGCAAAAAACAAACAAACAAACAACAAAAAAAAACCCTTGCATATTGTTTATCTTTGTCTTATAAGAACATGCCGTCTGCATTTGGCATCCTTAGAGGTCTGGAATGGGGAATGTCGTGAGAGTTTCTCAGCCTCCGGGAGGTTTCTTATCCTGTTCAGCGTTGACCATGTGAGCAGTTGTATTGAAGAAGTTCCATTTCTTTAGACTTTGGGCTCAAGAGGCAGGTGGGAATCCATAATTCCAGGGTTCAAATAGGGTTTTGTTTACTTGGTTATTTTGCTCAACTTGGGTTAAAAGTTTTGAAAATGCATATCTTCTCTCCTTGCTTTCCCAGGCTTTTTATTGCAGCACCTGGTTCCTGCTGCCCCAGCGCTTCCATGGCAAAACGGGGTGGCACAAAACATCCCCCTGCCCCAGCCCACAGCACTGTAGAGGCTCACACCTCAGGCCCTGTGGTGGGGTCATTCTATTTCGGTGTCTTCTTGCTCATCATGTGACCACACAGGAAGAAGAAAGATAGGCTAAGCTTCATTCTCTAACTTTGTCCATAACCAGACACGTAGATTGGAAATTTACAATGAGTTCGTTTGCTCTATGAGAAATACTTTCTTTTCGAAGGAAGATGTCCACTCTAAATATGTTTTTATCTGTATTTTTCTTTTTCTAGTTCAAAGACACAAGAAGGACTAATGTACTCTTTTATTTTCCTTTCTTTCTGGGGTGTGTGTGTGTGTGTGTGTGTGTTTAATATAATCTCATCTCACAACATAATGTATTCTAGTCCCTGATTTTTTCCAAGTGGCTAAAATACCATGTTCCAGGCCTCTGGGGATAAACATATTTCTCCAAGTTACCTTGGTGATTTGACTTTAAAAAAAAAGGATTGTTGAAACAATATGCATTTCCTGATTTACAATACACATCAATGTGAAGTGTTAAATGCCCAAAGAAATTTAATCGAGGTGTGCAAGGTAAATTGTTATTATAATGTCCTTTCTGTTTAAAATCTAGCTCTTGATTCTCCTCAGCAACAAGTTTGCTGAGTATTTGTCCTGTCTCCAACATTTTGCTTTCTGTGGAGGAACAAATAAATACAGAGAGCCTTTCTCTATGAGAACCCACAGCTCGGTGTGTACTGACTGAAATCGTGCCTGCTTCACCAAGGTGTATGTCCCCAGATGCCACATTGCAACATTCTACAGAAAACATCTCAGATATCTTCTGATAAAAATCCTCCCAAACATATTGAATTTCCCACATTTTATTGTTTTTCTCATTCAGCGATTGCCCTTCTGCCTTATCCTGGGACCCTGTCCCTCTTATTTCTGGACACTGTGTTTTGCACTGAATGTACAACAGTGAGCAAGTCACATCCTAGCTCAGCATCCCTGGGCAGTCTCAGTAGGGCTGGGCACCATGATTTATGATCCAGCATGGAGGTTTGGTGCTAGTTAATTCTTTTGGCACTTGTGTGCTCAAGGTAGATTTAGGAAAAAGAAGTATTGAGCCATTTAAATAATCCACGAAGAGTTCATTTCTAGACTAGAGCCTTGGGAACTAATAGTGTAAATATAGAAATGCAAACAGTAATAATTTTATAGTTAATAGGGCTTGAGGAATGAAGGGGAGGGAGGAATATATGCTTTTATGTGGGTTTTGTCTTAATTTCCCAAGGAAATTGGGGTGATATTAATAAAGAGGAAATGAAGTAAAAGAAAAAATGTGTGCAGATAGGGTATAATTTAGGGAGACTCTATGCTATTTTCAGCATGCTAAACTCAAATTTTCAGCAGGTCATTTAAATAACTATTTTAAAATAGAGTTAAATTTTGGAAAGTTTAAATTCAAAGTGGAAATCAGAGCTGGAGGTGAGTAAGTAGACCTCATCTGCATTCAGTCACAACTGGGCCAAACAGGAGAGACAGTGACTCAAAATGAGCACATGGATATGGGCCATGGTAGGTGGCCCTGTGATTACAATTGAAGACGTTTATGGCCAGCAGGATTGACTGCACTGCTGTGGTGAGGCAAGTGTGTAGCCAGGATGCTAACTCGGATTTGTCTAACAATAAAAGCTATCTTCCAGTCCTCACATCACATTCCCTTCTTTTCCTATCCATTCATCTATTCATCTATCCAATCTTTTAGCTAAACAACAAACAACATTAATGGTTCCCTCTGTCATTAATGAGTGTAAAAATATGGTACCCTGCACTACAGCCTCATAGTCAATTGTAGAAAATTAATAGATTAAAAATCCCTTTAAAGTCTATGCTTTTTCTAAGAAACCTTTTAAATTGTTCTTAGAAACACCCATGTAAAGAATGGAATGCATTGCTCAGAGAAGGTATTTTTACTGTGATTTTTATTATTAGGGAAAAGTTCCTTTCATAATGAATCATCACACAAATATTTTGGTTAAGATGGTTGATAAGGAGCCTATGATTTACATTGTCAATTATTCTTCCTTATCATATTTGTATCACCTGCTCCTAGAAACGAAGAGGTACTTTAAAACTTCAGCAGATTTTTTTTTTTTTTTTGGTTATTTTTGTATAAAATGTAACAAAGTTGCACCTCCTTTGCTGAGGTTCCTGAGACTTTTCAGGATTGTGGTCCCTCATCAGCCATGGGTTTTCGATGCATAATGTCTCTCTCTTTTCCTGGGGGTTGCCTACTTCAGTATTCCTATCATGTACATTTTTCTAAGCATTCTTCAAAAGGCTTCTGTCCTACATCTTTTAAAACGCTCTCTTCTTTGAGGTAGTCCCAAAATTTTGGCACCACTTCCAAACCGGTAAGCACAGAAGCAGAGAATACTGCTCAAGAATCTGGGTCAGTAAGGACATGGCCCAAGGTGCTACATTCTTTTTGACATCTCTCTTTACCATGTGTAGCTGCTACTTGTACAACACAAGAAACAAGGTCTCCGCTCTGTCTTTTCTGAAGGGACAGCACAGAGGCCAAAGTTAAAGGATAACCAAAATTCTCCAGTGAGAAGGGGCTAGGTAAATTGCCAGGGGCTACTAGCTTCCAGTTTGAAAATAGGTTTAGAATTCAGTGGAAGCTGAAAAGCAAATTGAGAACAGAGTAACAAAGAGAGGAGTGGCAAGAAAGGACCAGGAAGTACAAAGTGTGACTCCATGGAAAGTTGATCCTGTACTGCTAGGCTAGAGCCCTGTGTCTTTGGGAAAGCCTATCTGTCCTGAGGTGAATGGTGTCCTGGTAGCAGGGACACAGTGCTCTAAGCCAGCCACCTGGCTGCAAGCTGGTCTTTGCTGAGCCTCAGGTGGGAATTTGTTACAATGATTGTGACTCTGTCACCAAGAGACCAGAAGGACTTTAGCAAAAGATTTGCACTGCTAAGAGATCTTCCAGGTAGTAGAGAGAGTCCCCGGTCATGTATGTGTATTTTATACCATTTACTGAATACCCACACTGTGCTGGTTACATTTCATGTAATCCTTAATACCAAATATAAATACTAGATAAATAAGATTCATTTTTACCAATAGGGAATCAGAGATTTAGAAGTTTATTAAGCATTTTGCAACAATCCAGAAATAGTAAGTCATGAAGCCTGAGTAGTTCAGAATATCCTGATCAGTGTAGCCAGAACAAGTAGTTCTTGTCTTTGCACTATGATATATTATAAAGCTGGTGTAATTTTTTTTTGGGGGGGGGGAGTTCAAGTTTATTTTATAATGTCTCTGCATAAAGCCATGTAAGTCATTATATTTGCCTTTGAGAAAAAAAAATGTATCTCTCAATGTATTACCTTCTTGAATCTCCCACCATATTGGTAACATTAGCCTGGAGTTTACTTTTGGTGAATACAGAAAATTAAAATAAAAATAGACTCAGTGCACCAAAGTCAGCCATACCTCATTGTAAGAGACACGGAGAGCACCCTGGAGGCCCATGAGGGTACCCCACCCTTTGAGTAATGACAACCTGTTGAACCTTTTAGGATGACTACTATTGATAGTAGTAACTGATGTCTGTTGCTAATTTACAGTTTTAAAACTTTCCATTGCTTCAAAAATTCAAGACTAGTCTCAGGGGTCTACTCTGAAGATGACTCACTTGAAAATCTAAATTACAATAGTAAATCTTCTCAAATGAATTGGGTGCGTAAATATAAAAATAAATATGTATGATCTCATATTGAGGGGAATATATATGTCAAAATTTATCTTAAAGCTCCTTGTAAGTCTGAGATTCTTAAACCATGGAAGGACCACTATTAATTTTGTAAGTCAGACATTCTCTTAGTGGAAAAGCTTATTGATGTTGGTCATTTGGAGACTTTGTCTTCACATATGGGGAACCTAAATATGTTATAAGATAACTTTCTGTTTCTTTTCAAACATTTTTTTTTAATTCATGAGAAAAAGAATTTCCTTGTATGAAATCAGAAAGTACTTTGGTATATGCTGGAGTTTTAGGAAGCCAATCAATACCATCTTTCTTTTGACTCTTACTGAGAACTTGAGAAAGAATAGAGAGTAAGCTATCAGCTTTTTATAGGTCACTGTTGTTGGAGAATCCTACTTACCCTATGACTACAACAAAATCCCCTAATCTGATCTCCCCATAAATCAAGCATTACTCAGAAGTTAAGATTTTTTTCTATAAAAAATAGTATTCAAAATAGATACTACTCAGTGTTTGCTTGTGGTTGTTCTGTGTTGCAAGACGTGTGGAGCTGACTGTGAGGAAGTCCCTCATCTCTTATTTGGACTCTCAAAAGTGAGGTACAGGAGAGAGTTCTGCTGAATTAGTTTGCATATAGCCACTGGAGGCAACTGCACCCATTCTGAGGGTCTGGATAAGATTGGAACCAAATGAAGAAAATCTAAAAGAAAAAGCATATAGAACCTTCAAGCCGTATTCCTTCTCTGAGGATTTGGCAGAGGAAAGGTGTTTACATGGAGTAGAGTTGGCAGAAAGGTAATGAGTTAAGTCAGTGCAATCAGCCAGGAAGAGATCTGGCGGCTGGGGTGAGGGCAACAATGAGAGGAACAAGATGCCCTTGAGTTCTGACTCTATGTTAAACACAGAACCAAGATTTTCCACCATGTTGAATATGAGGTATATAAGAAGGGGAGTCGATGGGGAGTCTGTGATCAGCAGTAAGAATGGAGTGTCATTTATCAAGACGGAGAGCCTGGGAGGGTTTGCTAAAGAAGGGGACAGATGAGGGGACAAATGTTCTCACAAAGTCCTGGAATCAATGGACCCCCCTGTAGGAACAGATTTTGGTGAAAGCGGAACGGTATTAGCCTAAGAAAATTGTGCTTGGCATTTGTTGAAGCTCTTCTCCAGGAAACCTACTTAGATGAAACTCTATTTTGGTTGAGATATGAAGAAAAATCAGAGGTGAGGGGGGGAGTGAGATGGCAAGGGAGGGTGCTATGGAAAAGTTTAGCCAGGCAAAGGCCCAGAAGCAGGATGAGCCAGGGCCCAACCATACAATCTGCTTTAGTGCCTGCTTTGAAGAGGTATATTTCTTTTGTGTGTATACGTGTGTCCAAGTAAAACTTATTTTGATTAATAATAATTCCAAAACAAAGAGTAGTGATGAAGGCAATTCTATTTTGTTAAAATGGTTCTATTTGATTATTAGTTATTGTTAATCTCTCACTATACCTGATTTATAAATTATGCTTTATCATAGATATATAAATATAATAAAGAACATAGTATAGAGTATACATTGTTCAGTATTATCTGCAGTGCTAGACCCCCACTGGAGGTGTTGGAGTACATTACCCTGTGATAAGGAAAGACTACGGTCAATATTTCCTTGCTGTATAAAATGTCTTTACAAGAGTGCTACTTGCTTGCCACATTGAGAACTAAGTTATTTCCATCAATGGATTTCTTAAAGAAAGAAAATTACATAAATTATATGGAATCACTGAGTTTTAACACCTAAGATATTTAATTAATAATTCATCATAAATTTTCATTGAAATATTAGACCTATTTAACATCTCTGTCACAAGCAAAAACTGAATATCATGACTGTTCTCTCATTACATTATTGTTAGAACTTTTTCACATTCTTTTTAACAAATTTATTTTCACAGTCACTAATTAATTGCATTTATTCATACTTTTAGCAAATTCTTCTTCACTACTGTATCTTGTGTCATATATCTTTTGCTGGGTTCATTTTTCTACTTGTCAAGGTGTAACAAGGGCTTGTGAGTGTTAAACTTCTTATGCTGTCTTTACTGACAATGAAGAGATGTATTTCCTCCAAAGTGTTTGGTTATTTTTAAAAAACAACTTGACTTGAGCATGAGCACATTGCATTTTGCATTTTTGATGCAAAATGTTGTGAGAGACATTAACAAACACAGACAACTGTATCTAGCTGAATTGAACAGAGTAGAAACATACAAATTACCTCTTGCAAAACCTCAAATGTCTGCACACTGCTTTGGTTCATGGCATATGTCATGAGCCTCACTCACTCTCCCATCCAGCATGAGAACCTTCACTGCAGCCTAAGACAGTTGTCCTTTCATCACTCTGCAATTGCTCATGAGCTGCGACTCCCTCTTCCATCAACAGACTTCAGGTCTTTCCCAAGGCAGAGATCTATACCTTTGTAGCAGTTATGCATCCTTTAACCATCAGACAGGTGTAACACTGTGCTTTCTTCCAGTCTCACCAGGTTTCCATCTTCTTTTTATCAGAATCACGCATGAAATTTTTGAGTGTTGTGTCCAACACCACAAGTCTTCATGGTTTAGATGGCATAGTTTTGCATTGTGTCATTATTTTCAGGAAAAATTGCTACAATAAAACTGATCACAATTGAAATATCCATGTTTTCTGGGATCATAAAGTGGTTTAGGAGGCAGGGACAGGAAGCAGAGCAGAAGGTAGAAGAAGACGTGGGTCTTAGGACAGTTCAGAGCACTGAGGGTTTGTAAGGCAAAGTCAATGGTTTGGACATTGTGATAGGGTCCCTTGAAACCACCAATGACTGTGGGACAATAATTGAGAAAGATCACAGAGAGTATGGTTTAGACAGCCAAAGGCTGACACTCTAGGCAGGGAGCTTAATTAGGAGATTGTTTCTTCAATGTAGATGGGATAAGATGGGGACCTGGATGGACAGAAGTTGATGACACTGTATCGTTACACCCGTTGATATTCAGATCCGTTCATGAGGAATATACACACAATAATATATCCAAAACCAGACAAAATGGTCAATTAAAAATGAGTAGGACATTATACACTTCCATCTACACACTAAAATATTTCCCTTTTCGTTTTATTTTATTTTTGCATTTCATGTTGCTAAAAAATAACGAGACAATAAATAACAACAGAGTATGGATAACAATAATAGCTTGCACACTGTGAAATTTTATAGTTTTCAAAAAATTTTGGTGTCTTCTAATTCATCTATATTAGGACAAAAATAATATCCAAATACAAGTTTGCTATTTGCTAAAAGACTTTTTAAAGTGTGTATAAAGTATAAGAAGCACCATCAAACATATATATTTCAAAATGTTTTCGTATTTACTGTACCATTACCTGCTCACAATAACCTCTTCATTTAGGGAATTATCACTACAATATTTGAATGCGGGAAATGAAGCTTAAGTAGTTTGTTCACAGTCACTAGAAAGTAAAATGAGTCCTCCAGCCAGGTGTTTAGACCTCAACTCCACCCACTCCTCACTCCAGCGGAGGGAACAGGTGGTGTGTGCAGGGCAGGCAGAGGACATCACTCTTGTGATTCTGACCACCATACTGCATTCCTAACAAATTCTTTCTCAGGATTCCAGTTTCCCAAACAGCCTTATTGCAAAAATTGAGAGAGAGTTGCAGCCCCCAAATTCCGTTATACCATTTTAGGTTTCATAAAATTCAGCTTTGTAAGATTCTTTCAGGAAAGTTCCTTAATCCTTCCGTTAGCACTTTGCTAGGTTAATTAGCCCATAGTGGAATTAGGCATGATTTTAGCCCACAGTTTATAAAACCTGAAGCACATTCCCTGCAATCTATCTCCCACATATTTCAGAATCAAAGATTATCTTCTTGCTTCTCTTCCTTTCCCCTCCCCCATCTCTCTTTTGTTTTATTTTTTTAATTCAAGGCCAGTATAAATGTGAAACAGAGACAATCCCATTGCCTTTTAGGCTCTGAATCAAAGGTTCCCCAGCTAAATTAGGGGAAGACCTCAAGACAGACATTTCGTGTTTAGTGCTTCCCTCCTACCTGTGTCTTATTCAAGAAGAAATTATTTGGGGGAAATCTTGAGCTTCCTTATTTATTTCATATTCTAAACAACTTCCTAACACATTTCTTAGAGTACAACAGTATTTTGATACTGTCCACCTGTGATATAAGTAAGTCTGTGTGCAATAAATACTTTCATGGAAGATCCGAGATTGAACCCTGTGGGAAATTATTACAATCAAAAATGCAATCTGATGGCAGAAGCAAAGGTATAGTGATGGTTACTCTCATATATCAATATGATTGTGCTAAGGGATACCCAGATAGCTTGGGAAACTGGTGTGTTTGTGGGAGTGTTTCTGGAGATTAACATTTGAGGATACGCATCATTCAATCCAATTTCCCTAAAAGCAAAGATGGGACAAAAATGTGAAGTTTAGGTGGCTTATTTCTCTCTGCAGGAGCTGGAATTTCATCCTACTCGCCTACATTGGCACTCCTGGGTCCTGGACTTTCAGACTCAGACTGCAGTTTACACCATTGCTCTCCTGATTCCCAGGCTTTTGCTACACTACCAGCATTTTTTGGCCTCCAGGTTGCATATGGCAGACAATGAGACTTCTCAAGCTCATAACCACGTAGGCCAATTCCTTTTAATAAATCTGCTTCTACCTGTCCACGTATCTATTTACCTACCTTACCTACCTACTCCTACCTACATCTAATTAATTATTTTCTCTGTAGAAATCTGATTAAAATAGATGCAAATCTCTGGAAAGATAGTTATATTTTGTTTCAATTCTCAAAATAATTCACGAAATGCTTAAATACTAATTACTTCTACTGCAGAACTTTATTATTTTTGGTTATCTTCAGGTAAGTTAATTACTAATAAAAAGATAATAAAAAACATGAAACAAGCAATTTGCCAGATGGGAACAGTTCACGTATAATGACAATTTTGAGTCTTTCCATTTTCTTCCACTCTGCAGATCTTAAGCAGCTATCCCCTTGCTATCTACAAGATGCCATGAAGATCAGGAATAAATGCAGTGGGAAAATCACCCAGCTAAAGGCAACAGTTTACTAAGCAACCACTAGCTTAGTGGTTTAGGAAAGGAGCTTGGTAGAGTTTTATTTCTTTGATGTGTTTTCTTGATTTATTATTGAAGATTGTGATACTAGGTCTAAGAGAATTTAAACAGAATTTGACACCCACAAATAACTATCTTTTCAGCCAGAGAAATAAAATTTATAGAAATATTTGTATCTTCTGTGTCCTGCAAATAATTGGAGAGCAGGTGGTTGGGTAACTGGTACCATTTCCTAAGTGTTGATGTCTCGTTCAGGGATGAGTGTCCAGACTCAAGTCTGCAGCAAGCTCAGAAAAAGGGACTTGAGGGATGAGAAGTCCTCCTGTGTTGCTAGGCCAGAGGTGAGGGGCAGGGTGGGATGAATCTGGGGTGGAAGGGCAGACGCAAGGCCAGCAGGGTCCATAGGACCTCCTCCCTTCAGGGAGCCACAGGGAGACCAGAAACACAGGAAGGAAGATGTGATGGTGTTTACTACTTTAGAGCAGCTCCTTGTCTCTTGTGAAGATAGAAGCTTGAAGAGGCAAGTGAATTAGTAAGGGGACCAGTTAGGAAAAGCAGGCTAGGAAGGCAGGTGTATGATGTGGATTATTTGCTACAACAAAGCACTGCCAATGGTGTAGCTTCAACAACAGAAACTGCTTCACAGTTCTGGAGGTTAGATATTGTTAGACCGGGACACAAGAAAAGACCACTGACTCCAATTAAAATCAAATTAAAGCAAGCTTATTATTTTGACTGGCCGGGCTGCCTTTCCCTCCCAAAACGGCGGGAACAAGACAGCACCCCAGCTTTCCCACAGCCCAGCTTTATAGCCCAGAAAGTTACACAAAGGGGGGGTTACAGATAACAGAACTCTGACAAGCATCACACTAATGGTAGTTTACATTTTTTGCTGGCCCCAACATCAGAATTAATGAGGACCATTAGAGCCTCAGAGAGGGTCATTGTCTGGCCAGGGAAGGCCAATATTTATGAGGTGTCACTAAAGTTTCAGAGAGGGCTGCTATCTGGTCAGAGAGCCAGGCATGGGTGAGTTCAAGGCACGGGCAGGCATTCCAAGCAGGTTCAGAATTTGCAGTAATTTATAGTAAAGCCGAAATTATCTTTTTCATGGCTTTGTGGTCAGATTGCTCCCAATTTTAAGAAAAGATCAGGTTGGGTCTATCAATATCCAGGATCAATGATGTCCCTCTGAAAGAGCTGGGGGAAAACTGTCCCATGCCTCTGTCATTGCCTCTGGTTGGGCAATCTTTGGCATTCTGAAGCTTATATGACAATAACCTGATCTCTACCCTCATTTTCTTTCTGTGTGCATGTCTGTGTTAAATTTGTTAAATTAGTATATTTTATATAAAATGTAAAGATAAGTTATATTGTATTAGAGTCTACCCTGTCCCAGTAGGACCTCATCCTAACAAATTAAATTTCCTAAAATTCTATTTACAAATAAGGCCAGAGTCTGAAATACTCTGAAGAGAACTTCAGCATGAAGGTGAATAACTATTGATGACAATCACTGTGTGATATCTATAAAATATAAATAGGAAGAGGAAACCAACAAGCATACATTCACATGTCCATACCCATATAAGTAAATGCATGCATCTACACATACATGTTCATACACATACATGCACATGTTCATATACATACATGCATACATGCTGCTGTTCACAGTCATTGCCAGCCTGCTATGAGTGTGAATGCTGTTGAGGCAAACCTCAGGGTGTGGCTGTCTGTACCTAGCACAGGACCACAGTGTGCCTTAGGAAGACACAGTCCGGGCCCTGTTGCCTGGAACACTGGGTACCTGAGCTGCTGAAGTGTTGAAGTCCCCACATCCTTGGAGAATTTCTTTACTGCCTACAGTGTGTCACTTACACCCAATCCTCAAACTCAGGAGGACCCAAGAGCATGGGTTGGAGGACCCTGAGTGGTAGGGTTCTCAGCCTCCTGCCTCCAGGGCTGGCTTGTGGTGTTTGAATTACTCCTGACATCTTGTCTAGATGTTTTTACCCAGAAAGGGCTTCATCTCTCACTTGCCTAGACAGGCAGATACCTCAAAGCTTCTCCACAGTTGTTCTAGACTCTGAATTTAGATTAAAAGTGAGGAACAAAAGAGAATAAAAAGAGGCAACACTATAATTTGAGGTATGAGCATGTGTTTAAAAGTCAGACTAAGTTGGAATTGAGTTCTCACCCATCTGCTGTTGACCATATGCATGTTTTAAATGGAGAAAATATCTAACATGATACTTGTGTAAGAAGAGAGACAATAATGTTAGACTGTGAATATGGCTGGTCAGTAAATAATATTTAATGCAAGGTTCTATTATTTAATCAAATTAATTAGCTTAATATCCTGTTCCTGAAGTTATACACTTTGGCATTAGGAGTGCTGGTTGGTAGTTTGCCCTTGCTGGAGGCAGGAATTCAAGGAAGAGAAAAGCATGTGAGAACCTGCAGTGCCCAGGGTAGCCACAGGAAAGCTTTTTATTGTGACTGCAGGGAGGAAATTTCTCAATTGATGTGTCAATTTAAATATTAAGGCCACATACCTAAATGTAAGACCTGAAACCAGGAATGACAAGGAGTTTTAGACAAGACCTTAAAACACAGAGAAAAAGTAAAATCACAAATGAGGTTAAATATAACTAAAACACTATTACAACAAAGAAAATAATCAATGAAGTGAAGATGATCCTGCCGGTTTGGGGTGAGGGGTTCTGCTTCCTCACATGTTGACGTTTGAGCATTAGAGAAGCACGTTGAGGCAAGAATGTACAGCAGGGCTTATTTTAAAGCGGGTAACAGACTTCTCCCAGGAGGGAGAGGGGGCCACAGCTGGTGTCCTGGTATCCCAAGAAATGAGGGTGTTCTGCCTTTTTATAGGTCTTGGGCTTCCTTTGTTCTCCTGATCTCTTCCCCTTATCTCTCTCCTTCCTGCATAGGAGGCCCAGGAATGCTTGCTGGGATGGCCACAAGGTGGGAAGCAGGTGGGCTGAGGGGGAAGGCAGGAAGGAGCAGCCCAGGACACATTCATTAACACCCTTATGGCTCTCCGTAGGGAGGGGCAATTCCTGGCACAGGTTACCTTAGTAACAGGTTGGAGCAGGGGCAAGCTCTGGATAAGGGTGGAGGAAGGGCGCTGAAGGAACTAACATTTCAATCCCTCAGGGGACAGTCTCCAACTTCCCAGATTCACTCAAAACTGGTCTCCTTAATCTGACCTGACTTGATTTACATGTCTATACCGACTGCCTAATTCTGACAACCACCTAAAGGGAGAGATAGTTGCATGTTTTATATCTGATAAGGGGTTCAAATCTAGAATATGCAAGACTAAACAAACTCAATAAAAAAAAAATTAAAAAATAAATAACAGACCTAAACAGACATTTGTCAAAGGGAGACATGCGTGGCCAAGAAGTATATGAAAAAAATGGTCAACATTACTAAACATCAATTAAGCCAGAAGGAGCTTCAATCTCCCTCCAATAAGAATGGCTAGTATCAGGATGACTGAGGATAGCAAGTGCTGGCGTGGGGGTGGAGAAAGGGAGCCCTTGCACTGTCCCTGAAAGTGTAAATTACAACAGATAGTATAAAAAACAGCATGAAGTTTCCTCAAAACGTTACAAATAGAACTACCATTTAACCCAGCCATCCTACTAGTTGAAAGGATATAGAATTAGGATATCAAAAAGACATCTGTGCTGTCAGGTTTATTGTGACACTGATTGTCACAGCTAGGAAATGGAGACCACCTCAGTGTCCATTGACATGAAGGGGGAGAAGGTGATGAGCATAAGCAGGGGGAGCACTGAAGCCACCATGGGGAAGGCATCCTGTTGTGTGCAGCAGCAAGGATAGAACTGGGGATTATTATGTTAAAATACGTCACAGAAAGACAAGCACTGCTGACCCCCAAAATATTAAAAGTCAATCTCAGGGAAGTGAGAGCAGAGTGCTGGTTATGCCTTTTGGCATCAGTTCCGCCATTTTAGGTTGGGTGCCATTTTATCTGGAGATCCTGAGGCACTGCTGCTTGGCCTCCCATAAGAACATGTGCCTGTAAAGGTCGACCCCACCCCAGCCCATGACATAACCCCTAAATCAAGTTTGTGAAATTCCTCTTGCAGGCTATAAAGGGGCTCTGTAAGTGCTGACAAGCTGCTACTCTCCTCAGAGGGAGAGCCTTGTCCGTTTGCTCCACACTTTGACAATAAATCTCTCTCGAGTGGGATTCCAGTGTGTGGTGTGGTTTTAGACTTTGCGTGGACTTTGCGAGTGTCCTTTCAATGCAGGGAGAGAGAAGGTGAGCAGATGCTGGCAACATTCACCACTTCAGTCTATACAAAGCCACAATGAGGAGCAGAAGCTGTGGTGACCACACCAGAATTGCATAATAGTATCACTGTAGGTAGCAATAATGTACTTTATATTTCAAGAAGAAAAGGGAATTTGAATGTTTTCACCAGAAAAAAAAAGATTCATGTTTGAGAGGAAAGATTTGTTGACCCTAATTTAAACTACTGAAACAATGTGGTCCAAATAGTAAATTTAAGACATGAACACAGGTTCCTTCTTGTGTAGTCTTTACTCTCTATTAAGAGCTCTTATTAAGTGATGGTGATATTAAAATGCAAAATTAATCATACTTTCCTGTTTGGACCATTCAAATATGAGCTTTTTTTCCCCCTATTCCTTTCCCCGCTCCAAGCACAGTGGCAACCATATAACAAATGTTGAATACATATTTGTTGATTAATTTTGATGTATTTAACTTGATGACAAAAAAACCCCAGATTTTTAATAGCTATTTCACTAAAGACACAGTTCAAATTTCAGAAGTTATCAAAATTGCCTGGTACATACATTTACAACGCTGCTTTCCAAGTGATAACGTTTTGAGTAGGTCAGTTTGTATTTTTGAGGAAAGTGTGTATGTGTATATCTGTCACCAGAGTGAATGCTTTGCACCCACAGACTTACAGGTGTTCCTACTGAAGAGGTGGAATGGGAACTAGACATAACAGAAAATAGCAGAAAAGCAAACTTCAATGTAAGTAGAATGATAATGTACTTACAGTTTTTAAATTACTTTGGAACTCTTGCTCTACCAGATAGTGCACATACAGTTGAGATGAGGTAATATTACAGCAGGTGTCAAAGAAGCAGAAAACCAGCTGCCATGGGCCAAATTGGACCAGCTCCCATCGGCCAAATTAGTCAACTCTTATCTTTTAAGTAAAGTTTTACTGGAGCATGCCAGAGTCTTTGACTTACATATTGTCTATGTTTTGTTTGTTTTTTTTCCCCCATTAAAAGAGACTTGGAGATTGATATCCAGAATACATAAAGGACTAAAAAATCTTAACACCCAAAGAAAATAACCCAAATGATAAATGGGTGAGTGAACTGAATAGAAATTTTTCAAAAGAAGATATGCAAATGGCCAATAAATATAAGAGAATATGTTCAACATCCTTAGCATCAAGGGAATGTGAATTAAGACTACACTGAAATTTCATCTCATTCTCATTAAAATGGTAGCCATCCACAACACAAATAGCAATAAATGCTGGTGAGGATTTGGGGGAAAAAGTACACTCACTCATGGTTGATGGGACTGGAAATTAGTACAACCATTCTGGAAAGCAGTATGGCAATGCCTCAAAAACTAGGACCAAAGCCTCCATGTGATTCAGTTATCGCACTCCCTAATATTTATCCATAAGAACTCAAATCAGCATATTATACTGATACATGCTTACCAATGTTTATAGAAATGCAATTCACTCCAGCCAAGTTGTAGAACGAGCCCAGGTGTTCTTCCATAGATGATAGGATAAGGAAAATGTGATATCTTTATGTAAATAGGGTTCTACTCAGCCATAATGAAGAATGAAATTACATCATTTGCTCATTTGCTGGTAAATGGGTGGAACTGGAAATCATCATGCTAAGTGAAATAAGTCAGACTCAGAAAATCAAGGGTTGAATATTTTCTCTTACATGCAGAAGATAGAGAAAAATAAGGAATTAAATAAAGAGAGATGGGATTAAAATAATAGCGAGAACAGTGGAGATGGAAAGAGGATGGGAACTAGGAGAAACTGGGGAATGAATTTGACCAAATTTTGCTGTGTGCATGTATGAATATGTCACTATAAACACCACTTTTACAGTGGTGTTTATTATACAGATAATGCAAAATGTAAATTAATAGGAAGATTTCTAATAGAGTAGAGGAAGGGGATAAGGAGAGGGAGGAGGGAAGGGAAAGGATTTGTACTGAGCATTAAAATGAAACCAATTTAAAAATGTAGAACAAAGCAATAGCAAAAAAGAATAGGTAGCCTACAAAACTCACTGAAAACTGTTTTCTGGCACCAGGCTTGGTCGACACCCCTCCATGTGCAGATCAAGAAGCCAAACCCCAGCTGCATGACAAGCCCCCTTAGGGTTCCATATGCAGCCCTGGAGGCAGGCTGCATTTCTGTCTCCAACCATCTCCCTTCATCACAATTATCCCACCGCCCTGTTCTAAGAGCTACACTGATTCCCAACCAAACAGCTTAGTTTCGCTTTGTTGTAGAGTGTACTAATGTTATTTCCTGTATATGTGGTTTATATTGTCTATACAAACCAGCATCTTCCAGATGCTTTGTAACATCTGCCACATACAAACACCTGGGACCAGGAGACCCTCAGGGAGAGTTGCAACAACATTAACTGGGCTTATAAAAGCTGAGTTAAGAACTGATACAAAAACATTCAAATTTCATGGAAAACTAATTTGATAAAGGGAGATTTCAGCAATAACTCAAATGCCAATTTTATTAAGATACCAGCTGGATATTCTCCTTTGACGGTCCCTCAATAAATGCAAACAATACATATATATTGTTCAACAGGAATTGTTGGAGGATGGTAAGGGAATGGGTCTGGAACTTTTTAATCTCTTTCCTCCATTCATGGATACCTTTCTGTTATGCTTGCAGAGAAGAGCCTGTTGACAAGGTAGAACTGAAGAAATCCTGAGTTCCCTTATCATAATAACAGCTATTTAACCTCAAAATGGTGCTCTTGACACCATGCAAGATATTTTCACCTTTGTGATCTAATTTAATTCTCATTAAAATCTTTTAGATATTGTTTTAAATTCATAATAGAGGATATAAGTGAAATTTTGCAACATAATGGCACAGAACTAATAAACTGAAACTCTTGTGATTTGAGATCTGATTTGTCTGAAAAAAAAAAAAAAAAGCCTGGGTCTTCTACCTTGCACCTCACATGACACTCAGACACAATGAGACTCCACTTGAGCAAAAGAAGCAACAAGATTTAAAGTTCTCTCTTCAGTCTGGAAGTGGCTAAAAAGACATTTTAATCAAAACTGTCAAAAGTAAGCAAGGACGGTTTTGTATAAGAGAGAGGAACTAAGTCTGTGTCACTCCAGGTTGAAGGTGTGGGGAGCAGTTTATGGAAGTCAGGGAGTACATCATCTCCCAATCTTGACGCTTCCATGATCTTCCCATCTGGGAAGGAAACAAGATACCACTGCTAACCTGGAGCCCACCTCCTTCCTGGTTGGTGTGAGAGGGAGAAAAGATGGTGGATGTGAACAAGAAACATAGAATTCTCCTTCTAGGCCCCTCTATTAGTCAGGATCCTTCAAAGAAACAGAACCAATAAGAGTTGTAAGTCTACAGAGTTGTTTTTAAGGAACTGGCTCATTCATCTGGGAGTCTGAACTCTGACATGGAGGCCAGCAGGCTAGAGGCTTGGTTGTGCGTTGAAGTTGAGTCCAAAGGCAACCTCCTAGTGAGATAGGCAGAGTGGACTTTGCAAGAGCACTGCAGAAGGCATCCACAGGCAGAATTCCCTCTTACTCCGAGAAGGTCAGTCTTTAGGTCCTGTTAAGGCCTTCACTGAGCAAAGGAAGCCCACCCACATGTGGAGATCCATTGCCTGTCCACCTATTTTGATGTAAATCTTATCCATATACTCCTCACAGAAACATACAGAAGAACAGCCAAATTTCAGAGTACTTTGGTCCATTCAAGTTGGCATGTGCGATTAACCACCACAAACCTTACCCCTTCTGTTCAAGGCTGACTCTCAAGTCAAAGAAGGGCTTTGACTTTTACAGCACTCCCACATACTTGGTGGCAAAGTTTAAATCACAGGTAGTGGATGCAGTAGAAACTTGTTGTTCAAAGATCAAAGACTGCATTCCTATCATCTTTACTAGTAATAATAACATTGTTAGTTTTTTGGATTCTTCATGATTGAGTTCTAATTTAAGCAGAATATGGGGTGCTGTTATGCATATGCATAGATCCATGGGCTCAGAACAGTAAGAACTGGAGACCAAAATTATGCTCCTAAGTTTTAGAAGTATTGAGGTTTTTGTCTCAGCTAGGGTGAGATGCTTTAGGACATTAGGGTCCTTGTTTACTAAAGTCCTGATCTCTAAAGTTCTTTGGAATGTGATGGATCATATCTAGCCCTGCAGCTGGTCACAGACATGGAGCTATTTTGAAAAGGTGACCCCTTGGCTCTTACTGAGTTCAACCCTGTTATCCAAGCACGCAGGTTGCTGTCACTAACTCTGACTCAAATTGCATGGTGGGTAGGAGTTAGAGAGTGCGTATAGAAAAAGATGTGTTCCTAATTAAGATCACTGTGAAAAGAGATATTTTATATATTAGTAGTTTACAGGATCTGTGTCCTTATTAGTTTCTATTTTTTTAGCATCCACTTCCATCTCCCTGCTAGAAAGATCCCCAGGAAGCAACCCAACTTCACATATGCAAATGAGCTGAGTTACCTAAGTTATGCAAATGAACTGAGTTACCTAAGTTACAGAACAGGGATCCAACTTTTGTCATCCTGGGAGAGTGAGACACATATAGTGAATAAGGAAATTAGATTAAAAAAATGCAGCTTCATAACAAAAAGATAGAGAACTTTACTGATGAATTAATTTTAAAAGAAAGAATGAAATCAGAAGTATATAGGAGATATGCCATATTTTGAAAAAATAACTCAAAGAAATAATAATCAACTCAAAAATTATGAAAAAAAACCCTAAACACTAAAAATATCTGGTGTCTGTAATAACCAACTCATCTCTAGAAACTGAATTCACCCTAAAAATTAATTGGTTTAAAATTAATTGATACAGCATTATGGTACAACAGGGACAGTGGAAAAAAAGGTGGACACATTAAGAACAGTCTGGAACTGTCCTGAAGGTGGAGTTTGATCAGAGAGCCCAGGTGAACAAATGGGAGGGGAGAGGGAGATGGATACAGTTGGGTCAAATGCTCTTGAAGAGAGCGTAGGGAAGAACAATGTCTTAGTACACAACAGAAAGTATGGTGCCTTGGCTTCCCATCATTAGTAGAGGGCTTTGTTTTAGAGAGCAGAGTACAAAGAGACCCTAGGGGTGAGACCAGATACAGGACACCATTAAGGCTTTGAGAAGAAAAAAGAAACTTCACGAAAGATTAGAGCAGCTCTATTCAATAGTGACAGAACTCCTAAACTGACTGGAGAAGGAACCTTGCTTCCTAAGTCTCTAGAACATGTGCAACGGGTACAGCTATAACCCGGAGGGCAACTGTCACAGTGTTTTGAGAAATGACAGAGGCTGGAGACCTGCAGGGGCAGGGAGCCAAACAGGAAGCAAGCAGGCAGGTGCAAACACTGGACAGGCCTGCCTTAGGAGTTCATCTGAAAGGAGAGGTCTGCCAGGGCTGCTTACCCAACTTGGAAGAGTGCAGAGACAGGATTATCTGGTGCATTTTCTAGACCCACACATCATTCACTTTGTACTTCCTATGACAAAAACCTACAAGGGTGCTGTGGAAACAACTACCTGGCTTTAAAAGAAAGAGAAAGAAAAGGAAGGTTCTTGGGTTCTAGTAAACTATGTCAGCTTACTCATAAAAAAGAGAGACTTACTGACAGGTGCAGCTAAATTGGGTTTAACTGTTGAGCTAGCCTTAAAGAGGTGGCATGGAGGGTAGACTTAGATGGAGAAGGACGTGGGGATTCTATCCCATTTTTCTGCAAAAGACGAAATGCTTCATCCAGTCTAAAATGCTCAAAAACTGCTGAAAGAGAGGATGCCAAGGACTTCACAGAAAAACAACTGATCCTCACCAAGGTGGGATAAACACAGCAGGAACTATGGAACACTGTCATCTGGGGGCTCGGGCATCATGAGCATCCAACAGCTTCAGTGTTGGCCTCTGCTGACACTGATGCGCCAATAGAAACAAATTCGACAACAAGAGAGAGGATTGTGCCTAGCAGGCAGCTCTCCTTATTGCTGCGTGGTTTTATGGCAAAGGCCACTGCAGGGGCCACTGTGAGCTGAGCCTAAAAATGGCTGCTTGCTAGGTGCCACAGGATCATGAAGTGGCATGCTCTCAATGTGAAGCCAGGGCACCAGAAATTCAGAGCTCAAAGGGAAGTGAAATTGGGAGCTTTCAGTGAGAGAGAAAAATAAGAGGCTATGATAAAAGAGTTGCCAGGAAACTTTTCCAGGGCACAAGGGAATGTCACTCTATGGAAGAGGATGTGGATTCATTTTTCACCTTAGATATAATTAATTCTTCTTTTGATGGATGGACAGTTTCCCATAATAGAGTTAGGTTCATAGTATTCATTTTGGGGATGTTTAGCATGGCCTAAGTGGCAGTCTGGTGAGAGACAAGTCAAGAAAATACCTGTCTCCCAATCCTTTGAATACTGAGGTTCCCATAGGCTCTTCCATGTGTACCAGGAATGAGCATCAGCAGTGCCCCTACTCCTGGAATTTGAAACTTAATTGTTTTTGGAATAATTGCTTTTAGCATCCATGAGTCTTCTCCTTTTGCAGCTTGGATGAAGAGAGTTGAGTTAAATACTGTTTAATTCATGCCACACTATCTTTAGATACTGGGAAGGAGGGAAGAAACTTTTTATTTTTAATTGCATTTCTATAATTTCTCACTTTATTTTTCACCCTCCCCCTTATTTATTTGCATTTGATATTTATCTCCAGGTGTGCGTTTGTCTTTCCTTTATGTATGCCCTGGCTAATTTACCTAAAATCTCATTCAACCACCCACCCCCAACGTATTTTCTGACACCTCTCCAGCTCTGTACATTTTCTCTTTGGCATGGATAAATATCAAATATGCATATGTTTAGCTTGCTTACATATCTTATTATATGCTTTGCTTCCACCAATTGAATATGAATTCCATGAGCAAAAGAACATCTTTCTGTTTTGTTCATTGCTCTCTCCCTAACCTTTAGTATAGAATCTGACACTCGTAGCACTCATCAAATATTTGTAAAATGAATGAATGTGTGAATAGTGTTAACAAGAAAGCAGAGTGATTTGTTTAACACCTACATCATATCATGGTACTTCCCTGACCAAAATGGCATACAAATTCCTAGCAATCAATTTACAAGGACTGAACTGTGCTCAGAACATCCTTTCTCTAATACCAGCACAGCTATTGTCTTCTGTGTTCTGCCCTCCAGTGTTGACCCTCTTGCTCTTTTTGGAGAACACCCATCTCTCACTACTTACAGCTTTGGCAACAGCTCTTTCCTTTTTCTAGATTTCTCTTAGCTCATAAAGCAATGTGATTTAATCTCTCATTCCTTCAAGTAGCAGGAAAGTGTCCTAGTCACCATTGGCCTGGTTGTCCCTTATACCCAGGGATAACCATATTTTAATTTTTCTTCCTCATTATGTTATTCAATAATTTCTCCACTTAGAGCACGAGGAAGCAGGTATTTTGATCACATCTGTACTGTGTCTTCAGCAGATAGAACATTAGTTCACATCTGTACTGTATCCCTTCTTATACAGGTGTATCTCTTTTAAAAAAAAATTGGCCGTGTTTTTAAAAAGCCAAATACTGTCAGCATGATTTATTTTTATTGGTAGTTACATTTAGAGAGGCTCCATTTGACCTATACATTTTGGAAGTGACTCAATTACTGGTCTCCTGTCTAAAGAAGTCTAATCAAAGCTAACTTTCTTTCCTGACAGAGGCGCTCCAGATGGTCCTGGATTTATGGAGTCATTTCTGGGTAAAGATGGACCGGCTTGGAAAGATATGAATAAGGAGGTGCCTGCACACTCTCCTCTCAATTTTATTTTATTCTCAAAATGGACAGACTGTTCCATTACTGAAGGTCAGATGAGGGAATCAAAAAAGGGCCATTTGTTCACCTTGCAAAGAGATGAACTTCTTCATAGAAGAACAGAGGAACAGAAAGATGAGCACATTGGGATGGCAGTTCTGCTTTGCTATTACCCTTTTATTTATTTATTTATTTATTTTTGCTCATGTGGATATTGATACTTTCTGTCACCCAACTTAAAAAAAGTGGTTTAACTGGAGCCACAGGGTGAACTGTGGGAACCATAGGCTGGGGAAGGTGGACGATGCCTTTGGTGGTGGCTCACGGCTTTCTGACTTATGATCCAGGCAGCTCAACAGAATGAGACGGAAAAGAATTGGGCAAGGGGGGATGTAAAAGATTTAAAAGTCAAATCAGTTTAGTAATAAAGTACATTTCCAAAGAGTTCAAATCCTATAGGAGGTGAAAATAGAAAGCAGTGAGTGTTACTTGGAACTTGATGTCCCTGATCTTCTTTTATTCTCCATGGTGCATAATTATCATTATTCACTGGTTTCAATCACATGGATAAACAAGGTGAGGCTGTGTCCAGACTCCAGGACTTACTAGTTATCTAGAGCTTGCCAACTGCGCTACTTTTTATTTCTCTACTTAAGATCTTATTTGCCTCTCTTTCTCTTCTCTCTCTGTTTCTAAACAACACTTGAGTTGGAAAAACCTTGGATTCAGTCACATACTGAACACCTAACACTTAAAATACTAGTGCTTTAGAGGAAGCATGGGTCTGATGTCAGAACCAAGCTCTAATCTGAGCTTTACCTCAATGTATCGCTGTAACCTTGTGAAAACCACTGAAGGTCACACTTGCCAGATCTGCTCAGAAAGGGGCAGCAACATCCATTAGTGTGTTAATTGGATTTTTTAAGACAAACTGCTCCCCAGCAGTGGAATTCATTTCTACCTGCACTGCTGTGTGTATATTTAAGCAAGTTGGCTTGGCTTTTCTGTGATTTTTTTTGATTGATGAGTTTTTCTATTTCCACGACAGTGTTTCTCTGGGAGAAGGAGCCAGTACCAGGGCCAGATTGCTAACAATATCATTATGATTTTATTATTGTCCTGGTCCTGGAGATCCATAACTTGGTTTTCTATTAGCACATCACTCAACTGAGACAGTGGGAAGGCAAACACTTCTGTTGTGAGGCAGCATAGGCCACCTGGCTTTCAGAAATGCCTGTTTGGATGCAGGAGGTATGAGAAAACTAAGCAGAATGACCAGCACAAAACCCAGGCTTCTTTCCTCAAGCATCTGTGGCCAGTGTGTGAGGTCATGGTGTCCCTGGAAAGGAAGATGCATAAGACCCATTATCATTTGCAGGATAAATGCACACTCACCAAGAGGTAAATATGCCTATTAGAGTAAGAAGCATGTATCAATTTCATTGGCAATCTCACACGGGCAAACGCTGATGTTGTTAGGATGGAAAGATCCTAGTGGGACCTAGAATTGATAGATCTTCATTTAAGAAACATTAAAATGAAAAAAGCCTGTTGCCATAACCTTAAAAAGATGAAGAAAACTTGGCATGAAAACCTGAACAAAATTTCCACCTGTTTGTTAATAATGAGAGTCTAAGATTGTGCAGGCTCAAGAAGAAAAGGAATGGAGAAAATCTACCTGATACATTCCAGGTTGTTCTACTATCTACTTGCACTGAAATTTAGAATAAACCATAATAGCGCATCGATCTGCTAGGGCTACCTTAACACTGTACCCCATATTAGGTGGCTTAAAATACAGAAATGCATTTTCTTACAATTATGGAGGCTAGAAGTCCAAGATCAAATGTCAGCATGGTTAATTTCTCCAAAGGCCTCTCTCCTTGGTTTACAGTTTGCTCTTTTCTCCCTGTGGTCCATGTGTTCTTCTCTTTGTATGTATCTTAGTCCTAATCCTCCTTTCTATGAAGATAGTAGGAATGCTGAGTTAGAGCACACTCTAATTACCTGATGCATTATTCAGCTTTACATCACTGTGACCAGCACACCCAACAATATCCACTTGGAGAAGGAAAAGTTTATTTAGGCTCATGGTTTCAGAGTTTGAGAACATGATCAGTCAAGGGCACAGCTCTGCCCCCAAAGAGAGGCAGGACATCATGTTGGAGGGGGTTGGCAGAGAAGTGCTGCTCACCTCATGGCAGCCAGCATAGAGAAGGAAAGGGGAAAGGGCCATAGGGAAGATGCTCCCTTCTGGCGCACACCCCCAGAGACCCACCTCTTCCAGCCACACCCACCTGCCTAGAGTCTGTTTGACCAGGCAGTCAGTCCATTCAAACTAGGATGGACTTATTAGGTTACATCCCTCACAATCCAATTGTCTCACCTCTGAATATTTCTGCATTCACACAGGATTGGGGAGTGTGCAGCACCTTATACCCAGACAATAACATTTCATTTTAACTTAATTAAGTCCTTAAAGATCCTTCTCTAAAAATATAGTTACATTCAGAGGTACTGGGGATTTGGACTTCAGCATATGAATTAAAGGAGATATAATTCAGTCAATAGCACTTAATTTACATGAAGTTGAGATAAGTTTCTTAGTCCACTTTCCAGAAGAGAAAAATGGAAATTTTGGAAGGCCAAAAAGTAGTTGTACCCAAACAGCTAAGAGAGAGAAGGGGAGGGGGCAGGAGGGGCCATAGGGAGATATCAAATGAAGAAAGTCAGAGCATTGCTGATTGTTCCCCCCAGCATGGCCTTTGCTTCTCCCAACAATACGTAGGAAAGACCAGTCCTAGAGGAGGGGAGAAGACATTAAAATCATTATGCTGTTCCTAGATTCCTGGGTCTTATGTCCTTCGTGGCATGTGTGCACTCAAGCTGCCCCAGGGCTGTGTGCTGTGAGAAAGCCGGGTCACCGAGGGCCAGCACAGCCCTCTGAGCAGCAGCATTGATCTTCAGGCACTCCAGGCTGGCACCAGCAACGTGAGTGAACGATAGATCTTCAGATGATATGCTCCAGGCTCAAGTCACCCTGGCCTTTGACTCTTCCCACCATGGTCCTCAACATCCAGCGGTACTGTGTAGGTCCCATTGCGCATCCTACCTTAGGTGATCTAATTTCCCTCAATATCCCTAAGTGTGACTTTGTAATTGGTATAATCTGCTAAGTTTTGGACCTATTTGTTATAGAGCAAAGCAATTTGGTTTCAAAAGAGCAGAAGCTGCCATAATGAACTACAAACCCTGTGGTGTTGACTATGTATTGAGTGTTCACGTGGCAGAGGGCCTTTCGGAGGACTTTAGAGAAAGCTGGAAGGATGGGGGAAAGTTGCTAGCTGTGGGAGGCTGGAAACAAGGTAATTCTTGTTGCATAGTAGCAAAGATGTTGGCAACACTGATATCTGTAATCTGTAGAAAATAGAAAATATTCCTAATTAACTGGCAGATTTGGCCTACTTCCAAGCAGAATATGGAGAGAGCTGTTTTATATTATCTGCGTTGGCTAAAATAGGGACACATAGAAAAAAGCTCACAATAAACTGTTCAATTTTTAAGCAACATTTATAGGAAGTATGTATAAATGGGGTCAGGATTTACTGGGTTATAGAAGTTGCTACAAAAAAAATGAAAATAAAACACAAAAATCAAGTGATAAAGGGCCAGTAGGCCAGAAAATAATATAGGATATTAAGATAAATAAGAAGTCATACATACTACAATAACATAGTTTACAATAATATAGTGTGTGTGTGTTTGTGTGTGTGTGTGTGTGTGTGTGTGTGTGTATACAACTTCAGGAAAATGAGGTAAAAAGACATAGTACCTAGTAGACCCATCCAAATACAAGGTCCTTCTTAGGATCCTAGTGGGGTGTCTTAGAGGTGGACGTTGTTAAACTACAGGGCTGCTGGGATGGTTAATCTTGGCTGTCAGCTTGACTGGATTGAGAGACTAATAGGGAATTAGAAGAGCACACTCTGAGTCTATCTGTGAGGGTGTTTCCAGAGACCATTAGCATATGGGACAGGAGGTAGAAAAACCCACCCAGATGGAATCAAGGTAAAGAAAGGAGCAGGCCCCTCAGCTGATGCTGGTGTAATTCCTTCTTCTTTTTTTTAATCTATTTTTTTAAATTTTTTTGGCAGTGCTGGGGATAGAACCCAGGGGTGCTCTACTGCTGAGCTCCATTCCTCATCACCTCACCCCTTTTTATTTTTTATTTTTGGACAGGGTCTCAGTAAGTTGCCTAGGCTGGCCTCAAACTTCTGATCCTCCTGCTTCTGCTTCCTAAATTTCTAAGATTACAGGAATGTACTACCTTGACCTGCTCATTTTAAAAAAAAAATAGCAATATATTGCCGTTGCCGTTATAGGGGGCATCAGACCATAGCTTCATTACCTTTAATGTCCCTTCTCTTCAGCAAGGCTCCAGGGGGCTTCGGGCCTCTATGTGGCTGCATCATTGATCCCTCTTCTTCTTGGACTGACAGCTCTTTGGACTGAGCAGTTACCAGTGTCTCTGGCTCTTTAGTTTGTAGGCATCCATTGTGGAATTATACAGCCTCTTATCCTGTAAGGCAATCTAAGAAATTTTCTTTCAGATTACTTTCTAATATATACATGAATATGCCAAAATGAAACCACCTATTCTGTATAATTAATATTCATGAATAAAAATTAAAAGAATCCTTTTATAAATATAAATATTTGCATGTAATATGTAGTTCATTATAGAATATATACTCTATTATATATATATGTGTATATATATATATATATATATATATATATATATATATAATATACATAGTCTATTCTATACATTTATATGCATATATTATGCTTAGATATGAGGAGTCCCCCAAAAGTTCATGTAAGAGATAATACCAAAAGTTTCAGAGGTGCATGATCAGATTATGAGGTGTGTAACCTAATCCAGGGATTAATCAATTTATATGGGTTAACTGTTAACCATATAGTTACCACCCATATTAATCAATTTATATGGGTGGTAACTATAGACAGGGAGTACAATGCTAAAGAAAGTAGACCACTGTGGGCATGCATTTGAAGTTTATATTTTGTCTCTGGTGAGCAGAGTTCTCTTTCTGTTTTTTTGTTACCATGTCCTAAGCTGCTTTCCTATGTCATACTCTTCTGCCAGGATGTTCTGCCTCAACTGGGACCCAGAGCTATGAGTTGGCTGATCATGAACTGATCCTCTAAAACTGGGGGCCCTAATCAACCTTTCCTCTTCTACATTTTTCCTGTCAGGTCATTTGTTCATAGTGATGAAATTTTTACTAAAACAGAAATTGGTGCCAGAAGTGGGGTTGTCGCTGTGAGTAACCTGACCATATGGTTCAGAAGTATTTGAGGTTAGTTTGTTGGAGGAGGAATTTTGAAAAGTTTAGAGATGCAAGCTGGAAAATCTTCAGATTTCTGTAAGCAGAGCTTAATGAGTGATTCTTATGGGGAGCTCAAAAGACCAGAATGGCAATAGACTATTAACAGTAAAAATGGGGCTTATGAGGTTTCAGAGAAAAAGAACTCTATGAAATTGGACTGGAGATCATTCGTGTTACATTCTGTCAAATAACTTATGTCTATATTTTGCCTGTGTCCTGAGATTTTCTGTAAGGTTGAATTTAAAGGTGATGGACTAATTAGCCTGGCTTTTTCTGCGGGAAAGAAGAGTGTTGGAGTTAGAGAGTCATGGAGTCTTCCACCAAGATTTCAAGGGAAGGCCTTGGAGGCCAGGCAAAGTGTAGCATGGAGTCCTGTGGACTGACCCTGAGAGAGTGATGCACGAGAGTGTGAGAAGGCAGTGGAGACTCCAGGGTTATGAGATGCCTGTACTGTGGGGTATGCCCTTTGGAAAGAATGTCACGATGCCTTGTGCCCCAGATGCTGGAGGAGGAGCTACAGAACTTGTTTGCCCTTCCGTATTTCAGTCTTGCTTTAGTCTCATTCCTTCTTTCTATATTCCATTCTCCTTGTGGTCTGCAGATGTTAGTTGTGTGTCATTATTTATTGAATATGTGTAACTTGATTTTGATCTTTACAGGTAAACACATCTATGAGTGTATCTTGAAGCTCAGATGAGATTCTAGACACTTTTGAGAACAGTTAAGAATATGGGGACATCTGAAAATGAACTAATGTGTTCTATATTGTTAGATAGGCATGCATTTTTGCAACCCAGGGAAAGAATGCTATGGTTTAGCTATAAGGTGGCCACCGAATGCTCATGTATGAGAATTTTCAGATGTGAAATACTTAGATTGTGAGAGGTATAACATAATTAGTGGATTAATCTGCTGATATGGATTAACTGAGTAGTAACTATAGGCTAGTAATGTACGGCTAGAGGAAGTAGGTCATTGGGGATATGCCTTTGGGGTTTATATTTTGTTCCTGATGAACAGATCTCTTTCTCAGCTACTTTATTGCCATGTCCTGAGCTGTCTTTTTTCACCCATGCCCATACATCATGATGTTCTGCCTCACCTGGGCCCAGAACTATGCACTCTGCTGACCATGAACTAAACCTCTGAGGTCAGGAATCAAATAAACATTTCCTCCTCTGTATCTTTCCTGTTGAGTCTTTTGATCACAGCAGTACAAAAGCTGACTAAGCCCATGTATATTCTCTTCTCTGTATAGTTTAGTGGTTCTGTTTCTCTATAAAACCTTAACTAATACAGATGATTTTGGTACCGGGAATTTCTGGGAATCTAAGTTTTCTCCAGAAAACTGACAAGGAAGAAAAGAAGACTTTGTCCTGGGGAGATTTTTGGATGTACCTTTTTGTCTGATGAAGTGAATTATAAATTGATGTGCAGAAGGGACAAAAAGTTTTAAAGAGAAAGAGAATAAAAGGGGTGGACAGGATGAAGAGAAAAAGAGACTTTGAAAACCCAAAATTTTTCAGCAGAAAGGAGGCAGAGACATATACTCAGTGACAAATAGGAGTCAACATGAGATAGAGAATTGGAAAACTAATTGAGAAGCCTGGAGCAAAACACAGAGGGCAGAGGGGAGAGCCAAGGGCCTAGGATAACAATTAGGAAAAGTAGCACAGATGCCACTCAAAAGCCAGCAGCACATGCCTATCCAGATTTGAAGTTTATTTATTTATTTATTTTTAATTATATAGTATTTTCCATTTTGTGACTTTTTGACTAGAAATTAGCTACATGGTTGAATTGTGCATGTGTCAATATTTGTATGTATGTGTGTGTATGTATGTGCAGGTGTGTGTGTCAGTGTGTGTGTATGTATGTGTGTGTTTTGAGGGGCCAATAACCTTTCCTTCTTTATCTTTACAGATTTTTAAACCAATAGACACTGCTGTAGAGCTGTCACGTACCAGAAGCTCCTTTTGGACATGGACTTGATTTTGGTGATAAGATCTTTGATATCTAGATGACCTCCTATGATAGGACAAAACTTGGAAGTCAAGGGGGAAAGCATCAGTTGCTTTTCTAAATTTTCAGGCATGTAAATTGTCTTGACCAGAAGATGAACTGCGGTAACTAGTATCTTTAAAACACAACTAGGTCAACCATGATAATACTACACACGTTCATATACAGTGTGAATTTGCGCCTCCTCTGTCCAAGGTGTATTGTGTTAGTCATCTTGCCATCACTGTGACAAAAGACCTAAGGTGATCAAATTATAAGGAGATCAGGTTTCATGTGGCTTATGCTTTCATAGGGGTCAGTCCACGGTCGGTGGGTTCTGTTACTTTGGGGGCTATAATAAGGCAGAATGTCTTTGCAGGAAGCATGTGATGAAACAAAGCTTCTCACCTCCTGGCAGCCAGGAGGAAAAGAGAAAGGGAAGGGTCAGGATCCCCATATCCCCTCAAGGGCACACCCAATAATCTAACTTTCTTTCACTAAGTCTCAGCTTCCCCACTTTCCAATAATGCCAAAGGCTGGCAACCAAGCATTTAGCACATATACCTTCAGGGGACATTTCCGATCCAAACTGTTGCATGTGGGGAGCAGAGAAGGAGCTTGTGACTGCTTTGAATATGACAGAAGTGACATTCTTGAAATGTTTTGGCCTCAATCCTGAAAAGGTATTACAGTTTTTGCTTCATCTGTTGGAACTTGATCCTTAGCTTCCACGTAGGTCTTCCATGCTCTGAGGAAGACAAGCCACATGGTGGTCAGTTCCCAGGTAGGTACAGCTGTCTGCAGTCAGAGCCCTCAATCCATCCCAGCTGGACACCAGACATGTCAGTGGAAGAGCCTTAAAATAACTTGAGCCCACAGCCAACAAATTATGGCCAGTCTTTGATTTATTCCAGCAGAGGCCCCAGATGTCATGGAATAGACACAAACACAGTGCCATCCAAGTGGCTGTCCTTCAGACTGTGAGGATGTAATGAGAATTGGGGCTTCAAGCCACTCCATTCTGGCTCCAGTTGCTATGTGCAATGATGACCAGAACACTACATTTTGAAGAGTACTTCCTTACTAGGTGATCCAAACCCACATGCTCATCATTACATAAATCAACAGCTAATCTAATAAAATAAAGTCAGAATTAAAAGACACCTTAACATCTCTCTTGGTAAAAGTAACCTGTTATTTAAGCCAGGTATACATTCTTCCAGACGTTTCTGTATTTTCTGTATTTATGTACCTTATACATATAAAATATTTCAAAATAATGTATGGAATACTGTTCCTATTGTTCAAAATCTACCTTTCATACATGACAGGTTATCTTGAAAATCTTAACATTGCAGCCTATGAAAATACGTATTATTGATTTTAACAACTGAATGTACAGTTGAAGTAGGATTTCTATGTACTCCAGCAAAATCTTTCCTGCATAAAGATCTCTTCTTATGTTAGAGTAATAATAACAATAAAATTATCACTTATGATTCTGTTGGTATCAAAATAAATAAACTATGGGCTAGAGCAATCATTACATTATTATTATTATTATTATTATTATTATTATTATTATTATTCTGATTGTTTTTATCTAATCTTAAAAGAAATTAAAATAAAAACACTTACATAGACCCAAGCTCTGTGGCTACTGAAGCTAACATGGATGTTGGTGCCATCTGGATGGTGTCCCACATCATGGATGTTCCAACAATATGGAAGCATTAAACAATTTTCTCTATCAATTTTATGTTGCAATTGACAGCTGTACCCTCTCTCTTTTGGCCCACATATGTATATTCTTCAGGACACAAGCCTAGAGTGATACATTTTATATTTAAAGGTATGTGTCTTTTTAAAAATTTTTGAAAATCATTCTCAAATTGCCTTCTCAAAAACAAAAAACAAACAAACAAACAAACAAACAAAAAAATCCTGGTGGCAGTTTACAATCTTTACAACACTGTATGTCCATTTCCCTTATTTTGTAGACAATACTTGACAGTATCAATCACATAAAATATGAAAATATTTTTTGCAAACTGTTAAAAACCTCTGTGAGTATGCACATGTGTATGCTTGTCTATAATTTTACAAATATGGCACATGGAATACAATGAAACACATGATACTATTAATGTTGGTTACCTGGCTGTGATGATAGACAGGACAGAATAGAATGAACAAAAGAAAGCTGAATGGGTAGCTGCATTTTAAAAAATTGAAGCCCAAATTATTTAAAATGAATGTTTTCCAAAGGATGGCATGACATATAATTTCATAAAAAATAATGCATATCCTTTTCTATAATGATGCAGATCAAGATCCCTACTGAAAGAAGCAGTCCTATTCTGATCCTTAACCTTTGATGAGAGTCACCAGTCCCTAATTTGTTTGAGAGCCTAGCTCTCCATTCAGTTATAAGTAAAAGCAAACCAACAAAAGTTACCAGCTCAGCTGTGCATAATTTGTATCCATTTCTATTGAAAATAAAGTGTGTGTCAGTCTGGTTTTGTCCTTGAATTATCTGACTCTGTTTTCAGAAGGTGGGATCAGGGCAAGGAGTCCTTCTGTAGCATATGCAATTAGAAAGTTCTGTGGTATATGTAGCCTGAGCAAATATGCATTCAGAATAAATATTCTCATGTGCCCTTTGACACGTGCGGCAACTGGTATCAGTTTAAAGTGACATTGTGCAAACTGATAGATGCCCACAAAAGGTAAATATCTGTTTTTTGTTTAAATATATAAAGTAGATACAGTCAGCTTATGCTCAGCACTGTGAGTGGAACTTTGAGATGAAAACATCTTGATGTGAAGCTTCAAGCACCTATGATCTGATCACCGGTCTCATCATAAGACTCTTCCCACAGTTAGGCCTAGGCTGTAATTTTAAGCTGACCCTTCTCATCTCCTTCCTTATCTTTACTTACCTTCCCATTCTCACTATTCCTGTGAGTGTGGAGCTGGTGTCACACGACAGTTAGCTTGTGCAATAACAGAGATATGGTTGGTGTACAGCTAGGGCATGTGGCTGGTTGAAAGCAAATAGAAAATTATGCTAATTTAGATATTTATACTGGGCACAATTAACAGATTAGGGAGTCAAATTTACAACTTTTTAAGATCACCTTCAAACATTCCTATATTTCTGTTATATATCAAGCATTCCTATATTTCAGATATATATATATATATATATATATATATATATATATATGCAGAATCCAAAACTGAATGAAGACCCTGCTAGCGTGAATGTTCCTGAACCCCAGATCTACTAAGTATAGGAGCTGCATGGGCCTGGGAGTGGTTTCAGTATACTGTTACCACAAAGGCAAAAATGGCATTGCATGCTTATATTTTTGAAAGATTTTTACTCAGTTGTGAGGTAAAGAAATGGACTCTACCTGCCATCCTGTACTTATCATCCTGTTAGTGATCATTTCTTAGAGTTCCATTTGTTTTTGTGGCATTATTTACAAATGTACTTGAGGAAGACTCAGACTTCTTTCAATAGCAATAATAAAAATTTAAAAAACACTAAACAGATTCTACTCTGTATTTAAGGTAACACACATTTATAAACTTTTAAGCGTGTCATCTTGTTCTAACATTTGATATCTCTTATTGTTCTCCATTCTTCCTTTTCCCTTCCTTTTTTTCTTTCTGAATCAGGCATTTCATGAACACATCTTATTTGAAAAGGAACCATAAATAAGCATAGATGAGACTTAATGTCCCATAATTTATATTTTATATATACATATTGTGCCTAGAAATATAGTCAATAAAATGTTAGGACAAGAAATACAAGGAAAGGAGCTAAACACTGTAACCAATTCTCTCACTTACAAGGGAGGAATCAAAGATCTAAGTAGGTGAAATATCTTACCCAATATTTTACTACCTATAAGTAAAAAAAAAACAGGGAAAGAACTCAGGTCTCTTTCCCATTCAGAATATTTCCTGCCCTATTGAAATTTCCCAATTATAATCCAAAATTCATACACTGAAGATTTGTGTGTGTGTGTGTGTGTGTGTGTGTGTGTGCACACTCTTGTGTGTCATTTGAAAGTCACTTGTTAAATACTCACCTTAAGGCTCTAATGTGGCAGTGATGGTGATGTCTATATGTCCACGGATGTGATGGGTATGTGTGACGTGTATGTGAACTTGGGCTTTTTTTTCTGTTCTCTGTGCCTGCAGCAATTGTCCTCCAAAGGGCCATGGCCTCCTAGCATCCTCCTCTCCTTGAAAACTTTGCCACTTTCCCTTATAGGAAGTTTTGTCTTTTCTTCCTCTAGTAGAGCCACGTGGGTTGAGATTGACAAGTAGCCTCTTTGCAGGTGTCACTTTCCAAGAATTAACAGCTCTGACACATCGCTTCCAATTATGTTTGAGGATGTCCTTGCAAAAATCTGTAGACAACCTTGTTCAGCTTGTCACTTGTGAATTGCACTTTTCTTGTCTGATTCTCTTTCCAAAGCAGCAGATATTGGGCCAGAACAAACTACACAGTCGTGATGGTGAATTAGAGACTTAAGAAGACCATCCTATGAATGATTAGAAAACCACTCTCTGGGTGCAGCAAAGAGATCAAGGAGAGGCTGCTGATTGGATTCATTGGTAGGCACTGACAGGGAGTGTGATGGCTCTGAATGGCATGACTACGGGAAGTCTACACTCACACATTAATTTCTACAGCATAGTCAGGAGCCACATCTCAGAATGCTGACGGAAACTGCCAATGTGTTATCTGAGCAGCTGTCATTGAACATTGAGAAATCCTAGAGGAAGGGAAAAGTGCCAGAAGCTATAAAGGTGAGAAAGTGCCCCACATTTTTAGAGTGGTACATAATTCTTATCCAAAATTACATATTTTTGTCACTATCTGGAGTAGGCATTTAAATTACTGTTGTATTTTAACACTTGGGATGTACAGAGTCTCTAATGGAGGTACTTGAGAAATATCCATTAACTGAGTTGACTCCATGAATGGAATTAGCTATTCCTGTACACCTAAATGACCCTTTTAAGAGCAAGTCCTGCTAAACTTCTCAGGTGGCTTTCTTTTCTTTCTTTCAGAGAGAGTAAATAAATATTTCATGATAGAACTAACATAGTGAAATGATAGCAAGATTATATTATTTTTTATTTGATTTGATGCTGGTATGACAACTCTTTCATCATAAGTAGACAGGAGTTCTTTAGAGAAACAATTCAATGATACTCTTAGATCCATCCTGTTGAGATTCTTTCAGATGATGGCATGCAAGTTCTATTTGAATACTTGGGACAAGTTTAAAATGTGGATTTTTTTTAAATACCAGGGATTTAACCCGGGTATGTCCAAGCACTGAGCCACATCCCCAAACCTTTTAAAATATTTTATTTAGAGACAGAGTCCAGCTGAGTTGCTTAGGGCCTTGCTAAGTTGCTGGGGCTGGCTTCGAACTTGCAATCCTCCTGTCTTAGCATTCCAACTCGCTGGGATTACAGGTATGTACCACCAGGACTGGCTAAAATCTGTTTTTACCAGAAACCATAGTGTATGTAAGTCAGGAGCTTCATTGTCTGGTTCATTTTTCTTATTCCCAATTCCTAGAAAAATGATTGCTTGGTACATATGCGCTATATAATTATGATGAGTAAATCCTTGAAGCCTGTGGACAGAGGAGCATCCTCAGTTCTGCAGGATGTCCCCACCTCTGTAGGTATCTCGCCTGGTCTTGAAGCTTTCAGGGCGTTGGGTCATACTGAGCTCCAAACCATTCTGGGAATTCGTAAGTTTCCATTCTTTTTCTGCTGTTTATCTTAGCCACATGGGAATAATGTAATAATTACCATGACTGAGTGACAAACCAGCAAACATCTATTTCATATCGTTCTGGAGACAGGGAGGAACAAGATCAAGGTGCCAAGAGAACTGGTTTTTGGTGAGGGCCTGCTTCCCACTTTACAGATAGCCAGCTTCTTGCTGTGTCCTCACATTCCAGGACAGTGGAGGGAGTTTATTTTAGGAGGAACTATTCCCATTTATGGAGCTTGTATTCTGGTGACTTAATTCAACCCTAATTACCTCCTGAAGACTGTGTCTCCAAATGGAGGTTAAGATTTTAACCTGTTAATTTTGGAAGGGCAAATATTCCGTCCAGAGCACTCTCCCAGTGTGGCTTTGCCTCGGATGGGTGTAAATGCCTATCAAATGGTCTATTGCACTGCTAGATAGCTACATGGTAGCCCTGCTGAAGATTATTAGTCTGAAGGACTCAGTCTCAGAAGTCAAAAAGAAAAAGAGAAGGAAAATAACAGGGCCATTACAAGGACCAACATTCTCAAGCAAGCTTCTGCTATAGGGTTTTAAAATGCTCATGGCTGGGAGAAATAAGGTTTTGCTAGGGTGCTCATTCCCCAATGTGGAAATTACTTTATGTCAGTGGGATAGAATTTTTGAGATAACTTAATTACAAATTCGAATATTACATATAGTATATAGTCACTACTGTTGCAAACACTACTACCTCTACTGTTATAGGTCTTGCTGTTATATACAGTTATACCATCACTGTCAGTATTTCATGTTTTATTGCTGTGCAGAAACTAGTTAATATAGAGTAACTAAAACTGCTTTCCTCAGAAAGCCTTCCTTGCAAGATTGGCCCTTGACTGGCATTCAATAACTTTGATTTCTCTCATTTCTAGAATGGAAAAATGTAGCTCCCTGCACCTAAACTGTTTGTATAAGCACTCTGGTTTATGCTGAACACTTGTTTTTTTTTTCTGGAGCCTGCAATATTTGTGTGTATGAGTCAGAGGAGTCCTACGTGGCCATCCCCAGTGAAGACCCTGTGTGATTGACTACATCTGGGACTTAGAAGGTTGCACCTGGCTCCTCTGGATTGAGCCACAGGTGCCCTTTATCTTGGAAGATCTTGGTTTGTTACCTGCAGTAAGGAATCATGGTCATGAGTTGGATTTTGTATGAATGTCTATAGTTCCTCCTAGTGAGTCACTGAACAAAGAGGTGTTTACATGAATTCTGACATGATTGACACAGAAGGAGCCATACTGCCCATCAGATTCCCTGCATACCCTGCAGGTCCCTGTCATAATTTAATTCTTTTAGATTCACCTTTCTGAATATTGCCCATTTGAGGCCAAAACCAAGTATGATCCTATAAAATAACAAGAGTGAAATCAGTACTAATAAAATAATTGTTGAAACATTGAGCTTGTTTATTTAACTAGTTGAGGTGATGGATACATTTATGTAATTACTCATCCTTATGATTGGGCTTTATGATCAGTACTTGGGATGCATTTCTTCTTTAATCCTTGCAACAATTCTATGAGGAATGTCTCTTTAAAACTGAATTTAGATGGACAAATTAAGGCAGAGTTAGGGCAACCAACAAGTCAAAGGTCCACAGCTGAAAAGCATTGGATCTGGCATTTCAAACAAGGGTTTTATAGCATGTGAGTCTTGATACTCCACACATCTGGCCAGTTCTTCCTAGATTTACCATCCAGTTAGATCCTTCCATGCCTGCCTTAAACGAGCCATCCCCTCATCCTCTTCCTCATGGGTCTCTATTTTGGGATGATCTGTCACTCTCTCACTCTCTTTCACGTGTCTGCACCCACACATGCACATACACACACAACACACACCTGTGTCTGTTAACCATGTAGATCATATATGACATACATAACCATCGGCAGCCATACAACCATCCAAATACAGATGTGATTCCAGGGGAACATGAGTCTACATTATGTTAGAGACAAAACTCAGTATGTTTAAAGTAAAACTCTATCGTATATTTTAATGTGTTCTCCAATGGTTGCTAAACTCCTTGAGAAGAGGAATTAAATTTTAAATGTGCTAAAGTTCTTAACATCATACACAGGTTCTGATACATACTAAGAACCTAAATTTAAGAGGCTGTGGTTGGTGGATAAACAAAAGAGTGTTGCAGACAGATTCATTAGATGATTTGGGAAGACGGAACAGCATCCTTAGAGTGCAGTCCTGGGCACACTACACTGTGTGGGTGTGGGCACAGTGATAACAGTGGGTTCACAGTAGAGTCACAGCTGAGACATATGATGCAAACTCAAAACATAAACATGACTCAAAACCACACCGGGAAATATTCTTCTATTTGTAATAGAAAAAAACAACGGGGTGGATCCAAACTACTGATCCATTAGGAAATATGAGGTACATCTTTTCAAGGATGTACTAAATGAAGAACGCAAGTATTCCTATTCTAAGTATGTAATGACTGCATTTTCATTAACCCACACATATATGTGTATAAATGTATGTATATGCACACATGTATAATTTTCACTCTCTATAAATGTGTGTATGTTCATGCATGTGTGTATATAATTGATTAAAAGATGAATATAAAAATATCAAACTGTCAGATGAAAAAGGGTGAAATTTTACCATCATAAATGTAAAGGTTATACTTCTAATCATGGTGAGATTATGGATACTCTTTAGTGGTTTGTAAGTATTTTTTATCAATCTGCATTTAAGTAGATACAATCAGTTAAACTGATATTCTGGCACAGAAAAAAATATCCATGTTTTATCAAGAGAGAAAAAATATGTAGTATTTCAAAACAGTAACTTATTTATTAAGACTGTGTTTCTGTGTATTTTATGCATATTTATATATCTTATATCTATATCAAGAATGTTATCTAAACTGTTTTTTGGTGGTACATTTATGTAGGATGTTCATTTTCTAATTGGCTCTTTCTAGATTTATTTATTTATTTGTTTGTTTGTTTATTTATTTATTTTTGCTATGCAGTGGGTTATTTTATTATAAAATAATATACGTTACGTCATAACATAATAATATATGTTACGTCATGGCTGACGTAACAGAACCACAGTCTCCCATGTTGAACGCCAGGATGTCAGTGCTTCTGCTATGGAAGACACGGTCCTCTGACTTCCACTCCTGGAATTCAGGAGCACCCACAATCTTCCCTCAATGTGACATTTTGAACTTGAGTCCACTGTGTTAGTCAGCTTTTCATTGCTTTGGCCAAAATAACTCATAAGGTCCACCTAGAGGAGGAATAGTTTATTTTGGCTCTTGGTTTCAGAGGTTTAGTACATAGTTGGCTGACTCCATTGTTCTGGACCTAAGGTAAGGTGGGACATCATGGCAGAAGTTTGTGACAGAGAAAAGCTGATAGCTGAAGACTTAGCCAGTATAACAGAGAGGCCACCTGCACTGAACCCAGCAAGGCCAAAATGGCAGAGCTTCCCAAGTCCTTTGAAGATCACATCTTTCCACCATGGACCCCAAATACTGGATGTAGAGCTATGAGCCTCATGTTGGCTAGCTGAGTGTGTATATTGTTTTGGTACAATCCCTCCTTTTCATGCTCCTATTTCTCCCTTTTGGAATGAAATATTTACACTGTTCCATCATACATTGCCTGTGTACAACTTGATTTTGATCTTTGCAGGTAATCACAGTGAAGAATTTGCCTTGAGTCTCAAAGAAGGCTTTGTACTTGGACTTTTGGACAATTTTGGAACTGTCAAAACTATGGGTACACTGGAGATGGACTGAATGCAGTTCTCACTGTAAGATGGATGTTAGTTTTTTTAAGGGGAGAGGGGGACTGGAGATTGAACTCAGGAGCACTCAACCACTCAGTCATATTCCCAGGCCTATTTTGTATTTTATTTAGAGACAGAGTCTCACTGAGTTGCTTAGGGCCTCCCTTTTGCTGAGGACTGGCTTTGAACTTATAATTCTTCTGACTCAATCTCCTAAACCACTGGGATGACAAGCATGTGTCATCGTGCCTGGCTGGACATGAGTTTTTGACAGCTAAACTTTATGGTTTGGATATGAGATATTTCCTGAAAGTTTAAGCCCAATATGCTACAGGAAATTTCAAAATTGAAACAATTAGAGTGTGAGATCTGTAACTTAATCAGTTTATTAATCTATATGACTGATTAATAGTTTTAAAGAACAACTGTGCTAAATGGTAACAAAGGGTAGATAGCATGTGGCTAGAGGAAGTAGATCACTGTGAGCATGCACTTGGAGATTATATTATCCCTAGGTTCTTAGCTCAAACTTCCTAGCTATCATGAACTGAGCAGCTTTTCCCAGCTCACTCTTCCACCATGATGTTCTGCTTCACCAGGGGCCCAGAGCTTGGGGTCAGCTCCAGAGCCTGGGGTCAGCTGACTATGAACTGAAACTCTGAAACCATGTGCCAAAATGAATTTTTCCTCCTCTAAGGTGTTCTTGACAGGTATATTTATCACAGCAACTAAAACTGACTAATGGAAAGATTGATACTGGGAGTGGGGTTGTTGCTTTGACTAACCTGACCCTGTGGTTCAGAAAACTTTCTCACTCTCACTTACCACTTCCAAACTGCCACAATCTGAACAGCTTTCCTCCACCACATACTTCCACCATGAGTTTCTGCCCCACCTAAGGCGCAGAGCAATGTAGTTACCACCCATGGAATGAACCGTGAGCCAAATTTAATGTTTCTTCCTTTAAATTGTTCCTATCAGGTATTTTAGTCACAGAAACTAAAGGCTGATTAACATACCCTCATCTCTCATAAATGCAATTGTAAAAGAAAATTGTTTTGCTTGTATCCTTAGAATGAATTTAATGGTATATTGTTCCTACACATATCAAATTTTATTATCTTGAATGACTTTCTCTATACCATTTGTAGTCTTATTCTATCAGTATTTGAATTCTTCCTTCTTAAAAGCCCTGACTTCCCTGAGATCCACTGTGGAATTCCAATTTAACTTTTTCAAGCTAACACAAATGTACTGAACTCACAATGCTAACTAATATGCGAGGAAGAAATTATGAAACTTCTTAAGCTTAGTTTATTTACTTATTTTCTTGCTACTGCCAATGCTGTTCTCAAACTCCTGGGCTCCAGTGATCTTCCCATCTGCACCATCACATCAGTTAATAATAAACTTTTCCTAAAGTTTATGTATATTAATCATGCCTCCTTTTAATGCCTGTTACTTACAATGCACAAAATATTACTTTGCATTGACACACTGCAACAAAAAATGAAAACCATTAGAAAAAGATAAGTAGATGTTCATTATATTTTACTTCAGAGATTCATATTTTTATTATAATTTAAAAAAATTATTATAGGTTGTCAACATGTTGTAATATATAGCATTTTCTAATTGGAAGACTCAAGTAAGAAATATATATGAGAGTTCAAGAGTTGTAGCATTTGGAATTGAGTTCCCTGCTGCATGACCTTGAATAAATCAACTAAATTCTCTGAACATCAGTTTCATTATTTATAATTTGGGGGTGATAATAATACTGCCTGCATGGAGTTATGAACATTTACAATACAGCAAATGTAAATTGGCTGTTGGTGAGGAATCCACATCTACTATTTATGAGCATGACTGTCCCAAACCTAACTGACAGCATTTGAACTTCCTGTTTGATAGATTAAACTGACTGCTGAAACTGTTGGGCCTGCAAATGCAGCAGCCACATCTCCTATGTCAGTAACAGGTCTCAACCATGATTTGGAGGATTTGGTAGTCAACTGTCCCAGCTCCCTCTTCTTTGGACAGAGTGCCCCCGATGGGCATATTTTGTACTGCCTCCCAGGGTTTCCCACAGAAAGAGAGGCACAGTGTTCTGGGGCAACGTATTTCCCTAGGCTTTCCCCTTCCTTGTCTTGTGTTCTCAGTCTTACACTCAGAACTTCGTAAGTTCAGCTCCCAATTAAACTAGTTGCACTCAAGTCCTCTCTTAGATCTGCTTCTGCAGGAACGCAAGCCAAGATGACCAAGGGTGTGGCATATGATACCCCTGCAACAAATGTGAGGTTGTATTCTGTACTGACTGCTTCTATACCATATGTATGAAAAATTTGTGGTGCATTTCCCACATGATTCAGCACCCATACATCAAAAGAAAATAAGTCAGGGAATGTCATAAATCCTGCATAGAAAATGGGAAGAATCATCTATCATTTCCAATTATCTATATTATTCTTGTTGAAGATGCAGAAACCACACAGAGGTAAATACCATGTTGATTTTGTTACATAAAGTGATGTCCAGAGGGCACAATACTAAACGAAAGTTTCCAATCATTTTCAGCTCAGTGTGTCGTCTGGAAGCCAACCACAGTTCATTGGAAGCCAACCCAGTTCATCAACTATCCATTGATGTCTGCTCTGGATTGACAACTCTCACATTGCTTTCTCCTTTAACACCTTGTATCTGGTATTCATCACATAATGGCTTAAGTGATTCGTATTCTCTCCATTATGGTTGTATTAAATTGATCAAATGGTACTTGATAGTCCTTATAGTGAAATACAATTATAAGCAAATGTCATACTCACTAACCCCTTTCACATCAATTTTCCCATTAAATCCTCCCATCAAACTATGTGTGTTTTTTACTAGTCTCATAAAATAGATAAAGAACCCACGAGTTAAAAAAAAATAATAAATTATTTACACAAATTCACAGCCGGAAAGTACTTGTTAAGAGCCATTGAACTTAATTTTTAAGATAATTATTTTGCACCCTGTGGAAAATTGATTAAAATATTCTGAGTAGCTAATCAATACTGTTAAAACAGCAAATATAAAGGCATCTGAAAGTTTTAAATCACAATAAGATTCAAAGAACTTTAATCTTTATGATGCGGATCCTCAAATGCAGGCTGAATCCATTACCCATATTCTTCCACGATGTTCCTTACTTTCACAATCACACTATCACATCATTTTTTTTTTTCTGGCCATAACCTCATGGTTTCCCATTTCCACATGCCATTTGCAGAAAATAGGGACTGTGGTTCTTGTCCATTGTGGCATCTAAATTGTCTGGGGCAGTGACTTGTATTATGGTTCCTAAACATTCGTTGACTGTAATGTAGAGTAATACCTCTGTGCACTTGCTGCTTTCCATGAAGAGAAGCTCTCATTTATGAGTGTGTTTTCAAAAGCAATTATTTCATCCCTTGACAGTAACTTCTATGATGCCAACTTTTATTATAAACCAATGAGTCTAAGGAAATATTTTTCCATGAAGAAAAAGGTTGCTCAGTACTTGTGGAGGTTCATGGGAAATTGCAAGTTTGTAGGGGAAGATTCCTTGGTCAGAATTTCCATTTCTGTCGTGGGGAACATTGATAAGGTTACAAAATGTTAGAGTCCCAATTTTCCCAAGTTCTTTCTGGTACAAACTAGTTGTGTAAAAATTAACCAGCAAATCATAGACAAAACTGTAAGCATTTACTGGATTAAATTTGTCTTCTGCTTACTCTGTTTTGAATCAATGACAGATTACTCAAAAAATACTACTTCAACCCTTAGCATTTCATGTATGGACTCTGGAAATCTACTCAAGCGGCACTCACACGGTAACTTCCTCTTTCCCTCTCCCAATGTTTTTTTCTTCTCCACTTAATTCAGAATTTTATTTTATTTATTTTTATTCCTTTGCATATCTTTTAGTATTTTTAGTAATATCTTAAATGGAAAGTTTTCATTTTTATTAAAATTATTTTCTTCACTTGAACAGAATCATCTTGGTAAACATAACAGAAATAATATTTATTCTGGCACACACAAATTGAAAACTCAAAATCTGCAAATCTCATGTGCAAACACAAATTAAGTTGGTTGTGATCATATTTACATGGCTCATGAATAAACGAGAAAAAAATAAAGAAAGAAAGAAATTGTAATTTCTTAGTATGCCTGTGTTCAACATGTTGAAATACAGCTCTGAGATTTGAGAATTAGAATTTTTATGGGTAGTATACATATCTTAAGTGTGTTCTTTTTCTAATAAAGTATTTGCATTCTAAAAGCACCATGCACTTATAAATATTCTGCATTTTCTCCCTTAACATTGCTAGAATTTTTTCTTACAACATGAAAATCTCATTTCCACCAGAAAAAGTCAGCTGTGTTCCTAATATAGAAGAGAATCACAACTGCTTTAAAAGTGGGCTCTGACACATTAATTCAAACTTTTGCCAGCTTCAGTTGTTAAACATCCAGTGAAAGGCAGGGATGGGAAATGGGAATTGTAAGAATACTAAAAATTCATGTTTCATTAAGCTCACTGGGTCCTTAAAAATAAAACAAACTAAACTAGTGAAACAGTTATTTAATTTTTTTTATTTTACTTTTTTTCTCATTTTTTTCCTATATCTGGATTTTCAAGCCAGTGGAAATTTTTATAATCTTTTGTAGTCTTGCATGGAACCATCTTGGCCATGGATGCTTTGAATTGAATTTGAGAGGTTAAATTAATTATAAACTGAAACAGGAAATTCTAACTAAAATGAAAACTTTTCAAAGGGATCATTAATATTTCCCAAGTGACTCATTTTTTGCTGCCCTTATTTCTCACCCTTGTTACAGATTTTATTCATTCTTTAGAGCAATAGCTCAAATTAATACAACCCTACACCAATGTTTAGTGAGGCTAATCATACTTTAGCAACGAATAATCTTGGAATTATGGAAACAGCACATAGACAACTTTGCATAAAATTTATTAACTTCCAAAAGGGAAATTGAGGCCCACAGAAGGAAAATGGGTTTTTGTATGGTAATTTCCATTTTAAAGATTTCAGGAGTCTGATGATATTGAAGACAATGGTGGTAAGTTATGCCAGTGTGTGTGAAATCTGGGATAACCCATAGGGAAAAACATTAAAATGAGATCAATAATTTATATACTCATCCATATGAGATCTGCTTCATGGGCATTGCATATGTAAAAGGATGCATGGGATCATTTTTTTTCCTTGCCTTTGTTGGTAGTTAGTCAGTGAACACTAAGTATTACAAAGTAGCTTTTCAGAATTTTTTCTTGAACATAACATGTATAAATACACATCCATATATACACACCACGAAACTCGCAGGAGTCATATGATATAAGCGTAAAACTGCCCAACGGTATGCAATAATTACTTAACAAAAGTAATTAACAGTTCCCACAAAATTCCTAGTATTGTAGGGAAAACTCTGAAATGATTACTTGCATTCCATTAGAAGTCAAATAATATTTATCCTTACTTTTTCGGTTTTAAAAAATAAAAATAAAGCACCAAATTTCTCCTGATTTGACCAAGTTTTTCTACTAATATCCTAGGCATTAATCCAGATTCTAACATTGCATTTAGTTGTCATTTCTCCTCAACATCTTCTCTCTGGGACAGTTCCTTCATTCTTTCTTTGTCTTTCATGAGATTGAGATGTTTTGGAGAATACTGGTTAGTTATTTGGCAGAATGTCCCTAAATTTGGGTGTGCCAAAAGTTTCCTTATGATTAGTGGAGAGGAGACATTGTGGGAAAGGACACCTCAGCGGGGTCAGGTTTTCTCAGGTAAGCCTAACTGTCAAGCAGTTACTAGTCGTACATATGGATTATCATCAGCAATTTTGTCATTCCCAGGTCAGTTCTTGACACTGTGTCTAAAGCCTTTCTCTGCATCATTCTTTATTCTTCTTCTCTGAGTACCATGCCATGCTACATCTTCCATTTACGTGAAGAAATTAGTTTCAATTACACATAGGAAACAGTCCCAACTCACACTCACGCGTGAGTGTGAATCACATAACTCATTAGCAAAAGATTCGTGCCACAAATGACTGTCTTCAGGGCTGGAGCTCAGATTTCCCAGCAAAGTTTCCGGTGAAAACTTAAAAACTTCACAACCCGAGGGTGCCCTAAAGAGATTCATGTGAACTCAACATTTTCTTTCATTTCCAGCCACAAGGCTCTAATTAGACATGTCACTTGACGGCTGTGTATGTAAGATTCATGAAGAACCTTTTCTCAGAAACTCACCAACTGTACATTGGACGTTCAACTCCTTTCTTCCCTTCTCCTGGGGTAAATCTTGTCTCCGCATGGCCATGAGGGAAATGAGGCTTCTGACTTCCCTAATTGGAGTAAGGTGTGCCACTGCTCAGGGTTGAGAATTCTTGGTGTGCCTCCAAAATAAACCTGGATCCTGAATAATGATTCCGCTGCAAAACCAGTGCCTTGGAACCCCGCTGAGGTGCTGCCATCAACACAGAAAAAATCAAATTTCGCTCCGAATGGAGCCTTAATAACAGTTGGAAACTTCAGCCTCCTGCCCATAATTTATTTACAAAGAATCTTTTTGAAGGGAGCTATCTTGGAGAATTCTGTGTAGCTTTGATGTTTGCAAAAGTAACTCTGTAAGGATAGATAGAAAGATGATAGATAGAAAAATAGAGAGCTATACCTACAGGTAGAAAATAAGACAGGTTAAAGCAAGAAATCTTGCATTCAGTAACTCATTTATGTCATTTTATTGTATTTTTCCTTTGGCAAGCTTCTGCCTTGACCTTGGTAACTCTTAATCATCTAAGGCCAATTCCTTATCTTATTTCTTCCATAAACACACTTAGACAATATTTTCAGTGAAAGTAATGTTTAATTGTGTTGGAGTGAGGCTGTGAGGTTCAATGTGTGTTACAGGGAAGATACCTAGCAAAGGATGTGTGATGGTCTGAACTGTGCCCCACTCTCTGAATTAATATGTTGAACCCTTAAGCCCCAGTGTGATTGTAGGTGGAGATGCAGTTTTTGAGGAGATGAGTTACTGGAGGTCATGCAGGTGGGGTCTCAATGCTGTAGGCCTGCAGTCTTCCAAGAAGAGAAAGAGACAATGGAGAGCTCTCCAGCTCCTGCTTTACTGTGCATGTGTGTGTGTGTGTGTGTGTGTGTGTGTGTGTGTGTGTGTATCCACAGAGGATAGGCCATGTGAGGACATGAAGAGAAATCATCTGGCTTCAGACAGAAAGAAGTCCCACCAGAACCAACCGTGCTGGCACCTTGATCTCAGACTTCTGGTTGCAGAACTGTGAGAAAAATAAACGTCTGTTTGTGAAGCCACTTGATCTGTGGTTTTTGGTTATGGCAGCCCAAGCTGAGAATTCCAGGTGCATCATTAATCCAGCCACCACTGTGGGAAAACAAGGTGTAGTTCACCTTGGTAACCAGGCAGCGCAGGGTCTAAGAATTATCTCATAAGGTGGTGGTATCTGCAAAGCAGTTTCTAGCACACATTGGTTCAATGAGTATGCCTATGGGTTATTAATTTCCCCCACACTTTCATTCATATGCAGAATTATTTTCTGCAATGTTTGGCTGAAAAGGAGACTTCAAACATATGTACAAATATCAGAAGTTGGAAGTGAGAAGAAACACAGGGAAAAGGACTGTGAAGGATAGCAGGGCTCTGGTGGTACCCACTCCGCCTAATACATACACCCAACTCACAATTTCACAGGAGCTCTTGATTCTTAAATTTCTATAAAGAAAGTTATGGCAGAGTCTACAAGGTGAGTGTAAGTGTCCACACACATAAGATGCACGTGCATGTGTGTGTAGGGATATGCAATGCAGTCCACACTGCACCAGCTTGGAGTAAAAATGATGTGATTCCACCACGGATGGCCTTTGCAGGCCTGCCCTCAGGTCTACCTGCCTATGTCATCTGCAGCCCCAGCAACATCATCTCCTTCACGGCAAGTCCATGGCCGGGCTCACTGAAGCTCACAGGAGTATCCTAAGCACCACAAGGAATCCGTCATGCTCTTCACGCTCTGTCCCTTTGGAAACAGTCTTGACTGGGGTCTGATGCCTTTGATAACACACACGGCACAGTTACTCCAAGGTGGTTCCGGAAGCTTCCAGGGATTCACTTTTTTGTAGTCAGTGACCCCTTCTCCATCTGCATCTTGCTAAATTTCCTGGCCTTTTATGGGAACACCATGATTTCTTATCACCACACTTGATGTGTGTTTTGCTTTTAAATCACACCAAAGTTGTAACAGTAAGTTTTAACAAAAGGCCTTTATATACTCTTGGAAAATCAAATGCAGAACTGCATTTATTGATAGCATTTCTACTCCTTTTTTAATGGTTAAAAGTTTTTAAAATGTTTTATTGTTTCTTTTTAGTTACACATGACAATAGAATATTTTTTTGGGGGGGTGTTCCAGCTATTGAACTCAGGAGTACTCAACCACTGAGCCAGACCTATTTTGTTTCTTATTTAGTAGAGTCTCACTGAATCGCTTAGTGCCTCACTTACTGGGGCTGGTTTTGAACTTGCAATCCTCCTGCCACAGCCTCCCAAGCTCCTGGGATTACAAGCATGCACCACTGTGCCTGGCTAGAATAGGTTTTTATATAAATATGGAAGCATGGAATATGTCTTATTCTAATCAGAACCCCATTCTTTTGGACTTACTGGATGGTGAGACTCACTGTGGTATATTCATATGAGTACATAGAAAATTATGTCAGATTCATTCCACTCTTTCCTTTGCCCTTTATTCTCTCCATTCCTCTTTGTCTAACCTACTGAATTTCTCTTTTTTCCTACTTATTGTGGGCTAACTTTCACATATCAGCAAAAACATTCAATCTTTTGGTTTTGGGGGATTGGCTTATTTCACTTAGCGTGATATTTTCCAAATCCACCCTTTTACTGGTCAATGTCATAAAGTTATTCTTCTTAATGGCTGAATAATACTCTTTTGTATATATATACCTTATTTTCTTTATCCATTATTCTATTGAAGGACATCTAGGTTGGCTCCATAACTTAGCTACTGTGAACTGTGCTGCTATAAATATTGGCATGTCTTCTCTTTTAAAATCATTTTAGACTCACTCTTTTAGATATCAGCAATAGATAACAAGAAAAGCAACAAATTATTATAATATGAAGTATCGTGATAATGAATCTAATATATAACTATTATAAAATGTTTCCACTTATAATAGCAACACATAATTGTGCAAGGTCTACATAAATACATTTAAATGCCTCTGAGGGACACAAAAATGCTTTAGCAGAGTCAAGGCCATCAATACCTTTGAGTATAAAGATGCATCATCCTAAAGTTTCTAAGTCTCCTTAAAATGTATGCATTTGTGTGACCTGATGAAATACCATCAGGATTATATTGGAAATAAATCAATCTATTCTGAAGTTCAAATAGAAAACATAAGCAATTATGATGATACAAAAAATGTTTAAAGAGAAATGCAATGATGGAGAATCAAATGACTACAGCTTATCATCAACTACAGAAATGCATGGTGTACTGCTGTCATATGAACAGACAGACAAGGAAATGGCAGGAAGAACAAAGGACAGATTTCTTATGGGAATTCAGTAAAGAAAAGAAGGCCACTTTAAATCATTTGGAAACTTATATAGTGCGTAAAAACTATTGGGAACCTTGTGTAGCCAACCAAAAACTTGTATTACTTAAAAATGTTATATTTAAGACTTATATTATTTATTTCATGGCCCATGCAAAAGATTTAAATTTTAAAAATGGAAACAACAAATGTAACAAAAACATTAGTTGAAATGAAGAAAAAATTCTAATACCAATCCTAAAAGTTGTCAAATACAAAATGCAAATATGACAAACTTCTCTCTAAAAGCTAGGATTGTTAATGTCAAAAGACAAACTTAGGAAGGAGCACGTGAACACTTCTGCCTGATAGATTCTAATTGCAAGCCAATAGTTTTGGGCAATGAACAGAGACAAACAATACCTGGGAAAAGCAAATGTTTTGAAACATAAAAGATAGGGCTGAACTTCAGTCATAGGAGAGAGCCACAAACTGAAATTTTTGTAATAAGTGTGGCAAGATTAATGTGGTTGATATCAATGGTAGTGAGAGTGTGTAGAGGCATTCTCATTGTTAATGGGATCGGACATCATGAAAATCGCTCCCAAAGACAAACCAACATTTTAAATATCTACATATTTCTGCTGGATAATTGTATTCCTAGTGTGTATCTTATGGTCATCCACAAGTGTATGATGTTGTGTAATGAAAGATAGTCATTGCTGGGCTGTGAACCAGAGCGCAGCTCTTTAGGTGGAGAAACAAAATCAAATGCATAGTCTTCTATGGGAGACAAATAAAATATGGTGTGTGTGTGTGTGTGTGTGTGTGTGTGTGTGAGAGAGAGAGAGAGAGAGAGAGAGAGAGAGAGATAATATGATGAAGCTTTCCAAAAAGGGGGAACTTTTGTTGGTGGAGTTGTCTAGATAAACAACAAAACAATAACAAAACCTCTTCTCATGTAAGAAAAGCAAAGAAAGACGGTAATAATGCTTCCAATTGTGAACAACACATTATATGTGAACAATACAATTATGTTAAACATATATTTGCTTATAAATAGGAATACGAAAGAGATGTAGTTTATCTGTATCAAGTTTATATCTAGATATCAACCTTCTGTATATATTGCTAGTTAAAATCTTTGAAAATAAATGTCTTGGTTTTGTAGATCTCCACAGTATTTTTGTTTTCTATTTATTTAATTTCTGTTCAGTTTTCTCCTGTATTATATTTTACTTTTATATGCTCCTTGTTAAAAATTGTTTTAGTCCTTGGATGTATCAACTTTCTTCATTATACTTCTCTGTTTCTTAATTTTTTTTTTTTTTCTTTTAGATTCAGTTGCTTTTCTCTTTAGACACTTCCTTGGAGCTTGCCTCAAAGAAAGGTTGAGAGAAGTTAGAGAGGTTACAGTATTTTACACATTTCTCCCATTCCTGGGTTCTGTTTTATAGTGCATATTTCACTTTTTTTTTTTTTTTTTTTTTAATTAGAGGGCCATTTGCTCACCCTCCAAGCTTATCTCTAATTTTTTTCTTATTTTCTCTCTTTTGATCATGGCTTACTAAAGAAACAATATTATCAAGGTTTTGAGGTTTTGACATTTTTTCCTTATCTTTCCTCCTGCTGTGCTTAAAAAACTTTAAAGTCTGAATCTCATGCCATTTTACTCTAAATTCCGAGCACATTCATTCCTTTAAAAATCTTGGGCCTTTTTCTACATTACCTCACTGCCTTTGCCAACAACCAACAAAATTAATAATAATACCCTGAAATTGTCTAATACCTATTTAACACTAAATTTCCTAATTGCTTGAAAAATGCCTGCATAGTCCTGACGTGATCTAAACAAGGCCGTACCTTGCATTTGGTGCCTGTGTTCTGCATTCTTATGTTGGATGTTTTCTTTCAAGCAGGCGGGGTGCAAGCATGAAACGGGGAGTTTATCAGATTCATCATTTGCCTCTAATCAGATAATTTCATTTGTTTATGTTTACTGTAATTCAGAGGAAGTTTCCTTTAAATTTTTCATCTTGCTACTTAGTTTATATTGTTAAGCAAGCTTTTGTTTCTTCATTTAATTATTTGTCTCTTTTTGATTAAATAATATTATTATTCCATTTCTCCCCTTAATTTATTAGTTTGTTTTTCATCTTCCTTTAGAAGTTATTCAAGAGATTACTGCATAAGCCCTTGATTTATTAAAAAATGTTTTGAAACATAAAAGATAGGGCTGAACTTCAGTCATAGGAGAGAGCCACAAACTAAGATATACAAGATGCATTTTAATTTCATGAACTCCCTGTGAACCCTACATGGTATCATGTACTTGAATCTTGGAAGGACATGAAAGCTTACAGGATTTGGACATATGTAGGTTTCTCCTGTCCCGGGCCCTGGTGTCTTGCTGAACTTCTAGCCTTCTGTTAAAGATCATTTTTATTTCTCCTGTTCCTTTCCATGTGAATGTGGTGATAATGAAGCTTCTTCTTGTCTGTTGGCTTAAACCTATCTTCATTTCCTCTTCACTTACTTGTTTCAAAGATTTTTTTCCCTTGATCAGGTTTCTCGATCAGTGTTGATTTTCTTCCAGCACAGTTTATGCTGTGTGACTTCAATGTCATCAACTTCTGGCTTCTTGTCTCAAGAGAACATAGTTGCCAGTCTGAATTTTATTCCTTTCAAGGTAATAAGTATGCCCTTTTCTATTTGGTCTCTTAGTGGTTTCTTTTGTACTTGTATTTTGTTGTTTATCTCTTTGTTTATTAGCAGTTTTGATAATGATATGCCTATGGAGGGGTTTAGTTCTTATTTCATTATATTATTTGAATATCCTGCTCAGGTGTTCTATTGTCTTCTGAATCTGAGATATTTGATGCATTTTCCCCATTTCTGATAACTCAAGACATAAGTACTTTACATAAGTAATATATATTTTATGTAAATGTCTTGTATGATCTTAAGAATTTTTTAAAAATCTTTTTTCTAGTATATGGATACAATACCTTTATTTTTATTTATCTTATTTTTATGTGATACTGAGGATTGAACCCAATGCCTCATGTGCGCTAGGCAAGCACTCTACTTCTGAACTAGTACTCCAGTCCCTTAAGCATATTTATTTCCGCAATTTAGTTTGCTTTTTTTCTGACATATTCCAGCCTGAACTATATAGTAAATTTTAAACTATGTTTAATTTTTGTCTAATCACTGTCTAATCTGTGTTAAGAAGTCGTCCTTTAGTTTTTGATTATTCATTACCTATCTTATGCGTATGTATATATGGTCTTGATTTTTCTTTCCATTATTATTTCCTTAGTTTCTGGAAAGATACACATTACATGCAAACAATTTAGAGACAATTTAGGTCTAGCTTGTGATTATCTACTTCTAGAGAGAATTAGCATTTTCTTATGGGATACAGCTGCAGATATGAGCAAGACCAGTATCAACTTAACCTAATTGTAGAAGTAGATGTAGTCCAGTTGGGCCTAAGTCTCTGTATGAGCTGGTTTACACTTTAAATTCTGAGTGCAGACTTTCTGGGTCCAAAACCAGACTCAGAGGACTTGCCCACCCCCATCCCACCTATGATATCCCCTAGCCTCCCTCTCAATTCCCTGTATCCATGTGAGTCTCTTCTGGCCAACTCTGGCCACCATAGTAAAGCACCACAGACTATGTAGCTTTAATAGCAGGACAATTATTCCTCACAGTTCTAGTAATGGGGAGTTTGAAGTCAGGACACCTTTCTGCAGAATCTTGTATTAGAGTCCTCATTCTACCTGGGGATGCCAAACACTTCTCAAATATCCTACCTCCAAAGGCTATCAGTCTGTGGGTCAAAATGTCAACATTTGGGGGGATCTGGGGGGATATGAACATACTAGTCCAAAGCAGAAGCTACCCATATTTCTTCTTGACTTCTTAATATTTAGATTTTTCTTTAACTGGATGATTGTCATTGGGGGAAAGGGTCTTTAAGAGTCAGTTTCCACTTTGGGGTTTACTTCTTCTGGACCTTGGTCTCATGAAATCTTCATTCCCTCGATTCCTTTCTTATTCCCTCAAATATATTTTTAAAAATATTATTTTCTAGTATTTCTTATTTGTTCAAACTGTTATTGTTGGATTAAACTACCAAAGGTCCAGCTGCAGAGGTCAGTGTTTTTTTTTTTTTTTTTTTTTTTTGTTTTTTTACAAAACTTTAAAAATATTACTTTGTTTAGTTAATTAAAAAAGAAAATGATATAACAATATATTTAGTATGGAGATATTTATAATTTTTCAAGTTACATTCCTTTAATCCTTTGCTTTTTAATGCAGATTTTAGAACCAAATATGTTCTTCTAGAAATTTTAATACAGGTTTGAATCAACAAATGATCATTATAATATGGCTGTTATTTCTGGTTTTATTCAAAAGGGAACAGAAAAATCAAAATTGTATAACCTCTAACTGTTTGATACAGTTTGTGAGGAAAGTCAGACAAATACTTGGAGAACAACAAATATTCCTCTTTTTATGCTTAGTTTTTAATGCATTTCACAGTATTAGAAATATTGAGCATTTCTAGGTGAAGGAATACTGCAATTCAAGAGTTTATGTATGAGTACCTGATTTTTTTCTTTGTTGATGTTCTTGTTTTTCAATAAGAAAAACATTATTTTTGCTGTGTGTTTGAATAAAAAGATTAGAATCATAGCGAAGAGTGTACACCAAAAAGAAAGATATTTTAGGTTTGGAACAAATTTGGAAAATTATAACAGCAGCAGAATGTGATTTGGTTAATGCTTTGCATGTACAAAATCCTCCTATTGGATTTCAGTGGTCTACTCTTGCTGTATAGTAACTACTAAGGTGCCCCAAAAGTCATAGGATAAATCTTAATTCTCGTTGTGATGGTATTTGGAGATGGAATCTCTGAGAGATGGATGGGATCTCCTAAGTGAAATAAGTGTTGTTAAAATGAGACTCTAGAGGGCTTTATGGCCTTCTTGGTCAAGTTAGAATACAGTAAAACGGTAGCCATACATAAAACAGAAATGGATCTGCACCAGACATTGAATCTGCCTTCTTCTTCAGATGGAACTTCCTAGCTTCCAGAACCACGAGAGGAAAATGTTTCAAGCCACACAGTCTGTGCTCTTCTGTCACAGGAAACCAAACAAACCAAGAAAACTGAATGTAGCTGTTGCTATGGGATTCAAGAATACATTTCAAACTTGAATAGCCCTTCATGAACCATGGTCGATTTATTGGATAAAGAATTAGCATGTTTTTTTGCTACCAGGATTACATATTACAGATTTTGTCTGAAACACCTTGATACAAGGAAATGAATGGAATTCTAATTCAGTATATCAGCATCACATGAATATTTTACATCTCTTTTTAGAAATTTCCATTTATTATCTTTTTTATTGTTAAAATTCAACATCTCTAGCAATTAGAGAAGTGCAAATCAAAACTACTCTAAGATTTCATCTCACTCCAGTCAGAATGGCAGCTATTAAGAATACAAACAACAATAAGTGTTGCTGAAGATGTGGGGGAAAAGATATACTCATACATTGCTGGTGGGACTGCAAACTGGTGCAGCCAATAGGAAAGAAATATGGAGATTTCACTGAAAAACCTGTAAATGGAACCACCATTTGACCTAGCTATCCCACTCTTTGGTCTATATAATCAAAGGATTTAAAAACAGCATACTACAGGGACCACAGCCACATCAATGTTTATAGCAGCACAATTCACAATAGCTATGTTATGGAACCATCCTAGATGCCCTTCAGTAGATGAATAGATAAATAAAATGTGATATATATATATACACACACACACACACAAAATAGTATATTATTCAGCATTAAAACAGAATAAAATCATAGCATTTGCAAGTAAATGGATGGTGTTGGAGAATATAATGCTAAGTGAAGTAATCCGATACCCAAAAAACAAATGTCAAATGTTTCTCTGTTATAAGAATGCTGATTCATAATGGGGATGGTGGGGTATGGGAGGAATAGATGAACTTTAGACAGGGAAAAGGGAAGGGAGAGGAAGTGAGGGGACGTGGGGGGAGGAAAGATGGTGGAATGAGATGGACACATTACCCTAAGTACATGTATGGAGACAAGAATGGTGTGACTCTACCTGTGTACAACAGACACATGAAAAATTGTGCTCTATATGTGCAATATAAATTAAATTGCATTCTGCTGTCATATATAACAAAATAAATAAAAAATAAAACTATAATGTTAATTCAATAGTGATTTACCTCAAACCTTAAATTGAACCTATAATATGTTTACACAGGAATAAGGAGAAAACAGTTTAACATTTTTGCGGGAATAAATATAATCAATAAATAAAGAGCTGATAGTCATGCCTAAGGACAAAATCAAGTTTGAAAATTTTTTGTGGAAGAGTACCGGGGATTGAACTCAGGGGTACTCGGCCACTGAGCCACATGTCCAGCCTTATTTTGTATTTTATTTAAAGGCAGGGTTTCACGGAATTGCTTAGTGCCTCACTTTTGGTTAAGCTGGCTTGAAACCTGGGATCCTCCTGCCTCAGCCTCCAAGCCCCTATGATTACAGGTGTGCAAACATTTTCTAAAGTTCCCATGATTCAACAAATGCCTTAACAACATTGAAAAAAAAATCCTTATAATGACTTAAATTTCAGTGCTTATTTCTATTGAAATATCTTTCTTTAAAGCCAGTTTTTCAAGGTAAAAAATATATGCCTCTACTTTAAGATCTCAGCAAAAGGATTCAAGGAAAAGTCTTTTCTAAGGCATTTTGAACTCCCAGCCCATCCATGTTTCCATCTCATTTGTTGCCATGAATATTTTTTCAGATTTAATATCACAAATCAATGCTATGAAAAGCTCATGAATATCTCTTAAGCCCTTTTTCTAACTACACATTAAATTAAATAAGAACTTTGTTTTGTAGCAAGCTCTATGTTCAGGCTCACAGGGAATAGTTGAGAACTATCAGCCCTCACACTGTTCACAGTCTAGTAAAGGGGATTGATAGGTACACTTTAATTGTGGTGAAAATATAAATCTATGATAGAGAAAGGCTGTGTCTGAGGTAATCAATGAAAACCTTGGAAATAATTTTTTGAGCTTGGTTTTGAAACATTACAACAGCTACAAGTCAACAGTTTATGTATTACCTGATTTTTTCCATTGTTGATGTTTTTGTTTTTCAATAAGAAAAACATTTTTGCTGTGTATTGGAGAAAAAAAAAGATTAGAATCATAGTGAAGACTGCACACCAAAGGGAAATATATTTTAGGTTTGGAAACAAGTTGGAAAGTTACAATAGAAGCAGAAACAAATTTGATTAATGCATTGCACGTACAAACATCCTCCTACCCATACCCACCCCTTATTGAGCGTTTGTCCTGGGGATTTAAGGTAGTTCCCCACTTTATATCCTACAAATGGCCCTTATTTTCACCACCTTGCATATGAGGAAATGGGGGTGGAGCAAGGAAAAGTTTTTCATACAAGGTGACAGCAAATCTCAGTGTATATCTGGCTTCAAAATCACTTTCCAGTGTCACTAATTACAAGGAACAGGTTGTCATGATACGTGTGTCAGAGGAGCAGCCATTGGCATTGTCTAGACTCCGTGCAAAAGTGAACACTCACAGGGTCAGGCTGTGTCTGCTTCATTGTTCAATTTACCTGAAGTAGAAATGACTTTACTTGCCTGAGTCACTCATGAATGTGATTCTGTATCCATCAGAGATGTGGGAATCCTTCTCTGAGCCCGTGCTCCCCAACTTCCCCTCATTCTGTGATAACATCTCATTTTAAGCCACATTTTGGGCAGATATATATGAACATAACATATTAACTCACGGGTTTCAAAGCGACTTTTAAATCAGGATTATTTTGATGTAATGTATAGTAAAAATGAGTAATTTTGTTTTTGCAGTATCAATAAGTAAGTTCAAGTTATTCACTTCTATGTCCAAGGCTTTGTCCTAAGTGTTAGCAGACTGACAGATCAAGATGTCTTATGAAGTTGTGGGTCCACAAGAAGCCTCTCACAATCTAATAAGAAACACAAATACCTCTCAAAAATATAAAAGGTGTCTAATAAAACAATCCTCATCATTTACCCTACCTCTAGTATGCAGATCAAGTATATTAGAAGGAAAATAAAAGTAACACAGGATTCACATATGGAAACAGAATGAAAATGACAAGTTAATTTTATGTTTTGAATGATAGTTTTTGCATTACTGTCAAATAAATATGAAATAAGGCTATTATGGGTTTTAATACATTGATAATAATCATAACTAAGAGGTGAGACAAGTTTTGTGTTACACGTGCTGTGGTTTTACATTCATTATCTCATTTAATCTATACAACTACCACTTGCCAGGGTTCTGCCCCAGCAAGATCCAGGGAGTCCTGAAGGAAGAGTAGCATCAGTGAAAGAAGCAAGACAAAGCAACGTGGTGGTTGCAACCTCAAGCAGTCTTCAGAAAGATCTTCTGCTCCCTGTGGAGCCTTTTATTCTTAAATACACTTTTTCAGATGGTTAACCAGTGGCCTTATGGCCTGATTTTCCTGATTTACATATTTTCCTTATGAGTTACACAACCTTTGAGCATGCATTCTACTCTTACATGGAACACAGACCATGCTTTTATTTTTGCTTTTCCTTTTGATCTTTTACTAAGCTAATGATTAAACTTTTAAACTGCTAAAGAATTTCTTTGTTCCTTGGTTGGAGGGACACCAATGCTTGAACCTTTGTAACCTCTGACTAAAGGGCAGACTCTACACGTTAATGTAAATGGAGAATGTACCATTCTCCATTTACATTAGCTACATGCCTTCCATTTTCATCATATATTCCTGTAAATGGCAAAGGAGGGTCTGTCGGTGAGGGGAATGTATTCTTATTAGCTTTTCTGCCCCTAGGAGGGGACCATAGTCTTCCTTTGATTAAATAAGCTACACATGGTGGGCCTTGCACTGTTGGCACAACAATTCTTTTCCTATAATTAGGCTTACGCATAGGTTACGCTTTTGGAACGGGAGACCTAGTAGAAAATGTCAACTGTGGGGCAAAGAGTTCTTGTAATCTAAGCTTTTCCCAGACATCCTGCTCTGCAACTATTTATTCGTGTTTACTTGTATTCTTGGTTATGTGAGTCTTAAAACAAATCTCAGGACCTTTTTTTGTCATATTCTTAGTCTCATTCTGGGAAATTTCCCATACATAGTAACAACTTATGTTTTAGTTTGGATTGACATGATTCCTGTTAACCACATTAATGTTCCCAGGATTAGAGCGGCCATAGCACCCCACGGTTTTGGTTTCCAGATGCGTCCACCCTGCCACAACCTCTCCCATGCTATGACCCTGTTAGGGAGTGGGGGCAGGAACGCCTTCACCAACCACTGTTCTTGATGAGGAAAATGCAGCATCCCCCAAACAGCTCACTTCATGTCAGTAATTAAAGGAAAGAGCCAAGCCTTCCCCCAGTGAAACAGCCCAGAACATACATACCATCAACACTTCTGTTATGCTTTTTGTGGCAGACAAACTCCAGGGTGGACCCCAGTGATTGCTCATCCCTGGCGTAGATGTCCCTGCATGATCTCTCCATTTAAGGGTAGGCTCACGAGTATGACTTGCTGGTGTCCAGCAGGGTACAGCAAGTACGATACAATATTCATTCTGCGGTTACACTACTCAGGATTGCAACTTGAGTCCTAACAGCTCTTTCCGTTGGCTTCAGATTGCTCATGATTGGATGAAGCAAGTTATCATCTTCAAGAGAGCTGGCTGTGTGGAAAGGAACTGAGCAGGTCAATAACCAATGAAGAATTCCACCTTAGTTCCAAGAATCCACAAGGAGCTCAGATCCTTCTTCCTGAAGCCAATAAAGAAATGAATATCACCAAGTCGTATACTTCTGAAAGCAGATTCTTTCCTAATTAAGCCTTCAGATAAAGCTTCACCCGGATACACCTCCTTATCGTAGACTTGAGAAGAGACCTTAAGCAGAAGACCCAGGGAAGCCACACTCATTTTCTGACCTACAGAAACTATGAGATAATAAGTATGTGTTTCAGAAGACTCTTGAATTCATAGTAACTTATTATGCAGCAACAGACAGCTAGTACATTGCTCTAGAGAATCCAGAGCTATTTTTGCAGTTTTCTTCTTTTACAGATTCCATGTTTTGGGAACACTCACTAAAATAAGAACTCCCTTCCTTATACCTGACCTTTTTCAGTGCAAGGAACAATTCCCAAGCTAGTGAGCTAGATATTTCAAATCTTGACATCTACAATGTGAAAATTTTTGTGTATTCTTCTGGACTTCTGAATAATTGCTTCAAATTTGGCAAAATTTCTGCCATTTAAGACATCCCAATAGTTTGGTGTAATGGAAAATGTCAGATTTCAGAAGAATACATGTGAAGGTTTGCGTCTTCTCCCTGTCATTTACCTGTAGTGTGTTGGTTTCCTTATTCAACAGATCAGTGCAGAGTGTGATGCTAATTAGAATATATCATGTTTATATTATTACATCCTAATACACACCTCTTTTGCTATATTGGGGGTTATCAAGTAAGATTAGCTATTATTGGGTTTATACTTGTTATTACACAACTTTTAAAACTGTGTTTCAATAGGCTGAACACTCTCAGCTATTGGTATATTCTTCAAATAACTTATTTATGTTTCTCTGTCTTGAATTTCATTCATCCAGAGATTGAAATTGGATTGTTTAAAACAAATTATTTTCAGCATTCACTATATTAACACACAAGCTGGTACACTTCCAGGCTCCCCCCTTGCTGGCCCACCTCATATTTAAACCATAAGACCCTATGACACTGAGCTACTGTATTTATTAATGAATTCCCTTAGGGGAAAATCTGAAGCTTGGATTCAGGGTTAGATTCTGGATTGGAATCCAGATCTCATCTCAGAGTAGAATATTTTTAGTGCTCTCCTCACCAGCATTTTACTGTTTTTGTACTAAGACATTTATTACATCATTAAAAAGTCCATCATTGCCATTGTTTTCCATAGGTACATGCTCCTGTGGGCAGTCCTTTCATCCATCCCCAGGTGCTTACCCTCCATTGTCCCAATTGACTCTCCAAACTAATCCACCAATTAATAAAAGAGGAAGAATTAGAAGAGGTAGCCCATGGCTGGTGGAAATGGGCAGGGATAGGGAAGCAGAGTGCACAGTGGCTGGGCTTGGCTCTCAATAGTGGATCTGGGCATGGTGGGTGCTGCAGGGTTGGCATAGCAGTGCCTACTCAGAGCTGCCAGGCTGGAAGTTGAGACTACAGGTGACACCTTTTAGTTTGGACCCTCAGGATTGGAGAGCAGAAGAGGAAGAAGGTCCCATCTTTAGGAAGTCACTCTTTGTGACTTTGAGAGCCCTTAGAGGTGTAAGCCTAAAGATGCACAGGGAAGGCACAATTTAAATGGGCCTCAAGGTTTCTTCTCCCTGCTATATAATTTTGTACACTCCCTTGTATGGAGGAAGGAATTATGGATATGATGGATATGCATCTTGGGATTATGTTACTTTATATAGGTAAATTATGTTTCAATTTGACTGATTTTAATGTAGTTAAAAGGGATATTATCCTTGGTGGGTCTGACCAAATCAATGGAAAGCTGAAAAAGAGTATCCAAAGCTCTTAGATGGAAGACAGCTGATAGATTTTAGAAGAGATGCGGTTTTGCTGATCTAAAAGAACAAAGTGGTCATCACGGGAAAGTTGGTGTGGAGGGAATGGTGATTGACCTTTGGGAGCTCAGGGTTTCAAATCTACAATAAAGATATTATTAAAATAGCTGCATTGGGCCAGCAAGGGGGGAGTCTGGAAGGGCACCAGCAATGCTCTGATTTCAGTCTGGTGGGACCAGAGTGGAAGACTTAAATAATGAATGGCTGAAACCTAGACCATGCACACTATGAATATTATATTTGTTTTGTGTTTAAGATGCAAAACCTATGGTAAATTATTATGGAATAATAGAAAATTGATATACACAATATAGAGAAAAAAATAAAGAAAAATGTTTGATTTTTTCCTAGGGTAATATGTTCTATTATAAATGCTTTTTTCTTTAATAACTAGACTCATTAAACTTGTATCATTACACATCCCAAAATGTTTCTTGTCACCTAACCCAGATTCTGCCGAATCCATATGAACCAAATCAGGTAACAAGCATTTGTTCCACCAAGTTCAATTCATTTGGAGCTGACCTAGTTAAAGACTGGTCAGCAATTATCAGATAATTTGCCTGAGTCCTCATCCTGGGGTGCTCATTTCTGAAAGAAGCCTTTGTCAAAACGTCAATCTCTGTGTTCTGCTGTGCCTATAATCTGGTGTCTTTCCAGTTCTTGCTGAATAAGGAGCTAAATATGCATTTCTATTTTTGCCCCTAATTAAATGCTCCACTCTGCATCGTAGAGTTGAGAACAGAGTTTACCAGCATGCTTGCTCCCTTTGTGTTGCATGTTGTAAACCAGAAGTGGATTGAGACTTGCTTTATTACATCTCTGCTGCTCATTTTAAATATTAACAAATATTAAACAATATGTCCTGGGAGCCAAGGAAGGTATCAGCCACATAATTGACATTTATTGCACACGTGATCTTAACTGTCAAAAGAGAAGCAGGGGACATTATAGAGAAAGAACTCTGTAGTAAGAATGCCCCAAAGTGGCTTTCTGGTTGTGTGATTCAGTGGCAGAGGATGTGCTTAGCACATGCAAAGGTCTGAATTCAATCCTGAGCACCAAACAGGAAAGCAAAACAAACAAACAAAAGGAAAGTCCTGGGGCCATAAACCACAGTTTTTAAGTGGCATTTGACCTTGAAAAAGTCATTTAGCTTGTCTGAGCTTCAGATTCTTCATCTGTTCTTGATAAGCTCCTGTGCTCAAGTCAGAACTCATCTGAATAAATTAGTGTGTTGATTAATCTCACCAATGTTTCTCTCATCCGTCCCAACTTTTTATCTCCACCTTTTCACTTTTCTGGCAAAAATAATTTCATCCATGTTCTTCAAATAGTCTCCCTTTCTCCATTTAAAAAAATCTCTCCCGTTTGTCCTTCATGCTGAATCCAGAATTATCGCTCTCACATCTATTTTTATAAGTGATTATTCTCTCCTCCTCGGAACCTCTCCTCACTTGCCAGATTCCTCATTTTCAATAGGATGAACTAAGACAACCCCTTAGCATCCCACACAAGGGGATGATGACGTCACCCCCTTGCAGGTGCTGAAATCCGAGGCATGGTGCATTGCATCCACAGAGGGCGCTTCTGTCTCAGAGAGGGTCCCCTCTCCTCCTCCTCCTCTCTTCTCTTGGTGTCTTGCTCCTCTGTGGGGTGTTGGCTAAAGTCCCTGCTCTATCCTCTGTGCTCCCAGGGCTCTTTACTCCCTCCGGGGCCACAGCACCTGGGCGGTTGCACTGTGGTGAATAGTGAATAAGGAGCACATAAAAACAAGTCTTCACTGTATCACTCTGAGGTTCTCACTCAGCTATTCGTGCTCACTTAAAATTTAATAAATTTGCATGAAGGAATAATGAAGGAAGGGATGGTCATGACAATAATATAAATAATCTTTACCAATTATTATTATTAGTTTTATGCAGTGCCAGGAGCTTTATATAGATTGAGCCATCTAATTATTATAATAACTCTTCACAGTGGATGATATTTTGTTCTCTATGTTGTAGATAGTTAAACTCGAAGTTTATTTTGGTATTTTTTTCTAAATCTAAATAAGTTAGAGGAATGGGTTAAGTGGATGTGATAGGGTTTGTTACATATTTTAAATGCCTACATTTTCTTTTTCTCTCAGAATGTAGCTTATATCCACACACATTGTAATATTTTTATGTTGTAGTACATTATTTCTCAGAGATTATTATAAATAATAATTCTCATTGTAGGAAGAGCATTGCAAATATCAAAAATGTGGGATATTTTAGATGAATAAGTGGTTATTGGAAGAAATTTTGCAACAAAGGGAATCTTCATGCTTGAAACAAACTGATTTCCTTATTTTTTTTTGTTTTAAATATAAAATAGGGACTTCTAATTATGGAATCTTTTAGGTTTTCATTATAAGTTTACACTCATTATAAACTCAGCTTCAGCATAAAATGCAGTAATGTTTAATGATTTCATGCATATTACTTTCTTGAAAGACATTGATTTAAGATGCTTAAATGATTACAGCCATAAAGTATATCATCTTGTGTTTCCTACCAGCTAACACCCTTGTAAAAGATTGTCTAAAAATGAAATATCTCAAGTTCAGCAAATGATATGTGCAGTTATTGAAGATATTGAATTCTTATAACCTCCTTGTGTCCTGTATATTTCATATGAAGAGACTCCATGGTATTCGTCAATAGGCCCTGCACATGTGAATTTTCTGTGCAGCTCAGGGAGTCTGCCACACCTTGTCCGTTGGGTTCCATGTGTTCAGGAGGTAACTGAGAATGCAAATCATTGACGTGTAAGTAAGGAGAAATGACAGATGTATGCATGAACCAAATCTATTCCTTTGCCTCCCAAGCACCAGATTTTTAATCAGGTGAACTAACTTGTTATTGTTGCCCCTCGTGCCTTACAGTTCCTGAAAAATCTGGTGTCTAAATTCGCGTCTCCTGAGGGTATCTATTTTAGTTTTTTTTTTTTTCCCTTTAGTGTTTTCGTCAAAGAAAATTAAAGGGAGAAGAGAGGTAAGATTAATAGTAGAAAAGTTGCTCACCCAGTGAAGTGTCAGGTGAGATAAAGAAAAATCTTTGAAGAAACATGTTTTATTTTTCGCGAAGAGGGAAAAATCATCAAAATGGAATGAATCAAGTAATGAAACTAGGACACAGTTGTCTTTTTTTTCCCCCTATACTGTGGAAAGCTTCCGAAATGGGCAGAGTTAAAGCTGTTTAACTCACATTGGGGAGTCTAGGCTACCTCCTGATAGTGAGGGAAAATACAGGCATTTAAATATGTAACACATTCTGCCGCATTAACTTAACTCACTCTTCTTACCCTTTCCTTTACCTTAGAAAAACACCTCAAGAAACTTAGATTTGACTATCTACATCAGAGAGAAATCCATAGTATCTGGCATGAAGAGTTATTATAAGAACCAAATGACTCAATCCATATAAAGTTTTTAGCCCAACACCAACTTATAGTAATTGGTGAAGGTTATTTTTGTTAATACTGCATCCTCTCTTTCATTCATCTATCATTCCTTCAAGAATATTGACTGAACATTCAGACAGCATGTATTGTTCAGTGAGAAAACAAAATGGTAAAATAACCAATTTGTTTAGAAAGACAAGTCAGGGTATGCACGAGATTCTGCACCATCTGTGCAGGTCACCAGTCTCTTTTTGTTCAGGAGCCATTTAACTTCTGGAATCTTGTAGCTGTGATAGGACTAGAAGATGGTGAGATGGATTTTCCCTTCCTGTGACATTAAGTCTCTCTCACTGTGATTGGTGGCACTGCACACAGTTCTTTGGAGTAGTGGAAAAGTGGAGGTCTACAAATAATCTCTAGGCTAGGCTACCCCAGTGCAGGCACAGAGGCTGGAGGAAGAAGAACAGCAGGGTTGGAGACGAGTCTGGAGGTGGCCTAAAAACACAATCCTGGTGAACCAGAGAAACAGGGAGAGAAAGAATCCACAGCAGAGACCAGGGGTGGGGAGTGACAGCTGATTATTCAGAAGGGCAGAGTGATATTGGTACAAAGAATGAAAGGCCAGATCAGTGGAGCCCCAGAATAACAAGTGCTGGTCTGGCAGCAGCAGGAATAGACTAGAAGTTACTTAATGCCAACGTGCATTTTACACAATGAAATGTGAAAGTGTTACTAACAAAAGAGAGAGGCAGGGACACTCTATAAACCTGGTTATGCATAAATAGTTTTCCCTCGTTGAAGGGAGGATCATCACAGGACCAGGAAAGGTACAATTCACTGCTCTGTCTTTGAACAACCAAAGCCAGCTTATTTTTGATCTTATAGAAAGCTTCTCCCCAGGAGTATGTGAGGATTTTAAAAGTCTTTTTAAACTTTGGCAGAAAAATAGAATGATTCATAACGCTAAGACGGCTTGTGTAACAAGAACATTTGATTTTGCCTCAATGTTTATTCCTAAGAAGCATTCCGTGTAAATATAGTTCGCTAACACAGCCCAGAGGAACTTAAAGATGCTTTAAGGGCAAATAACAAGATTGTTATTTTTTGAATCAGACAATGTAAAGAAATAAGGGACCTAAAGAGGTCAGTTAATCCCATCTAACAAATGATACAGAAATTTCATTAACCCCCTAAGGACTCTCACTGAGTTGTGAAGCACATTTTGCTTGGATACTCGGGTTAGAATCAGTTACACCTTCCCTAGTGCACTGTTTGTTTTTGTGGAAAATGTAATTGTGAGAAATATGAACCTGCTTCTGAGCAGAGTTGCTTGCTCCTAACTCCACCCAAAGGTGCCATATCTGGGGCAAGTAAAATGTCTCTCTCATGGAACAGCTGTTCCTATAAACCAGGAGTTTCTTTTCGTCACCTCCATGCAACAGATTCATTGGTTTGGCCAAAGGTTTGCACTCCCTCTGGACTTTGCATTTGCCACTACCCACTCTGTGCTGAGCCCTCCGAGCAATGTGCCCATGCTCTTCTACATCTAGAACTTGAGTTGTAACCCTGAAAAAGAGCAGAGGTTTCTGTTTCTAAGCCTGTTTATATACTGTGCTCCTTATTGTAACCACGTGTTCTAATTCTAAGTACCATGAAATATCGTGCAAAAGTAGAGTTCAATTATTTGAAAAGATGAGCTACTGCAAAACTCAGCAAAACATGTGTGGCCAAAAGAGCTTTAATGTTGAACTTCTAGTTCTTACTTCCCTTGAAGAAAACAGACTGGTAACTGAGGTAGACAAGTGCTTGTATAAAAGAAATGGAGCAAAACGCGGTGTGAGACTCTCAGCTTCCAGAGCTCTCTTTGCCCAGTAGCTTGAGAAGCCAGAAATTATTCAGCACCAATATTCCTTGGAAACACTTTCAACAAACGATTGGTAAGAATGTGTGTATAAATGCCCCACTCCTGAGCCCCATGTGTATAATATTGTTGAAAGCACAGGTTGTGCTGCTGCCTAGATTTCCCCAGTGGGCTCACATTCCACCTTCAGTCTTTACTGGCCTTATATTTAACCTAGTGATGGCTGCCTTTCATTCCCTGCCTCATTTCCCTACCAGTATCTCCTGGAATAACAACCCAATAAATCAGATATATTCAAATCCTCTTCTCACCTCTTATCTAACTCAGGGTGCCATGTCACAATACCATATGTTGGTGCATCTTCCTTCAAGAAGTGGGGGTTGGAGGAATAAAACACTATATCTCATAATGTCCCCTGACTATTCCCCAAAACCCAGCCCAATCAAAGAACCAATGAGAACAAACCTGGCCCACATGTCCAGATACACATTGCCTTGAAGATTGCTGCCTTTCTCTTATGCACATTGGGAACAAGTTAATGTTATCTGTTGAAAGATACTTCCTTGCATATACACCAAGACAGTTGGTCCTCGGGATTCTTATCATACAAACTAAGCAGGATATTGCTGATGATGTCACTGCTTCTGCAGCCTAACATGTAAACTGTCTCTGTGGTAACTGGTGCAGAACCGAGAACACTGTGGAGAGAATTCATGGCACTCACCCAGCCTTCTGTCACTGGTCAAGTCACAGTGAAGGAGAGGAGCAACTGCTTGGTGAAGCACCTCGAGGGATGATGTTACTTTTTTTAGTCTGTTGCCATTGAACTTTTCTTAGATCAGTCACTGGTCTCTTGAAAACTTTCCCCAATGAATCATAAGTCTTGCATGCTGCATAAGATATATATTACCATTCCAAAAGGGTGAAATAGGAAGGGAGGACAAGGTAACAAATTCTATACAAATTCAAAATGTAACAAGGCAAATTCCCCTAGATCTTAAGGCACAAGATTGATTGCGTTTGGTCTGATGCTCTGCTTCCAGATTCACTGGGGCACCCTCAAGATTTTACTGGGAGGTTATCCATCATGTTTTAATTGAGGTTGTATCTCTGATAATACACCTCCAAATCACCTTCAGTCCTGCTTCCTTTCTTTAGAGTAACAGCAAGCACTTACACCTGAAGCTCTCAAGTCCCGTCATGGATATAAGTGATCCAGTTACCTTTCCCCATTTATTTTTTATGTCTCCTTTAGTCTGAACTTGCAGGGTCTTTGCTGCTATAATATCATCTCCATTTCTGGATATTTTGAAATGGCTCTTTAAGATCATGAGTCACACCTGTGTTCTCTTTATCAAGTTCTCGTTAAGCTACACTATTAGTGGCCCTTTCAGAAAGAATGTACTCATTTTTCTTTGCAATGTAAATAGGCTAAGAATTTTCCATATCTTCAAGTTCTGTTTCACTTTTGTTTAACAATTTCTTCTTCACATCTCCTCCATCTTATTGCTGTTAACTACATGCATTTATCATGTACCAACCCACTCCTTCAACACTCTGATTAGCGGTCTCCTCAGCTAAGTATCTCATGCCATCACTGTGATGTTCTACCTTCCACAAAACACCAGAGTATTGCTCAGTCATGCTGATTTCAACATTATTACAATTTTCTTACCTCCAATTTCCAACTCTATTTTTCTTATTTTCTTTTGAGACCTCACAAGGTTTTTTGAATATCCATATTTCTAGTATCTACTGAAAAACATCTTCCAACCTCTACCAATCATCCAGTTTCAAGACCACTTCAATATTTTTATTTTTATTATTACTGTATTTCTTACAGCAACACCCCGATTCTCCATATTAAAATCTGCTTAGACTAGATTTTAGTTTGGTTTATGGCTTCAGAGTTCATTTCATGGTCAGCTGACTCTAAGCAGAAGCATCATGGCATTAGAGGATGATGGAGAAAAACTCTTCAGCTCGTGTCCACCTGGAAGGGTAGAAAGAGAGACAGAGAAATTGAGACATAGAGGGAAAAGGGAGAAAGAGGGTGGGGAGAAGATAAATCCTTCCACAGAATTCCCCTGTGACCTACTTTCTCCAACTCTGTCCCACCACCCAATAGTCTATTCAGTATCAACATATAATCCATTAATGAGGATAGAGTCCTTATGTTCCAATTATTGCCTAAAAGCTCAGCGAGACAGGGTGGTACAAGTCTGTAAGCACAGCAACTAGGGAGGAGGAGAGAGTAGGATCACACGTTTGAGGCTATGCTCTACAACTTAGTGAGACCCTTAGCTACTTAGCAAGACTCCAGTTCTGTCTTCCACACCAGTCAGCCCACCGAGGAAGCCAGCGGGCACCATCTTGGAGAGCTGACATCACCATTGCCAGTTTTCGACAGATCGTAGCTCATTCAGCGATAGAACAGGAGAGTTATCGGAAATATAAAAACCAAAACAAATTTAAAGAAGAAAACAGAAACACAGCAGTTAAACAGAGTTGGAAAATAACGTGAGCACCATGAAAAAACTAGGGAAAAAAGGATTACAAACAATGCAGGACAACTTAAATTTACAGGAGAACCTAGAGGCATCAGAAAAATGGACAGAGAAAGAACTCAAGGCATACCTAACTCAGATGGAACGGAATCTTAGAGAAGACATTAGACAGCAAGTCCAAACAATGAAAGTATACTTTGAAAACGAACCAAATAGGCAAATTCAAATGGCAAAGAACGAGCTCTACCAGGAGATAGAGATTTTTTTTTAAAAAAATTAAACAGTAATCCTAGAAATGCAGGAATCCATAAATCAAATTAAAAACTCAAACAAGAATATTACAAATAGACTAGATCAAATAGAAGTCAGAACATCAGATAATGAAGACAAAGTGTATCAACTTGAAAAGAATATAGTCAATACAGAAAGGATGCTAAGAAATCACCAGCAATCTATTCAAGAGATATGGGATGTCATAAAAAAACCAAACTTGAGAGTCATTGGGATAGAAGAAGGTATAGAGGTTCAAACCAAAGGAATGAACAATCTGTTGAATAAAATAATCCTAGAAAACTTCCCAGATATGAAAGATGGAATGGATTGCCAAGTCCTGGAAGCCTACAGGACCCCAAACATACAAAACCATAATAGACCAACTCCAAGACACATAATTATGAAGATGTCCAACATACAGAACAAGGAGAGAATATTAAAAGCTACGAGAGAAAGGAGGCAGATTACATTCAGGGGTAAACCAATTAGGTTAACGGCTGATTTTTCATCACAGACGTTGAAAGCAAGAAGATCCTGGAACAACGTATTTCAGACGCTGAAAAATAATGCATTCCAACCAAGAATACTGTATCCAGCAAAATTACACTTCAGATTTGACAATGAAAGTAAAATATTTTACGATAAACAAAAGTTAAAAGAATTTGCAGCAGAAAACCAGCACTGCAAGGCATTTTGAGCAAAACACTACAAGAAGAGGAATTGAAAAACAGCACCCAAAACTAACATTGGGAGGTAACTCAGTAAAAGGAAGAAAAAAAATAACCATAAAGGAAAAACGAGCCATATTAAAATTAATAAATAAATAAATAAGCATGACTGGAAATACAAACAATAAATCAATAGTAACCTTACATGTTAATGGCTTAAATTCACCAATCAAGAGACAAAGGCTAGTAACCTGGATTAAAAAAAACAAATCCAACAATATGCTGCCTTCAGGAGACTCATATGATAGGAAAAGACATACATACAAGGTTGAAAGTGAAAGGTTGGGAAAAATCATACCACTCACATGGTCCTCGGAAGCAAGCAGGAGTGGCCATACTCATATCGAATAAAATCAACTTTAAACATAAGTTAATCAAAAGAGATAAAGAAGGACACTGTATACTGTTAAAAGGAACCATCCACCAACAAGACATAACAATTATCAATATGTATGCACCAAATAATGGTGCTGCAACGTTCATAAAACAAACTCTCCTCAAGTTCAAGAGTCAAATAGACCACAACACAATAATTATCGGTGACTTCAACACACCGCTCTCTCCATTGACAGATCCACCAGACAAAAGCTGAATAAAGAAACTATAGAACTCAATAACACAATCAATAACCTAGACTTAACCGGCATATATAGAATATATCAGCCATCATCAAGTGGATACACGTTCTTCTCAGCAGCACATGGATCCTACTCAAAGATAGACCATATATTATGCCATAGGGCAACTCTTAGTAAATATAAAGGTGTGGAGATAATACCATGATCTTATCTGATCATAATGGAATGAAACTGGAAATCAATGATAAAAGAAGGAAGGAAAAATCCTGCATCACCTGGAAAATGAACAATATGTTACTGAATGATCAATGGGTTACAGAAGACATAAAGGAGGAAATCAAAAAATTCTTAGAGGTAAATGAAAATACAGACACAACATATCAGAATCTATGGGACACAATGAAAGCAGTTTTAAGAGGGAAATTCATTGCCTGGAGTTCATTCCTCAATAAAAGAAAAAAAACCAACAAATAAGTGAACTCACACTTCATTTCAAAACCCTAGAAAAGGAAGAGCAAAACAACAGCAAATGTAGTAGAAGGCAAGAAATAATTAAAATCAGAGAGGAAATCAATGAAATTGAAATTAAAAAACCATTGAAAAAACTGATAAAACTAAAAGTTGGTTCTTCGAAAAAATAAATAAGATCCATAGACCCTTAGTCATGCTAATGAAGAGAAGAAGAGAGAGAACTCAAATTACCAACATATGGGATGAAAAAGGCAATGTCACAACGGACACTACAGAAATACAAAAGATAATTAGAAATTATTTTGAAACCCTATATTCTAATAAAATAGAAGATAGTGAAGATATCGAAAAATTTCTTAAGTCATATGATTTGCCCATATTGAGTCAGGAAGATACACACAATTTAAACAGACCAATAACAAAGGAGAAAAAAGAAGAAGCCATCAAAAGACTACCAACCAAAAAAAGCCCTGGACCGGATGGATATAGAGCAGAGTTTTACAAAACCTTCAAAGAAGAATTAATACCAATACTTTTCAAGTTATTTCAAGAAATAGAAAAAGAAGGAGATCTTTCAAATTCATTCTATGAGGTCAACATCACCCTGATCCTGAAACCAGACAAAGACACTTCAAAGAAAGAAAACTACAGACCAATATCTCTAATGAACATAGATGGAAAAATCCTCAATAAAATCCTGGTGAATTGAATACAAAAGCATATCAAAAAAATTGTGCACCATGATCAAGTAGGATTCATCCCTGGGTTGCAAGGCTGGTTCAATATACAGAAATCAATAAATGTTATTCACCACATCAATAGACTTAATTATAAGAACCACATGATCATCTCGATAGATGCAGAAAAAGCATTTGACAAAGTAGAACATCGCTCTTTGTTCAAAACACTAGAAAAACTAGGGATAACAGGAACTTACCTCTACATCGTAAAAGGTATATATGCTAAGCCTCAGGCTAGCATTATTCTGAGTGGAGAAAAACTGAAGGCATTCCCTCTAAAATCTGGAACTAGACAGGGATGCCCTCTCTCACCACTTCTATTCAATTTAGATCTTGAAATACTAGCCAGAGCAATTAGAGAGACAAAAGAAATTAAAGGCATAAAAATAGGAAAAGAAGAACTTAAATTATCATTATTTGAGGATACTATATCTAACAGACCCAAAAGGGTCTACAAAGAAACTACTAGAGTTAATAAATGAATTCAGCAAAGTGGCAGGATATAAAATCAACACACATAAATCAAAGGCATTCCTGTATATCAGTGACAAATCTTCTGAAATGGAAATGAGGATAACCACCCCATTCGCAATATCCTCAAAAAAAAATAAAAAATAAAATACTTGGGAATCAACCTAACAAAAGAGGTGAAAGATTTATACAATGAAAACTACAGAACCCTAAAGAGAGAAATAGAAGAAGACCTTAGAAGATGGAAAAATATACCCTGTTCATGGATAGGAAGAACTAACATCATCAAAATGGTGATATTACCCAAAGTTCTCTATAGGTTTAATGCAATGCCAATCAAAATCCCAAGGGCATTTCTTTTAGAAATAGATTAAACAATTATGAAATTCATATGGAAAAACAAAAGACCCAGAATATCAAAAGCAATTCTAACCAGGAAGTGTGAGTCAGGCGGTATAGTGATACCAGATTTTGAACTATACTACAGAGCAATAGTAACAAAAACAGCATGGTACTGGTACCAAAACAGGCGAGTGGACCAATGGCACAGAATAGAGGACAAAGAGACCAATCCACAAAATTACAACTTTCTTATATTTGATAAAGAGGCTAAAAGCATGCAATGGAGGAAGGATAGTATCTTCAACAAATGGTGCTGGGAAAACTGGAAATCCATATGCAACAAAATGAAACTGAATCCCTTTCTCTCACCATGCACAAAAGTTAACTCAAAATGGATCAAGGAGCTTGATATCAAATCAGAGACTCTGCACCTGATAGAAGAAAAAGTTGGCTCTGATCTACTTATTGTTGGGTCAGGCTCCAATTTCCTTACTAGGACGTCCATAGCACAAGAGTTAATAACTAGAATCAACTACAAAGTTTTTTCTCAGCAAGAGAAACAATAAGAGAGGTAAATAGGGAGCCTACATCCTGGGAACAAATATTTACTCCTCACACTTCAGACAGAGCCCTAATATCCAGAGTATACAAAGAACTAAAAAAAATTAAACAATAAGAAAACAAATAACCCAATCAACAAATGGGCCAAAGACCTGAACAGACACTTCTCAGAGGAGGACATACAATCAATCAACAAGTACATGAAAAAATGCTCACCATCTCTAGCAGTCAGAGAAATGCAAATCAAAACCACCCTAAGATACCATCTCACTTCAGTAACATTAGCAGCCATTATGAAGTCAAACAACAACAAGTGCTGGCGAGGATGTGGGGAAAAGGGTACACTTGTACATTGCTGGTGGGACTGCAAATTGGTGCGGCTAATTTGGAAAGCAGTATGGAGATTCCTGGGAAAGCTGGGAATGGAACCACCATTTGACCCAGCTATTGCCCTTCTCGGACTATTCCCTGAAGACCTTAAAAGAGCGTACTATAGGGTTACTGCCACATTGATGTTCATAGCAGCACAATTCACAAAGCTAGACTGTGGAACCAACCCAGATGCCCTTCAATAGATGAATGGATTAAAAAATGTGGTATTTATACACAATGGAGTATTACTGTGCACTAAAAAATGACAAAATCATGGATTTTGCAGGGAAATGGATGGCATTAGAGCAGATTATACTAAGTGAAGCTAGCCAATCCCTAAAAAACAAATGCCAAATGTCTTCTTTGAGAGCAACTAAGAACAGAGCAAGGAGGAAGAGCAGGAGGAAAAGATTAACATTAAACAGAGACATGAGGTGGTTGGGAAAGAAAGAGAAAAGGGGAATTGCATGGAAATGGAAGGAGACCCTCATTTTTATTCAAAATTACATAAGAGGTTGCAAGGGGAATGGAAAAAAAACAAGGAGAGAAATGAATTACAGTAGATGAGGTAGAGAGAGAAGATGGGAGGGGAGGGGAGGGGGGATAATAGAGGATAGAAAAGGTAGCAGAATACAACAGTCACTAATATGGCATCATGTAAACATGTGGATGTGTAACCGATGTGATTCTGCAATCTGTATTTGGGGTAAAAATGGGAGTTCATAACCCACTTGAATCTAATGTATGAAATATGATATGCCAAGAGCTTTGTAATGTTTTGAACAACCAATAAAAAATTAAATAAAAAAAAGACACTGTCTTAAAATAAAAGTAAAAATGTCTGTAGAATATAACTCAAAGGCAGAGCACCCCTGAGTTCAATCTCAAATATCACAAAAATAAATAATAAATAAATAAATACCCCACCTTGTTGAGAGCCACAGCCGAAGGGGCCCCAGCAAACTTCCAGCTGCCAGCAAACTTCCAGCTGCCAGCTGATTGGCTCCTCTGCGGTGATGCTCATTGGGCTGTTTCCCTGCCCTTTCAGACCATGGAGCTGCTCATTGGGGGACTTTTTTTGGCTCCGCCCACGCGACCCAGCCAATAGGCCTCAAGAGCAGGAGGAGTGGGGGGGTTGAGAGGCTTGTGGGAAGCAGGTGGTGGCAGTTGGGCTCTGAGGGAATTCCTGAGGAGCTGTGTGGTGTGGTGTGTGTTTTATAAAAATAAAGTTCGTTTCTTTTGACAAGTGGCTCCTGAATTGTGCCCAGCCAGACTGCAGCACCACCTCTAAAACTTGTTGCATTGGGGACCATGTTTCCAACACATGAGCTTTTCAAAGATGTTCCAGATCCAAACCAAAACAGTGCTGCACAGAACATGCCCACCGGCTACAGTCACTATGCTCAGTTTGGCTAATTCCAAATACACACCCCTGGCCTCCTTTGCTCAACGGGAAGGGCTGTCTGAGGTATAGAAATGCTGCAGGATGTACTGAGACCCCAGTTACCACCTCACTGCAGCTCAGCTTCTCACTTTGCCCAGTTCTGCCTCTGTCACTTGCTGGGTTTCACATCCCCTGGTGATGCCTCTGAAATTTTTGGTACATAAGTGTCCATTTTGTAGTCTGTTTTTAGAGAACCAAGAGGGAAATAAATAAATGAATAAATATGTGTGCTATTATTTTGTATGCTTTAAAATTTACATAAATGAAATTATACTGCTTTAATCACCCTTCATGATTCTGACATATATAAATATTAACAATACAAATATGATTCATTTTTAACGCAGTATACAATAAGATTATATAAATAAACCATGATTTTTTTTTCATTTATCCCCCTACATATAAAGAGTTTATTCCACTTGTGCTATTATAATCACTGGTCCAATGATATATTCTTTGTTTTTCATATATGCATATATTTTTCTAGAAAAGACACCAAGATGTATACCATTTCTAAAGAGATGACACAATATTGCAAGAGACTAAGCATTTTCTAATAGCTTTCCAAAGTGTGTGTCAGCTATAGAAAATGCCATGTTTAAAATGCTGATTTTGGCCAGCTGCAGTGGCACATGCATGTAATCCCAGAATCTCTGGAGGCTGAGTCATTAGGATCAAGAGTTCAAAGCCAGCCTCAGCAATAGTGGTGAAGTGCTTAGCAATTCAGTGAGAGCCTGTCCCTAAATAAAATACAAAGAATAGGACTGGGGATGTGCCTCAGTGGTTGATTTTCCTTGAGTTCAATCCCTGGTACCAAAAAAAAAATGATTTTGGAATCCATAAATATGAAGTATGGAATCTTTTTAAAATTTGGATATTGACAATTGTTGAGAAAAGAATAAGCTTCTTTTGCTTGTTTTCTCTTTCATTTTCATTTCCTCCATTATAAATTGCCTCTCCTTGTTATTTTTCTGTTGTGATATTTGTTTTTCTCTTATTAATTTATGTATATTTTATATCTATCATATCCAGTTCTTGATTAGTTATATTCCAAATGCAGAGTGGTGCTTCTCACTGTGCTAATGCTACATTCTGTCAATGACCATTATTTAAATTAAACATAATCAAATATATTAATTTTCATCATAAATCTTGCTTTTCATATTCTATGTAAGAAAGTATCTTTTTTGAAAGGTAATAAAATATGTTTTGCACTAAAACGTATCCATTTACATTTAATATCAAGTTTATATTGACTTGTGTGTTCAATTAAGTGAATTCAAAGGAGAATTTATTCTGGTGACATTCATGTAATGGTGTATGTTTCCTGAGTGGTTTGTTTTTCATTTGTCATGAGTTAGCTACTTTCATTTATATTTCTTTATGGTCTGTTTCTGGGTTTACTACTTTATTCCATAGGTACCTTTTGTGATTTCTGCATGCATATTCTACAATATTTAAATATGTGAATGCAAGTTTTCCCTGATTAATCTTATTTTTTCAAACTTGATTTTGTTTCAACAAGCAGTTATGTATTAATGTTAATGTAAATATAGTTTAAAATGTTAATTCTAATATAGTTTGTTTGAGTTTTCTACAGTTTTTAAAATCAGGTTGGGGCAATGTTTTACTAGGTAATTTTTCTTCATTCTAAATTATCCTAAGTATTATATAATCATTTTCATCATTTTATGATACCTCAAATTTGTACCTATGTTTGTTATTAATACATTTTTTTCTCCTTTCTAATAAAAGTTGCTAGTGTTATATATTTTCAATGGAGTTATTAACTTGATCAATTTTATTATTATAAACTTTCTATGCATTTTTGCCCTTGTCCTATTATTTCTTTCCTCATTTTTTTATATTTATTTTCTTTCTTCCGTTTCTAATATTTTGTTTATTTATTAGATTATTAGCTTTCAGGATCTTCTGTTTTCAAAATTTTCCTTAGGGTTCTATATCTCACTGTAAATAATCTTTTAACTCCGTCCTATATGTTAGATATGTAGCAGATTCATAATTATTTAATTCTAAATATTATAATGTTATTACAATGTATTTTTAGACTCATAATTCATTAAAATTAAATCGTAATTTAAAAAATCTTCAAACTTAACAATAAATGAATTAATTTTAAGGTGACTCAATATTAGGTTTGAAAAGATCATTCTCAGAGAGTTAAATATTATTCAAGATGTTCAGTCTAACACAGGGTAGAATTAAATCATCCACGCCATCCATTCCATTATTCCAGTTCCATTATTCTACGTACCATAAATTTCTTTTGGGTCATTGGTTGATTGAATTATCAATGTAATTTAGTTTTATTTTGTCTATAATTGATGGGACGGGTTTTTGGACTTTAATGTTGTTAAGCTTTCTTACTCATTTTGATCTCTTTAACAAAGTGCCACACACCGGGTATCTTATAAGAAGGAGAAACTCTTTTCTTATCGTTCTGAAGGCTTAAAGTTTGGCATTAGGGCTCCAACATGGTCAGGTTTTAGTGAGTGCTCTCTCAGGTTTCAGCCAGCAAGCATCTTCCTTATGTCCTCACCTGGTGAAAAGAGGGCTAGCTGGCCCTGGGTCCTCTCCTTACAAGGGTACCATCCCATTCATGACTCCTCCACCCTCATGGCTTAACTACCCCCAAAAGGCCCATCTCCTATTGCCATCAGTTTAGGGTTAAGATACCAACATCTATAGTTCACAGGGACCTGAGCATCCCATGCTTGCAAAACACAATAATTCCCTTGCAAAGTACATTTCAGAATCCATGAAAAAATCATGTTTTCCTTAGTTCTTTCCGGTGTCATAATAATTTCAAAACTATTTTTATTCTTCTTTGAACTGATAGGGAGTAGAAAGAGTGATATTAAAGCATTTAAATTCTATATTAGAAACTCTAGGATCTCTGGAAACTACTACCTTTAATCTTTGACATTTACCAATGAATTAAAATTGGACTTTAATTTTAAAACAACTTTAATATTCAGTTTGAAGTGTGTGTAAGAGAACTAAGAAGATCTGGTTTAGTTTTATAAGATAAAAAATAAATGGAAAAAAAAAATAAAGACTTTTAAAAACTCCAGCTATTTTTAAACACAGCTAAGCCATTATGTAAGTTAAAACACCAGCATGCATGCATCATGTTGTAATCCTTATTGGATTCCCACTGAAAACCCTTACTGAATACACAGATGCTTTGCTTTTTCGATCACAAATAAAACCAAGTTGTCTATTTAGCTGCAAAGTAAAAGTAAGTGAATTTGTGATTCAGTTTTTTAAAATATTTTGTGTATGAAATATGTCTGTTCCTAATCCAGTTACTATAATTACCAAAACACAACCAGCAGGCCTACATGGCACCTTAAGGTCATCCAAAGGTTCACGTCAGTGCAGAAGAAACAAAACCGTTAAGGTGCAATGGTTCAAATTAGAAGGTGCTCTGAAAATAAAGAGAACAGCAATTAGGATATGAGGTGGGGGAAAGAAAGAGAGGGGTCTTTCTGAGATGCTGTTACACACTTCATAGGAATGAGTGGCCTTGTTCTGGTGAAAACAGTTGAGATAGCTGTGCTCAGTCAGGCCCTCTGGGAAGCCACATGAAACAATTTTCTGCAGGAAATGGTATGGGAGTGTTTTTAGGATGACCCTGTGAGGGACTGAGGAATTGGGGAGCAGGAGTGGACACATAGAGCTGTTAATATATAGATTAGCCGAGAGCTGGATTGGCTCAGTAGCATCTCTGGAGCTGACATGGCCCTTCAGAGATATCACATTGGGCAGGGTCCCAGCTCAAGGGAACATTGACCAAGATTGCTTTTACATCACCCTCATTGTGACCTGACTAAAGACCTCCAGCCAACCTCTTAGAATTTTTACTTTAGAAAACTTTTTGTTGTAAATTCTTTCTCTGCCTCTTTGATATGTAACTCTCTGTTCAGCCTCTCCTCATTTTTAGAATCCAGGGATGTCTTTCTCATGGGTCTGGGAGCCATCCCTTTAAAGTGCAATCATCGAAAAAGATTGTGCCCCCTTCTCTCTATATTAGAAACTCTAGGATCTCTGGAAACTACTACTATCTTTAATCTTTGACATTTACCAATAAATTAAAATTGAACTTTAATTTTAAAATAACTTTACTATTCAGTTTGAAGTGTGTGTAAGAGAGTCTCTGTGATAGGGGCAGGAGATAAGCTCCATCACCTCTGATCAATAAGCACAAAAGACTTCATCACATTGACTTGTGCTTCTCTACCCTACCCGACCTTCCCCAGAATTTTCCACTAACGTCTTTGGTGCCAGTAATTAAAAACTCTTCTCCCTTTTGTTTCACAGGGGTTGAGTTCAGTCTTTCTCCCTTATTGCAATAGTTTTCAATAATTCATTCATGCCCATTTAACTTGTCTTGTGTAATTTTTCTTTGACATTGGTAATAACCGACAGGCTATTCCAGGAGGAGTGGTATAGTCATGAGCAAAGTGGTTTCCTTTTATAACCGGCAATTTCCAGCGGGGATTTAGCCGTGATCTGTGGGAATCCGTAATTCCAGCAAGAGTGGGCAAGCTGGCCTCTCTTGTGAAGTGTGAAATCCGAGCACTGCAGGCAGGTATCCACTGCATGGGCATTCCAAGATTTTAAGCTAAGTCAATTGGCCTAATTTTATACTACCTACACATTGAATGATCGTGCCCCAGTAGTGCCTTCCCATATAATAAGTCATATTGTCATTTATTTTTTGTTTATTTTGGGCTTGGGGAATTGAACCCAGGGACTTTTGCATTCTAAGTACTTGCTCTACCACTGTACTACACCCTTGGCCCAATACTTTATATTTAAAAAAATCTTTGAGTAATGTGTCATCTCTAAGAAAATGTTTAAGTTCTCTCCAAAAAGCAATTGTTCATATTTTTAACTTATTTCACCTTTGTGTTTCTATGGCTGTGATCCTAAGGCTATATACTTTTACCACACAGCCAAAAGTCACTTGCTATTTCTTTCAAATTCTTAACCAAACTTATTGCTAGCTGTCTAACTAAAATTAAAACTTAAATCGAATATGCAGTCGCTATTCTTGGGGACCAGGTGTGTTTACAAACAGGCTAGTCCAATATTTGACAGGGTTATATTTTTTAACATATTGTGGTAAAAATCTCTCAAAGCCAACATCAGACTTTTCTTTTATTTACCCTTCTTGGACTGTAGATTCCATTTGCAAGGATTCAATTTGAGTTAACATAAATCCTCAGTTTTCTGATGTTTGTATGAACCACAACTTTAACACAACCAGGACAGCCTATGTCTGCAGAATAAACTTTAAAGCAGTGTGGAAAACGATGGTAAGCTGATGAAATTGGATGTGAAATAAATGCCTTCCTTCTCTTTTAATTTGAATATTAAAAGATCTCAGACTTTAAAAATATTTTTATTGAAGAATAACGCTCATTGAGAGTCATCTGACAATCACAACACTTCATAAATTTTCCCCTTTTTCAACTGTACATACTACAAATGGGATGATACAATATGATATCAATTGTATGGCTTCTTTTGCTTAAAACTATGTTTCTGACATTGATCTATATTGTTGTCTTTATTTTGGATTCATATGTTTTCATGGGTACATACCACCTTATTATACAAATTGTTATGAATTCATTTATCCTTTCAATCTCTGATAGAATTTACAATTATTTTCAAGTTTGGGCAATAATAAATAATGTTATGAACCATCTTGCATTTTTGGGATATGAACTATATAAAAATACCAGTTGGGTATATTCTTAGGGATGTAATTGCTGGGATATATGCTATATATTTTAATGTATGCTGGAATGTAGCTTCAGTTATATTTCAAATTTATTTTGAGAATAATTTTGTCCATGCAGTATATTAAGTTTCTAATTGGTCCATTGTTTCATTAATACTTTACATTTACATTCTCTTTAATAGTGGGAATTCAGAGAATGTGTTTTGGTATCCATATTTCATTAAATTTTTAATTTGTATTTTACTTTTGATGAATGAGAATGAGCATTTTTCAAATGCTTCATTTGTATACTTTCTTTTGTGAAGTAATTGATCAAATGCTTTTTTTCATGCCATATTGTTGCTGACTCTTTACAAATCATTATTAGAAATCTTCATATGTTCTGAATACAAGAACATATTATTCCTGAAAATTCACTGTCTCTCTCTGTGACTTTTTTTTTCAGTATTATTTATTGTGTTTAAAAATTAGAAGTTCCTAATTTTATTATACTTGGCTTTGTCAGTCTTTTCTTTTTGGTCAATATTTTTTAAAATTTTATTTTCTGTAGTGTTTCTTGGTGATAAGTAGGAATGCAGTAGAATGTTGTATTTTGGTTGTGAATACCATTTAGTAATATTTATTTGTTGTTTATGAATTTTCTGTATTAATAATTTAATATGCTAAATTGTTATTAATTATTATTAATTATTTAGTAAGCTAAACATTAATTTTTAAAATGCATTCCTACAGATACTCCATCTACTGTCCCTGTTGGTTTTCAGTTAATATTTTTTTCCTTGTGTGCTTGGTTATTTTTCTAATCTCTGCATAATGATTTCCAGCATTAGAAACACTTGGTTTATGAGGAAAAAAGTAGAAAAAAAAAATAGGTAAAGGCACACATAGTCTCTGACAACCTAATCAGTGGATCTCTTAAAGCTGAACTGTGATGTTTTTGAGGGTTGATATATTGCTGATTTCCCTTCCTCTTTAAGACTATCTCTTCTGGTTTTAATTCAGATACAACATTTAATTAGGGCAGTCCTACATGGTAAACCTGAACTCCACTCTTTCCTAGTAGCTTTTGTGAAACTCTTAAGACTTCTACTGGAAAAGAAAATCAACATACAAAAATTATTAGCTTTTTCTATACACCAATGACAAAACTGATGAAGAAGACATCAAGAGAGCAATCCTATTCATGATGACTAAAAATTAAAAAAAAATGAATACAAAAATGGAAATGAATTTAACCAAAGAAGTGAGTGTTTATTGAGATAACAACTGTAATACACTGGTGAAGGAGATTGAAGAAAACACACACACACACACACACACACACACACACTCACACACACACAAATGGAAAGACATCCCATGCTCATGGATTGGAAAAAATAATATTGTTAAAATGTTCATACTACCTAGGGTGATCTATAGAGTCAATGAAATTCCTGTCAAAATACCACTGACATTCTCCACAAAAATAGAAAATGCTCATGAGATTTGTAGAGAAGAACACAGACTCTGAATATCTGAAGCAATTCTGAGCAAAAGGAAGCAATCTTGCAGCCTGACAAAACTTGACTCAATACACTCTACAAAGCAGTAGTCACCCAAACAGGTTGGTGTTAGCATAAAACAGACACATGGCCCAATGGAACAGAATACAGACTAAAAAGTAAATCCACAGACTTACAGAAAAATTACTTTCAATAAAAGTATGAAAGCATACATGGGACAAGGGAAAAACTCTTCAATAAATGGTCCTGGGGAAACTGAATATTCACATGCAGAAGTAGGAAATTAGACACTTATCGTTCACCTTAAGCAAAAATGAACTCAAACTGGATCAAAATGCAACACTCAAAACTATGAAAATACTAAAATCATACAGAAGAACCTCCCAGGATATTGATCTGGGGGGAAAAATCAAAGGAAGATGATCCTAAAAGCATAGACAACAAAAGCAAATGTATCTAATGGGGCTTATTTCAACCAAAAACTTGTCGGGAGCCAAAGAAACAACAGTGAGGGACAACCTAAAGCCTCAAGGATCCCAGGAACTCAAGCTATTCAAGAGGGAGAGAAAAGAAACAGTTTTAAAATGGGCAAAGGATCTCAATTGACATTTCTCACAAAAAGGTAGATAAATGGCCAAGATGTATACGAAAAATTTCTCCACATCACTAACCATCAGGGGAATAAAAATCAAATCACGGTGAGTTATGATCTCTCCCCACTTAGAATCTCTGCTATAGAAAAGACAAAAAATAAAATAAAATAAAGCACATACTGGCTAGGATGTACATGGGGAACATTCATACATTCATACTTTTTCTTGGCACTTAACCACTGAGCCACATTGCCCCCCTGCCCTGTCTTCCCCCAACTTAAAAAAAAAAAAAAAAAAAAAAGACAGGGTTGTCTAGTTGCTTATGACCTGCTAAGTTGCTGAGACTGGCTTTGTACTTTCAATCTTCCTGCCGCAGCTTCCTGAGCCACTGGGATTACAGACATGCGCCACTACTCCCAGTCATCAACATATTCTTGATGGAAACATAAATTAATACAAAAGTAATGGAAAACTGTATGGAGCTCCCACCCTCTCCACACAAAAAAGAAAAACAACAACAACAAATATCTAGAAATAGAACAACTTTATTATCCAGCAAAGCATATGTTTTACCTGCCAAAGCTGCAATTTTATTGTTCTAAATGAGGACTGAAACAACGACTTGATATTAAAATGAATTCAGGATATATAGCTAATGACCATACATATAGACTTTTTTTTAAAAAATCACAATTTGTGGAAAATATGCTTAAACGTAAACAACTGGCCAACTCACCTGCTCCTTTCAGCACATTCTGCAAATAGATTTTTCTTTTTGTTTAAATAAACTTGTACATTCTGGAGTTTTAAATTAGGTATTCAATTACTATACAGTTCTTGGTTGTTTCTTGGCTACCCTGATGGTCCTATTTGATAGTTGCCTTATCAATTCTTCATTCAAATATTTGGCCTTGACTTGGGACAGCCACAAAACGAGATTATTGGGAGAAATTTGTACTTGCTAGCCCACAGGATGACCCTCAGAAAAATACGTGATAGCTATTTTTTGGTCACAATTCTTGTTCATCTATTTTTATGAGTATGTCATCCTTGCCCTTCACCCAGTTGATTTCCAAAGCATATGGTTCTTTATTATGTCAATAAAATAGAAGAACATCCAGCCTCCCTATTCTTGACAGGCCATACTACCTTGAACTTTTCCCTTCCATCACATATCAAAAGTTTCATCACAAGAAAAAATAATCATGAAAACAGGTTTGTGAGTTGTTTATCTGACTGAATATTTACCTTACACTTTTGGAGCCAGTTACTCCATGTGTAAGACAATACAATGTAGCCACATGGGCTACAGAAGTAGAAAATCATTTGCAAATTGTGTGAAGAAGTGACTTTACTCCCACTCATCTATATATTCTTGATGGAAACGCAAATTAATACAAAAGTAATGGAAAACTGTATGAAGCTCCCACCCTCTCCACCCAAAAAAGAAAAGCAACAACAACAAAAATAAATAGAAATAGAACAACCTTATTATCCAGCAAAGCTTATGTTTTACCTGCCAAAGCTGCAATTTTATTGTTCTAGATGAGGACTGAAGCAACAGACTTGATATTAAAGTGAATTCAGGATATATAGCTGATTATCATACATTTAGATTTTTTTTTAAAAAATCTTTATATGTTTTCTCCTTTGTAAAATCACAATAGGATTTTAAAAGAAATAATGTCATAAGTCCATAAAAATACTCCTATTCCTAGCTTATAGAATGTTTCATAAATTCTACTGTTTCTTCTTTGATTTTCACACTTAAGCTTTTATTTTGGCCAGCTTTGGAACTCTTAAATTGTTTTTAACTTACACGGTGTAGATCATTCTCTACCCTGTATAACCCTTCAGATAATAGATGCTCATTAAGTTTTGAGCTTGTTGAATAGATACATTTTGTATGCACTCAAGACTTTGTCTTTGATATGGCATCTATCAGCTGTCTTTGAGGGATATGATAAAGGGGTTATAAAATGTGATATTGGATGTATTTGGGCACGATGTCAAAAGAAATTATATAGTTTTCACTTTTAAGTCTCAATTATAGAAACGTATTATTTTTCTTTTAAAGAAAACCATGAGTGAACTACAGAAGTGCAGAGACAAACGATGATGTTTCTGGCTTTAAAGAAACCACCAATATTGTGGAGGACTGGCTGATTTATTTAGGAATGGACAAAGTATTACGAATTGAACATACAAATAAAACTGTAGACTTAAGGCACTAGAACTTACTCATTGGAGTGCTACGGAGAGAAGGAAAAGTTAAATAACACATAGACACACAAACACATTTACACACACATGCGCACGCATACACACCATAATGCCTGTGATTCTACTTTTGTTGCTCAAAACAATGAGAAGTTTTATAACTCCCCTTCTCCTTGCTATAAAATTCAGCATCTGCCAAATTCCAATCTGTGATTAATGCTAATGCCAATTGCACATTGTCAGCATACTGCACCTGCACACACGTTTCTGACAACAAGAACCATATATTACCTTCAAATCAGCAAGGATTGTATCCAAACTTGGAACTGATTTAGCATATATTAAAACCCCCAGTGCAAGTATGTGTTGCGAGCTAGTGCCAAAGTGTAAGGAAAGGCCACATTTTAAAAACAATATAGGAAACAAATTACATGCACACACACACAACCCATGGTTTATAGCTACAGTCTTCAATAGCATAAGTTGAGTTGTAGGATCTGAGGATCTTGTGGGGGTTAGTCTTTTTTTTTTTTTCTTTTGAGACTTCTGCAAAAGAACTCAGAGGAAAAAAAAAAGACATGTTTAGAAAATTATTAAAGATACACTCCTCACTTGTTTAAATATTGATTAAAAAGAGTGAAAATATTATACCTTAGTTAAAATATTTATACAGTACCCGCACTCTTCTGAAACTCTTTTACAAACCATATCTCATTTTGTCCTCACCACCACATGGAAGTTCTTATGTTCCCTTTAGGAAAATCAGATAAATAGAGGGTTTGGGGAGCATGTCCCCCAACCTTTTGTCTCCACTGGGACCTGTATTCCTGAGAGGGTTCTAAGGAATGCTAGGGCTTACAAATTTTCACAAGAGGATTACAAACTGAACTTTCCCTGATTTCATGAGCTATTACACCTGGCTAATTGTGCCCACCCTGTAATCATTTGTTGTTGTTGAGCTGTTACTGGTAGTGGTGTTGATATTGTAATTCGTTTTCTATGTGAGCCACTACAAAGCTCCATGATCCTTCTGACCACAAACATAGATAAAGAAACCCAAGAAATGATCAAACAATAAGCATTGAACTAAGAGAGCCACCAGTGCAGAGTTTCAGAACATTTGGTCACCTAAGATAGGTACCACTTTTGTCAATTAACAACATGCTCATGCTGGGACATAGCTTAGTGATATAGCCCATGCCTAGCATGAGTGAGCCCTGGGTTCCATCTCAAGCAGTGCAGAAAACACAAAGCCATAAGCCCAATGTGTCCAAAAATGTGCTACCTGATAAAAGACAATTTCGTGAAATAAATTTGACACTGAATTCTTGTCTCAAATAGCAAATCAATAAAACATGGATAACTCTATTCAGTTATTAAATTATGGAGTACTTACCTGTGAATCTTCTCTTTGTTTACAAAACACAGCTACATGTTATAGCCCACTTAGACATAGGAAAGAGAATTCTTTTAGGATCTCACACTTTAGTGCCAATGCAAACAAATCTGAGTTCAAAGACCAAATTTGGCCACTGAGATCCAAATAAAGTGATATTTAGGTAATTTGTCTATTTGTGGTTGCTTTTGAGTTCTAAGAATAGAATAGTAGCAATAAAGCCCTTCTGGCAAGCAAATTTTTTTTTTTTAAAGTATGAACTTTATTGAAAAAGTTTGTTGGTTTAATTGACATGATCACTTGTTATCATCATATCACAAGTGAACATACACACATACAGAGAAACTCACATAAATCTCCCTATATATATATATACACACACAGACACCTACACACACACACACACACACACACACACACATGCACAAACACATACTCCTATTTTTTATTTTATTTTATTTTATTTTTTTATTGGTTATTCAAAACAATACAAAGATTTCAGAATCACATCGGTTACACATCCACATACTCCTATTTAAAAATGATGGGCACCTGGCTTACCTGGAATACAGCTTTTAGGACTGGTCTGGAAGGAGCGGGGAATGTATCACATGAACATTTACTTTTCACAGTTTCACTTATTAAGACCCAGGAAAATATTCAGTATATCTCTAACCTTATGCCCTCAAATATAAATAAGTAGACAAGAAAACAGAAACACAAAACAAAAATCAAGACCAATACATTAAAAGGCAAAAATCTATGGACTGCACCTTTCCTAGTACACAACTTCAGAAGTATGGAGGTAAAAGAAAATTAAGTCAATTAATGGTTGTATTGTCAGTGTTGAAAAAAAACAGAACCAATAGGATATATAAATTGAGATTTATTCTATGGAATTGGTTCATGAAATCAGGGAGACTCTCATGAAGATATGAAGATATGCCTTCTGCAAGGTATAGGCCCAGGAAAGCTGGTTTTGTAGATTCCAGCCCAAATCTTATGGTGTGAGCACTATGGAACAAGTCCCAGCTCAAGGGCAGGAAGAAGTTAATGTCTCAGCTGAAATAGTCAAACATCCAACAATTAAACCTTCCTCCACTTTTGTGTCCTGTCCAGGCACTCAGCAGACTAGTGGCATCCACTCGCACTGGAGAGAGCCATCTGTTTCTATGAGTTCACCAATTTGAATACTAATCTCTTCTGGAAACATACTCACAGCGCAGTAGAGATAATGCTTAACCAGACACCCGGGCATTCCTTGTCCCAGACAAGTTAACACATAAAATTAACCATTTTGCTAGCCAGATCGCTCCTCCACCAATGAACACAATTGATTCTTTTTTTTTTCTTTTTTTTTCAGTATGCCGAATCTCCTTCTTTCTTCTTTGAATTTCCCATTTCACACTTTGGAGATACTGACTATTTAGCATGTATTTGTATGTGTGAGTCACAAATGCCAACTAGGGAACAGTCTGTAAATTTAAAAATTTATGTCTTATTAGTCTGAATTTAACATTAATGAAAAGTGATACTGATTCTTCAAATGGGCAAACAATTGCAATGGAAGGCCTAGAATTAAATTTTATTTCCATAAAATATTTAATAAGATATGCTTAAAATAAAACAATAGTCTTATTAAGACAATTTTGATTAAAATTAATGTTCATGTTAAATTTATATTTTTTATTTTTTTCATTAGTTTTAAAATGTAAAAAAGTCATGTTTCATAACAAATATAAAATTTAAATTTTACTTTTGTTGAAATTGATATTTTGAATGAAAACATTAACATCAGCAAACATTTAAATTTTCAATTTATATTTAGTTGTCTAGATAGTTCTGTCTACAACAAGAAACATAAAAATCTTGATTATAGAATATAACAATGGTATTTAAAAAATCAATTATAAGATAGTATGTAATAATTAGATATTTATGTATGATTAATAATCATATCATCCTTATACCTACGCACTACTCAGATATGCAAAACAGTAATTAAATTTGTTCCTCTTTAGTATTTTTGGACTTCTTTTGATTTTTCAATCATAAAATATATATATGTACATATATATATACACACACATATATTTTATTAGTACATAATATTTATACATAATAGTGGCATTTATTATGCCATATTTGTATATGCATATAATGTGATTTGATCAATCTACTCCCCAGAACCTTCTCTTCCCTGCCTCCTTTCTTCCCCTTACCTGCTTATTGTACTCCCCTAATTTCCCTTCTCTTAATATTATTAGTATTATTTTATTCAGTGCATTATAATTGTATATATAAAAGGTATTTATTATAATATGTTCACCCAAAATACAATGTGTGTGTGTATATATATATATGTATGTGTGCATATATATATATATATATATATATATATATATATTACATATATTTTATGAACCTAAAATGCATAATATGTTTTATGTTTTTGTTTTGACTCTCCATTTGTCAATTTAGGAGCACATTACAAACGCTCATCACCTTGATTTGTGCTGTTCAACTCTTTAAACATAAAGAAAGTATGTTTTCTTTGTATTTCTGTGTCACTAGCTTCAAAAGTCAGCTGAAGTTCTGGTTATGTGGATGGACTGAAACCCAGGTCAGAGTGCCAGCACTTCCATAGATTCCTAGTTATTCCAGCTCAGATGATGAAACTAACTTTCCTAGTACTTATTTCCTTGTCTGGTTAGCTGGGTATCACCAACCACCTCATAGTAGCCAGTGTTGATAATGTAAATGAATGTTTTTAAAGTGTCCAGCATTATATCTGCCTCATATTAGCATCTTCTATAATGATTCTGTATCACTTGAACCTCATGGTAATGAGGCTAGTTTTATTCAGTGCTACCTTTTTTCTTTTTAATAGAGGGTGAAACTGAGATTCTGAAAGCTTGGTACCTACTAGACATCAAAACGTCAAGGAATGGTGGTTATGTGTCCATCATGCATGACTTCACAGCGTAATGATACAAAGGGGTCAGAGATCCAGTTTTGAATCCCTTCTCAATCCCTATCTGGCTACGTGACCTCGAAGAAGGAATTTACACTCCCTTATTTCCAACTTTCCAAATGTTAATTGAGTTGAAAATAATTCTAAAATGTGTAAGGATTAAACAAAGTAGCATAAAAATCACCTAGATGTGTGTGATGTATGTGGTGTCCCAACTTACGCCTCTTAATTCTGTGTCCTTATTGCATTCATAATAAATATTTTTAACAGTAGGAATATTTTTTTTTCAAACAAGATTTCATGTGGAACTCCAATGCGACTAACATGTAACATAAAGGACAGCTTCGGGTGAGTTAGAATAAAAGAGCCCTGGTTATTGGAATGTCATTTTTCCCCACGCTCACCATGAGCATAGTGGCTCCTGAAGGCATTTACTCTGAATCTCAAGGCTCCAGGAAAGGGGGTTTGAAGTTAAAGCCTTAAAAGCATTTTTACTTGTTATATCATTGCGTATATCTACATAAGAAATAATGATCTGCAGTGGTAGCTTTTCTCACGAAGCAGTTCTGACAGCCCAAGTGGAGAATTTTGCATTTGCCTCTGTCAGTAGCATCACCACTTCATGAACCACATCTCTCCACAAACTTTCCCACTTGCCTTTCCTCTTCCCGTCTTCTAAAGTTGGGCCTATAAAGCCTCAGGCATCAATGTGACCTTGACTGACCTTGATACATCTTCACATGCATATAAGAACATTCTGAGCCTGTTCATGTCAGGTATGTGGCCAGATGTGTGCCACGAGTTTAGATGCCATCTGGAGTTCCTTGTGATTGCTAATGCTAGGGTAGCATTTTACACACCTGCAGTTTTCTTTTAGCGTTTCAGAGAAGCGCCGATTTTGCCAACTCTGGCATTTTCCAGTAACAATGTATTTTTCCTGACAGTCCCACTGAAAGCAAGTGGAGCTTAGCACCTTTCAACTCCGATATTGCCTTTGGCTCTCACAGACGTCTGTCATCGCAGCTTCTATTTTGGGGGTTCAGAAATGCACAGGGTTTGGAAGCCTGCACTGTGCCAGGAATCAACATAAATCAGATCCTGTCATTCTGCTGCTGACTATCCTCCAATGGTTTCCAGCATACTCCCAACTCTTCCTACTGCCTTGAAAAACCTGCGTGAGCTGATCTCCCTACTCCTACGACAGCAGCTAATACCATGATCCTCCTTTCTTACTTTGCTTCCCACTCAGTGACCCAGTTTCTGTTTTGCCATTGCCCAGAGCTTATTTCTTCTGCAAGGAGTTCGAGGGAACTCTTTCCTTGTTTAGCGTGTTTCTCCTCCTGATTTCATGTGGCTTCTCCTTTATGTCACTCAGATTGGGCTTACATCACCTTCTCAGATATTATTTGCTGGCTACCTAACTTAAGTTAGCTATTGAGATACTTTCTGTGGCATAATGCTAGTGTGGCGTAAGCAGCACTTGCACTTGTTTAACTTTTTATAATTTATTTATTTATTAGAATTTATTTCTTTGGAGGGATGAGTGTTGGGTCTGCTCGTCTCTCCTGGAATGCTAATTCCATGACTTCCTGAATGCTGCATGCTTTGTTTTCCACTGAATCTTCAGAACACAAAACAGACTGAGGTGTGGTGAAAACTCAGTAAGTACTTCTTTATTCTTCAATTAACTATTTAAACTTTCAATACTTCACTGTAACTATTTCCATGCAGCCAAATCTTTTTCCTTAATATTAAATTAAAGATGGGAGAGATGATGGTGTGTAGCCTCACCGAATCTCACTTGAGATATTTCCATTTGACCACATGCACTGCAGTGAGCAGCACTTTGTGGCTAGTCAGAGTGGAATGACTCAGTCCAGCGATCTGCATCATTCATGTTGAGTCATGGACAGTGTCTCACTATTCCATTTCATGCTTTGTGCATCAGCTGACTGGACAGTGTGCGATGAGATGGTACCTAGGTGGAAGAGGTATGCACATGAGAGTCATTGCACTGGACACAGCTGCCACAGAGAGCTGCTCAGCCCTCACAGGACTCCATTTGGCTGCAAAGCAAATTTCTCCTTGTTAAGTTGGTTACCTGGCAGAAGCCTAATCTCTCCAAAGTCATGAATCTAAGCAGGATGAAAGGAGCAAGGGGTCAAGAATCAAAGCCTGCATAAGTCACTTGATTTATTTGAAGTTCTATAAAATAGAGATAAAATCTGTAACTACACTAATGCCAGGTGATAATTCAAATAAGTGGACTTGAGAAAGAAAATATTCATTAACTTTTATTTAGGACTAATATATCTAGAAACAGACATCTGCCTAGTTCCAAATTTTCAGTACAACATTGCACCCTCTCATTGCATCCACGTCTTGGCATGATGACAGACACCAGCCCTTTCAATACTATTAATACTATTCACGTATTCAATCTTCAGTTGACATTGGTCAAAAGTTTAGGTGCCAGAAATTGTTCTAGTTACAGAGTACGGATAAAGCAACTGTTCTTTCCAAAACAGCTCTAACTTCAGTGACGATGAAGAATAAGTAACTGGATGCATCTGATGAGTTACAGAAAAAGTAATAAATACTATGTCAAATACTCCATCAAAAGAGGAGGGGTGATATTTGAGCTGGATCTAGAGGCAGAAGGAGCAATCCGTGAAAGTGTCTGCTGCCCTGCTCCAGACTCTGCTCTGACCCAGCTCCCTGTGCCCCTGCTTTGCTGAGAAGCTCTGCTGTGGAATGTGACCTCACATTAAAGTGCCAACTCAGTCAAGAGGAGGAGCTGGTCTAGGCAATCTAAGCAGCAGCCCTTTCCAATTCTCATTCACATGAGGTCGTCTTCTTAAATGAAAGCCCATGATCAGAACTGATCCCTTCATGGTCACATGGTATCCTCAGCATTCACTTCAGAAAGACAGCAGCCTGCTTAGAATGAACTTTCTTAAATCCCCTCTCCCCATTATGCTCTCAAAGCTCTTGAGCTTGGCTTACAAGACCTGCATGAACAAGTCCTTTCTGACCACATCATACACGCAGCACCTCCCGTCTCCACCCAGGTGAGGTGGGTCCATGGAGGGACGCAGCCTGTGCAATCAGACAGACCTGGATGAGAACATCAGCTGTACCATTTGAAGCTAGTTGTCTTCATTTTCTACTTCATACATATATTGAATAAGGACAATAGAACTATAAAAGCAAGATATTAGAATTGGTGAGAAAATTAATGAGAAAATTTATTCATCAAAACACAAGCACTGTATTTTGTAAAACTCTGACCATGCTGTCCTTCTCATAGGTATTCACAATTTTTACCTTGATTCAAATAATTTTTGTTTCCTTTGTTCCATTGATTGACATTTACTTTCTTCTGTTTTTCCCCCATGCCCACAACTTATTCAATTCACCCTATTGAAAATAGAAAGTAAAGTAAATCAAATCAGAACAAACCAGCAAACAAATAACTTTTATAGATGTTTTCTGCCCTAAGCATCATTTCTTACTTTCCTGAAGATGTCTACCCTTGTTTTTCTACTTATTTATCTTGATCTCACTTATTCTTTTGTTTTTTTTTCTTTTCCACTAAAAATTTTTAAAGTCATTATGTTTGCCAGTCACTGTGGTTGATATTGGTGATAAAAATCTGTGGTTATCACAGGATCAGGACAAGACATTTAGATAAAACAGCATAATTTCACTCAGTGACATGTTTATCTTTCCATCTTTCCAACCAGTATGTATATGTTTTATCAAAGATTGAAGGTTGGTCTTCTAACTCCACCTGGAATGGAACTTATGGATTCTTGAATGGGGGGATATTTGAATGGAGTCACAGAGTTAATGCAGAAAGTTTTCTTAGGCATAAGGAAGGGATGACATGTCAAGAAGAGAAGGCAAATTTTGAAGAAAGCAGTGTGTTTAGATAAGTGGACTTAGATTGTAATAGAGAAATATGAACAGTGGAGAGAACCAGTTAGAAAGCTAGCCACTCAAACAATGAAGTAAGGAGAGGGAGGAGGAGGATTAAGGGTGACTCCTGGGTTCCTGCTATGACAGAGTTATGTTCTGAGACAGGAAGTGCTAAAGGAGACTATATCATGTTCACATATGGTAACTTTGAGGTGTCTCCTGTCATCCAATTAGACAGCTCATGTAGAAGTTGGGTACACAGAAAACAGAAAGTCTGGATAGAGGATGTATATTTGCAAATCATCATGACAAAAATAAGCTCGCTAGAGCACTTTGACTTAAGATGTAAGAAGAATTCCTACAAAAGACCACAGCATGAGACAATGGTCTAAGATTAGCTCTAAGGAATCTGCTCACTTAATAAGGAATGAAGTAGAAGGAGTCAGGAAAGAGGACTGAGGAACAGTTGGTAAATATAGGCAGAAAGCCATGTGGTGTTAAAGATAGAGGGAGAGTCTGTGTGTGGGGGGGTGTCTCTCATGTGCTTAAGACCCTGGTTAGCCAAGATGAACAGGTGGCAGTGAGGGTTCTCTGAACAGCATGCAGGACTTATTACAGGACTTGACAAATGGACGTCCAGGGGCGTAGAAGGTATAGAAGCCAAGTTGACTAAAAGTAGAAGTAAAAATGTAGAAGGAGAGAGGATTTGTGGCATGTGGACCACTCTATGAAGGTCTGGGGTCCAGGAGGAGTTGAGACAGAAGGGCACTGGTAGCAGAAATGGCCCCAAACACACAGGCAGTGGCTTCCTTGCTCCAGACAATGCTTTGCCCCACATGGCTGTCCAAGGGCATGACCACATCCCAAGTAACAATGTATTTCCAGAGCTCCTGCCACCACTTCCTTTACTAGGTCTCTGGGAGTGAATATAAGTAAACCACCGAGGTCAGAAGACCTCTTTGATCTTCTTCTCTTCTTACAATTTAAAGCTTCAACACAGTATCAAGACTCTACTGTGTTCTTGAGGGTTTCATGTTCTTCATCTATTTTAAAACAGTTTTCACCAAGGCTCTTGTGAAGTAAAATAAATTGGAACTTTCCTAGGGTAATCAGAAAAAAAAAAAAAAAGGTCAGGTCTTTCAAAAATGTAATCTCAGAATTTAGTAAATTGCTAAATAATATTTTGTTCAGTTTCTTTAAGCAGCCTGTGACTAGATGCCAAGAACTTTATTCACCCCCACATGAGCTTTTCCAAATAAAAAGTAGTGGAAAACATTCCACAATATATCACTGAGTGCTCACTAATTAGTTATGGTCAGCTACTTAATACTCCTGATCCATAATTCTGACTCTATCAATTTTTGCCAAGAGATTTTGACTAAAACACTCTGCTCTAGGATCTCAATTTCTTCATCTGTTACAAAAGGAAGTTTGCCTTTTTTTTTAACAACTATAAAATTATATCATTTATATTGTATATTTTACAAGTAGATTAAAAAGATAAAAAGACTTTGTTGTATATACTAATGGGCTTCTTGATAAGATAGAGTTTTCAGATTGCAGGGGCTACTTGGTTGGTTGGGTTAACACATTCCTCAAAGAAACTATGAAAGGGTTAAAGATGGCCACTTGACACTAATGTGGTAGAAGTAGTGTGCTCTGATTTTAAAACAGAAGGAAGCCATGAGTACCCAAAAGGAAAGAGCAGGAAAAAAAATCCCTTCTGAAGGCAGCTATTCTGGGAACCTGGTGTTCTATACTTCCAGAATAATCCCTGCCTGACAATCATGAGAAGATTTCAAAGAAGGTAGGTCAGCAACCACCCACCTGACTGTAGTCTCGGAGGAAGTTAGGAGCTGACGGGAGGAGAATGTACTAATGACTGTAATCTGTCTCGACTGCAGGAGGCCGCAATGATCACTTCCCCAGAGTGAAGATTGCATAATGGTACAGTTGCACCGACTAGACTGGGGAGATGACAGCTCTTCTAACTTGCAAGAGTAGTTGAGTGATACTTCAAAAATACTATGCATTAATGAAACCATTCCATTATTGGCTTCTGATTTTTTAAATAGAAAAAAAGGTGTCATTACTTTAGTGTTCTTGTTTAATTTACTATGCAGCACAAATAAATACAGCATGACACCAGCATAAAGAAAGGAAGATTGGTTTATCACAAGAGACTCAGAGCAAGCTACTGTGGGTTCACAGGCAGCCTCCCTCTCTAAAGGAGTGGGAGAGCCCAGTCACTTACTAACATTCCTCTCATTTGTTTTCTCACATGCAAAAGCACCATGAGAGTGACAACATCTCAGGTTATAAAAAGAATAAAATTGTAAAAGTGAATATAATGAAACCCCATTTTAATATGTGGGTAGTGCCATATTTGCAGTTATTATCTATGCATTTAGCATATCTGCCAAAGTCTTCTGTTACATCCAAAATATGTACTTATAAAGGCTGTATGGTTTGTAAATACTGAAGTTGTGTTAACATACACACACACACACACATGCACACATACACACAAATGCACACACACATACACCCCTCAGCCTGAGAGGCAGAATCAGCTTAGCAATAGAAATCTTGTAGGAGTGCCACTGACAGATGTTCACATTTGTTTTTGACACTGTCCAGAAGAAAGAGAATCATCCCATGAAAATAAATACTCCTTACAGCAGCAAGCCTGTACCTGTGGTAGAAACAGGCACAGGAATCCATCATCTCTCCATAACACAACAGATTAGATCCAACTAATTGATTCTTCTCTTGCTCAGTGAACATTTAAAAAGCTTTCTGATTATAGATTTATTTCTGATAGGGATTTGCCAACAGAGAACAAATGAATTCACAGCAACCACTATTATGTAATACACTTGATATATTTCTTAATATAAGTACTAATTTGCAAATTGAAATTCTGGTTTATATGCAAGATTCTTATATAAGAAATTAGTGTCAGTTAATCCTCTGAAGCCCATTCATTTTCAACTGCACTAGTGACATGTGAAAATGTGTCAACTTTTTTAGCCTACAGAATTGATAACTATTCCCTGGAAAATGGTGACATTTCCAAATTACCAGCCTCATTGGCAGATTTCTCTGGTGAGTGGCCAGACATCTCCAGGCAATGTCCTCTGTAAGTGTCCTTTCAAATTGAACAAAGGTCATAATATGAATTAGATAAAGCTACTATAGGCATTCAGGGGCCCTAGTGAAGCTCACCTTCAGGATTCTGAGTAGAGCTATTCTTAAAAACAAATGTAGCTTCATACAATTCATTTCTTCTTCTCTACGCTTCTGCAGCTTCTCTTTACTTCTTCCCACGTATAGATTTGAGTTCTGATACAGGAAATGGAACCACAGATCCATCAATGACTTAGCTTGAAATGGACCAGAATCATGGGATAAGAATTCAGCTGTCGTGCATTGACACCTTTCCTATTGCACCTGCCACAGGCATAATAGGTGTCAGGAAAGAGTATATATCCTACAGATATGGCTTCCTCCCCCTTTTTTGTCCAGTATTATCTTAAACCACATTCTACTCTACTCTGAATTTCCCCACTGAAAAACATCAGGATAGATAGCAATTTTCAAATAATTTCAGGAGAGCTCAGGCACATTCTAAACTGGTCTTTGGGCCTCTTTGGGAGTACCTCCCCTTATTTGTGTAGTTTGTTTCTGTGTGTGTGTCTGTCAGAGGTTGTATGTGTAAGTTGGGGATGGTACATTAATAATTTCTCTTCAGTTAGCAAAGTGGATCCCTTTAAGAACTAACATAACACTATTCATTTCTCTAACTTCCTTATCTCATTTATAAAATAGTGATAATTATGCCTACCCAATAGCTTTTTGTTAGTCAGTTTTATATTTCTATGATAAATACCAGAGAAAAATCACATAGAGGAGAAAAAAAGTACTTTGATTTACAATTTCATAGGCTGAAGTCAATGATCAGTTGGTTCCATTTCTATGGTCCTGTGGTGAGGCAAAACATATGATACAAGACAGTGACTGAGCAAAGCAGCTTAGTCCACCATAGCCAGGCAGCAGACAGAGGGCCAGGGCATGCACCCAGTGATCAACTTTATCCAACTAGACCCTGCCTTTCAGTCATCAATCAGACATTAATGGATTAATCCACTGATGGAATCCCTCATGATACACCTCTGAACACAAGAGACATTAGGGGACATTTCAGATTCAAATCATATCAAAGTTTATTGAGAAAGATAAATAAGATAATCCCTTAAAGCACTTGCCTTACTGTTTGACATGTTTGAGCATTCTTTGGTCGCAACTGTAGCAGGTTCTCTCAGACAGTTATGTAGCATTATGTACCATTTGTAATCTATTTTCATCATGGCATCAATTTTTATATTTATTATACTCAGAGTCATGATTTACTCTTTCCATAACTTGCCACAGTTTTGTCTTCATAGCACATAGTACCTTCTAAAGTGCTCCTTAATTCAATTTTAATTTTTAACTTTCTATCTCTACACATGAGATTATTGGTCCAAATAGGTGGTATGCTTGGTCTTCTTTGTTCACTCTTGCATCCCCAACGCCTAGAACATTAATAAGTGGTCAGCAAGTTGAGCTAATGGCAGAAGACACCACTATGGGGCAGGTGGGGCGCAGTGGCTTTGTGATTTTTCTAAAACTGCACATATAGGAATTTCCAAAACCACTTAGGACACTAGTGATATATCTAACCAAAGTTTCTTTTTTTTTTTTTTAAGAGAGAGAGGCGGGGGGGGGAATTTTAACATTTGTTTTTTAGTTTTCGGCAGACACAACATCTCTGTATGTGGTGCTGAGGATAGAACCCGGGCCGCACGCATGCCAGGCGAGCGCACTACCGCTTGAGCCACATCCCCAGCCTTAACCAAAGTTTCTGAAGGTGGAAATTATCTAGGTTTATCAGACGTCATTTAATTGGGAAAACACTCAATTGAAAGACTAAAACAAGGGCTGAGTCTCCAAGCAACATTTCAATGAATGTTGAAATTGATGTAAATGATATAGTTAGACTAGTCTTTATGATTTCTGAGTTAAAATTATTTTCATCACTGAGATATTTGTAACTTAATATGGTTTTTGGAAAGAAGAGTTAGGGTTTATACAAATACACCATATGCTATCCATACCACCTTCCAACTTACTCCTGTCTACCATGACACATAAAAGCATATGTGCCTAATGTGGCCTTGGCCACAGTGAAGAAATCCTAGACCCTTCTACAGCTGGCTGGGATTCTGAGGTGATTGTTATTTCTGGACAATGATATGACTCACATTTGAAAAAAGTATTTCCAAAGTTACTTTTTTTATAACTATTTTTCTGGACAATTTTCTTGCCCTCATTTCTGAGCTCTGCACAATTATATTACCCAGAATGCGTCATCATTTATTTTTTAGATTGTTTTGGAGACTCCTTTGTTTCTATCTTCCTGAGGATTCGGTTGTATTTCCTTCCCCTGTGTTTTTTCAGACCCTACCAGCTTTGGTCACATGGTCAGTGGTCCATTATACTTACACACTCGAGCACTAAGCACTCTCCTCTTTGTAGATATAACAAAACAAAGTGACCTATGTCTTTCAGAATATACAGACTTTTTTCCCTGATAAGTCACTTTCTTTAGCTTTTATAATGTGCTCCATTATAATTCATTTGAAGGGTCTTTCACATTTATCCCTGGAAATCTCTTATTTTTTGAAAAAAAGAAAAAAGAAGTTCTGTTACTCGAAACATCCTCTTTTAGCAGTTTACCCAGAAGCCCTCGAACTTCTGCCTTACAGCCAGTAGGTAGCCTTTTTGCCTTTCCAGAGCTTGGCTGGATGTTCTTGGTATTGGGAAGGATGCACACTCTGCGCAATCATCAAAGCTACTCTCAGTTGTCCTGGGGATGTATATAATTACCTCTTATGAGTTGCTCATAAAATCAAGCCTTCTGAAATTAGCTTCTCAATGTTCACCAACAAACTCTATGTTGCTACTGGCTAATGTATCCCAGCTCAAGAGCTGATCCTTGCCTTTGAGGCATGTCATTTCTATTGCCAGAGACCCAATATAGAATTTCCAGGGAGAGCAGTATTCCTCCTCTGTCCTTCCAAAAATTATCCGATGACTTATTGTAAGGTTAAGTGAAATCATTAAATTGCCTGGAAACACACATACACACACACACACAGAGAGAGAGAGAGAGAGAGAGAGAGAGAGAGAGAGAGAGAGAGAGAGAGACTTCGCTGTTCTTAGCTGGTAAATATTTTGGAGCACATGCCTCCTTCTCATCACATCCTCTTCATCTGACTCCTTCTATAACTTGTTGTTAGAGTATTTATTTCTCTCTATGTTGTTCCATCTGATGTTAGCCATTCATCAGTCATACCCTTCTAATAAGTACAATCACTGACTATGGAACGTAACCTCTACAATAAGCCTTCTTTGGTGGCTTTGACTCTCTAATGCCACTCCAGGTAAACTTCCATGGACTTTGATCATTTTTTTTCTACAAGTTGACTAACTCCATTGAATCAGCAGGTGATGGAAGAGTTTTAGCTAATTTCAAGAGTAAGTAATGGATGTATGTGTGCAAATAAGCATACATAATATCATTTATTTGTCAGAGGAGACTTTTAAAGTAGCAGTATTATTGTCTTCATAATTAAGTAATTTAGACAAAGTGAGAAAATAGGGCTCTGAGCAATTCAGATGTTTTCCTTGAGTCAAAGGACTGACATTAAAAGGTAGGACTGATATTGTAGGTCCTGTGCTCTATGACCCAGTAGTCTGTTATCTCTCATGGAACACTTTTCTCTATTCCATTTATGAATCATTTATGCCATAGTCTGTGCAGTGACCAATATTTAATGTACTTCCATCAATTTTCTTTTTACTGAGTTAAATTATCCTGAAGGTATAATAGCAAGAGGGTGGCACTCTGGGTGAATTAGCTGGACACTCATGTTCCTGGGAAATGGAAGTTTTAGGGCTAAGACCAAGATGCTCCAATGACAGGTAGGTTTCCCTAATACAAACATAGGTCACAGAGAACTCACTGATTCTTTCTACCTGAGTATCCAGTAAAGCTTTATTGTTGTGCTAGTTCAAGTGGGCACTGAGAAATGTCATGGAACACAGTAGGTTAGTGGATGTCAAACACTTGCTTTAAAAGTTTAAAAAAAACAAAAGTTCTATTTCAGAAATAGCTCAAAAATTCATATTCTTTTTCCTATGAATTTGTATTTTGTTTAAAACTGTGATAAAGTATATGCTTTTGTAGGAATACATTAAATATAAATGCATATTTATTTTCAGAAGCAGTTCTGATCATCCTAACTTATGATTTGATCAGGAATGAGATGCACTCTCAGGAGAACAACTGTTTATAAATTACTCAACTCCATTATGTAACTTCAGAGAAGAAGTAACTTCACTGAGTTGATGGTGGTACACATGCAGAATATGGTGTGATTCTACATTTCTAAAGGCATTTTTATGGCTCGTATTGTGTTATTTCCTCAAAAGTGGTGCACCATTGGCCCCCATACATCATTTAATGTTTTTAGCTATACTTTTTTTTTTAACCAAAGTATCCCAATCTGCTGATAAAGAAATGAGATACAGAGACACTCATGGATTCCAATCGTTCATCAAGATTGTTGACATTGTACACGGCAGGGCCAGAGTAGAACCACAGCATCTTTCTTTCCACAGAGCCAAGCTTCCTCTAGTTAATGGAAATTTGAGAGTTGAGCTGAAGTTTCTGTTTTTGCATTTCATTCCATTCTGGTCAGCCACTGCCCACCCTCTGCCACTTTCAGACCTTGAACCTGTGATAATTTTTTCTGTGGAGCCACAGCATCAGCTCTCCCAGGTCAACGGGCCCCAAAGCAGTGCCCAGAAATTCTGTTTCCCTTATCTTCCATCCCAATTTCTCCACAGCATCCAGCTCAACATTTCTTCCTAATGCCCATGTTTCTCACCCCAGCCACAAGCTCCTCATTCTTAGGAAATGACCCAACTTCAAAATCCATGGAGGTAGGAGAAAGTAGTGGATAAGAACTCCATCAACATGAGACCACAGGGATTAGAAACATCTTTTTATATCAGGGTCATCCCTTCAGTCTTCTGATCATGCCCACCTTTTGCAAATTCCTTATTAGGTCTTCAATTTCTGTGATTGATAATATCTTTAAACTATCATTTTTCTCATATTCCTTTATTTTTGTAATTAATTCATTCCACTCAATTCCATCTTATTGTTATTGTTGTTTCAAACCATCCACAAAATAAGCTACAACATATAATCTCACTCTAGAAATCCACTTTGGGGATTTATTTACACATAAACTTGTGTGAAATGGTGCTCAAAGCAGGTTATCCTTTGAAGCCCTGTTGGAAACAGAGAAAGATTGGGAGAAAGTTGAGGGTCCGTCAGTAGAGCCCTGGCTAAATAATTGATGCTGCAGTGAGATAACAGGAGGCTGAGAAAAAAAAATAGTAAAGAAAGCTCTGTATGACCTGATTGAAATATTTCCAAGACGCTCTGGGAAATGAAAAAAGCAAGAAACAGAATGAGTAAGACATCTTCTGATTAGACAAGGGTAAAAAGATAATAACCTGTATTTTAAGCTAATTGCATATGTAGAAAAATTAGTGAATGTGTGTAAAAAGCAAAATGAAGGAGATCAAGGTGGGGTTAAGATGGGAACTGTGAAGACACAGAGAGCACTGTGGGCAGAGAGTTCTCTGGGGAGGCTGGTTTTAGGTGTTGAATTATGTGGATATACTACCTATTTTAATTAGGTTGAAATGCCTTATTTCCATACATTTTTCAGTACTCCATACCTCTTACTTACTCTTTTATATCCCCAATTTTTGAAAGGTGCATAGTACTGTGTTGAAGTTCTCATCTCCTATTCTTTCTTCCGCTGGCTTTCGACTTCCACCTCCTCCGAGACAGTACTGGTGACCTCACCCAACTCCCATTTTCTAAAACCTAAGGTAACCCTTGGCTATGTGCAGTGTTCAAGTACTTTGCATCCTTAAAATGCTTCTTTCCTTGATCACCTGGAAAATTATTTTTCTGGCGTCCCCTTGTCTCTTTCAAATGCCTTCTGGGTCTGCTTTGCAGATTTTACACAGATTTACCAGGCTATCAAAGGAGCAGGGAGTTGCCAGTTCTATGTAGATTGGAATAAGGGCTTATTGTCTGAAGCATGGTACTTGAGATTTCATTCTTCCTCTGTGCCCATTTGCTGAGTGATTTCCATCCCATGTCATTAGATGCATGTTATATTCCCATGACTTGTAACTTCATGGTTCCAGTTCAGATCTCTAAATTCTTATATCCAGTGATCTATTTGCCACCTCCGTTTTATGTTCCTGTGAGCATCTCAATCCATATATGTCCAAGTACAAACGGTTGATTTCTCCTCCTCATCTATACTTTCTCCTGCAGTCTCTTGATGTTGCATGGCAGCCTCCTTTATTTCTATCGTGCTACCAACATCCTTGGTGAAACACTATGTTCTTTTCCTTGTACTCACAGCCACCCATCAGCTAATCCGATATTTTCTGTCTGAGGCAATACAACTACTACACTTTCTGCCTATACCACTCTCGCCAAAGCCACCACACACTCTCTCTCTTGCTCCACTATAGTGGCCTCCACCTCACTGACCGGCTCCTACCTTGCAAGTGTGCAATCTGTTGCCCAAGTCATCTTGAATTATGTCCTAAAACAGAGACAGACGATGTCATGCCTCAACGCAATGGACATCCCTTCTGGGGTTGCCTTCTATGTTAACTTTGTTTTGATGCATAACAAATCACCCTAAACTCAGTGTTCTAAAAACACGCACCTATTAACTCAGGTTTTGTAGATCAGAAGTTCAGGCCAGGAGTAGCAGATGGAAGGTCTTCTTGGGCTGATATCAAGAAGTTAGCCAAGCACGGCTCCATGAGAAGCTCAGAGTTCTCTTCCACGTTGTTGATAGAGTTGACTTTGTTGATCTACAGAAGTCATGAAGATTTTGATCTTATTCTAGGGCAGCAGGAAAAATTGTCTTTATTCTTTATTTGGATGAGTTCATCACTGCGGTGAGTTCACTGACTAGACAGATCCAGAGGAACATACCCCTTTTTATACTGTCATGCTTTATCATGTTATTTATCTGTGTTATTTACTGTCCCTTATATTCAGAGTTCACATTCACATTTGGGAGAGTGACAAAGGGTATATACTGCAGGCATGACTGTTTTGTTTTTACTTGGGGGTCTCCCTTTTTCCAATCATGATTTTCATTCAGAGAAAAATCCACATCCCCCTGTGGCCTTCCCTGCTCTTCCTCTCTCAGAAGGGGTCTGACCTCACCAATGCATTAATTCATCAAATAGATTAATGGATTAAATAGATTAATCCATCAATAGTCAAATGAGAGGAGGGATCCAGTTGAGGAAGTAGGTGAGAGGTGGCGTGCCTTCAAAGGGTTCATCTTCTCCTTGTCTCCTTCCTCTCCTTCTCTCTGTTTCCTGCTGCCATGAGCTTCTTTCCTTTACCTACACCCTTCCACCATGATGTTCTACCTCCCCACAGGCCCTGAGCAGTGGCACCTGCTGATCAGAGACAGGGACTGTGAGCCAAAACCAACTTTTCCACCTCTAAGATTTGTATGTCAAGTATTTTGTTCACAGTGATGAAAAGCTGATACAGTCAGTATTAGTAAATATGGATTTAATAAGTGAATAGAAATGTGTTGACTGAAGAAATAGGTTAATGGTAAATGAATCAGACCAGTGTGTTCCTCAATTGGTTCTGAAACAGTAATCTGGTTAAGAATCTGTAGGTGAGATGCTAAGATCTTCATAATCAGATACACGGACTCTGTTACTCTACTATGGAATGCCAAAATACGGCTTTTAAATATGACTCCTGTTGTTTGCATGTTGGAGCCCAAAGATCACATTTTTGAACATGTTGACGTTGTTGTTAAATATTCCACTGAGTTCACTAAATGTGCCCCAAACCATCTACCAAAGTGAGTTTGGGATCTAGTTCTCAAAACAAGAACCTTATTTTCCCCTAATCACCTTTGTTTGCTAATTTTCAGTTGTATAGTGACCAGACTTTACCCTACCTACCAGATTATAGCTGGGAACACAGTATCCAGGACACTCTTGCCCTACAGGGTTATGTCAGTGTTGGAGCAACAGGCAGTGGACACGTGACAAATACACAAACTGTAATCCCCGCTCAGGCCACCTTCAGCCCAACTTCTGCTTCTATTTTGTGATGTTTGCAAACTACCTGAAAATTGTCCTCGGGAACTTATTTTAGGCATTGATTTCAGTTCACTCAGTGATTTTATGTATCCTGTTCTCTGAATAGCCATTTCTCTGGAGAATGCCCAGATCACCAATATCTTCCTTCTAGTAAATAATTAAAGGCACTCAGCATAGGACAATTATCAGAGCTGCCTTTGCTGGGCCTGCGCTCCTACTCTCCACAGAACACATGGGCTTCTTTTGACAAATGTCATTGGTCCCCAAAGTGTGCTTATTCCTGGTAGCAGGTTTAATGATCTGACGATTGCAGATCATGTCCCCTTGTAATGTTAAGCATTTATAGAAAGTACCTCCCACATCCTGCAATTAAAGCACTGTCTGTAAAATAATTAGTCACAAAGAAAGAATGTCAGGCCCTTTTTGGGGTTAGCAGGATGATGTTAATTCCAGCAGCAATTATGAAAGCAGGCCAGGATCTTTTTAGAAAGCTGCTCAAAGAAATCATTTCAATTCTACCAGATTTTAGATGCACATGTTTCATTGTTTCAAAACAGTTAAAGGAAAGTGTGGAGGTGAGGAATACCAAATACATATGCACTGTAAGAGAAATCTAAGGGCCCACACTCAAATTGTTAAGATGTAGTCTAGTACAGTGGGAAAATTATATGCTTGGGAGTCACTTGGAGCTAATTAAAATCCTTCCTTCTAGCACTTACCTGGTGTGACCTTGACCAAGTAACATAACCTTGCCTTGCTTATTATCCACAGCTGCAATAACAGAGAAAATAACACTTACCTAGTAGAGTTACTGCATAGACTTCAGCAGCTGACACACAGATATGCATAATTAGATAGACAAGAAGGACCTACAGCCTTTCTGCTATTAACAGCAGCAACCAAGAGCAAGAGCATGCTGAAAATCAAGAGGTTGCACAAGGGAAGATTTGGCAAGGATTTTGGAAATGTTGGGCAGAAATCACTTATTTTAGGAATAAGGATATTGAGTCTAGCAGTGTCTCAAACCCTCTAGACCTTATCCAGTCAACTTTGCTGGAAAAAAATTATGAATATAATCCATGTCATAAGGTACCAAAGTGTTTTATTCACCGCCCCCCCACCCCAGTTTTTCTTCATTCTCAGCTATTTTAGAAATGCACTCCCAAAGTTGTGAATTACTTTACAGATAATTTCAATGTACCAATTCATACACCATTATCAATCAGTGGGGACTCATTGAGCCTACCACTGTTAAATTAATTGAAGACAGTACCAGTGATATGTTGAGTCTCATGTATGAATATGTATATGCAGATGAATACATTAAAAGTTAAGATTAAAGTGTGACACAGGTATCTTCTAAATTTCTATAGTGCTGAAGACTCATGTAAGCCACATTTTGGGGAGATGATGCTCAGAATTTTAATGAATTCACTCTTATCTCAGCTTTTCCCCCTCTAAATGAAAAGGAATGCGGATTGGACTTGCTCTGCTTTTTTGCTCATCCAAAGTGAAGTTTGGAAATGGTTAACAAATGCAGCACAGGGTTCCCCACCCCCTTTTAGAATAAGCAAATTCGGTATAATCAGATTTTCATCATTTAAAGAGGCAATTTTCCTTTTCTCTATCTTCATTTGCTCTCCTTTAATACACCTGCTGCAGAGTAGTTAGCAGGGGGGATTTGAATAATAACACTACTTTACATGTAAATGGCGCCTTTCATCCAAGTATGGCAAAGCTCTCTGTAAACATTATGAAGCTGAATATAGATTAGGAACATCATTTTTAAACTAGGAAAATGGGTACCATATGGGTAAGTGACTTGCCTAGGGTCACACATTAAGACTATGGCATTCCGAAAAGAAGGCTCCTGGTCATTGGAGGATTTCATCTCCCCAAATTGGAAAAAAAAAAAAAAAAAAAAGCATCAGCTTATGTATTCCTCCTTGAGTTCCATTCATTATATTCCTATAAAATGTCATTCCATTAGACATTTCACCCCATAATCCATCTTAGAACTTTCTGTCAATGTTGACAATTCACTAATGAATTATATCATCTAATGAATTATATCACTATAATTCTGGAGGTTAAAGATGATGTTTATGACTTCCCCTCATCGAGTTTTAATTTGCACATCTTAAAACCTGGCTCAGTGGAACATAATGCAGTATATGAGAAGCAGAGTTTTTAGAATGAGGAGAAAACCTTCAGTCCTTATTTGCAAATCTAATCTGTGGGGTAAATGAAATGCAAAGGTTGATGGTGATGGAACATCCAGGTTGCCAAGTGAAAGATTTGCAAATCAGGAAAAGGAAAAGGCATTTTTACTCAATTATGCAAGTGTGATATTTATTCTGTTTGGTTTCCAGAGGATGCATCTATGCTACCTTTGCTACAAAATACACATTGTAAAAAAAAAAAAAATACATTTTATGGAAAGATCTCAAGTTTTCCATTTGTAAGAGGGTGATTTGTTATTAAAATATGCACAAAATACTAAGATATGTGAACATATTCCAGTGGTACGCCTCCTTTCTTGTTACTCAGAAGTGAGTCTAATACTCTATGAGGGACCCAAGAGAGTCACCCAGTACCATCTTGCCCATGTGGTATAAATTCTAAAACAGGTGCTTGTGCATTGTGTTCCAGCTGGGTTTCAATTCTCTGTCGGGCTTCAGCAGGTCACATATCCTCTCCAGAGCACAACTCCTGCAAATAAAATGGGAAGGTTTAGATCAGATGCCTCACAATTTTGTCACAGGGCTAAACTTTTATGAGTGTTCCATGATAAGAGAGATCATGATTGAGTATGGGAGTTGTAAACCATGACCTCAACTCTAAAATATGACTGTGTTGCTTCAAATAGCAGTCATTTCCTTAGATAACTGCTTTTATTTCTTTCTATTGGTGCTATCTAATTTGGAAACCACTAGCCTCAGGTGGCAGTTGCACACCTGAAGTTTGCATAGTCCGATTCCATATTGGTTACAGGCACAGAATGCATTTTAATGTCCATTTTTAAGCCTTACTAAAAAATGAGTTTAAAACATCACTCTCATTATACTTTTTTATACTATTTGCATGTTGTGATGGTTATGTTTTGGATCTACTGAGCCAAATAAAATATAATGTTAATTTTATCCAGTTTCTTTTACTTATTTAATGTTGCTTCTAAAAAGCTTTAAAGTAGATAATCTATTTCTATTGCTAAAGTGCTACTCTATATAGTATAAAAAATACATATGTTCATATACATACTAATGGGTATAGTATATGCATAATCAAACTGTTAGGTTTTGCCTTGAATACATCTAAAAACCATTACACCCAAATCTCTTTATCCAACACAGTCACATATTATTATTTCTGCTTTGCTGATAAAAGAACTAAAGGATTCTGGGTCAGAAAGCCAATGAAAGGTGGCCTAGTTCCACCTACTAAAATGCCAGATCTCCTACAAGAGTGTACTTCCAAAAACCACTGTTTAAAATTCAGTTCACCACTGATAAACATGACCAATTCCTCTTTTACTCATTCTGGTAAAGTGACTTGTTATACAATATTTTCCATTTAATTTGAAACATTTTCTTTAGTCTCAGCATTCTTGAATTTGATTCTGAAAGTTACTACTCATTCAGCAATACTGTTGGGGTGTGAGGTGGCACTTTGAATGGCAGAATTCTGTCTTCTACAAATTTTGAACAACTGAGTAGCAAGGCAAAGCTAGAGGGAGTGGGAAAATTTTCTTGGACACTTAGGAAGCCTGGGCTGCTGGATGTGGGGACATATGTCTTTATCACTGGACTGGCACTCACTGCTCCTGAGAAACCCCCCTTTTCTAAATCTCTTACATCACCCCAGAAGACTCAGTTATGTCAAACAGGACATTAATTGTTTGACTCTCACTGGCATTATATAATCATTAAACAGTCAGTCATTCCTGGTTCTGTTGCCAAACCTGACTTAAATCTAGTGACACCGCCTAATGTAGTATATCAACAGTTTCTTCTTAAATAAAAGTTTAAAATTAAGGTTCCACCATAAAATGCATAATGATACTCAGATAATGAAGTGCCCCAAAGTACCATATTCCTAAGTTGAATATAAACTGCCTCTAATTATAAAATTTCCAAGGAGAAACTAAAGTTCAAAGATCATTTTCCATTTCACATTAAGCCCCAAATTATTAAAGTCTAAAGGTATTAAAGTCTGAAATCAAGTGTCTTGTGTTAAAATTTAAGGATCTTAAACTCCAAAATTAGTTCTCTTCAATTTCTTATTCTTCTCTGTGACAGGTAGAGGGGTCGTAAAGGCTTGGATAAATTGAGGATTCTTTATCAAACACTACATGAATTGATTGTCACTGAAATGATATCCCAAGTAGTTGTGTTAATGCAACACCAAGCTATTAAGAGCACGACTTTCAATCAGCCTTAGAAGAGAAATGGATACCCACAAGTAGCCAACTCTAGACTATATACCTAACGAATTTTAAGGCCAATGGCCAACTGTTAAAACAGGTTCCATGAGTCTGAATTTAGCACAACAAAACCAGGTTTGGTGGTGAAGGGAATTTTCTTGCCTTTGTTCTTCATGTGTTTCAGCCATTTGTGTATGTGTGTGTTGCTCTAACAAAATACTTGAGGCTAGGTACTTGATAAATGGGAAAGCTTAATTTGGCTATGATTCTGGTGGGCTAGAGGATCCAAACAGCATGATGAGAGTATCCTGGCAATTGGCCCTTCACAGTGTTACAACCTGGTAAAGAAACTGGAATGGAACTGGTTGAGTGCAAAAGGGGACAAATGTGTGGGTTAGCCTCACTTTACAACAATTCACTCTCATGGGAACTAACATACTCTAATACACCAATATTGATCACTTGCAAATGTGGTGCTTCCATGACCTAACCACTTTCGTTTTATTTTTGGTATTGAGTATTGAAACTAGAGGTTCTTAACCACTAAGCCATACCCCCAACCCTTTTTTAAAAAATACTTTATTTAGATACAGGAACTTGCTGAGTTGCTGAGCTGTTTTTGAACTTGCAATCTTCCTGCCTCAGCCTCCCAAGCTGCTGCTGATTACAGGTGTGCATCACTGTGCCCATGACCCATGACTTAACTAACCACTTTTCACTAGTTCAAACCTCTTAAAGGTTTCACCACCTCAACACTACCACCATGGGTGCTGTTCATCCAGGACGTCATGGAACACACTGAAACCACACCCCACCAGAATGCTGAGGTAATGTAGTGCATGCCTTTTATCTAAAGTCCATGGCGAATAGACTAGACTCAATGGAGATAGGGCCTCCACTGGTTGCTAATTTTGACTCTATCCATTGACCATTTCTCAATGCATGGGGTGGTTGGAAAGAGTTCCATAACTGTATACCAGGTTCAATAACAGTATCTCTTCTGTGTCCTGTGTAGGTGTCCTATGTAGATAGCCCAGTGTGTAGAACCTCTCTTCTTTACCCAGTTATGAAAATGCTAAGAAATATATCAAAGGGATAGAAGATAAAAGGAAAAATAATATCTTCCTTATTTATAAATCTTGGTGAAAATGAAGCTTACAGTTGACATATCTGTAGGGGTCAGTCCACATTAGTGAACTCCAGAGCTGTCTGCCAGTCACAGGCCACTCTGGGTGAATCTGCCTCCATGGGAAGGATGACTGTCCTGTTCAGGGTTGGGGCACTAACAGTCAGAGAAGTCCTCTCTCTGAAACTTTCTCACTTCCAAAAAGAAGAAAGGAGGCACTTGGTTGAGAACAGCCAGTTGTTCTCAAACTTGCACTCACATGACTCTCTCCACCTCCACCTTGAAGGAGTTTAGGTGCAGAGAGAAGCTGGGAGAGCTAATAGGGCTCTGATCAGGGTAGAGAAAGAACATACTCTCATTGTGACTTTGCTGAATTATATCATAGCCGTACTTTTATCTATAATGTATCTTTAAACTCCACATTCTTATCCTGTATGAATTTATCTAAATCAACATATTTTAATATAGGTAATTTTTTGAATTCTTATTCTCAGCTATTTATCATATAGGGAAACACCAGCAATTGTTCCCAAACTTAGATTACAACCCACACAACGTCTTAGGTTTCATTCACTTGGTATTGACCCATCCCAAATTTCCTCAATGTCTTTACACTGTTGATCCTGTGTGTCATTATCCCACATCACCACAACAGTCAAAAGTGTCACTCTGCTGCCTATTTGATTATATTTACTCCACCAAGCTTAGATTAAATCCTAGTGTGTTTAGAAAATATTCTTTCAAATATGAAATATCCAAGAGGAACACTTCCTTCCTATCTGTGATTTCTAAGGCAGTTTTAAATAATAGTATTGAACCTATTGAACTTGGCCTTGTACCCTTGATGTCTGTCTCCATTATTTGTTTCCTTGTCACAAACTTGGTTTAAGTTGTTGAAGAGCAGGGGTTATTTTGTTCCTCACCTCTGAATATCCATAGTGCCTCTACGACTCATTCTGCATGATAGGAGTCTTAAGAGGCATTTTAGATTACATTAGTTGCTCCAATTGACATTTACAGAAGAGGCATTAGCCTAGCAATCTGTACTAGTCAGAATACTTCACATCCCTGAGTAGAAACTTGGCTCAAATTGGTTTAAGCAAAGGAGGAGAATGTTGACTTAATGTTACTGGTAAGCCCAAAAGCTAAAATATGTTTCATGCAAGATAGTATTCATGTTTTGAAACATAAGAAGCCTTCAATTTTGTCTCATTTTCTTCCCTTCATTTGCTTTCTTATCTTCAGAAAGCCTTGTTTTCAAAGAATCATGTCAAGAATGCCTTACTCAGCTCCAATCCTACCTTAAATTTATAGCTCCTAATTCAAGATGTAATGATGACACCTCCTTCTGCCCCATTGGTAGAATGCTGATAACTTACAAATGTGGTGCTTCGGTGACCACAGCTGTTGAAGAGAGGACTGAGATTCACTGGAGTTTCTGCATGTGCTTCACCTTCATGGGCACTGCACCCTCTACCAACAACCAAAACTTTTCCTCTGCATCCAATGAGTTTTCTCAGCTTCCCCTGCACTTCTTCCTCTGAATCCATGTATTCCTGAGAATGCAAGAGCGATGGTTTTCTCAAAGGAAGGCATACTGAACTCACATAAATCCTCCCCTATGTTCTTTATAAGATTTCTCTGAGGATTAAATGAGACACTTTAACTAAAGCACCTAAGATGGATAACGTACTCACAACTTGTTAATCCCCTTGAGACACTTCCTGTACATATATCTTAATGTCATACCTACTTAAAACAAAATCATCCTGAAAAAATAATCAGGTGAAAGCAAAAGAGGGGTCAGTGGTAATAGATAGATGCAGAAAATGCCTGCTGAAACACAATATGAACCACAGTGATATGCATGTCAGAGGCCATGTCTATGAAAATTGCATTGAAATCACTTTGGAAAATATATTGTGTGAATGCCACTAGTAATGACAAGTGTCTGTGCCACCTTAATTGTGTCCTTTGCTACTTTGAAATCCATTGCACCCAAGTACCTTTCATTTATTTTTCAAAGCTCAGATGCTCAGGATACTTCAGGAGGAAATATAAACATAAAAGGCATGGGGCATATTAGCATTCAAATAGTACCTTATCTTCCCCTCGCTGCCTTGTAACTTACATGCACTGCACACAGACAACTCTATATACCGAAGGAAAATTTGTTCAGCTCAAGTTTTCCATCAAACTATGTGTTGGGTTCCAGTTATATAAACAATAACCACTGCTGTGTAATGCAAGTTTAATGTGTTTGAAAGATGTCCACTGGGGAGTGGTGAAAACCACTAAAAATATATATTTTTTAAAATATGCAGGCTCACCTAGGAAAACACACATTACAAGAGAAGCAGTTCTAAATTAATTCCAAATCATGATTTATTTGGCTGCTATGAATTACGGCTCCTTATGCTCATTAAACTTGATTCTTCCACCATCTGCCCCCACCCTTGATTCAGCTTGCAGGACAATTCCTACTATCTTCAGGATAAAATTTCTCAGGTTTATGTTTCTGACACCTTTTATTGCAGAATCTGAATGCTAAATTTCTGAAACTTTGGGGCCTCCTTTTTAAATGCAGCATAAATTAAATGTAAATGTATCATACTTCCAATGAAATAGACTACATTAAAATACAATTGGCATGGTGGCACATGCCTATAATCCCAGCAGCTCAGGAGGCTGAGGCAGGAGGATCTCAAGTCCAAAGCCAGTGTGAGCAAAAATGAGGCAACTGGCAACTCAGTGATACCCTGTCTCTAAATAAAATACAAAATAGGGCTGGGGATGTGGCTCAGTGGTCAAGTACCCCTGAATTCAATCCCCAGTAACCAACAAAAAACCATAAATAAATAAAACACAATTGGTAAATTCACAAAATTCATCACTTTCTAATTACTTACATATATGTATATATTTTAGCCAATTAAAATAATAATAATACTTATTTATGATTATACCTACACATATATTCTACAAGCAACCATGCCAAGATTCAGAGATGCAAGAAGAACAAGGATAGTTCCTGTGACCAAGTATGGTCAGGATCCAGGCTATATGGAAAACATAGTCTTATAATGAGTCACAGAGAAAGAAATGGTGATAACTGAATCCCACCGCATCATCAACTCCAAAAGATCTGGAAGTACTGAGATACTATCCTTGTTTTGAGCAAATAGCTTTTTCAGGCTATATTTTTACATTCATTAACTTGTACTCATTCCAAGTAGCAAATAATATAGAGAATTTTGGAAAATTCAGTCATTATATGGTGTATTTTTCTGCTTTTTTTTTTTTAGTACTGTGATGTACTACTAGAATTGATTTGCCCATTCAAAAATAAAGAAAATTTTGTCATTTTATATATATATATATATATATATATTATATATTTGTGTGTGTGTTTTGCTTTTTTGAGTACTATAGTCTGTGATGCACTATTAGAATTGATTTGCCCATTAAAATAGAATAGTAGTTCAGTACCTTCATTATTAGTAGGTAATTATTAGTAGGCAATAATTTTATTTTTTTAAATTTGTCCTAATTGGTTATACCTGACATTAAGGTAACAATGACACAAAAGAAATTCAATTGTGTGGCTCCACTATTGGGGTGCAATTCTAGTTAATACATTTCTTCTGGTCAGGAAAATGCAAATGGAAATTTTAAAGATTCCCATTTTATCCATTCCCATGTGGTCAAAATATGCCACAATTTGTCCTTTATAAACATGCAGGATAGTGGCTTTTCTATGCAACAAGTTTTATTAATTAAACAATAATCAGATTTTTAACACAAAATTATATTGCTATCTTAATTTGAAGAATGATGACTAGTTCACATTTTGATATTATATCGGTCTTGTTTCAGTGTCTCTTTTCCTTATTATTTTATTAATTGACAAGATTGTATGTATTTCACTATGTATAATATAATATTTTAAAGTATAAATACATTATGGAATGACTAAAACTATTAACAAGCAAATAAAAAAAATAGTCTCCGTCTTGAAAAGCCCACAGTCTACCATTTAATCATGTTTCTCAAAGTATAGTTTGGTCCATGCTAGAATTTCATATATTAATAAGTAACAAGGCAAAAATAGATTCAGTGGTCAAACAGATTTGAGAATTTTTAAACTGCATGAGGTCAGAGATTTTGCTACCATAAGAATTTTCTGAATCTTTAATATGCTAATGTGCTTTGTAAAGCTCAAAAGAAAGTGAAATATTCTAAAAATTTAGACTTAGACAAATATAAAAAACATTTTTAGAGGGGTGACTCTTTCAGAAGGAGGTGTTTATGAAAGAAGAGTTTGAGCTCTCTGATAAGGGTTTTGTGGGCTAAAGCTCATTCTTTCCCATGGATCCACAGGTTGTCATTGATTCTCCAACTCTCTGTGATCAGGGCTGGGTCACTCCTGCCCACCCTTCCCACCTTTCCTCTTGGTCAAATAAGTCTCCAGCTAGGAAGGAAAACGGGGAAGTTTGGATGCACTGGCATGCATGAGTCAACCCACCAGCAAGCACATGCCTTCCAGAAATAAGTAAATGCTTCTACACATCTTTGTTGTAGTTTAATTTTATTTAAATTGACAAGTTAACAATTATATCATTTATGTAGTGAAATGTGTTGTCTACTATACATGAATACATCCTGAAATAATCAATTCAGACTAATTAGCAAACTCATCACCTCAAATATTTATTTTTTCTTTATAATGCAAAAATTTATAATTCACCTCGTAATTATTTTTAAATGCAAAGCATTATTATTACCAGAAATCATCATCGTGTTGTGCAATAAAACTGATCTCTGGACATTGACCAAGATGTTCATTTTCTTCATCCACCTCTTGACCTCTTCTAACCACTATCCTAGTCTCTACTCTGGGAGCATGACTTTTGGATTCTGCTCACATACAGCTGAGATGGTAGAATATTTTATTTGTCTCTCTTTTCTTGGGTTGTTGCTCTTAACATAAAGTTCATACATGCCAGGAAAAAGGAATTCTGTGTCTTTGAATGGCTGTGAGCTACTTCATTGCACATAGACCACATTGTTTTATCCACTCATCTGTGGATGGACACTTAGGTTGTTTTATCATGTCTAGATTGCCTTATGAGATTTGCTACAGTATACCTTTTTAAGTCACCATCTATAACCTTTTTGTGAGGGCACTATTGATCTCTTAAGGTATTTCTTCAAGCAATACATTTCAACCCAGAATTTAGCGTTGTTTAAAATGCCAGAATGGGTAATGAAAAACAGTAATTCCATATAAATCAACCCAGGTGCAAATTAGGGTGATGGACGTAGCAGAACAAGGGTCTGTCAATTGTAAATCCTCCCAGGTAACCATTACTCTGTGAGTTTTTATTGAAAATTTCTCTGAAAAACTTACTGCAAATTCTCACTGTTATCTGTGGAGGTCCGAGGCATATTCATCACTACAGGAGACAACTTTTAAAGCTTGGAAGTAAATTCAGTATGACACCTTAAATCTCTGGGCTTTTGTAAAACAGTACTTCAGCTTCTTGGGGGAAATGGAATTCTGAATGATACATGTCATCAATACCAGACACTGTCAAATATCACACTGAATAGTGTCCTTTCTGATATTAAACATATGCATAAATACACATTTATGGCTGCACCAAGGTTCACCTCTGTGGCACACTGAAATTCTAACTTTTAGCAACAGTGATGAGATTCTGAGTATAAATAATAGCTAATAGTAACTGTGGAGAGTGGTGACAGTGACTGGGAGACCAGTGTCTGAGGTTAGGGTCCCCCATGACTTTATGGCTGTAAAATACTTGGTGACTAGGGAAGTTTTTCTGCAAAGGCATAGGATGCCCGGTTGCTATGGAGATGTCCTGCATGCTAGAGTCTTATCAGCCTCGGGAAGGAGAAGAATGTTGGTAGAGTTGCTCAGTTCATCACTGTGACGACTCCTATCCAACATTCTTCTCCTGCCCTGATCTCATGGACTACTTTCTATCTTCCCACTAAGCCCTTCACCTAGATAGTTCACTAGTGACTGCAACTCCACCTGCCTAAAATTGGACTCATCTCTTTCTGAGATTCTCCTATTTTTATGTCTATTCTTTAAAAAAGGTATATTTTTCTCCTTCCTCTCCTCTCAACATTCACTCTTAAAGTCTTCCTGTGATTTTTGCATTTCTTGGACTGTTATGTGTTAGCTTCAAAATTCCCTAAAAATCCCATAAATAAACAAACATTCAACAAAAGAAGCAAGAATTTGAAGCTTTATTTTGAAACAGACAATCCATTTTTTCTATTTGTTTGTCTTTATGTGGTGCTGAGGATCAAACCCAGTACCTCCCATGTGGGAGGCAAGTGCTCTACTACTGAGCTACAGCCTCAGCCCCAGACACTCCATTTTAAGGACTATAGAATACCACTATGAACTAGGTACTTGCAAACTACAATGCATGATCTTGGGAGAGTCATGCCACCTTCTGCACTTCATTTTTCTGAGGAAAAAGGAAAAGCTCACAAGCTTGCTGCACTTGGGAAGACCCAGCCTATGAATGGGAAGCAGTCCCCATGGGACTCCAGATCCGCTGTTGCCTTGATCTTGGGCCCCCTCACCTCCAGAACTATGAACGGTAAAGTCACTTTCTGTTCCTTATAAATAACCCTGTCTGTGGTATTCTGCTGGAGCGAGTCAACTGGACTGAGCCAGACAGTAAAGTTTTAACAGCCTTCCTTCCCTTCCTCTGCTGACTTCTAGTTTGCCAGAAATTGGTTTCACACACTGAGTCGCTCACGCATTCCCTCACTGATTTCACAGTTGATAGAGGGCTCCACCCTATGGCACAGACTTAAACACAGACATGTCCTGAATCCTGAGCATCCTTGCTGTAGAGGACTAGCGGGAGTTTCAGTGAAATAAGTTCCTCTGTACCACGCTGACACCAGGTAGTGAATGTTTGCCAACTGCTGGTTACTGTCCCTTAATTGTGTTAATGGTTAAATTCTACACATCCTGGCTCTATGCCTAGTTTTCTCTAGATGCTAAATGCTGTTTTCCTTATACAGATTTTTTTTTTCTGCCTAAATCGCTAAGATACATGCTCTTATTTAGGCATATGCGTTGTGTCTCCATGGGTTTCAATATTGAATAAATAAACATTTAATGAGTAAAACTTCCTCAATACCATATTAATGTGAAAATACATCATTTTAAAAACCCTTACAGGAAAGGCTATCAGGATGCAGAGAGACACCTGGCATTCATATCAATACCCATGAAATAGAATAATACCTCTCACACCTTTCTTCTTTCCCAGCCACTTAGAGTTTTTCAAGCGCTCATTTACATTTCCTTTGAATCCTCAAGCAGTTTTCAAAAAATAGCCCCTTTATAGAAAACAAATTAATCAACATTCAAGCAGTCCTCACTAGAAGAACATCACCAGGAACTTCCCCTTTTGGAAGTTCTTGTTGCTGCAGCAACTCAGCCCTAAATCTCTCTCTCTCTCTCTCTCTCTCTCTCTCTCTCTCTCTCTCTCTCTCTCTCTCTCTCTCACACACACACACACACACACACACACACCCAAGTGTATATATTCTCCTGTCTCTCAATGTGACCACAGAGGTTAGCTAAACAGATAGCTTTGCACCTGTAGAAGAAGTTGAATTGAATCTAGGGTTAACAACTCTTGTGTTCCTCACATCCAATTCACTCAGACCTTATCTGTGGGTCCCAGTAGTGTTTTCTATAATTATGTGCTGTAAAAACAAATTATATTAGTCATAATCATTATAATCTCCAACAGTCTGCTCCACTGACCCCAGTGTGTGTGTGATGTATTAGGCTGACATTTTTTAATTATTTATGGTAGATATATTTGAGGTAGGTAGGCAAACTGCAGTTTCTATGATACCTCGACAAAACATGTGACACTGTCTTATAACTGTTCTGTTTTTCCAACTATTGGACCCAGAACTTTTTAAGAGCAGAAAGTTGATCTTGTTGTCCTTTCCATGCAAGTTTCCACGAACAGTTCTTAGTACCCAATGGGTACTCACAGCTGCTTGGGTGATGAATATCTCCCCTTTGAAGAGTTCCTCTACAAGATGGTGGATTTTCTATAGAACGTGTAGGTCTAGACAAGGCGGCAACTACTAGAAAGGATAACGGCATTGCTTCATGACACAAGTCTCAGGACAATAGAACCACTTCCTTTTTTTCCATATTTATTGAGGCATAAGTTGACATGTCTATTTTGGTCTGATATAACTAAAGACACCCTTACTCTGTTTTTCATCTCTTCATTTTAGCCCATATGTCTTTTTTAATATAATGAGTATCCTATAGGCAATCTATAGTTGGGTCTTTTATTATTATTATTTATTTTGTTGGAAAATTTAATCCATTTACCTTTCACATAATTGTTAATAAGTAAGAACCTACTATTGCCATTTATTTTTTATTTATTATTTTATTTATTGTTTTCAAATTATTTTGTAGTTTGATTTAAAAAGTTTTTGTTGTAGTATGCCTTGATTCCTTTCTCTTTGGTTGCACACAGCATATGTCTCTATTCCACAGTAACTACTTAAACATTTATAGCAGTTATAATTAAAAATAAGCAAAAAATTTGAACTAAGACTACCACATCATTCTTAAGTATGTAGAATATGTACATATATATATATATATTCATATATGTGTGTGTATATATATAATTTCCATATATAACTATATATGTGTGTGTATACATGTGCATATACACACACAGAGTTTATATATACAATTTAAATCTCAAATGTTCTCATTTATAGCAAAGAATAGTAATAGCTCCATAGCTTTAATAATTAAGTAGCATATTGCTCTTTTGAAGCTTTGTGAAACATGCACATACAAGACATGGTTGTCATTTTCAGGGCATCACATTGGCTAGTGGGCATATTGTCATAGCTTACTCTGTTGAAAGATTATAAGTGATGAGTCTTATCTGAAAAATAACCTTGAATGGGACTGAGGTTAGGTACAGACAGTGTGTTTCACAGTGATATCGTCACTAGTTTTATCTACTTAACAAAATTAAACTCTAAGATGAGGCTTTTCAAGAGATAGAATATTTGAATAATATGGAATTCTAAGACTGAGCTCAATTATCTGCTTGAGAACTTTTGATCATGTGTCTTCTCTGTGTGTTTCATGTCAGGAAAGCTAAACCTCCTCGTTTACCTGGTGATAATGAAAGTACCTGCTCTCAATTTTGCTGTTAAACATTTCAAGAGAGGATGGGTAGCAACCCACCACGGAGGCTGTCCTCATGGGAAGCACTGGCATATATGCCTTAATCCTTTATCTGGCTTTATGCAAATGACTCTTCTTCTTAGGCCTCCTGTTATTTATCTGTCTTTTCCTATTTGGATAAAGTATGCATTTACATTCTGGTTCAGTGTTCTTTTTTCTGTGTCTAAAGATATCTTCTTGTGCATTCTCTCTTGGGCCAGTTTCTCATCATTTGTACCTGGGAAGCTTTTCACATCCAGCTGCTTGAATAAAATGATTCTCCCAGTCTGATAAGGTTCAGTTTTGTACATACTCCTAGTGACACACCCTGTTGTACTTCTGGGGCAGGTCATGGGTCTTCCCTGGTCCTCCTAGGCGTGTTTAGATCCCATGAACCCTATCTGAACTTTCTTTGACCTCCTATTTTCCCAGTCATGGCTCTAGTTAAATTTTGTTCCAGAACTCTGGGTTCTCCATCGTTCTGTACAGTTGCACTCTCTGCACTGCAGGTACACTGCTCCTTCCCTGCTGTGGCCTTAAATCCTAGACAATGGATGGTTAACAGATCTCCATGTAGAGACTGGGACCATCCTGAAGAAATCACACATTTCGTGAATAAAGTAAATTGTTCACCTGTTTGTTATTTCCTCTCAATGCTTCATCTCCACAGGTGGCACTCAATGTTGTGGAGTAAAAAAAAAAAAAAAACAAAGCTCTACTTTTAAATTAGAAATCCATGATTCACAAGGTTCAAATGTCCTCCCCAAAATCACCAAAGAGAGAAGCTCAAACTGTAGGTTTCTGACTTGAATCCAGGGCTCTGCCTGCTATTCCTGCCACAGTAAGTGGGCACTGTCATCACGCCACCTTTAAACCTGGCCTCTCTTGAATCTACTCTCATGTTTTCAGTACCTTAACTGGAAATTTAAGTTTTCTTCACCGCTGACACATATTTCTAAATGTATGCAGTAAATTTAAATGAATAAGATGTCTTGCTGAGAGGGAAATCTGGACTATTATGTCCCGAAAGCAGATCACTGCAAGCATTATATGCACATAAAAATAACCTAAGGGTTGTTAATATGAATAATATGTTTTATCACCATTAAAGCAAGATTTAGACATTTAGCCTTTTCTCACGTAACAGGCCATTCGTTTTAGTACAAGAAGATTCTTAATAAAAATGATTAATGAGGTAAATAGACTTTTTTTATATACACTGTTTTTCCCCTTTCTGAAATTATGTCTTTTCTGAAAACTACATCTTTCTCTTTGCTATAAATTAAAGGACACTCCTTAATCCAACAGAAAAGATGAAACAAATGCACTCAGCAAGAGCTGGTCTTCAATATTGATGCTAAGGCTTTTATTGGAAAAAATTTTTTTGAAAATTCACCAGTAGGTAAAATTGAACTTCTCTAAAGTGTTTCTTTTACAAAATAGTCTTTCATCTAGTAAATATATCTAAATATATACATATTTATATATATATATATATATATGTATATGTATATGTAAATATGACTTAGGTTCATCAAAAAACAATAGTAAAATTAAAGAAGAAAAATTCTTCTTTTGTAATGTTAAATTCAAATAGAATAGCAGGCTCAATATGAATTAATATTTTCTCCAATAATTCAAATTTTGGGTTCAACATGCAGCAGAATCCTCTGTTGACAGTTACTCCCTATGAATTGGTTTCTCTTTAGATGTTAATGCCTGAGTCTTTTGGCCCAAGACTTCTTTATTCCTATCAATAGACAGATAATCTGGGGAAGAGGAAAAATCCTACATGGATTGAACTGTCACTGTCCTTGGGTGTCTCAGGGTTACCTTCATAAGCACTGTTCATTGCCAGCCTTCAAGCTGTCTCCTAAGATCCTTACCTGGTGGAAATGGCTGAACCATATAGCCAATGAGACTGTGGAGAGGATGGAGTTTGGCTTCTGAGATGAGCACATTAAAAAACACGCCAGATTCTTTCTTGCTTTCTCAGTTCATTCTCTCCAGGGACTGCCAATCCCTGCATCATGGAAATGCTTGAAGAGTGAGAAACTGAGGTCTCTTGCTAACAGCCACATGAGTGGACCATTGGGTTGGATGCTTCAACTTCAGTCCAGCTTTTAGGTACCTGGACACCTGGTCAACATATCGATTGTGATAGAATATAGTCCTGAAACCTGGAAGTACTTAGCTAAAGCTCTCAGAGAATCTTGAACCCCGGAAAGTGTGAGGTCATCAGTGTTCATCCCTGATGTTATAAAGTTAGGATAACTTCTACATAGCATGAAATAACTGATCGAAACACTAGTAGAACCATCTACACAGAATTTGCATTGCTAAATTCATGTCAAATATTACTTTTTTTGGAAAAGGCATATAGTCATGATTGTAACTCATTGCTGACACATCAGAAAACAGACCAGAGAGATCCATGCAGTGCTCCAGAGCCACGTGGTTTGTACATAGTTGAGTAAGAACGCAAACCCGGGTTCACACGACAAAATTAGTTGTGTTTCCACTAGATCATGTTCAGAGCTTCAGTGTTCAGAGTTCAATTCAGTCAGCAGACACAGATGCACCACTTGCTGGAACATCTGGGGCCACCTGCTGTGCTCTTCCTGGAGACCAACAGGAAGAGGACATAAAGGACATTTTTTTTTCTTTATGGTAGTGGAAGCTGAGATGCATTCTCTTATCCTCTTATTCCCTTAGGAATGCAGGCACTCACACTTCCAGACGCCAGGAGTCCATTCTAGGGGTACACTACATCCAAAGACTGGTCAATGTGAGGCTAAGAAGGCATGCACAAAGGCACAGCCCAGCCCTCCACAGGAGACTGTGCCGAAGAAGGTCCAAGGCAGTTCCAGCCTCTTGCTCAGGCTACCACCTTTGTTGAAAAGTCCCTGCAGTTCAAGCTCTCATTCTGCCAAGTCCCTCTGTATTCACCCCTTGGTGCCGATGTGCCTTATATGCTCCTCAGCAGGTTCCTGTGTGCACATCTCTATTTCAGAGGAGATTCCATTTCCCAGGTAGCATCAGTACTTGTCTTAATTCTCAACTCAATTCTTTATTAATTTCCTTATTTTTGAAATGCCAAGCTGGTCTCATTTCTTCAAAGACAATGATTCTCACAATGTGACCCCAGGATTAGCAAAAATAAGTGCTGTTCAAGAAATTGACAGAAATAAAAATTATTTAATGACTCTCCATTAGGTATCATGAATCAGAATCTTAGGGAATAGAGGTCCAGATTGCATGTCTGACAATTATTCAAGTGATTCCAATGTTTATAAAGTTTGAGAACACTGGTCTAAGATTTATTATGACTCATAAACATCTTGATTTTGAGTTGCCATCATATTAATATACTTTGGTTGGTTGATCCTGAGTTTTCATTGGATTGGAGGACATGTAATTTGCATTCCAAATAATGCAAAATCAGATAAAAATTTTACAAATGTTAAATGTATGCACCAATACCTAGATTCTAAGTTTTTCAACATTGCAGGAAGTTTGTTTTAAGCAGACTGGTAGGTAAAAAAGTGTATGAACTTTGGAGTCAGGAGAGCTACTTTCTGATTCCAGATTTACTGCTATCATAACAGATATTCAGAATCACATCAAGTATCTGAGCTATCATTTTCTCATTTGCATAATGAAAATTTAGTTGCATGCATGGCCTACTTTACAGAGATGTTGCAAGGATCAAGTTTTACAATTTGGAAAATAAAAAGTTTTTGTGATCACGCATCTTCTTATGAGGACTGGGAACTAATAATCCAATAAATGAAGACAACACTGTGCCCATTTGCTTATAAATACTACCGTCTCCTGTAAAGGGTTTGACCACACACTGCTTCCCCACTGACCTGAGATCAATGAGCCAGAGTACACTCATGTGCAGCAAGTTACACCAAGGGGGTTTACTAACTTAATGGGCAGCAGGGTTGTGGGAAACCTAATGACCACTGCAGATCAGACCCTGAGGGCCCAGTGAATAGGTGTTGGCTGCATTGACTGGCTTGGCCTATAACCACCTTGAGGTCTGGTTATAGGCCCAGGAAATGTGGCTCACCTGGCAAAGCTTTAAAAGACATGCTGCTTCCAGAGGATAGAACAACTCTGGATTGTCCTGGGCAACTTTTCTCAATTCCAGGACAATTCACTCCCTAGCAGCAGCAGGAACAAGGTCCTGGCTGTAGTGGGAAGTTCCTTCCTACCTCAGAACACTGCATTCTAAGTACATTTCAGTTATTCTTTGGAGCTGTCAACAAGGAAAGAGGGGCAAACTGAGTTGGCCCAAAGCTACCTGAACAAGGGTCCAACACTTAGATATATTGATCACTAATTATGGTCCAGGCATGTAAAAATTGTACAAAATATATTTGATTTCTTATAAGGAAGTTAAATTTTATAAAATTGAGAAACTTGTCACAAAATAGTGTGTATCAGAACAAATTGTTCAGCATAACTTATTAGTAGAGTCAAAGTTGATTTCAGTATACTGTAGTGTATCTCTTTTTCTTTAAAAATAAGAAATTTAAGAATTTATTGATAATAGACACTAATACTAGGTATTAGTGTTAGACACTAATACTAAGAATTTATTGATAACAGATACTAATAATTAGGAAACACATGGATAATACAGTGTACACACATACACACAATTCTGGAACAGCATCAAATATACATGTGTGTATGTGTATCTATGTATGTGCACCTGTGTATACATATAATGTAGTAGGGTATGTGTTTAATTCTAACAAGAACATTAAATTCCACCTACATTTGGAGATAAAAATATATAAAACCAGAGCATAGAGATGAAATAACTTACCCAAGGTCACAGAGCCTTGTTGGAAGAAGAGTTGGCATGTAAACCTCAGGAGGCTTGTTCTGGAGACTCCAGGGAAACCGGCTGTGTAATATAGCTTTCAGGCCTAAATAGTGTAATGCTGACATTTTCTCAGATAAAGGTACAAACATTGGCACTTTACTGTGTCAAAATGCATAGCAATTCAGGTTGTATCAGGAAGGGATTCATCTGCTGGGCTTTACTAGGGTCATCTTTGAGGCTGCTGTCATCTGAGTTTGGGCTCCAAATAAATAACACTAAATGGCCTCACACGGGCCTGGTGATTCAGGGCTCGTGGCGGGAGCACCCCGGCTTCCTGTACTCTGAAGTCACATCTCAGAAATCACATATCATTGCTATCCCCACTTATATTGCACGCAGTTTGTAAAATATGAAATAAAATATTGAGAATTTTATAGTTTGAGGAGGAAAGAGATACTTTTAACATCAATTATAGCACAGAGAGTCTGAATAGGACCCAGGTAAACATTGGGGATGGCAACAACACATGACACTCAGGAGAGGTTTCAGCAAGAAAAGGCTTCTGTGTGTGTATGTGTGTGTGTGTGTGTGTGTGGTATAAGCACACACACAAGTATGCATGGAGACATTTGGAAGGGGGTAATTGCAACCCCCCAACCCCGCTTTACTGGAGTAGAACTGACCTGGGGGCAGCAGAGGTGGCTGGAGAAATGAGCAAAATCAATTTCACAAATTCCTTCAGAGTCCGGCACAGGGACTGGACTCGGCCTCTGAGACGGTGGGTGGACAGCCAGAATTGTAATCAGTGGTGAAGCCTCGTGACATTTCTGCTTTAGAAAGATCACTCTGGCAACTGTGAGGAAGGGAGTTCTGAAAGCAGCAAGATCTTGCCCACCCTGGGGACATCCCAAGGGCATCTTAGAGCTGTGACAGCTTGCATTGCTGGTGTCCTTTAGATGAGGTTTTCACTCTGAAACACTGTCCACTTGAATATCATTAAGCGTCGCTCATCCATGGCTTGCACAACTCCCACTTGGAAATGCCTACATATTTTAAGGGTGGGCTATTTGATTCTCCTCTTTCTAGTCCCTAATAAAGTAAAAAATAAATGATTCCTAACCTGTGCCTCCAGCACACCCTCTAACAAACCAGTCTCATTTAAAACTATTAGGTCAAGCCAATTTGTACTCAAAGGCTGATTTTGGGCTGAAAGATAAATCTAAAATTCATCACAGTGTAGTGTATGAAACCCTGCTTGGGTCTAACTTTGCCATCCATATCTCATGCATTCTATTATCATGATCATTTCATTTTTTCCCATATAGTAGATATCATTATTGACGATGGCATATTTATCCGAATATTTACTTGTGATCTGTTCTCACTACCAGAAGACTTGTAGAATGATAAGATAAAAACTAAAACCTGGGTCTTTGATTTGTTGTGCTCATTCTGTTCAGCACTGTGCATGACACAAAAGTATCAATGCACATGTAAATGTGGTAAAAACGTGAAATGATCCCATGTGGATCAGCTCCTGACCCTCCAAGAAACCTAGAGGAGTACCTCCAGTTCCGAGTTCTAACAGCTAATCTAGAAGATGTACCGTGCAGAGGGTAGAACAAGGCGGTGAGATCAAATAGACTAGCACTCGGAACTTCTATTTACACAGCAGGCTGTGTAACCTCAGACAGTGTGTGCTCTTTTTTTAAGGCTGCCATGACCCATTAGTAGAGAGAGGGTGGACTAAAACAGTGGATATCATTTTTTTTTCATTGCTCTGGAGAGCAGAAGTACAAAATCAAGAGCAAGCAAGCCCACGTCATGCACTGCTTCCCAGGGAAGAGAAGAATGGATGTGATGTGCTTCCAGCTTTGGGCTGTGTTTGGCATACCTTGCCTGTGACAACATAACACTAAACTGCAATTCTGTCTTCACTTGGACTTCATCCCTGAATCTCTGAGTTCTTTTATTCCATCTCACAGAAAAACACTGTTGTTGGACTCAAGTCCAACTCAGTATATGATCTCATGTCATCCCTTAATTCAACTACATCTGCCAAGATCCTGTTTCCATATATGGTCACGTTCATGGTACCAGGGGTCATCATAACAAAATATCAGACTGTACAGCTCAAGCATATTAATTTAGTTCAGGGTTCTGGAGCCCATGGGTATCCAGAGGAATTAGCCCAAATTCTGGAAATTAGGAGAAAATGACTTCACCTCTGGGGTTATTCTGCCCTTTTCTTGAGGCACATTTGTAGCAGACAGCTTCCCTAGCTTGTCCTATAGAACCACACAAATATTGTAGCGGTCTTTCACCTCTTTTGTTAGATGGATTCCCAGGTGTTTTATTTTTTTGAGGCTATTGTGAATGCAATAGTTTTCCTAATTTCTCTTTCAGTGGATTCTTCACTGATGTATAGGAATGAATTTGAGTGTTTATTTTATTTTATTTTATTTTTTGAGAGAGAGAGAGGGAGAGAGAGAGAGAGAGAGAGAGAGAGAGAGAGAGAGAGAGAGAGAGAGAGAGAGAGAGAGATTCTTTTAATATTTAGTTTTCAGTTTTTGGTGGACACAACATCTCCACTTCATTTCCATATTGTGCTGAGGATCGAACCCAACGCCCTGCGCATGCTAAGCGAGCATGCCACCGCTTGAGCCACATCACCAGCCCTGAGTGTTCATTTTATATCCTGCTACTTTACTGAATTCATTTATTAGCTCTAGAAGTTTTCCAGTGGAATTTTTAGATCTTCTAGATATAGAATCATGTCATCCGTAAATAGTGATAGTTTGAGTTCTTCTTTTCCTATTTGTATCCCTTTAATTTCTTTCTTCTGTCTAATTGCTCTGGCTAGAGTTTCAAGGTTGATGTTAAATAGAATTGGTGAAAGAGTATGTCCTTGTCTTGTTCTATTTTTTTAGAGGGAATGCTTTCAATTTTTCTCCATTTAGAATGATGCTGTCCTTGGGTTTAGCATATGTAACTTTCACAATGTTAGGGTATGTTCCCACTATCCCTAGTTTTTCTAGTGTTTTGAACATGAAGGTGTGCTGTATTTTGTCAACTGTTTTTTTTTTTTTCCTGATGTGAAAGAGAAGGCTTCCTCTTCTGCACAAGACATAAGACAACCTCCAGCAACTTGAGCTTCTCCTTGGTCCTCTTATGTGAACATCTATAATAGGTCAGTCCCCATTGTATGTGTGGACACACACTAGCCCCCAGCTAGGGAGCAAGACAGTAAGTACCTGGCTCATGATAACCGACGTTGAAAAGCCAGAGAAACCTAAGTAGTAAGCACAGAAAGATGAATTTCACATGTGATAAGGGTATATTTCCCAAGAATGCTACACAGAGTATATACTGGGGTGTTACAAAGTGAAATTAAAAGGGCAACTTCATACTGAGTGGCCAGAAAATCTGACTGAGGAAGATACTTGAATTGAGCTGTGAGTGAGGTGAAGGAATAATGTCAGTGGAAAAATGAATAAAGAAATCTTATTAAAAAAATAGTAAGTGCAAAGACCATGACAAAAAAAAGTCTGTGTTCTACTCTAACTGTGTTTTGTTTCCTTTCAGTAGTTTGTTTAATTGCAGTTCAGAGATTGAGGAAGATTAGGGTTGGCAAAATGAGCCATTAAAAAAATAAAGGGCAATATATTACAAAGACTGAGAATGTGTATGTGTGTGTCTGTGTACATATATATGTATGTGTGTGTGTGTGTACATACATATATTTCAAAGCAACCTCAAACAGTTGTATGAAAGAATATGACTTCTAACTCAGGGCAATGAGAAAACTCACCACAGCTATTGTTTCCTAATGAATGCAAATAAGCCTTCATATAACACCCACACCACACACACACACACACACACACACACACACACAGAGCTACCTGAAAGCTGCAGTCAACAAAGCAGAAACAATGTGGAAGGTCAGCAAGACAGAGAAGCCAGCCACACAGGGGTGCCATGTTCATCATCTTCACTCACGACTGTGTCCTAAGGGCTGCCTGAAGTCACACTGGCACATTCATATCACTGGCATCTCTGAAGGAAATGATGGGTGCAGAAAAGTTTTGAGCAAACAATTACCAGAAAAAAAACCTGCCTAAATGTCATGAGCAGTATTAATGTGAACATTCCAAGAGCTCAGTACAACCTGAAAATTCTTGTGATGATCAATCAATCTGAACTGTCGGCTTGATTGGATTAAGAGATACCCAAGATTCCAAGACTTCTGGGTGTGTGAGTGAATGTGTTTCTAGGAGTGATTGGCATGTGGGTCAATACACTGAGGTGGGGACCCTGTCTAAACGTGGGCAGCACAGTCCAATGGTTGGGGTGTTTGTCGGAAGAACAACGAAGCAGGAACAGATGAAAGCTCCAGTCTCCTCTAGCAGATGCTTCAGATGCTGCTGCTATTACCTGGGGACCTCAGGCTCCAGCTCCTTCACTCTGCCAAAGTGGACTCTGATCAACGACTCTCAGGGAGTTTCCAGGACCTCAGACCCAGGCGGGGTCTGCATTTGGCCCCTCTTACTCTGAGGCTTCAGCTTCTGGAACTGAAAAGCTCGTGGTTCCTCCAGTTCTCCACCTCAGACTGCCTTTGTGAGACCATCCAACTCTGACTGTGTGAGTCAATCTAATACATTTCCTTTTTGGAATCATATCTCTGTGTGTGTGTGTGTGTGTGTGTGTGTGTGTGTGTGTGTGTATTCTATTCCTCTAGAGAGTTGATACAATCATAAAATTAAAGGAAATGATGCCTAGACACATCATGATCGGGATTTGAAAGTTATAAAAGAACACACAATTATTTGAGGCACCCAGAGAACTATGACATCATCCATATAATAGAGCAAAAGTTCAAACCCATAGATTTCTTATCAGAATCTACAAAAGACAAGAGTGGATTTAAATTACTGGGAAAAAAAAGAATCCATCTAGAATTCCATATCCAGTTGGAAATTTAAAGCTTCAGAAACAAGGAGAAAACAACAGAAATTAAACTAAATCATTTTTCCAAGTGTAAAACCATTGAAATACACATGATTCTTGAAAGCAAAAGAAGATAGCGTTGTTTGGTGGGATATCTAATATTGATATAATACACATTATGCTATATTATAGATGCTGGTGAGGAAGGATAGAGTTACCGGTTTGTTTGCAAGACTTTGCCTCTTTCTTGAAATGGTAAAATAACTTTATGTAAATAGTGAGTTTAAATTCCTACAGAAACCAGTAAAATAAATAGATCTCAATAGTACATGCAGCTGGGCGTGGTGGCACATGCCTGTAATCCCAGCAGCTAGGGAAGCGGAGACAGGAGAATTGCAAGTTTAAAGCCAGCCTCAGCAACAGCCGGGTGCTTAGCAACTCAGTAAGACCCTGTCTCTAAATAAAATATAAAATAGGGCTGGGGATGTGTCTCAGTGGTTGAGTGTCCCTGAGTTCAATCCCTGGTACCAAAAATAAAGAAAGAAAGAAATGCAATCATTTAGCAAAACACAAATGAATAAAATGAATAAAAGTTCCAATATTCAAAATGAAAGTAGATAAGGGAGAACAGATAAATGAAGTTGAGGAAGGACAAATTAATGATAAAATGGCAGACCCAAATCCAACCATATTGATATCAATTTCACTGTGATTTTAGTCTAAATATGGGATGAAAAGCTATAGGTTGTCAAGTTTGGTTTCAAAGCAAGATCCAACTATGGACTGTCTATAAAAAAATCAATAAATATAAAGGTACAGATAGAAAAAATATTGAGAGAGATGATGTCATAGTCTGTTCAGGCTGCTATAACAAACTATCATAGACTGGATGGTTTATTAGCCTCAAACATTAGTTTCTCGTCATTCTGGAGACTGAAAAGTAAAGTTTCCGTTCACAGATGAGCACTATGACCTCCCAAGGAGGAGAAGGCACAGGGTTCCCTGGGCTTTCTGTTATCAGGGCAGTAATCCTCTTCCTCTCTACCCTGGAGTCTGATCGCCTCCTAAAGGACCCACCTCCAAATACTCACCTTAGGTAGTGGGCTCAACACATAAATTTCTAGGGATGCAAGCTTCAGCCTATATGAGAAGAAAAATATGATAAAATTAAAAAAAACACTAATCAAAATAAAACTGGGATTGCAAGATTAAATATGAGAAAAAGTACACCTTAGAAAAATTTACCAAGGAGACAGAAGAAAATTGCAAACTGATTCAGCAGTCATTTACAGAGAACACATGAAATTTGAGCATAGGAACCTGATGAGACATTTTAATCAGCAAAGTCTTCATCAGTAAAGTGATGTAAAGAGAAGTAAGCAAATCCAACAGTTTTAATTATGGACTTCAACATTCCTTGTTGAAGAGTTTACAGAACAAGTAGATAGAAAATCAGCACAGGTATATGGGAACTAAACACTAACAACTACCCAAGGTACTTGATACAAATGGCTCCAACCAACAACAGCAGGGTACAGATTACACTGAACATTTGTCAAGATAGACCATACTGTGAGATTTTTTTTTAAAAAAAAGTTATTGAATTTAGAATAACAGAAAACATCCAAATTGACTTTTGACCCAAAGAGAATTAAACTTTAAATAATTAGCAAAAGGTATCTTGAAAATTGACACATATTTGAAAATTAAATGAACTTCTAAAAACTTGAAGAGTAAAGAATTTGAAAGTGGAATTGGAAATAATTTTCATGGAACAAAAAAAAAATTAAACCTAGAGGGAACCCAGGAAAGTAGTGCTCATGGAGAAATTTATGGCATCAAATATTTCTATTTGAATAAAAATTATGAATCAGAAATTTTACTTCTTAACTTACATTAGAATTTGGATCTGAGGTTTTCCCCAAAGCTCACCTATGAGGCAATGCAAGAAGGTTTGGAGGAGAAGTGATTGGGTTATGGCTTTAACCTAATCAGTGAATTAATCTCTGATGAAATTAAATGGATGGTAACTGATGCCAGTCCTGTCAAAACTTATCCATAGATTTAATGAAAGTCAAATCAAAATCACAGTGAAATTTTGTTGTAGTTAACAAGAGGTTTATTAAAAATATGTGTAGACAAATCAAAGACCTGAAATTAAAAAAAAAAGATTTTAAAAGTAACAGAAAAGTTGAGGGTCTCATACTTCATTCTTTCAAGTGTTACACAGAGTTCACTCTAGTTAAAACAGAGCCATATTAGGAAAGGGTAAATACACAGAGCAAATAAATCAAACAGAAATTAGGAACAGTTCCTATATGTATGTGTACATGTATAAATATGTATATATGTATAAATTTCTTAATTTATGCATTTTCCTCCAAAGAGAAAACACAAATAAAATAGAAAAATGTCATCTGCAATAGGGAATGCTAAAAACAAATACGAATAGCACTGAAAAACTGTATGATTCCCCTCTACAGGAAAGTAAAAAATAAAAGCCAAAGAAACAAAATCTTTGATATATATTATGAATCATTTACAAAATGTAACTAAACATTGATCATGAGTATGAGTATAAAGTAAATCTAAGCAATTTTTTGGTCTTGGGCTGGAGCTCATTGGTAGGGTGCCTGCCTCGTACGTGTGAGGTACTGGGTTACATCCTCAGCACCACCTAAAATAAATAAATATATTTAAAAACTTGTTTTTGCTCTTAGGTCAAGTAAAGACATCTTATATATGGCATGAACAACTAGAAAACAAAAAGGCAAAAATAAATTAAACGTAATTTAAACTTGCAACTTCTGCTCTGTGAAAGACCCTATGGTGGGTGGAGAGAAAAAAAACAGAAAAAAAAAGTTTGCAAATCACAAATTCAATGTAGAACAGCCATTACCCATTTTCAAGCTCAATTATCAGAAAATGAATAACCCAGTTAAAACACAGATAAAAATTTGAGAAGAATGCATACAGGAGGCAAATACACACAGGGAATATGTTTCAGAATCATTCAATAGATCAATATTTATACAATAAAAAATCTTCATTAGTATGTGTGTGAAAAACACACGCATATTACTCTTACCCCCCCCCCCCGACACACACACAAAAATACTTACATGTGTCTCATAGAACTACCAGGAAATTACCAAAGAGAAACAAAATTTATTTTCACATTTTAAAAACTATAAGCAAAAGATATATATAATAGACTTATTCATTATCTTTCTGAATTGGGTTTACCTCAAATGCCTTGAAAGTGGTAAATGAATAAAAAAAAAATTGTGATCTATCTCTATGGTGGAATACTACTCAGCAATTAAAAGGAGCCCTTGGGCTGGGGATGTGGCTCAAGCGGTATTGCGCTCGCCTGGCATGCGTGCGGCCCAGGTTCGATTCTCGGCACCACATACAAACAAAGATGTTGTGTCCGCCAAATACTAAAAAAATAAATAAATATTAAAATTCTCTCTCTCTCTCCCAATCTCTCACTCTCTCTCTTTAAAAAAAAAAAAAAAAAAAAAAAAAAAAAAGGAGCCCTTAAATATACACACAAGAACGTGGATGAATCTCAAATAAATTTTCTCAGATGCATTAAAGCCAGAGTTTAAAAATTACCTATATGTGGTAGCACTTGTTTGATATTCTAGCAAAACAAGCTTATAGAAACAGAAAATAGATGAATGGCCATTAGAGTTTATGGAAAGTGGGCAGATTTACTACAAAGGGGGCAGCAAGAGAGAATTTTGGAGGGTAATGAAACAGCTTTGTTTCTTGATGGTGGTGATAGTTACACAACTGTATGGTTCGTTAAATCTCAGAACTGTAGAAGTGTGATTTATCTCATGTAAGTAAATTCAAAATGGGAATAAAATATTAGATTATGGGAAATGCCAATAAAATCATAGGAGTACCAGAAAATAAATAAGTGGAGGTTTTCACTGGGGCAAGTAGGGGAAGAGAGAGCAGTGGACAGATTCCACATGTGCTTTCTTTCAAAGGTTAACTGACAGGCTTTGCAATGTCTATGTGTCCTGACTAAAGCAGGAAAACCAGACAATGGTAACTCCTAGTTTTTGTCTTGATCAGTGGGATGGATCTTCAGGACACTTACTGAGACTAGAAGAGGAATGGTAGGTTGCCAAGGAGGCTCAGGAGTTGTATTTTAGAAACATTATTAGATGCCTAGTGAACACTAATCAATATGTAGACCTCATTTCTCCCAAATTAACCTATTAATCAGGTTTTCTCAAGTGCTCAATGCCATTTATGCATATTAACTTTTATTCATTTTTTTTCCCAAATTTGCTTTTTAAATTTCCCTAACAGAATTTAAAATATATATATATATATATATATATATAGAGAGAGAGAGAGAGAGAGAGGAGGGACAATTTTTTAATATTTGTTTTTTAGTTTTCGGCGGACACAACATCTTTGTTTGTGTGGTGCTGAGGATCGAACCTGGGCTGCACACATGCTAGGTGAGCAAGCTACAGCTTGAGCCACATCCCCAGCCCCCAAATATATATATTTTTAGTTACAGATGGACACAATAACTTTACTATTTTTATGTGGTCCAGGGATTGAACCCCATGCCTCATGAATGCTAGGCAAGTGCACTACCACTGAGCCACAACCCTGGCCCCCCTAGCAGAATTATATAAACTATATTCCACAAGTTTATTTGATTTTTTGTTTGTTTGTTTGATTTTGCTATGGCGCTGGGGATCTGACTTAGAGCCCCATTCACGCTAAGCAAGTGCTCTCCCACTGAGTCACCCCGATCCCTTAGAGTAGATTCCATGACTTGTATCCATGACTTTCTATCCATACTGCTCCCCTTTCTGACAAGCATCCCAATTGCCAGTGTGCGGGTGGCAGTCAGTATTGCAATAACGCCTCCCTTCAACATTCCACGTGTGCCTATCCTTTCCTGAGCACACAAGCATTTCTACTTGCCTAATACCAAACTGCTCTAAGGGGTGAATTAAATCACTTGTTCTAAGAGTGAATGGAAACATGGCATGCACACACAAACACACACACATACACACACTTTGTCATTAGCAAGCATTAGTACACTGTCTAGTTATCAGGAGGTTGGAAAGGATTGTTCTCTGAGCTGGGCAGAAGTACATACTTCATGTGGGGGATGGCCTTGGCCTTGACTTGGGCCTGGGGAATGGGAATGATACCCACATGGACAGCAGGAGGATACTACAGTTCTCCTTTCCTGCCAAGTTGGAGTTTGTTTATGATAAAGATAAAGCAACTGAAACAATGTCCATACAATACTTGCCACGTGATTTTCAGTTCCACCATTATTGCTATTGATGTGTGCATGATTAGCCTCTGGATCCATGCTTCCTGGCAGAGAAAGCTGGGTCTTAAAGCTAATGTTTGTAAAATAATTGTATTTCCTGGGACTGAAATTTAAAAACAAAGCAAAACAAACAAACAAACAAACAACTATGTAAATCTGGAACATTCTTGTGTTATGGTGGGTTTAATTGTTGCTGTCAGCAAAGTGATTCCAGAACAGGACAAGAGGATTGGATAAGGAATAGGATCTGGGTCTCAGCAGATTGGTGTTCTGAATTTTTCCCTTCCATTAATTAACTCTGACTTTGGATAATGCTCTTCCTTTTTCTCTGGTCCTCATGTTCCCTGTCTGTGAAGACAAAGCAGGAGAGCATGCTGTCCTGGACCCTTCTGCAAGTGGTATTCCATGGAGTTACAGGAAGCGAACTCCTGAGGCACTGCAGAGAGAACTTGATCAATGCATTTGATCCACAAATGGAGGAGCCAGAAGACAGTTAGCAACAGGGGTTCGCTTGGCCTCTGTCCTGTGGACTTGTGAGGGGACCTGGCGCAACTGGTGCAGGTCATGGGCTGCCCAGCTCTGGGGTGAGGCCATGTTAACATCTGGCTCTGGGTGGTGTCAAGTTACTAAGGAAGAGAATTGCTACTGGCCTGGACTGACGCTGTCATTTGATGATTATGATACCCGAGGTCTCACACAGGGCAGAGCAGTTTCTACAGACTCACATTCTACCAATAATCATAGTAATAGTAATAATGTGGTAATAATGACTGGGCTAATTGCATGTAGCTACCTTGTTCAATAAACACTATTAAAAGCAGTTTGTGTCTGTAAACGCATATGAATCTTCACAACACTGGTTTAAGACTATAGATGAGGAAACTAAGATAACAAAATTTGTTTATATCCTACTTTGACACACTAGTGAGTAATAGAGCTAAATTTTGAGTTCAAGAAGTCTCTGAAGTCTGGGGTAAAATTCATTATGCTACAGCACACAGACACACACACACACACACACACACACACACACCATGCACATATCTTTCTATAGAAACATGTATTATCACATGTAGAACACACCCACAATTACCTGGGAAGACTAATCCACTTATCCAAATTCAAACATGTTTTTAAAAAATATTGCACCTGTGTAGCATTTTATAGTAATAAGCACTTCCTTTTGCTTCTGCACTTGACAAAACTGGCCTGCCATCTAGGACCTGTTGCTGTGCCACCAAGCTTATAAATCATTGCTGACTCCTCTAGAAAGTGCCCATCTTCTGAGCCTCTGCACCACCTCCTGCACCCACTCTGTCATGTTACAAATCCAAGGATGCCGTTCTGTGCTCTTGGGTACACACTTTCTTCCACTGCTCCTTAATAGACTAAATGCTGGCTGAGTGTGGAATGGATGAATTAGCAAATAAATGAATGGCAAGATACATTGTCTTAAATGGCCTCTCAACTATTCTGTGAGCAAAGCCCCACACCATTCTTGGCCTCCATTTCTCAGGAAGCACAAATGAGGCTGAGAAAATAAACCGCTGCTCTAAGTTTCTTGTAGTAATCAGAAATATAGGATAGACTTGAAGCCATGGCCTTAGCCTCAATCCAGTGACCTGGTAGCATTGCTCTAGCTAACCCCACTCTGTGGAGAACCCTGGGAAGAGCTGAGTCCCCAGAGGTGGTTGCAGTGTGGATTGGGGAATGCTGACCCCTCCAGAGGCTGAGGCCCCTGCCTTGCCTTTTTAGCTAGCCAACCCAAGGGTGAGGCATAGTCAATAATGAAATGTTTGCTTTTTTCCTAATTTTCATAAACTTACTTATTTATTTATTTGACAACTGCCTTTCATCTACTCTGCTTTGTGTTTGGACCACAGTGTCATCTTGCTTTGGATTACATTCAACATTCTTCTAAGAAATGTCTTTATATAATAAATGTATTTTCTTGAACTTAGACATTTTATAATGAGTAGGATTGAGGTTTTCCTAATTAAATGCAGTCCCAGGCTTAAGCATTATTAATTTTCCAAACAAGAAAAATATTTTCAGAATAAAAAGTTAATTACTTTTGAAGACTGAAAAAAAAGTGTTCTTCTTTGCTTCATTATAACTACAGAATGAAATTAGAAATTATATGATATCACTTTAATGGCTTCAAACAGTAAAATATGGCTATTTTACTGAATTATTGAATATGTTTAATTGCAGGTTGTATACTGTGAACTATTGATTTGATAATTATTCATGTGGACTATTAAGAAAGGTTGATTCTTTTTTTATATTTTACCATTTTCAGCAACACTTATCTATTATTTATAATTCGAGAGCTAGGAAGAAAAGATTTTTAGTACAATACAATATTTCTAAAGTAGGGCAGGTCTTTGTGGGAGTCCAAGGTAACATTATACAGTATAATCAAAAATTAACTAACTTTAAATTTCAGTAGGTGAAAAAAGATACCCTTTTCCTGCAGTTAAATATTTTAATTGCAGGACTATTCACACTGAGTTATGAACCTTTCCAACTTAAATGAAATATTTAATATGAAATATAAAATATTTTAACTGCTCTGTAGATTTCTCAAAAAAAGAATTGAAGGGGCGTTCTTCTTTCTTTTCATTTTGTCTCCTAAAGAAAAGAATTTCTTTCTTAACCTAGTCATTTTTTCTTTTATGTTAAGAACAAAGGAATCAGGTCAGTGGAGAGTTTCAACAAGGGGTATTTTGAGCTCATCACTTAACTAGTGCTTAAAAAAAGACAGCTTATCAAAACAGGCTACAGGTCTTGTGTCTCAGTCTTATTTTTAAAGTACTCTCCTTTGATTGGCAACATATCAAATAGAATTTCATTATGAGGAATTTGTTGTGTACGAAGTGCTCTGTAAGCTGACAGGGTACATTGACACTAATTAAGTAACTACTGTGTGCAGTTCAAGTACCTGAGGGGTTTTATGTACACCTCCTCATTTACAGTGGTTCTATCATTAACCCCATTGTATACATTGGTGAAGTGGAAGGCCAAGAAAGTCAATTGAATCTCCAAAGACACCAATCCAGGAAGAAACAGAGCTCATATTCATAAGCCAGTTCTGATTCTTCACTATATCTTATTCTTTCTTTTCTTTACCATTATCTACTTTTATTAGTTTTATGCTTTTATTAGTATATATACTAGTGGCATTCATTGTGACATATTCATATAAGCACATAATTTTCACTGCAATATATTCCCCAGTATCTTGCTCAACACACTGATTCTCTCAGTCCCAATGCTTTGTCACAGATGTCTTTGGAATGGCAATTAAATCCAGATGTTTAGAGTTGGGTATGGACATCAGCAGTGTTTTAAGTTTTAATATCCAGATGAAAGAAAATCGGTGACCTAGAATAGAAAAAGTGGGGACAAACAAAATGTCAATGACTCTTTCAGTATGGATTTGGAGAGTAGAATCCAACACAATTGAGTAGAGCTTACCTGGTTTCCACTTATGATAAAAGCATTGACAATGACCTAATTTTATTGTTAAGCCCCTTTCTTTCTTCTTAAATATGAAAAAAATTTTAAAAAACTTTGTGCTGACAATGTAGGTCATGCTTGAAAAACTCTAACATCTTCTGCCTGGTGATTAAGTAATTTGGATACTTACTTTAATTAACAATTGTGCTAAAACAAAAATGCATTTCACACAAAGAGCATATGATAAAACACAAGAATTAGCTGGGGAAAATGCTGTGTGGTAATACGGAGTAAGAATAAAGGGGATGATGGTTTCCTGAACAAATAAACAAAATTAGTTCCAAATTTTATTGTGAGGCATCCATGAATATCTAGCAATCTAGGTGGGAAGAAAACATTCTGACTGCTCTCTGCAACAGGCTATGTCATCTCAGAGAATGAACTTTAATTAGAATATCACTAGTGCCAAATTAGTAATAAATGTTTAAGACAAACTGAGATAGCAATAGTAAAAGAACGCCATCACTGATGTAAAATCTGTTGTAAATTGGAAGGAATTTACATTTTCCATTAGCACACAGTCATAAGCATAAAAATGATAAAAGGTTACATACAGTTTGGATGTTCTTTAACTCGACTGAAATTATTGCCAAGAAATGGTGAATGTAGCATTTAAATTTCCTGAAGCTTAAACGTGCATGTGTTAGAGTCCCGGTGCCTCCACCTTCAGCTGGGTGATGTTGAGAGAACTGAGTATCAAAAATCTGGGTTATCTCAGCATTGAAATGGAAACAGATACTTGACTACTGTCCTGGTAACCCATGTGCAGTGTTGGAATGAGCAGTAATGTGACTTCATGGAGTTTTCTGTCAAAAAATCTCAATCCAGAGTTCTACCTGCATGCCCCCACACAATGAAATTAGTGTCTTTGAGTCTGTTTCTTTACTTGCCAAAGTGTAGTTTTGAGTTTGTATGAAGTAATGCAAGTGAATCCTGTGGTGTGCAAAGAGTGCTTAGTGATTGCAATTCACATTATTGGTAATGGATATGTAGAGAGTTTGCATTCTCTGTGGACATTAGGGTCCATTTCAAATAATTATTACTATTGTCCCATTGGCATCTTTCAGACACTCCATTTGATGAGAGAAAGCTCTGGATCTCCCTTCTCCCTCTGATGCAGGAGACTCTCAGTGGGTAAAATATGTCTGTATAAGTCTGTAGTGAATTAGAAATGGCCACGAGTGACTGGACACTGATTTTATCGAAGGACAGAGTCTGTTTTTCTCTCCTTGAATCTGGCCTGCTGGTCTGTGACCATTTAACCAAAAAAGCACAGAATATGTACCAATTCTAAACTGAGTCTTTAAGAAGACTGGAGGCTTTTGTTCTGGTTTTTAGGGCCCCCCAAACTCCAATTCCTTTCTGAAGAGGACACAAGTGAGCTCCAGGGGGGAAAGGACAGTCAGTGTAGGTGATGAATGATTGGGTCAGGAAGATGGGGACTGATTTGAAGGAAATAAAATGCTAATACCTCCAGAGCACTTCCCCTCCTCCAACCTGTTGCCAAGGTGAACTGCTTCCAAGGAATTGTTTCTCCCTGCAAGAAGTTGTTAATGAATACCCCCTGGGTGGCTCTCTTCCTGCCAAAAGGTGGTCACTCCATCTTTTGGTCACTGGTCGCATAGGCAAGATCAGAGGAGGGAGGGATGAGAAGTAAGGAAGGAAACCAACAATGTATAAAAGGGGCAAGACACCCCCACTCCCTTGGGCACCAAATTGGACTCACTCCTCTGCAGATGAATCTCTGTCTCTCTTTCTGTTTTATCCTTTAAATAAACTTTTTGCACCTAGATGTTTCCCCAGTATTCAATATTCAACATTGGGGAATGGGACTTGGGCATGATTCTCAACACCAATATCACATGGAAGAACACCTGGAGAGGAGAGAGACACAAGTAAGCCTCACTTTCCATCTGCCTCTTCCAAGGCACCAGGTATGAAATTTAACCATCACCTGAAAACTATCAAATGCTTCAACTGATGCTCTATGGAGTTGTAGAATTTCCCAGCTAAACTTTCTGAATTCCTGACTCACAAAGCATGATATATAAGAACTTGTTGTTTTTCAAGGCACTAAGCTTTGGGCAATTTGTTGTACTACAACAGATAATCTGAAACACATGGCTGCTCTGGAACATGCTTCCCACAGGGATTCTTTGCTCCCTCTTTCTGCAAAGGGAGAACCTGCGATCTCTCTGCTCAGACAAGTTGATAAAACTTGTCTTAGATAATAATGTTTTAAAGCAAAAGAAACACAAATAATCATTACACCAGTATCAGAGACTTTTGAGAAAGTCAACGGATTAACAAGTAAATGAATCTTCAACAACTGCCATTCTAAAGAATCCAATCCTCTTTGCAATTGGGAATATGCTTGCCATTTCTACAAATTTCCAGATTTATTTTACTGTTAATTTTCTGCATGTGCTATTTTTGACTGCCTGAGAGTGACAGAAGATTTTCTCCAGTCACTACCCATCCTAAATGATAGCTCTCCAAGGAAAGGTGAAGTTGTGAGAACCTGAAGAAGTGCATAAACTCTAAATTGCTCAGGACAAATCCCTGTACTATGAGACTCTACAAACTCTAGCATGCCTTCTAGCAACTTAAGGTTGTGACCCTAGAATGTTACTGCTTTCTTTAAAAGCCTAAATAAGAAAACTCAGCAATGCTGGAGAATTTATGTTTATTGAAGATAAAGTCTGATGGCAGACCTATCTCTCTGTGAACCCCTTAGAGGAGTTACTTTAGAAAGCTTGCAATTATAAATCCTTTCTTTGCCCCTTTGAGATTCAAATCTTGCCCTGCACTGCCTTCTCAAAGACCTGAGAGCTGTCTCTTTGAATTGCAAACACGGAAGTGGATAACTCCCATCTCCCAGTCCCTGCCAAAGGGTGAAGGTCTAACCTGTGCGGTGAGCCTTGCTCCAGCTTGTACAGTTACCTACCATCATCACAGAACAGGAGGTGTGCTTCACTGCCATACTCTCCTTAGATCTGTGCCAGTTAGCACCATGGGTTCCCTGGTCCCAGGAACTGAACCCCTGATCTTACCAGCCCTTCAGTGACTCTCCTTTATCATACTTCTGGCTTGCTTATTTATTTGATTTTCTTTCTTTCATTTATTCATGTATTTATTTTGCAAATCGTGGTTCAGTTTTCACTGGGTTCCCTTTTTGCTCCACAGAAATTGTCACTGAATAAAATATGTCTTTCCTACCTTCTTCTAGTGTCTGGCTTCGTTCCTCTGTGCACAAGGCAGGGGACAGTTCACGATGGGGAGGAGAAAAGGAAAGAAAAGTTTCTTATGGCGGTTTTTTCAAGGAGTGATGAAAAATAAGATAAAACACATCTGTCATATTTGATTGAACCCAGATTTGCAAGATCTACAAGGCCACAATGGGAAACACGGACTTCATTTTGAAAGAGAAATGTGTAGTATCAACTTCTTGGAGGAAGAGGGTTTTTTTGTGATAAAAGAAGTTCCAGAAATCACAGGTGTGTCTATAACTTTCTCTGATGTTCTCTACCTCTCCTCTGGTAGGGTGATTTACTACCCGTCCGTCCTCCCCATCATCATTTAGAATTTACATCAGGAAAGCTCCTTACATTTGCTGCAGAATATATGATCAACCGTGAACTTTGGATTTATCCATGCTGCATTATATAATACAGCCTATCAGAATGATCATATTGTACCCTGTAAGCACATATACGACATGTCAATTTAAAAGTATAAAAATAGATGAACAACATAAAAAACCTTGTATACTTCTACGCAGCCAGATTTCCTCAAAGCAATTGAATCCGAACAGTTGCTCAGAATCCATAAGTGTTTTCTAAATAGAGGAATCTCTGCTGATGTAACACGATGCTTGGGGGAAAAAAAATGGACAAAAATCAACAACAGAGCATCTGGATTGCTTAGGACTTGAATAGATTTCCAAAAGTAATCTGAGAGATCTATTTAATTCTGAGATTATTCTTTCATTGGTTAACTAATTCAGCAAATAATTTTAAGGACCTGTGGTTTTCTGAGTAATTAACTGGGTCTATAATTTGATATAAGGCCCAGTTACACACTCAAAGGACCACAAGCTGGAGACAGACCACCTGTAACAGACACGAGGAATGCAGCTTACCATTTGGTCTGCTTATGATGGGTGAATTGGCAGCAATGCTTACAAGACACAGGGTTCACAGGAACCTATTCTGGAAGTTTTGACCCTTTTGACGTGAGTCTGATCCAGGAGTGTTTTTCATCAAGTTTCATCTTCTGTTCCTGTGTTCTGTTGTCTAATTTATTTGCTGTTGTTTTCTTTTGAGATTGGAAGGTTTGGAAATATCAAATTAAAATTTTCAGGGTATGTGGGAGTTCACCAAGCAGGTGAAGAGAAGTGAGTTTATTCAAAGCCCAGTGAAGACCCTGCTCCATATTATAGCAGCATGCACACAGCCAATGCATTTGGGGAAAGAGAAGTCCCTGGGCATTTGTAAAATTACTATGGGAAAGCAGAAGAGACTAAGGTAGGAAAGAAAAACACACCAAGAGGACTGACAACATAGCCCTTCTCAGGCTTGATGGGCAATTCAACACCATCCATCAAGAAGCTTCCAATAGAGTCGACCATGGCAGATGGGAAGCTAAAGACAGGCAACGATACATGCTAAGTCTACTTAAAAGGCTCTTGAAATAGTCCTGCCAAGCTCTAACTCCATTGACTTGGGTCTGGCCCAAGTATCTGTTTTCAAAAGGATTCTTGTTTTTTTTTTTTTTTTTTTTTTTTTGCTTTTTGTTATGGCCTCTAAGTGATGTCATTTTTTAGTGTATTTTGAGCAGGCTTTGGGGTTTCGAATCTGTCAAACCTGGGCCTCTTTTCTGATCCTAGCCCTTGATGTGCAGATGTATGTAAGTAGCCATGACGATTCTTTATAAAGTAGAAGTAATCCCCACTGCCTTTATCTGTGAGAATTCATCAACCAAAAGCAGACAAATGGCACAAGTCTCATGTAAGACTTGGGGTGACCCGACTCAGGCCAGAGGAATGCAGAAGCATTCAATCCTTTGGCTTTCTGTTAACTATCTTTTTCTCCACTGTCTCCCCCACTGTCACTCAGTGCAGCTGAAGGATCGCACTTCACCTGGCTTTTTTGACCACACATCATACCGAATGCAGAGAAGTCAGGAGGAGAGACAGAGTTACAGTATGCACGGTTGCAGAGACAGAGTTACGCGGAGCATGTACGCTGTAAATAGAAATCCTATTTGTTAGTTTAAATAAGACAAAAATAAATGAGCAACGTACTGATACCTCTTACCACATACATGAATATGAGAGAATTCTTAGTCTCAGCTTCCTAATCTATAAAAAGGAGATAATAAAAGTATATGTCTCCTAGCTTGTGATAAAATTAAATAATATCTGTACATGTAAAAACAATTAGTGTCTAGCACACGGAAAACAGCACATTGTTAACTATTATGATCATCACTTTATTATTATGTTTCAATACAGTTATTGTGTAAGGATTGGAAACAACTGATCACTAACTTTAACCTTATCACTAGGTTTACTTGGGTTTTAGTTATAACATATACTATGGGAGAGGTGTAGTCATTATTTAGGGCGGAGAAACCATTTTGAGAAAAGAATTTTTAGGGTGAAGAAATGTGGATTAAGAATATGATCCAATTTGAGTCTTTAGTCTGTACCTGCCTGGCTAGAAAGCTTGGCTGGAGTTCTGTCAAATCTTGGAACCCATCTTTCCCTCAGTAGAAAGATCACGCTCCCATCACACCCCTGTCTTTGTGTTGCAGGGAGATTCACTTGGGACAACATCACTAGAATTGCTGAGACCCCTACTTCCTTCCTGGGCCCTACCAGAAGCAGGACCACAAGGACCAGCTCCTGCCAACCATGACTTCCCGGGTTTTACACAGACACATATCTCTGTTCATATCTCCTGCTCTCAAAGATCCAGAGCTTGGTCCTCATCATCCTCCATTTCTGCAGAGACTTCAATGACCCTCCTAAGACCTTTGATCCTCTCACTCTGGAGAGTTGATCAAGGTTGTCTTATGGCCTCATGCTCAATGTTACTAGGATCCTTCTCTTTCCTGTTCCTCTAATGTTTAACCTGGCACCAGTCCATTAGTCAAAAAAAATGTGGTATAGACTTCTCCCTCATTTGCCACAATCACGCTCAATTTGTAATATTTCCTGATACCTTTTTGTGTTCAAGACATTTTTTCCTGTGACCCTAACTAAAGCTCCCAGCCCTCTTTCTAGCATCTCTACATTCAGTACAATAATGAACAAGGGCCCATCTGACAGTATGTTAATGCTCTTAGATGTCAGAGATGTCCTCATCATAGCAAATCAAAAAGAAATAATAATGTCATAAAAATAAAGTAAGCATAATAGAAGTTAAGTTAGCTTGTATGCCACTGTGATAAAAATACCTGACAAGAAAAACATAGAAAAGAGAAAGTTTATTTTGGTCCATGGTTTCAGAATTTTCAGTCCATGATCAGCTGACTCCACAGCTCTGGGCCCAAGGTGAAGCAACATGGTAGAAAGGCCTGGAAGAAGGAAACAGCTCAGGACATGGCATGTAGGAAGCGGAGAGAGCTGGGACAAAATATAAAACCCAAAGTCACAGCCCCAGTGACCTATTTCCTTTAGCCACAGCTTACTTGTTTATGGTTACTGCCCAGTTAATCCATATCAGTTCTTCATATACACCTTTCAATTTAATTCTTTTACCTCTGAAAATTCTTACATTGTTTCACACATGAGCTTCTGGGGGATACTTCATATTTAAATCACAACAAAAACTAAGTTTCAGATTGGGATGTTTTCCATCAATAAAATTTCTAGGTTGACAGGCTTGAGTACTACACAGAGTTTATCACTTATCTCTGGGAATCAGGGATATGCTTGTGTTTCAGCAATGGTGGGAGATAAAGCAAAACCAAATATGCAAACTGAAACTCAGTGGCAAGTCCTTTAATATATGCTTCCTTTATAATTTATTTTGAAGCATCAAATCATCACCTTAAATGAGCATGCATGTGCACTGGGAACATTGTGAGTTCTTAGTAAAAGACCATGTGCATATCTTCAAATTCCATCTCCAGAAATATCAGTATCTAGTTTGAAATGCTTTAGTGAGTCATGTTATTATATATTCCTTTCCTTTGCTTTTAGAGAAATAACCAGGAAGATCTTGGCTAAGCTATAACTTGAAAAGTTATAAGGAGCAAATATGCAAGATACCAGAGAACACTTTACCTGAAATGAGAATAATTTGGTATAGGTGTGGCTCCTTAATATGGAGGGTGTCACATGTCACCAACTACTCAGCAGAGATCATCAATCAGGGTTTATTTTGAAGGACAATTTTATCCCCTTGTTAATCTCTTCATACCTTCCTCTCCTAAATCGTGATGACACTCCATTACTATCTTTCTACATATATATTTCTCTGCTGTAACATGTTTCCCAAAGAAAAGAGCCAAGCACTGATTTTGTCATCATGATATTCTTATTATCTAATAGCATAACCAGTGGGAATCTGTGGCTCAGTGGTGAGAAAGAATGAAGACAAGGTTGACTTCCATAGGTTTACAAATCAAGGACAGCACTTGGAACTGTGCATTATGGGCCTGGAGACCCTCAGCAGGGTGGCTGAAGCACCTACCAGGGACATTAATACAGCCAGACCTTGTATGGAGCCTGGGTGGCCAGGCCCGACTTCAGCAGGTCTCCTTTTGCAGTCAGACCTGGACCACGCATACTCTTGGCCTTGGGCAGGCCGCATCATCTTGTTTAGATGGTTTCTGATGATAAATTGATTTCCTCACTAATGTTCCATTGTACAGGGAGAATTTGAAGATTAATTAATTAATGTACATAAAGTGCTTCAATTAAGGTAATTGCCATTAGCTGCAGATAGTCTCATTAGTCCCTATTTGGGAATAATCCAAAGTCACTTCTTTCTCAAGAGAGTTCTGATAATTGCTCCAACATTCTCCAGGAAGTCCTGTGACACAGAAGCCATTTCCAAAATCATTAATTTTTTTCTTTCTGAAAGTTCAACCCGAAACATTAAGATGTGCGTAGTCCATCTGGGTCAAGTTTTCAATGAACTAACACAATGCTAGAACCGAGGGTGTTTGGAGATTGCCTATCTGCCTCCACATTCCTACATAGGAGAGAACAAGGATCAATGAGAAATACATACTCCACATCAGCAACACCAGGAATTAAACTAGGATAGGTTTTAAAACCAGGGGCCGAGCCCTGCCCTCAACCCTGTCCTATTCCCCTGTCAAACATTAAGAAATCCTCACTCAAAAGAGGGTCATTTACAGTCACACCTTCCATTATATCCTTTTCATAGTATAATGCAGAACTGAAGCTTAGATAAGGAATGCAGTTTTTATTTAAATGTATACAGTGATTTACTATTTTCACTTGCTTTACTATATTTGATTTTTAAAATTTCCGTCAAGTTTTAAAACTGCCATTGCAAGCTTACAGTAGTGTAGTTCAGTTTAGTAGAATGGTTAGGAGTGTGGGTCTGCATATCCACGAAATGGAGTATTGCTAAGCCAGAAAACAACAACAACAACAAAAAAATGAGCTCCAGAATGAGCTTCAACATGGGCGAGGCTTGAAGAAGGTGAAGTAAGGTGAAGTAAGCCAGGCATACAAGGCCAGATACTCTATGATTCCACTTAAATGAAACATCTAAATAAAACTGATATATGCAGCATGGCTTAGAGGTCACCATGAGCTGGAGGGAAAGGTGACTTGTTGGTTAATAAGCATGAAGTTTCTGTTTGGTGATGGGAAGTGTTTTAGAAATAGTAGAAAGAGTTGCTCAAAATTGTGGTTTTAGTTAGTATCAATAAATTGTGCATACGAAATGGTAAAAATGACAAGATTTGGGCCTTATGTATTCTACCAAAGTCATAAAAGACAGCAGCAATTAATGAGTCGGTCTCTGATGGAAGTAGGATCACCTGTGCTGATATTCCATCACTTCCTGCCTGTGTGGCATCTGTCACCTCATTACCATGGTGTCTCCATGTCTAAAATGTGATGTTCTCATTGAGAAGCTGAGGAGCCAAGACATGATTTTCCTAAGTTCAGATGATAAAATCCTAAGGTGACTGAACACCATCTCAGGTTTCTTAAGCATTCAAAGCCTGCACTTTCCCCCTACTTTTTCTACAGCATTGTTAAAATTTAAATCAAGAATCTTTTCCATATTGCGTGAACTGATTATGCAATTGTTCTTCTTTTCAAACATTCACAATTAATTTTCAGTTAGCATTTTTGTTGAAATAAAACTTAATCCCACAGAGACAGACTTACAGAAATAAGATGAGAAAGGGCGTCTCGGGGCATAAGAGTTCAGTTGGCTGATGTTTAACAGTAGTTCTGTGTAGGCACAGGCAGGTAGTTATTACTTAATTTTCTAAATTCTAATTTTCTCTTCTACAAAATATGTAAAACAAAAGTTCCAATGATCCTCTCACTCTAATCCAGTTAAAATTTTCTGGTTTTTAATTCACACAATATTTTCTTCTGTGAGTGTGTGTAGTATATTAATGCTTTTAATTACTAAAGGAGGCTTACAAGTTTGGTCTAATTTTTAGCCAAAAAGAAGGATGAGAAACAGAAATGGAAGGAAGTTTGTCTTGTATTATGGCAATCATAAGTGGTAGAGTTATGACCCAATCCAGGAAGTCTTATCATAAGGACCATGACACATATTATCAAACTGTGATATTATCAAACTGTGATGTCTCATTGTAGAAAGTTTGGAAACATAGAAAGATGGAGTTTGGGAGACAGATGGCAATCCAAGTGAATTTGACCCATCAGTCTCATGATGATGTGAGAAAGACAGAAATTATGGCATAAGTCAGCCAAGAATTTAAACCCTGAACTATAACCTGTCTGACCTTGCACAATTCACTTTTGAAGTTTCAATTTCAAAATTTTATATACACATACGTACATATGCACATATACAATTACATATATATATATATATATATATATATACATAATACCTATATATGTGTGTGTGTGTGTGTGTGTCTGTGTCTTTTGTATTTGCTTTTATAAAGACAATGCAGTCAGTACCTACCACACAGAAAGTGCTTAATAAGTGGCTGCTAAATTAATTGCATGAATCCACTCATTTACTTTGGTTATGCTCCTACTTTTGTAAATTTTAGTTATGCTATCAAGTTTGATTGGATTTTCATTTTTTCATTTCTTGTTTGTGTTGCATTGATTTCTTTTCTGATATAAGAGGACTAAACTCAAATGGAATTCTATGCTCATTTCAAACCTGCATTTATACAGGTCAGACTGTTGGTGTTTAAGAGGGAGAAGAAAGGTCTTCATAACTCTGAATATGCTGTCACCAGGAGAAACTCTAGTCCAACTGCTGTGATCTTGTTTCTGTAGGCATTTTAATGATTATAATTAGAAGATACTTCTTGTTCTTCTTATCTGGAAGTGTTATAAATGGCTTCTTACACAGCACACATTTGGTACCCTTCTTGCTCAACCTCAGTAGTGGAAGTATGAGAAATGATCTTCCATTCACATGGCTCCCACAGATGAGCAGGACAAATAGGGTGTAGCAAAATTCCCCAAAAGGCAGCCACAGTCCACCTTGTTTCCCAATCAGCACTTGCATAATGATTATAGAAGCAGTGATCTGCATATTTCTATGATATGCATTTTTTTTTCTACAGGAAACGTCATTTCCTCCTAATTCAGTCCACTGCCCTGCATAGGAATTAGCATTCCCATTTCTGTGATTTGTAGATTTTACAAGCATTCTCAGAGTCACAAGTTCATAAATAATTGAGCTGTGATATATCCAATACAGTTATTCATTTTTTTTACATCTGTGAAACTGGTCAGCCTCCATCCCCATTATCTGTATCTTGCTTTTCATTCTTTGTTCCCCACAGAGTTTATTTGGAAAGAATATTACATGTATCCAGACTGAAAAGGATTTGTTTCTGTCTTGCAGATAGGTGTTAATAAAATAAACACTACCTTAGTCAAGAGTGTCTTCCGATTCACTGATATGTAGGAGGACCGATATTTTCAGCCCAGAATTATTTCTTTCAATGTAAGAAGTTCCTCAAGAAGTACTTTAGAAGATTTCAGTGGCTTAAATTTAAGAAATACTACTATATTCAAAGAAGTGGATTTAGGCCAGCTTGTATGTATTCACTGTAGTGTACCATGCCATTGAATATTTCTCTTTCTTGCCCTTTTTTTATCAGCAAATAATTTTTTTTTTAAAAAAAGTCATACAGTGTTATGAATTTCCTGAATCTTATCTGCATTTTTGCCCTGCTGGTGACTAAATACTTCTTGTTTGGGAGGACATTACCTCAATTTACCCAGCAGATGTCCATTAGACCAAACAATGTTCACTCTGAAGAAATCTAACTGAAAATGAAATGCATTATTTTCATCCAAATTGTTCTGTATTGCCATGATTGCCTTCTGATAATGACTATTGTAGACATTCATTTTGTTTCCTTCCCTTTTCTGATAAGAATAATGTACAGTGCTTTCTTCCTCACAATTTGGGATGCAATATTTTTGTGCTGGTTTTCTTCTAGTGCTTCTTTGTTTTGATTTTCTTCTCATCTACATTGTTTGTTTTCTAAATCATTCCAATATTTCAAGTCTAGTTGCTATGGAATTGTCAAGTAAATACATTTTCTTCTGTAGATTTAAATTTAATAAATGAAAAACTATTGATGGGAATCACATGCGGTATGTGAGTAATAAAATATATAGGGTAATTCACACTCTATATTATCACAGAGAGAGCATAAGATATGAGTTTTTGGTGTTTTATAGATGAAGATACATTAGATAGGAGAAGTATTAAATTCTGAAAGCATTAAATACTCTATTTGAGAGTATGCAGATAGGAAATGGTCAAGCTAGAACTGTACTCTTAGTTTGTCATGTTAGATTGCATACACTTTCCACCATATTTTAAAATTTCACTTTTGTATAAGAAAGCCTCTTTCTAAGCAAAAGGGCAAGACAGCATTATCTGTTGCTTGGAGATAATGCACTTTTTGCCTGTAGGTTGTCATGTAGCTGCCGCAGTCTGGCTGGGCACAAGATCACTCAAACAGGAACAAACTTTATTTTTGAAATAGCCGCCAATATCACGTAAGCGCCCGGCCCGGGAAGATTCCTGATCCACACACGCTGCGTTCCCCGGTCTCCTCCGGGAACCCCAGAGCAAGTTCCTCCCCCGGAATTCCCTCCTACTGCACTTTCCCAACCAATGGGAACTCTCCAGGAGTCCCACAGCAGGCCAAGGTAAACAGCAGGAGTCCGGTATCCATATGAATGTAATTTTTAACATAATCATATCATCTCAATGGCTAGCTGGCATCACCTTTCAATCAAAAATGCCATGCATCATATTAATTGACTGTGGCTCTTAGCATGTAGCAACAGGACACTTCCCAGGGCTTTGTCTCATTCTAACGTGTGGATTGGCACAATATAATCATACATTTTTCCTACCACAATATTCAACTATAAAGAGTGATTATTTTTCCTGGATATTATTTTCTTTGCATATCTGCCTCTATAGCTTTCTTTTAAAAGATGGTGTCTCCAACGTGGTTCATAATTGTCTTCTGGTATGTGTACTGTGTGCACTTCAAATTCAGGCATGAGTGAGCCTCAGTATGTTGCCAAAATATATTTATTCATCCTGTTTAGTTGAGTAGGTTCCGGTTTCCCGAAAAAAAAAAAATTCCAAAATTTACCTCAGAGAAATTAGGGTTCCAGATATATTTGCAGCATTGACTGGTCCCCGTAAGCATAATGGAAGAAAATGAGGTAATGCCCCAGCAATGAGAGCATTTTTATTCACTCTGGGAATTCTATAAACATGATCTATGACTTTACAATGCAAGACATCCCCAAAACAAATGCTAATTTATATGACTCTTTTATTATTTATTGGATTTTTTTCTTTGACTTTATTTGATCTTTGCACTTTGTTCTACTCATTATAGGAACTGAAATCCTCTGTGTTTTCCTTCTGGGTAAACATCATAAATAAGTCAGAACATCTCAATGCCAGTGAGGCAGACTGGGGACAATTAACTTGCTGTCGCCTTCCATTTGGTTTGCTTGTCAGGTCACGTAAGGTGGGTGTTCTGGTGGGGGGAACAGTTAGCTTTTGAATTGCTACGATTTTAAACAAGTCATAATAGATTTATTTTTCATTTACACAGTGGATATAAGCCTTACAAACAAAAAGAAAAACAAAATAGGTCACACAAGAGAGGTACAAGAAAACATAATATTGAATTAATTGAATAACTCTACACAAGAATCAAAACTGATGGGAATAAAATCATTTATATCAGATAGTTTTCAAAGTCAAGTCAAAAATGAAAATGCGGAGCTGGGGATGTGGCTCAAGCAGTAGCGCGCTCGCCTGGCATGCGTGCGGCCTGGGTTCGATCCTCAGCACCACATACAGACAAAGATGTTGTGTCCGCCAAATACTAAAAAAATAAATATTAAAATTCTCTCTCTCTCCCTCTTTCTCACTCTCTCTCACTCTTAAAAAAAAAATGAAAATGCTCCATAGAAGACATTGTATATTTGATACTACGATGTCCTTTCTCTCTCTCTCTCTCTCACTCTCGCTCTCTCCTTTCTCTTTTTCTTTCTCTCTTTCTTTCTTTCTTCCTGGGATTGAACTCAGGGCACTCAACCACTGAGCCACATCCCCAGCCCTATTTTGTGTTTTATTTAGAGACAAGGTCTCACTGAGTTGCTAAGCACCTCTGCATTGCTGAGGCTGCCTTTGAACTTGCAATATTCCTTCCTCAGCCTCCTGAGACACTGGGATTACAGGCATGCACCACTGTGCCCAGGTTGATAATACATTCTCTTATATATCAAATAAGCATTCACTCATTCAGTTAAATATTTTTAGAAGAAGAATGAATCTATGACAAGCGATGTGTTAGCATCAGGAATTGAGAATAACAGAACACAAGACCTGTCCATGAGGATACTACTCAAGATGATGACAACAGCAGCTTTGGATGGATAGTATAAGATAGATGCAAATGTCAATTTCTTATTTCTCTAAAGTAAGAAGTAGAAGAAAGTGTACCTCATTATGAGAATTAGTGAAATTTTACTAGGGTAAAAGTCACTGCAGTTGGTGCCAAAGGACAAAGTTCCATGCATCATAGAGACAGATAAGCTCTGATTCCTTCCTGTCTCCTGTTGGAGCATCACTCGTTTCGTGAACGAGTGTCAGGGCTGTGAACGGTGCTATTTACCTAGATGGCAGATGTTGGAGATTATAATTCTGATGTATGAGAAACATGCCAAATTATCCAGAGAAGCCATATCTATTGAAGAAATATGTACATGACAGGACTTTAAAATAAGACAAAAGATCAATCTTGCTATATTTAGATCAAGAGGCTGAGATCAAAAAAGTTTGGTTATAAACATAGCTGAAATCTCCAAAGCTCCTGCTCATTACTTTTCTGACCATGATATAACAGGGAAGAATTACCTTATTCAAGAAATACTTGGGGCATACCACAGCATAGAAATGCAAAACATGTCTACGGATTTCCCATAATGTGCTTGGCACTGTGGTAGGCTGAGCACACACTGCCATTATGTGCAAACAGGTGACAAACATATGTGCAAGCATATTCCCTGGTGCCATGCTCCTTCTCCAGAAGAGAGACTCCTCAAACTATTTGCAACCTTTGACCTTCAAAGTGCTCTTCTGCAAGAATGACTTCCAAATAGCCTTCCTTACTTATTATTGTGAAACATGAAAGAAAAAAGAAGTAAAAGAAAGTTGATAGAAGTTGAAAAAATTGGAATTTGAACACTATGGTTCTTGCTCTAGGACATTTTACCATCTGTCATAAAAAGGGCAGGTATTCAGTTAAAATAAATATTTACCAAGTGCCTAATAATTGCTGTATACAGGGATGGTTACAAGTTGGCACAGGTAGAGGTCTTTGTCCTTTGAAAGATTATTTCAATGAGGATGCAGGAGTCAAGTCCCCCCACTTCCCAAAAAATAAATAAATAGATAATAAAGTTTAGAGTTCAAGACTCAGACACAGTGAGGCAGACAATACAGGTCATTCCAAGGTCCAGAATGAATAAGAACTGTATGTGTTTTAATTGTAAAACCTGAGGCTGAAATGTTGGGACTCAGTCCAGAATCATATTCATAAGTATGATTTCTGTATTTCTGTCTCACTTAAATATTCTTGAGTGCAGGGATACCTTTGGGTATGCACATAGGGGGCTCTTTCTTTAATCATATTTATTTTGTCACTCAGTGATATAAGCAATTATTCATTAAGCATCAACTGTAAGTCCAGGTGGGTTCAATTTGTGTAGGCACACTGGCAAATAGGGTGGGCATTAACGTTGGAAGTAATGACATCTGTGGGGATACACGTGTGAAAAGGGGTACTGGGAAGTGAATAGGATTGTCAATATCTTAAGGAATGCATTTTAGGTGGTTGTCACCTCTTTTGGCACTGGGAAGCTAACGATTGTCCTTACCTCTCCCCAAATAATGATATGTCCTAAAGGGAAACTTTACATAGATCATTTTAGGTTTGTAGAGAAAGGGCTTCCAGTACTTCATTAGTTTCAAACTACGCACGTTTTGCTACATTTCCAGTCTCATATTTTGCTCCTTAATTACCACTATTTAAATGGCCTTTCAAGATCAGCTGTAAATTAAAATTGATCCACTGTCAGCAATCTCCGACAGTTGGCAACAGACTATTGATACAGATGAAATTCCAGTTGCTTAGTGTCTTTCTGAGAAGACAAAAATGTAATGAAATGAGCCGACTCTGCAGCTTGGCACAAAAGACACAATGTGATTTTCTCCAGTGGGAGAACTTAAGTATAAATAACTAGCCATGTTTGGAAAATGCAAATAAATGTGTATGGATAAAGAAGCAGAGCTTTTATCTTTATGCCCTTCATGAATGTCTGTGCAATCATTTTCTTTTATCTAAAACACAATATTCCTTTTGAAATAAAGCTTGGGAGTGTGTTGATACGAATATATAGTTTGGAAAAGAAATCTTGCTTTGTCTCGTACTGGTTGTGTGAAATCTTTCTTTGTCTTTTAACAGTTGTGTGATTTACAGCAACAAACAAACATGTCACTCCATGGTTTACTACTCTAAAAAATGCAATCTATTAAATACCCTGTAGTTGTGATAATTATATGAGAAGATTCAGGAAACGGCAACGGGGTGTCTAATATAGTGTCTGGCACAAGGAAAAGAATATCATGGGAGATGAAGACATAATAAAAGCAATGTGTGGTTGAAAGCCTGGGTTATTTCTAGGCAGCTGAAACTCGGTGCATTCATTCTGGAATGTTCCTTTCGCTTAGACTTGGCTGATAGCAGAGTTGGGCTGGCTAACTATGGCTAGAGATGCTTTGTGGCCATTCACACCTACAGTCTCTAGTACACACACACACACACACACACACACACACACACACACAAATACAACTTGAAGGGCTGGAGGATTTACAAGTCAGCACTCTACATACATGCCCAGTGATCCAGTGATCCCATAATCTCCCCACAGAGCTTCCCAGGACTTGCAGAAGACAGGGCGGAAACCCACGTTGCCTTCCTGGAGAGTGGAATGCCAAACACTGACGTGTTTTCTAAGAGCCACATCAAATTTAGTTCTCAACTGCAAAGTTTCAGTCACTGGGGAAAAAACAGAAAATTGTTACTTCAGAGTCTCTGCATGTGCACAGAACATGATTCTCCTCTTTGGGGATGACTGGATTTTCAAGAGCTCATATTCCTGACCAAGTATCACCTCTCTGAGTTGCCTTAGCTCATCACACCCTCCTAAAATAACCCACACTCTGTCCTGAGGCCCCTGCTGCACCAGTGTCATCTTTCATTTTCTTCTATAGTGTCACTGAGCAAACATATTAAGAATTTACTAGACTGCTGATTATCTTCTTTCTGTTTTTATTGGTGTGTATGATCTATGGATGTAGAGTCTCCTCTTTCTCAAAGCTAAATCTCAGCACGCAGGATGTTATCTGGTAACTAAGTGGTCTTTGATAAACACTGCCCACCAAATCCAATGTGAAATGCCATATCAGATCCACCTAGGGATCTGGGACTGAGGGGTCATGGGTGCTCCTGGTCAGCTGGGACCTGCTCCCTTCAGAATCAATTCCTCTTGAGTATCGCCATCCGTTTTCAGATGAACTTTCCTTGGGCTGGACTAGTCCTAAAATGACTGAAGGAATAGATTCATGTGTCATCTCAATCATAAGTACGTACTATTTCTGTTGGGCAGTGTCCAAGTTTGAAGTTCTCATGAATCCGTTTTTTTTTGTTGTTGTTGTTGTTGTTCTTTTTTCTTTTCTCATATGATCAAAGTCAGAAAAACTGTGGGAAGAGATCCAAAGAGATCATCTGGAAAAGGCATGTTATTGCTGAAGGAAGGAGGAGGATAAGGGACACAAGTATAATTCAGGTGCCACTGAGATCCTGCGAAAGTCGTTAGAGAGGAGAAGCGGAACAGTAGAAGGCCTTAGGAACAGAAAGTCCACATACCATTAGGAATCAATATGTCGATATTGCTAAAAATAATTTTTAAAATTAAGGAGGTATTTGCTTCATTTCACTCTTTCACTCTGTTCTGGTAACAGTATGCTATGAAGGATGATATGTTACTTTCTGGGAATCAATTAGAAGAAAGTCTCAACAAATTGAAACTATTTGAGATAACACACAGATATTTCAAAACACAATGGCAACGTCGTCCAAGGATTAAGATGTAAGAAAGAGAAATCGACTCTGGTTATACTAAACAAAAAGACAATTTGTTGGAAGAATATTGGGAGCTCAAAAACTATTAGACTGGAAGATAAGACTTGGAAAATATAGGGAATGACTAAGGATTTCCATGTTAGAGAAGCAGAAACCACAGCCAAACACCTTATTATGGGTGCAACTTGGGCCACATCAGTATTGCTGTAGGCATTGCAACAAGTTGTGTTACCGCTGTTGACCGGTGACGAGTCCTTGCTTCCCCAATGTAGAAGAATAACACCAGAGAAGCACGCTGAGGCAAGGTCAAAGTGGAAAGTAGAGGCTTTGTTAAAGGACAGCAGGAAAGACTTCCCGGGGGAAGAAGGGGACCCAAGAGATGGAATCCATGGAAGTGCGGTTGTCTCCCCTTGGTTCCCCTCCCCGATTCCTGTCCTCTGTTCTGTTATCTTTCAGTGATGGATGTAGGTGGGAAGGACCGCAGGGTGGGGCACAGGTGGGCCAAAGAAGTAATCTGGGCAGGAAGGACTTTTGAGTCAGCATCTTCAAGTTTGCTGGGAGCTGTTTCTTTAACCCTTCTTTGGGATGGGCTCTGGGCCTTGGGCACATTAACATTCCAAGAGTTGTTCTGCTTTTCCTGAAATTCATTTTCAACATGGCCTCCATTTGGGATTTTAGCTTTTGCCTGAACATCACTGCTTACATGAAAGCTTCTCCCAGCTTTCCCCTGGGAAGACTGAAATCCTTTTCTTCTATTCTCCACCCCTGCAACCTTTGATGGCTGCCAAAGGCACAAATAAATGAATGAATTGCAAAGGGCACCAGGAACCTCCTCTTTCCCTGTGTCATCGCACTCCTGTTTGTTTTAGATGGACTCCGTATCTTGAGGATCAAACTATGTATTGTGTATTCTGTGCAGTCTAAAGACTTTTCTCTTTTCCATACAACCACTACTGAACATCGACAAATATACTTTTTACTTTTACCACAGCTGAGAGAATGGTAAATAGAAAAAAAAAAATACCCTGTTGGTTTGAGAGACTCCAAACAATAAGGCAGTCCTTGAAGCCACAATAAACAACTTATATCACTATAGAGATGCACATTAGAAATCTTTTCATATCCACTATAGCCTCACATGTTCCCATTGCTGTTCCTTAATTTATCAGTAACTGGCTGCTACGTGACTCCTAGGTGCTCGGCATTGTTCTTGGTAATGAAGAGTAAAATAATGAAGGAGGGGAGATGTACTTCCTGCCTACACAGGGATTTTGATCCAGTCTGAAACCCAATAAATAAATAAATAAATAAATAAATAAATTTTAAAAATAATACATAAAAGGGACCCTGATGGAAAGGTAAAAGTTTCTCCTACATTGTATCTGAATGAAGTATATATATGGCTAATAAAATGATTGATAAGTAGCATTACTAATAAAATCAGATATAGTAATTCCTTCAGTGTCTCTCTCTAGTACAAACTGTCCAAAATACATCAGCCTATCGAATCTCCATAGCAACCTTTCAGAATGCACTCGCTTAGCATCTATATTTTGTAGAGAGAGAATCTGAGGCACTTGGAGACAAAGGTGAATTAAGGAGTCTAATGACCCACAGAACATTAGAAATGAAACCAAGCACAGAATTCCAAGCTGCTTGATGTGATTTTCTTTTATGAATGAGAAAGTTTAGGTTGAAAAAAAAAATAATGAATGTGCCCATAACCAAACAGCGGGTGTGACAAACAAGGCCACCTCACTTCAACTCCCCTGCTTGCCTTGTTGTTCCCTCTTGATGCTGGATTCTCATCAGCCTTTTAAAACATTTCTGGTAATTTGATACCATCCATGTACCAGCTTAAGTAAAAAACTTTTGAAATTTTCTTTGTTTTTTTTTAATTAATTTTTTATTGTTGTAAAATATACATAACATACAAATTGCCATTGTAAAAATTGCTAATTAAACTTGATCTTTTCTAAGTGTAAAATTTCTGACTAAATTTGATCTAATTAAACTTGATGTTTTCTAAGTGTAAAATTAATAGGCATTAAGTACATCCATGGTGTTCCGAGAACCCCAGTGCTATCCCTTTCCAAAATGTGATCACCCCAAGCAAACACTTTGTATCCTTTAAACAATTACTCTCCATCTCCATGTCCCACCTTCGGGCACCTTATATTTTATCTTTGCATATTCTAGACACCTCCCATAACTGGAATCATTCAATATTTGTGTTTTTGTTTCAGCCTTATTTCACTTAATACAAAGCTTTGAAGGTTCACCTATGAGTTGGCATGCATCAGAAGCCTATTCTTTTTTATGGTTGAATAATATTCTATTGTATGTGTATTTCACACTTTCATTATTGAGTAGTTACTACTATTTCACACATTGTTCAGTCATTGTAACTACTGCAGTAAACAGACAGAACTCCCTTCCCTTGTGGAGTTTACTTCTAGTGGGGAAAGAGACATATGTAACCATGTAGAGTCTTAGCCTTGTGTCTTCTCACCATGCATTTCAACATCCCATGCAGAATAACCAGCCCACAGTGCTCAGAATCAAACTTGTAACACCACTTGTACTAAAAACTCACATCCCTTTATACCTATTCTTTCCCCTGTAGAGTTAGTTCAATTTAACAGCTAGACTGTGTCCTTGGCTTCTTGATTTAAACTCTAGTTTTCTTGTCAGTCAGTAACCTCTGCTTGCTTGGTTAGTTCCAATAGATCTTGGACATTTTTCTTGCACAATTGTTTTACTCAGAGAAAGCCTGACTCCTTTCACTTGTGTCCTTTGGAGGGATGTGGGGAACCTGGGAACCCGGTGTGCTGCTGCCTGAAGAAGCCCCCACTTGAGTTGCTGAACCAAAACTCAGGAGCAACAGCTGGTCCCGCAGTCTCAGCTTCAGACTGTGGTGTTTCAATATTTCCCGGGATGGTGGCTGCTTTAGTCTCTGTTACAATGACTTCATGGAGGGTATAAAAAAAAATCATGGGTAGTTCAAAACCTTAAATATCTCAAACTAGTTTTAAGTTTTGTGAATTAATTTAGGATCTGCTTTTTTATTGCTTCAAAATTACAAAGTTATAAACAAGCATATACATTTATTATAATAAAACACAATTATATTGACATAGTAAGGTAAAGAGACCATGGGAGATTTTAAAAACTTTTTTTTTTAACTTTGTCCAAATTTGAAATAAATACAAATGTAAACATGAAAAAAGTCATATTATGCAAAACATCCTATTGTTCCCTTTGTTGTTTATATGCATATCAGAATGACTTTCAGCCCTCTTAGCTAATTAAAGTTGATATTTTTAAAGATAAAAGGAAGATGTATGGTTTATGGGGTGCTGACCTAATGGTCCTCTCATTCAGCAGCTCCTAAGGCTCAGCCTGCTCTGTGCAGCTGCGTCTACCCCTAGAATTATCCTGCCTTGACATCTAGACATTCGGGACTAATTGCCACTCTTAATCGTCTGCAGTTCTTTCCTGTAAGACCTATAAATACAAGCCCAAAGTGCTTTACAGACAGGCAAGGGCCAGTAATCCTAGGACATTACTCAGTTGGAAGTGGCAATTAGACATTTTTAACAAGTTTTTTTTTAATACAAAATGAAGTAATTAAAACTTGCACATTGGAAGGGAAAACACTTTTGAGATCATGTTCATTTTATTAAGCTATTTCAAATACTAAAGTTTATTGCAATGCATAGTTCTTTCTTTCCTTCCTTTAATTGAATTGCTGGCACTAACAACTCAATGAAATGAATGCCTGACCCATTGAGAAAGAGATTAAGTTATGGAGGGTGTTTATTCTTAATTGGTTTTGACCATGAACTCATACATTTCCGCTAAAATTGGATTGAATTGGAAGATTTCACTCTTTGATCTAAATATTATGGTTCAGCCACTAAATTATTCCAGCTCTGGCTTAACCTAGGTGAGCTGTACTTTCAGGCTAATATCTCATGTTTGCTTTCCAAGGTCAACATTTTCATGCATGGATTACCAGTGATATAATCAGACTTCTGGCTAATATTAGGATAATTTGATTGTGATTTGGTGGTTAACTTCTAACTTTCCACACCAGAACAAGGTGCATTTCATTTGAACGGGTGGGTGCCTGGGCTTGGGAAGCTACGGCATTGAGATGACAAAGAATCGTGAAATCAACACGGGGTTGGGAGGGACCCAACACTGTCATCTGCTGCTGAAATTCTTATCTTCCTTGAATTTTTTTTCAATATGTGTGACCTGAGCAGATATACTAATAATCCCCTTACCCGTGGACGGCTTTGGTGGTCTCTGATCAGAGAGCCTACTTCTGCTGCCCTAGGTGGAGCTCCCTTTTGTGGCTAATCCTTAGTCTTCTGCTTTCCTGGTTCCTTCCATCTAGGCATTCACCCATCTCCAGCTTCCAAGACCACGTTCCTGGAAAATTTACCTCCCCCGCTTCATTGATTTTCTTGAAACTCCACTCATTTCTGGCATCCTATTATTGGATTTGCCTCAGAAAGAATAATTGAGTCTTTAGACTTTGGACCATTTTTAGTAGCTAATGGAGTCAGCTTTATATATTAAAATTTCTGAGCTTTAGTTTCAATTACTTCTGGCATTCCTTCTGGAACAATCTATTCTACATTATTCCCACTGTCTCTTGTCTGCCTCCTCATTGTTAAGGTTGTGACAAACTACACTGGAAAAAGAGACAATTGAAAAAGGACATACTGAAACCTTAGAGCTGACGATATGGCATAATCAATTAAATGTGAAATAAAAATGATGTGATATCACTGTAATGCAAGGCTGGTTATCAATTAAATGAGCCAAAGGCATGTAGGCAGGAATGGAGAAAACAGACTAAATAGCAGAGAAAAGACAGTGCACTCATTTTCTTCAGCTACGCAGCAAATCAGCACAAAACCTAATGTTTAAAATGTCATAAATGTACCATCTCAAGTTCCAAAGATCAGAGAATCAAAATCAATATCACTGGCTAAAGTCAGAAGAAATGTTTCCTTCTGGAGACTCTAGGACAGAATCTGCCTCCTTGCTTTCCTAATAATGGCCACCTTCTCTCTTCACCCTATGGGCCTTTCCTCCTTGAAAGCCAGCAGCAAGGCCTCTCCCAGTCCTCACCTGACTCAGGGATACCTGTGTCCACTGCAGCATCTCCATGTCTGACTCTGGACTTCCTGCATGCTTTTTATTAGTGATTGCATCATGCTCACTTGCATGATCCAGAGTGTGTTTGCATCTCAAGATCCCTAAATTACATCTGCAGAAGTCCGTTTTGCCATATAAGGTAATATATGCACAGTTTCCCAAAATTTACATGTGGATATCTTTGGAGTCCATATTCAATGAACAGAAATTAAACTTTTAGGCCAAAAATACAAAATATTAAACACAGGAATGATATAAGATACAACTAATCAGGAAAGCCAAGTTATGCATGGACATCTGAGGAAATGGTTAGTCAAAACCATGATCATTAAAACTATAAAACCTAGACAATATGCCCATGGAGTTTTGAGGACAAAACAGGAAAGTCTAACCTGGGGAGACGAGGCACTGTCTCCATGGTACACTGCCTCTCTGAGACTCCTGCTGCTGGAGGAGCTGCCATTGCACGTGCTTTCTTCTCTGTGTACACCTACTTGGAAACATTGCAAGGTCATTTTTATCCCATTGAGTTTATGCTAGCCATCTCTGGTCCGACCTCTCCTGTGCTCAAGGATTGTAAACTCATACCAGAATATCCCCATACCAAAGGCTAATGAAATGATTCTGGTGACTGAGAACATTCCAAGGTCCCATAAGAACTTGTCCTTTTAAGTTCGTAGCTCCCAGGTGAGGAGGAAGAAACAATCCACAGAGCCAAATGTCACACTTAAAAAACTATACGAATGTTGAGCCTTCCGAAATCTGTATATAAAACAATAAGTAAGTGTATTCACAAATGTCACTCTACTCTATGGCAGGAGTTTGCTATCAACCAGTAATTCCTCGTGGCTATAATCAGTGCTAATATAAAGTCACTTGGGTTCCTCCATTCTTGGATTTTCTCTGAAGATTCAATATTGTCTAATTTCCAGCTACAGCTTTAATAGAACTCATGTTTCACGTGTCCTTTCATTCCCAGCCAGGTCTGGACTTTGCCTCAACCTGCCGTTGTTTAGACCATGTTCCCCTTTCTTGCTGTAGATTGTGCCACTCACCTTCCTTCTGTTGTATTTTCTGAGCACACACCTCTCCTGGCACTCAGGCCCTCATTCTTTCTTTCTGCCTGTAGTCTTTATCTCCAGATTGTCTAAGGATGAATTCTGCTCACCATTGAGGTCTGAGTTCCAAGTCTGCATCCATAGAGATTCTTTCTTTGACCACTAAGTTCCACCCTTCACCCCTTGTAATGCTTAAACCTCAGTCTCTAGCTTATTACCCTGTTTTCTTTATTTATTTAGAGGACCAAGAAGCTGTCCTTTGTGAGATTCTAGAGATCTGGGCAAGGGGTAAGAGAAGACCACTATTACCTGCGAAGCTGAGGCCTATAATCAAGAAGCCATTATCAGAAGTAACATAGTAAGATGGTACCAGGTCAGGCTGGGGATTTTGCTCAATGGCAGAGCAGAGCTCTTGCCTGACATCCACCAAGCCCTGGATCCAATTTCCAGTACTTGAAGAAATAAATAAACCAAAGACTGTGCCAGGCCAAAGCATGAATGCTTAGCCTAAAACTTATTTCACATACAAATGAAATGATACACTGAGGGGAAAAAGGTTAATACCAAGATGTGTAGACTAAAAGAAAACCCTAAAGAGGGGCCCAAAATAGATAGTGGGGATGAGCGGAGGGTGTCCCACAAACCCAAATGCACAAGGGTGAAGTGCTTCCTGGCTCTCCTTCCCCCTTCGTTTTCTTCCTCTTTCTCCCCCCTCCTCTTCTTTCTCACATTTCTCAAATTAGCTGTCATCCCACTAAGACTATTCTAAAATCTAAAACAGAGAGATTTTATGCTCCAGGCATTATATGAGTCATTTGGGGTACCCACATTCACAAAACCATGATCTACCCTACAGAAGCTTGTCTTCTGTTAATGATCCTGCGCAAACACAAAACCTCTCCATGGGAAGCAGATCTCTAAGAAACAATGGACATGGACATAAATCAGTTATTATAGGTAAAACCATAAGTAGTCAGCATTCTACTGAGTTTAAAATCATACTTTGGATAAGTGACGTGATAATGTGTGTATCTTTGAGAGTGATGACTAGGTCCTAGTGTACTGTTTATTTTAGGATTGCAATTAAAATGCAGTATTAGACGCATGACTGTGAAGACCCTTACGAAGCATCTGACTCACCTTCCACATTTTGCAGTTGAGTGAACTGCTAGATGGAAAGCCGCTCTCAAGGTCTCACAAATAGCTCCTGGCAATTCCAGAGGAGGTCAATGTCCAGTGCCCTTTTCATGTAACCACATTGCCTAATTTTCCAGAACAGTTATTGTTTGAAGACTTCCTCTGTCATTATCCAGATGCTTAATGCATAAAAATGTGGTCCTGGGACTAATGTTTTTGCATCAACAGCCAATGTGATTAGTCTTCCTTAGCAGAGCAGATCTGTTAAGAATCAAGCATATGGAATCAGAACACAACATTTCCCACACACAATTCCTCTTCATTTTTGATGCCAACATTCAATGTTCTTTTCAGGGTGCCCCTACCTTAGGGAAATATGTTAACATTAATGTAAATAGGAGGGTAATCACTAGTTAATGAACTGGACTATAAGTAGTTAGGGCACAGTCACATGAAAATACTTTCATTAGTGGCTGAAGAGACAGAGTGCTTAGCAGGAGAAGTTGGAGTGTCTAGTCTCCAAACCAATTTTAAGGAACACACCTGGACTATTTTTACCTTCTGGGCTTCATAGCACGAGTGGTTTGGACCAGAGCCTTTCAGATGCCAGCCAGTTTTCAGTGAATTGAGGATTAACGATATCAGGACATGGATAGTTGTTGGCATCATCAATAGATGAGATTTTTTTAAAAAGAGATTTATAAAATAGAAGGATGATAACTATTTTACAGGGAGGATGAGCAAACACACCAAAAAGCCATTTGAATATGTTTGGATCCAGGAAGAAACACCTGGCATGTGATGAAGACCTGTGAGTATTCAGGTTGGTGTTACTTTTTACTACACCAAGTCTACATTTCATGCAAGAAAAAATGTCAAAAGAAGTGTACAATTATTTCCAACTAGAGTAGTTAATGACAACGACTTTAGGAGCAGAATTTGGGTATTTGACATTTAAGATAATATTTTATTAAGAAAAATAGAAGAAGAAAAGCTTATGAGATTTTTTTAAATTTTTTATTACTTTTATTGGTTGTTCAAAACATTACAAAGCTCTTGACATATCATATTTCATACATTAGATTCAAGTGGGTTATGAACTCCCATTTTTACCCCAAATACAGATTGCAGAATCACATCGGTTACACATCCACATTTTTACATAATGCCATATTAGTGACTGTTGTATTCTGCTACCTTTCCTATCCTCTACTATCCCCCCTCCCCTCCCCTCCCATCTTCTCTCTCTACCCCATCTGCTGTAATTCATTTCTCTCCTTGATTTTTTTTCCATTCCCCTCACAACCTCTTATATGTAATTTTGTATAACAATGAGGGTCTCCTTCCATTTCCATGCTATTTCCCTTTTCTTTCCCTTTCCCTCCCACCTCATGTCTCTGTTTAATGTTAATCTTTTCCTCCTGCTCTTCCTCCCTGCTCTGTTCTTGGTTGCTCTCATTATATCAAAGAAGACATTTGGCATTTGTTTTTTAGGGATTGGCTAGCTTCACTTAGCATAATCTGCTCCAGTGCCATCCATTTCCCTGCAAATTCCATGATTTTGTCATTTTTTAGTGCTGCATAGTACTCCATTGTGTATAAATGCCACATTTTTTTTTTTATCCATTCATCTATTGAAGGGCATCTGGGTGGGTTCCACAGTCTAGCTTATGAGATTTTTAAGCATCAAGTGTGTTCAATATAATTTTGTTGGCACCAAGACCAGTAGGTTGAAATTATTGAAACAGGAGGTTGAAAACAGATCACAATATATTAAATGATAATAAAATAATAACAACAACAAAACAATCAACATTCATTAAGTCCATTTGATATACTGTACACTGAACTTAGAATTTCAGATAAACAATTCTTTAGGTTAATTTTCATCTTGGCATAGTTACTTCAGCACTTCTATGAAACAGATGAAGAAACAGCTTCCCCAATTTCAGGTATGCAAATTGAAGGTATATTTAAAGCATTTTCTTTAAGGTCTGATGGGCTGAGTGTCTTCCCTACTATGCCCTCGAGTTAATTTTGTCCAAGAAAGCCAGCGGGCCATCTCAGATGAAACCAAATGGAGTCCCGATTCTCACAGTATAATTGCATTTGATCCTCCATAATAACATGACCTTGTATCAAACAAGTTATAATTCCCTCTATTAAGTGGATAACTTTTTTTCATATTAAGTTAAAATCAAGTTGTACCTTTCTGTTGAATTATTTGTTTGTATTCATTGGAAATATTTCTTTTACTTTGATTTATTAAATCTTTTAATTCATATTTAACTTCATATTTTTTTCAAATTTCATATTTTGACAATTATTGCAGTTATTTCTTTTGACTGATTTTATTCACCATAGGTCGGCTTTGGTTTCTTATAGTAACTTTCTTTTCCATGAGCCAATGCAGCTCACTCTATTGCCTAAATTGTCAATACAGCCTGTGTCCTTTGAACAGAAAATAATTTATGGAAAGGAGTCTGCCTGTCAGATGTGTTAACTCTTCATGTCTGTTCCTAGCTCATGGGTACACCCAGGCAGAGCAAGTTGAACTGATGCTGTCAACACCATTCACCACACGAAGCTTCCCCATTCTTGAAGAGCTGTCCTATGCACTTCCCCCAGTCCTCTGAGCTGCTCTGGTGGATCGTTATTCACTGTTACAACAGGTAAACTAAGAAAGGAGGAAACTCATATTGTTGAGTGCCTATATATGCACTTTCGATTTCGAGATGTAGACTAATGACTTCTATTGAGAGGTATTTGTGTTGGAAACAATGATTTGCTGATCTTATTCTTTCTTTCACCATTAACCTTCATTTTTTTCTGATATTATTCTCAACAGATGTTTAATGCCATTTCAATGCATTTCCATTGCCTGGAGAATTATCTCTCAATGTATTAATACCCTACGTGAAGTTCTTCAGAAATGGATTCTAAAAAGATTACACATTCAACATGGATGTTTCTTATTTATACAAGCTTCAATTAGGGAGTGTGAATGGTTTACCCATCCACATAAAACATTATTTTCCAGTGTTTTGTGGTACAGAATTAGTATGTAAAATTAATCACACAAGAATTCCCTTCCCCCACTGGGAGGGATGAGAGGTGGCCATAACCAAATGTAACATAAGATACAAATAGCATGGCCATGCATTGTGGATAAACAGGAGTTGGAGAAGAGTGAGCCCAGTAGGTTGCATCAGCTGTTTATACAGTAGTCTCTGTTTCCCTCTGTGCTCCCAGAGTGGCTCCAGAAGTATAAAGTGTGCAGAAAGATGGGGCAGGCAGCTGAGGGATGGGAGGCTAATCTTGCATTTTCTAAAGTAAGCAGTCCAGCTTCTCCTCTCGTCCCAGCGCAATGCCTTGTGTGTCAACACCATTTCATTTGAAGAATGAAGTCCATGCTTACAAAATGGAAAAACTAAAAACCTTTCGAAATAACATTACTAGGCAATCAGGACATTCTCGGGAGTTTTTACCCAAGAGGGCCTTGGATTATAGCTAAGGACTAGATAAACAAAGAGGTCAGTAATTATTGGCATTTTAAGTGATCGAACACTCTGTTGACCAGCTGTTCTACTTTACGCATGAAAATGGTTTGATGTTTTTGTTATTTGCTTTGATCTATTTTATTCTGCATTTATTTTGTACACACACACACACACACACACACACACACAGACTATACTCAAAACATGATTTGGTAGAACATTGGTAAGATATACAAACACAAGAAGATAGTCTTTATACAAGTAAAACCTTTAAAATGTTTATTTTTTTGCTTATTTATTTTAGTTTTTTTATGTATTTGTTGACATAGAGGTGTATGGAAAAATATCCTTAAACTAAATAATTACTTTAAAAGAAGAATAATTCACAGTTTGAATTCAATTTGACTACTTTGAAAGTCACTTGCTTGACATACCTTAATCTCAATTTGTGGTAACCCAATAACTCACTGAAATAAACACAACAGCAATATGTTCTTTTCAAGACTGCAAACATTTGAAAGTATTTGAACGCCAACATATAAAGTATATGTTGTGTATATTTGCATGTATGTGTATATACATGTATACATATTTACATGATTATATATAATCTACTCATGAATTTGAAAGGCAGGTATATGTTTACTAAATTCATGAGAGATGAAGTGTTAGGTCTGGGGAAAATACAACATACAAAGTATTAAAATAAAAAGTGGGTAGACGTGAATGTTTCAGCTAAGTGTGATTAAATAACTCAAAGGGTCCTTCATCATTTCTCAGGCTGGAATTTACCCAACAAAGTTTACTTTATCCACTTTGAGGTGTACGTTTGAGGGAAATCATAGACACACTTCATTCCTGGTCTAGGAAAACCATGCCAGATCTTGAGTAAATTTGGGCTCAGGTCTCTTCTGAGCTTCATTTGTAATCCAAACAAGCCGTCAAGTATGTGTCCAAGGAAAGACAGTGCTTTCCTTCTGTGAGAAGGTCAGGGATTGAATGTTTCTGAGAGAATATGAATGTCTTTAAAAATACAGAGGATTTTCTTACCAGAGTGGTCTACAGGTGTGATAATAACTCTTTCAGAGCAGGTGGGGGTCCAGACCTTGGGGACAGTTGCACTGAGTAGGTCTTCTGACACGGTACACTAAGTTGACTTTGCAAGGTCTTGTCTCTACTAGAAATTGAATAACTCCAGGAGAAACGGTCCATAAACCATTCCCAAATTATCCAGTCTCTGTGTCCTTTAAGTTGTTAGGGTTCATGTATCGGTTCACAAGTTTTTGCTTTTGTGTCCTTATGTTTTCATTCATTTATAAAATACTTATTGAAACATGACCTGTGTTAGGCACTTGGCAAGACCCTGAGGGCACTTACGAAGACCATGAGCATGATGGGGCTGCTGCCAAGGGTGTGCAGAGCCAAGAAGGAGACAGACGCATGAGCAAAGTGTTCTTTTCACTTCTGCATAGCTTTTGTGGAGTCTCCCGAATGTGCCAGACAACTCACATTCAGGAATGGGGACAATGGACAGTGAAGAAGCTCCTTTTTTCAGTCCTTGTGAAACTTAATACTTTGATATTGTAAAGATGGGAATAAATTAATTCAGATTAAGAGTATTGGGAAAGGGAAAATGTCATTCTTAGCAAAAGGAACAGAATGAAGCCAAGCCCTTGCAGAGCATCAACTGAACATTCATATTGGGTGACAAAATAACTTGATTCTCAAGGATGAGGACTGGTGATCCAGGATGCTGCTTCCTGGACCGATTGCTCCTCTGCTGAGAACTGTCTCATGTGGGAAGTTTCCACAAGCTGCATTCTAAAGCATGAGATGAGAAGATTCCAAGAGCACACTTCCATGACGAGGTCTGGCTCTGGATTATGGAATGAATACAATATGATGGGGTCAGGTTCCTATGGACTCTCCAAGAGGGACACAAGAGAATTTCATAAAAGTGGGAAAAGGGAAGGTAGTCAGATGCCAGTGAGCCGATTTACAGTATTGAGGGTATCCTGAGAAGATAAAGAAAAACACAAGGCCTGAAAGAGACAGCCAGGAGGGATCCAAGTGAACTCCCTTGCCACTCACTGTTGCATCTGAGGAATCTTATAGGGACTGCTACGAGATGGTGTCATGGAACTGTCTGTACAGTCTACTTTGCAAATTGGAATACCCGGCTGTTTCCAAGCTCTTACTTCATCATGTATTGAACACATCAGCATACTGTGGACAGTATTCTGTGCTATTTTATTGCATTTTACTTTATTGTTTTGAGCCAAGGGGAAGATTTTGTGTTCCTCCTGGTAAGCAGCTAAGACGTGAGCAACCAAGGGAACAGTCTTAAAGGAGACCTGGGGCATGCTCTTTCCTCTCAGGTGTTTATCACTCTATCTAGTTATTTGACAATTTATTTAAATCAAATGCATAATACATCCAAATAATTTATCTATGCCACATGAGATACTTTTAATTAAAAAAAATTCAACCTGATAAATATGTGTTTACAGAGAAAGGAATGGAAGGTTGAGAAAGATGAGGTGACATTAAGGGAAGTATGGAAAGAAAACGTAGCCATCATAAGGCCCTTTTTACTGTTATAGCAATAATATGATCGATAAAATAATTAGTGATAATTAATACCTAAAGTGATAACAAATCCAGAGTGTGTTAGAAAATATAAAAACATAAATATAAATTTATAATACAAAATTATACAAGTAATATGTGTATCGATACTTAATATATATAATTTATTTATGGATTTATATACATAAATTTTATTTATATATGGATACATAATATATATTATATATTTCTTCAATAAAATATATATTTAATAAGTCTACTCAATCATGGTTGTACCTGGAAGACGGGGATTAAATCAGACTGAATGGCTTCCCTGTGAATAGGTAGGGAGTGGCTGTGTCTCATGAAAGGCCCGATAGCTAGGGGACAGCGGAATCAAGGCAAGGCCTAGTTGTGTGCATTTCTATCTCAGTGTCTCTTACCACTGCAAAGGGAGTTTTCTCATTGCAAAGATAGTGTCAACACCTGTTGAGCATTTACCCCAATGTTCTTTTCTCTCAACTTTCTTCTCCTATTGTCATCAATGAGTCAAGTGCCAAGGATCAAGTCAGGTAAGACTAACAGCTGGAACAAAAGCAAGGAGAGCAGAGTATGGACAGGCCCAGAACAGCACAGGGACCCTGCAAAGGAGACACAGGATCAAGGGGTCCACAAAGAGGCTGGCACAAGGAAAGTGTGAGGAGAGCTCACCTTCAGTAGGGCTCTGTTGTGTGATAGCCCAATGGGGACCATTCAGAAGGCTCCCAGGGCCTCTCACGAACATGCAATAACACTACTCTAAGAAGGAGTGGTTTGTGCCTAGTAGTAGGTTGATGCACAAGTAGAAAGGAAGGTGTGGATATATGACATATGTATATTTATATATGCCCGAGTGTTTGATCTTCAAATCCTATGTTGGTAAAGAAGATCAACAACAACAACAATAAACACCCTGGAATTTAAAACATCTTTAAAACCCCACACATTTATAAGTATAATGTTTATAAGTACAGGATTCTGCATGAAGTTACAAACCACATATTTTATTTGCAAATTCTTCTGTGGGTGCAAGAGATGAGTGAGCAGAGTTAACTGGTGGGAGTGAAGAGGAGGTGAGGGTGTTCTGTGAGTCCCTGGGGGTCCAGGAGCGGGCCATTGTGCAGACACTTTCATTCCCGGGGAGGAAGGAAATGCGTTCCTTGTTAGCAGGTCTGAAAATTTGTGAACAAATATTTAAAGTTGGGTCTGACTCCAAGAGGATATATAAAATCGAGCAAATTAGGCAAGAGTCTTATGATCTTAGAGGAAAAAGTACATAAACAAAAAAGGTAGAAATGCTAAATCTGCCTTTGCCAATGCCCCAAAGGAGAAGTTGAACACGCAGAAATGTCCCCAGCACCTGCTGTTTGTCCTGTGCTGAGTCAGGAGTTTCTTTTTTATTTTCCAGTTCCATCCTCTGGTGAATGCTCTGAGGAGGATATTGAAGTCCATGTTTCAGAGGAAGAAACTGAGACTCAACCTAAACTTCCGATTAGTCAACATACATAACGAATGACAGAAAAGTCCACCTGGGCTCCGCACCTCCATTGCTTGAGTCTGTGCCAAGACTCAATGTGTATCATTGAAGTCTAAAAGTAAAACTTGGGCTTGCATTTACATACAGTTACAGGGTATTTTAATACTCTAAGCATGAGTCATCTGAACTTTAAGTCCGGCATAACTGGAGACAGTGGTAATTCTAATCTTAGCCCTAGTTGTGACACTTGTGTGATGCTATCATATAACTGTGGCCTGTACTCAAAATTAATGTAGAATGCCCTTGTTAAGTCCTGCTGACTCTCTAGCATAAGGATGACTATCCAATACTATTCTCTCCCTCAAGGAATTAGTGACTTACTAGGAAAAAGAAAAGTGATAATATTTATTGTAATGCAGATGCTGATATTTTTCTAAAGAGGTGACTGGATATGTCACAGAAGCAGAAAAAGGCAACATGTAACAATCCATAAGAAAGTTGGTCAGTCAATTTTCAAAAGATAAACAGAGTGAAACAAAGATAACAATTGTATGCAGGAGTTCAGTGGGCTAAATAATGGTAATATAAAATGAGAAAAGTTGAGTTGGTTGAAAGCAAAAGATTGAAGGTATTGAAGGAAGTAGAGACATTATCAAAAGCCTTGCAACTCACAACACGAAGGTTTACTTTTCATCCTGAGGAGAGTGGGAGGTTGTGAAAGATATAAAGAAATAGAGTGATACGAGCAGGCTTTGCTATTTTAAAAGAACACTTTAACTTCCACGTGGAGAAGAGGTGAGAAGTAAGCAACAGTTGAGGCCAGTGTATCAATTAGATACGCTGCATTACGAGTTACCCCAAGCTCTCCTGCTGAAAACAGCAGCAACACGTTCTCTTTAATGTAAAATGTATGTCCTATCTTTCAGGTAAGTTGGAAGGCAGGGGATCTAGGCTGGGCCCGACTATTATTGTGCTCCATGTGTCTTTCATTGTTTTTACACCACTGGGTAAAATGGGCATGTTCACAACAGAGATAACAAAGATGCTAGGCAGCAAGTGGAAATTCATGAGATCCCACAGGTTACTGTCCAATGGGGCAGCCACTGTCACTAACTCCAGGTGGTCTTCATAAGCTTAAATTTATTAAAATTAAGTAAAATTGAAAATAGAGTCTTTTTGGCTGCAATAGATGCTTTCACTATTTGTCACATGTCACTAACACTGTAATTATTGTATAGATACAAACACTTCTATCACCACAGAATGGTTTATTAAAGAACACCCTCACAAGGCACTCCATACCCATATTGCTTGAGTCTGTGCTAGGCACAATGCGTATCATTAAAGTCTAAAAGTAAAACATGGGCATGCAGCTGTAGGGTATGTGCATCATCTCACATTCCACAAGTCAAAGTAAGCTCTACCGACAAGCACATTGGCAAGGGGTGAAGAAACATAGTCAGCTCACCATGAGGCTGAGGCGTGACGGAGGTGTGACCCTAGAAGAGAAGTGGGATCATTTAGCACAGGAATTAGCTGTTATGTTGTTTTAAGGGAAAATGTTGGCCACACCCAACACAGTGGAAATGGGAATGGAGCAAGTTTTATCAACTGGAGAGAAGTTTAAGAGTGATCATGAATAGGACTTAACACAAGATTGGGAAGAAGCAAAGATGATGTCCATAGTTTTTTTCTTGGATGGCTAGATGGATAGTAGTCGTGAGGAGAGGAGGACAGAGGACATCACTAATCGGAGTACCGTGACTACCACAGTACTGGGTCCAAATGATAGCATTTATTAATACTGATTTTTTTTCATTGCATCATTTCTTATGTGTGTATGGTTTCCTCATCTGTCTCCCCCAGTGCTGCTCTGAATTCTCTGTTCCAATTAGTCCCATCACCATCTCCTCAGGGTCCTAAGCACAGAGCAGATGCTCCATAAATGTAAGTTGTTTTTTGTTGGGATACACGGCAAATCAAAAAATATACAACAATCTTCTCCCAGAAGTAGAGCTCTCGAATGTGAACTCCTTGAATTTTAAATTCCATTTGAACGTTTTACTTTAAACTGTGCAACAGTCATCATGATTAAACTCTGATATACTTTTAGTCGGGTTTTTGAAAATCAGCTCCTTAGACTCAAGTTCTCTCCTCTCTCTTCTTCCACAGCACGCTGCTTATCAATCCAAGGCTGACACGGCTTTTAACCGTCCCTGCACAATCTTTCCGGAAAACTTCCTGGGCTTTCCATTGGGTTTAGAAAGATGAATCATTGACTCTGTCAGGCCTGCACCTCACCCTTTGCTTCTGTGTTTAGAGATAAGGGTTGCTTTGTTTCCGGGTCTGGGGTGTGGAGTCCTTGGGGTGGAGGTTCAGGTAGAGAGAGGCCAGTGACTCTGCAGGCTGCACGCGCAGGCTTCTGATACAGCACAGCGGACTCCTGTGTTTGTTCTCAGCCTTGACCATTGTTTTTCTTTGTATTAGAGAACTTCAAACATCTTGGGGCTTAACACAGGTTTATGAATATTGGTAATAATCGATAGAATAAAGTAATGTCTTTCTAGGATTTTTGAATCTGAGCTCTCTGAAATGGAAATAGTGAACAAATTAGTAGATTTTTAACTATTAGAAAAATCTTAACAATAACAAGATTCACTTAAAGGTTTAATAAAAATCAAATGGTAGCATTAGTTAGGTGCCAGCTGCTTATGGAATGTCAGGCTGGCCTTCCTTTCCATCAGCGATTCCAGTACGATTGACAGCTTTGTTTGCCAATGAATGAAAATGGAGCTTGGACATTGAGTGTGATGAACTATGTGAGGAGTCCACTGTCCACAGACGTCACTGGAGGAAACCAGCTGGGAACTCCATTCTGACTCCAAAGTTTCTCTTGGTAATCAAATGTCTACAGTGTGGGTCATTTTACATCCTAAAAGCAACTCATGGTTTTAAATGATAGTAATTTAAGTAAATTATAATAACAAAGACACTGTTCCTTGGTTATCTTCTTGAATTTGTCTACGTTTTGATCTCGTTTTTTTCACAGGATTTCCATCAGAGTCACCCTTATATAGGTGGCAGAAAAGCCTTTTTTGAAGAACAGTTCAAAAATCATAGCTCATGATTTTTTTTCTTTTTAAATTTCTTATTGAGGAAAACACATATAACATGACATCTATCTTCTTAACGAAGCTTTAAGTGTATAATACCAAAATATTATCTACACGCACAACATTGTATAGTAGATCTCTAAAACTTTTTCATCCTGGAGAGTTAGGATTTATACTCATTGATTACAAATCCCCCATGTCCCCTCCCTCCCAGTCCCTGGCAAGAATTTTTGTATTGCTTACTTCTATGAGTTCGATTACTTTAGGTTCTCATATAAGGAGAATCATGCAGTATTTGTTCTTGCAATAAAATGTCCCCAGAACTCATCTATTTACTCTATGTTTCAGGATTTTGTGTTTCCTTTAAGGTTGAATAATATTCTCTTTTGTGTGAATGTGCATGTGTGCCCCCACACATGTGGGTATACCTTTTTTTTCTTTTGTATACTTTTATCCATTCATCTATCCAAAGAATTTTAGGTCATTTCCACTTGGCTATGGGAACAGTTCTATAATGGACATGGGAGCAATGACATCTCTTTGATGTCCTGATTTCTGGGGAAAGGATAGTCTATTCCATAAATGGTGTTTGAAAACCTCTAGATGCAAATGGAAAAGAATGAAATTGGACTTTCATTTAATATCATCCACAAATATGGACACAACAGGGCTGGGTTGTGGCTCAGAGGTAGAGCACTTGCCTTGCATGTGTGAGGCCCTGGGTTTGATCCTCAGCACCACCTTAAAAAAGTAAATAAAAATAAAAATATTGTGTCCATCTACAAAAAAGTATATGTTTTTCTTAAAAAATGAACACTACATAAAAATTTAAAGTTAAGTCCTAAAATTATAAAATTCCTAGAAAAAAAATCATAGAGGAAAGAGAGTACATTAAGGAGTTTCTGCAAAGCAAAGAAAATAAAAACAGAATGAAAAGGCAATCTGCAGGTGGGAGGGAATATTTGCAAACTGTGTATTTAATAAGAGGCAGTTTTCAAAATATTTAACTTCTACATCATCTCAGAAAAACAAACGAAAAACACTAATAACTAGTTTAAAAAGTGGACGAGTTTTAAAATAAGCATTTCTCAAGAAAACATGTAAATGGCCACCAAGTATACAAACACCCCCAACACTACTAATTATTAGGAAAATGCAAATTAAAACCACAGTAAGATATAAGCTCACATTTGTTAGGAAGTGTTCCACAGAACAATGGCAACACTATCCATTGTTGGTGAGAACACTAAATGCACAGCCTCCAGGGGGATTTTCTCCTCAAAGTGTTCAAACATGGCTGCCAGGTGATCCAGAATCCTGGCTCTGGTTTTGCCTCATGGTTCTTGACTCAGAGAGACTCATGGAGGCGACTGCTTCTCTGCTTCAGAGAGCCAGAGAGAGAAAAGAAGGAGTAGGACTGACTGATTCCAGTGTTTTCTTCAAAGCAAGAAATGATTCCACACATGCTTTCAAGGACTAATACAAAATTCTTGGTCGCACAATTCCTAGAATTCCAGCCACATTAGGCTTCCCTGGCGCTGCCTCCGCCTCTCACCTTGCAGACAAATGCCAGGGACAGGGACAGAACTTGCAATGGCCTCTTTCATTGCTTCCATGAGATTTAATGCTACAGTATCACCTCCCACACTGCCATGGGCATCAGGAAAGACAGGGGTCCTCTGGAAACTCACTGTGTTCATTTTAAACAAAAAACTGACCTCACTCTATCACTTTACCTAGAAAGCAAGAAATCCTAGGAGTTAATTAGGCTCCCATTGAAACAAAAATGTCTAATAACAGATTGCTTCTGATAACACATTTTTACATCAGAAAAGTAGTCATTAGGAAATTAATAATAATGACAGAAATTAGAAACTAATATGTGCTTCATTGTTTTCCACCCTTGCTCACCCCTCCCTCCTTGTCCTCCCCCTTGTCTTTCTCCTCTGATCACTTCAATTCAAAACCAGTGAGATGTGTCCAGGCAATGCAGCCATCTGTGTAGAAGGTGTGAGGGAGGGGGCTCCTGCCGCAGTCTGGCTGGGCACAATTCAGGAGCCACTTGTCAAAAGAAACTAACTTTATTTTTAGAACCACATAAGCCAAAGAAAACAGCTCCTCAGGAAAAAACCCTCAGAGCCCAACTGCCACCACCGGCTTCCCACAAGCCACACACCCCAACCCAGCCTCCTCCTCCCACAATCCTCCTGCTCTTGAGGCCGATTGGCTGGGTCGCATGGGCGGAGCCAAAAAAGTCCCCCAATGAGCAGCTCCGTGGTCTGAAAGGGCAGGGAAACAGCCCAATGAGCATCACCGCAGAGGAGCCAATCAGCTAGATGTTGCTGGGGCTGCTGTGAGCCAATCATCAGCTGAAAGTTTGTTGGGGCCCCTTCCGCTGTGGCTCTCAATAGGCTCTGGGTAGGCTAACTGTCAACACCTGGACATGCAGGCAGCGGGATTTGCAGCAGCCAGGAGGCAGAGACCAACCCGGGAGCTCTCTGCTGTGGAGGGTGAGCACCAGGGAGGAGTGCAAGTCCATCGTAAGGTGTGTCCCTGGAAGTGGCACTGTCGTGATCATGTCCTGGTGACCAGAACAAGATGCCAAAGCCCAGTGCTGTGAGGATGGTGTGTGGGAGACTCAGTGCTTTGGGCTGTTAGAACCATACCTCAGTGAAGTGGTGACAGCATCCCTGGAAGAGAAGTCCTGTGTGAAGCAGGGCGTGCAGGGTGAAGAGGGTGTTCAGAAGGAACAGGGCTGGGTGGCAAGGGTGGAGATTGTTTACATGAGGAAGTTGGTTACAGAGAGGAATACATGTAGGAAAGCGGGACTCAGGATCCTCACCATTAGAGAAGGGTGTTTCACACAGATGAATTCCCAGCTACTGGAAATGGATTGGAAATCTGGATGTGGACTTCAAAGATATACAGCAAATGGGTGGACTAAAAAAATAAAGAGCAGGTGTCAGTGTGTGGGTGTGGGTGCTTCCATGCATATATCTCCCCATCTGCCCCTAGGGAGTGCCTGAGGACAACAGTGTCCTAGTCAGTGCTGTGAATAAGGGTGTCCTGTGTATGTAGCTTAAGTTTCCAAACTCAGTTCTCCCTTGGAAAAAAACAAAACAAAACATGGCTTTTTGCAAAACATGATGGACTCTTGTACTGAGATAGGAGTTCCTGATTAATTAGAACATCTAGCTATGACACAAAAGTAAAAATCTACTCGAAGAAAGAGAAGGACTCATGTCAAAAGGACCCAGAACATAGCTTCAAGAGATTCCCAAAAAGCCAACTAGAGGAACATTTGAAGAGCATCCATAATTAACAAATGATACCATGTTGAGCAGAGTTGGAATAATACACTTTTCCAAACTGTAATAAGTAAATTAATAGATTAAGGATGCAATATTTCAGCACTTCCAGGAACTGCTCCACATAGTACAGATAAGTTCACAGAAAATGCTGAAAAAAGAAAAAACATTTTCTAGGAGAGAAGCTGGGAATTAAATGATCAAAGTTAATTTCACTAGAAAGTATAAATCATGACTTTGTGTCATCTCACAGGCTGTCATGAGACATCATCTGAGTTGTGTAAATTCAACCTAATTATGAAGAAACATCAAAAAAACCCGAATAAGAGGCCCTCAGAAAGAAAACCCACAAAGAGCAACAAGACCCCACATTACTGTCCTGTGAGCCTTAGAATTACTGAGGTCACAAAAGTCACGGGAGGTTTGGAAACTGCTTCACGCACAAGAACTGTAGATGAATGACATCAAAAGGCAGTGGATGAGCCCGGGCTGCATCTTTGGCTGTAGAGGATATTATTAGAATCACTGGCAAAGCTTGAGTGTGGTCTGAGGATTCGACAGTACTATGTCAGTGTTATTTTCCTGATTTTTGTGGTCATATCACATTATGTGGGAGAATCCCTTGTTTATAAGAATGACTCCATACAGTGTTAGAACATACCAATATCTTGTTCACCAATAGTTCATAAAATTAAAGTTTTATTCTATTCTTAATCATTTAATGAAAATCCTTATCATGCTAAGGTTTTTGTTTTCCAAAATAATGAAAAGAAAAAAGTCAAGTTTTCATTAAATAATTTTTTACAAACAACTTAATATCTGTTAAGTAATTTAATTCTTAATTTTTTTTTTACTGTAGATACTATTTCTATTTCTAGTTTACAGGAAAAAAAAAATAGCCAGGGAAGAAAAAAAACAAATGTTTGGTTTTATGTTACTAAGGAGAAAGAGTCAAGGGTTGGGAAAAATCAAAATAGAGAGTCCAAAAGACAATAGCCATTGCTGGACAAGTTATAAGATAGTATCTCAGAGGCAGGTCAGATCCAGATAAACCTGGGCCTCAATTCTTATACCAAAAATATGATTTGGGGCCAATTCCTTAAATAATCATCCATTATTTTTTCCCTGGAATAATGAGAATAGTATTCTACTTGGGCTCCTGAGAAATTGATGAGATAATAAATTTACAGTAATGGGCATAACAGCTGGCACTGACCAGGCACCTGCCTTATGCCAGCAATTACCACGAACTCCACAAGTGTCTTCCCATCCCTGCCATGTACAGCCAGGATATTTTAAGAAACCACTAGATGTTTTCACAAAGATAATTATTGTCAAAGCTTTCCTCCTACACTGTTCAGAAGCAGAGAGTCCCAGGCAACACATGGACTTTTCTATATAGCATTGATTCTATAAAAACACTACTAAACCAACTCTACACAGTTTGGATTTATAAATTCAGGATGGATGTGCTCATCTTAACTAAAATGAAAATTAGTGTATTTAATAGAGGAGAGTAAAACCAGTGGTACCTAGATTCCGGTTCCTACTTTACCACTGACTAATGTAGAATAGATGAAGCTGAATGAAAATTGTACTTGCATCTGAATAAATTGTAATTCTTCAAGATTATGAAGGTCTTTTAAAACCTTCTTGGCATTTGGTTTTCTGAACTACCATTCAAATTGGCAGAACAACCACTGCTATTCATGAGAAATTCATGCCGTGAGAATCTGTTGCAAATAATATGGTTAATATTTATTTAATGTTTAGCATCTGATAGAAAAGTATACATTATTTAGAAGTTTTTTATGTTTCCTTGATTTTATTATCTCAAAACCACTAAAGTAGGCTCTACGACAGTTTCTGTTTTGCATATGAGACATTGCAGGAGGCCAGGGTTTTAGCCCAGGACTTCTGATTTCGAGGCCATGGCTTTACCACCAAACCACTAGCTTCCATTACTCCTTGGCATGACTTTTTTTGTCTCCCAAGTTTCCATTGACTGTAGGTAGCAGAGCTGGTACCTGACTCCTGTTCTGTGTGTGTGTGTGTGTGTGTGTGTGTGTGTGTGTTTGGGTGTGTGTTTTCAGCTCTTTGCCTTGTATAAGCTTTCTCAATGGTGAAAACCATGTAAGAGGGCTTCTGTGCTCTGGCTTCAGTAAGGAAAACAAGCAGGCTGCGTCTTCACCTGGTCTTTGCTACTCTCTCCGTCTGTAAGAGTAAAAGAAATTGAAGTTAAAGTGTAAAAGACCCGGCATTGTAAAGTTTCTAAGCTGCAAGGCCTGAGTTAAAAAGTAAAGGACCAGGTATTGTTAAGTTCCTCTGCTACCCCCAAAACCTGAAATTCCTGTAGCTGTTAGGACAATACCCGGAACTGCCCAGTAAATATTCCCCCTGACTCTCTGGTTGTTTAATAACCTAGGACCCTGTGTAGCCTGGCACGTAGGCATTCAGGGCCCAAAATCAATCAGTTTGAATGTATACCCCGCTTAGGAGTGACCAATCACCCCCGCCCAACCTGTTCCCGCCAATGAATGTGCTAATCATGTCTCAGAATTGCTGTTTGATTTTCCTGCGGTGTATGATGATTTGTTAAAGGAGACTGTGATGTATACAAAGCCCCCGCCCTCCCCCAAAAGTGTACTTAAACACTGCTCAAGCCCTGCCCGGGGCTCTGGGCTGCTCTCCCTTCTTGAGTGAGCACGGAGCCCCAGCGCGCTGGATTGGATCCTCAATAAACCCCTTTTGCTATTGCATGAGTTGGTCACTTGGTGGTCTCTTCCTCCGACGTTCGCAGGACCCTTACACTTCCTCTCTCCTGTAGGTGCCCTTCCCTTTCTCTTCCGTCCTCTTTCTTTACCCATCCTTCTCCCTCATATCTCTATCTCTGGGTCTCCAGTGGTGCAACCCATCCCCCCACCTTGATATTCTCTTATCCCTCACCATCACTGTCCCATCTGCACTTCCTGCTTCTCCCCATCCTCCAAGATCAGAGAAACCTGATCTTGGCAGGTTTTAAGATTCTCAGTGTGTAACCTGATGTCTTTCCAGATATGATTTTTTAAGTAAAATAGGAACATAGGATAGATGTGTCATACACTACTCTAGCTCTTATTAATGAACAACACAGCAAACCCCTGCCCCTCTGCCCATGATTCAGTACAATGCAACAGAAATCAAGAAAGTGGACGCCCTGCATGTTGAATTCAGAATGTCTCTGACTACTTGTGTACTCAGGCCTCCCAGAGCCAAGGGCTGCCTTTCATTTCTCCTCTTTCATACTATCACACTCCAGTTCTGTTTTAACATCTCCAAGATGCCAGAAATTCCGAAGAAAGCAGGACTCATGGAAGTTTCCATCGACACCTCTGTTGTCTTACACACATGCTATAGATGAGTCTTCCACATCAGCCCTTCTCCTGCCCAATCTGCAGAGTTGCCATGGTATCGGCATCATTTCTGGCAGAGATAGTTATATAAGTGTTGCCAAATGTTCATTTTAATATTATTATACTTTAGTATTAATACTCAATATTGATGTAAAAAAATGTTAATATTTGGTCCCAGGTATAGGCCATGTGACTATGATGATTGATTTCAGTACACTTTTCTGTTAAATTTGTATACATACAAAAACTAGTGCTGATTATCATGTCTGACATATTCATTCTTTCCTGCTCATGTGTGAAAGGGAAAACACAAAAACGTCGTATTCCAATAGTTGCCTCTTCCATGCTTCTGGGTGTTTACACTAGCCCATGGTTCCATATTGAAGCTAGCACCTTGAATTGTAGCACCACCTAGTTGCTGTGAGCATGGATCCACAGATGTGCCTCCAATCTTACTAAAGTGCTAATTTAGTGGGTTCCTGACATGGACCTTATGAATTGTCAAAGTCTTAACATCCACAGGTTTATTATTTCTCTCACATGGGCCTAAATAATGACAAGAACGTATTTCGTAATTTTTTTTTCATGGTGCATTAGCCTCCTAGTAGAGGCAGGAAGGAGGAATTCCAGAATTAGGAGGAAGTTGAGAATTGACTTCTTGAAGTCCCTGCAAAGTCTACAACCTGGTAATTTGCTTTCTTTTATAACAATTGGCAATTAGAACCCAGTGGTGCTTTGCAAACTCTGGCCTTTAATAATTTGACAGTCCATTAAGTTACATTACATTGAATGAAAATGAAACCAAACAACTCAAACTAGTTGATTCATACATGTACAAAAGGCAAGTATTTCTTAAGTATTTGCTGAGAAATATATGGTGAGTAAATGCCATAACTACAATCTCAGATATCACTTATTGTCTCCTTGGATTCTGTATTATGTATGTCTAATCCTGTTCCTTCCTTCTGTGGAAATAAACACTCTATCCCTAGCTTTTGCTGTATCTGTAAAATGGGAATTAAGTGAAGATTAAAGATATAGTGATTATAGTTTATCCAGCCTAGTAAAAGCTTAGGAAATGAATAATGTTATATTTTCTAGATGTCAAGAGCCTAACACATTCTCATATGTATGTAAAATCCATGAACACAATAGGAACTAAGGAGAAAAAAAAAACAAAACATGATTTAAATGGAGACTGTTTTCAGAGTTTCCAATGGTCCTATCAAGTGCTTAAGATCACCTGTCTGAACTGCTGCATTTCTTTCTAAATCATTCACAGAACCCTACTTTCTCCCTTTTTAAGTGAGTTAGAAGTTTTAGAAGATTATGATGCATCCTTCCAGAAATACTTAATCTTTTCTTGGCTAGGGAGACCAATCAGTGTCTGGTCACCTTCACTCTGTCAGGGACATTGGTGAATCCAGCCTGCTAGGACTCACTTTGTTCCTGGTCAGGTTCTGATCTGGAAAATGCTGGTCTCAAGATCCCCCTGAAAATTTCTGCTGATGTTTTGAAACTTCCACTTAAAATTTTAGACTCTTAACTTTTTTAGCTCAAGAATTCTCCAGTTTTATTTAAAGAAAAGCAGCCATAGTTTTTAATTTCCTAAGTCACTTTGGAAAAACTTGCTTATGTTTCTGTCTCCCACCCTGAGCCTTGGTGAATGCACAGCCAGACTTTCTTCCAATTTTCCAAGTTCAGAATCACAGGACAGCTACACAGGGCAGATCCCTTCTCCAAGCCTGCCCACTCTTTCCCCGGCTTAGAATTCCCACTCTCATTGCCTCAGATGATTTTGATGCTTCCAGGCAGACGTTTTCTGTATTTTATGGACAGAAATACTTATGTACTTTCCCAATTTCCTTTCTGTCTTGCTCTTGTTGTCTTATTTGCCTTATCTGGGTGGGAAACCTTTTGCCACACCTTTTTAAAAAAATTATCTATCTATCTATCTATCTATCTATCTATCTATCTATCTAAGTTATGCATTGAAATGTATGCTTAATGCAGGCCCTGGTGTTTCTGTGGTGAGATAACCCTGAGGATACAAAACCTGTTCATCATAATGACTATATTTAGTGTGTTCTCCTAAAATTTGCATAAAAAGTTTCTTTTCTATGTTCCTCACCCAAACTAATTGTAAACTCATAAGGATGATATATCATTTAGAGTTGATTAGAAAATGCTAGAACAAATACAAATGTTGAGTCTAACCTCATCACATAACAAAACAGCATACAATACAGCAAGCAAAAAACCTTGCTTATGGGGCAAGATCCAATGTAATAATCCAAATGTGTACCAGGAAATCTGCATGTGTATTAGAAGAAATGTGGAAAATTCAATAAATCAGTTATTTGACTTTAATCTGAGGTAAGAAACCTGGATCCTGATCCATGATTTTAACCAAGATAAATGTAATTGAATAATGTAAAACAACTTAGTTAATCAATACTAGTAACAAAAGACATGAGTCATACAAACCCAAATTCAGAAAGGAGATATTTTGACATATTAAACAGACAAATGTTAATATGGACAATTTAAAAGGATGTAAAAATGAAAATGTTGCATGTGTGAGGCACTGGGTTCAATTCTCAGCACCGCATATAAATAGATGAATCAAAAAAAGGTTCATTGACATCTTAAAAAAAAAAGGTCTAATGACAAACAGTAATTTGAAAAACTAGAAAATGTATTAGGATAAATCCATTATCAAAATTTGATATCAATTAATAAAATGATAGTCATAGAAAGATATAAAAATAAAAAACAGGCAGTAAGACAAAAATTATAAATGTGTCAAAAGTATTCTAATTCATCCATTAGAAAAGCATAAAGCAAAAGTAAAGGAAATTAAAATAATACCAGCATACAGACTTGTAAGGTAAGTTTCAATAACATGTAATACTGGTGATGATCAATGAAGGCGTTCATTCTTATTTATTGTTAAAGGATATTAATGTGGCACCACCCTACATTTTGGTAATATTCATCAAAATCTATTATAAGTGTTATAAAAACGCAAAATGGATATCTTTCCTCTGACCAGTAAACGTCTCAGAATTTCTCCTGTAGTTGCATTTCCACATATGCCACAAAAGACAGTATTGTATCCACAAAGAACTAGAAAGATGGTTTTTACTCAGTCACAAAGAAAAACAAAATATGAATGCAATTTGCAGGAAAATGGATAGAATTAGAGGACATACTTTTTAGTGAAATAAATCAGACTCACAAAAGAATGTTTTTTCTCTCTTCTGTGGAAGCAGGGCAGGGAACAGGAGCAACAGGGATGCCCTAAGTGTGAGAGAGGGACCTTTGCTGTGGGGAAGGGGACAGGGAGGGTGGGGAGGCACTGGGGTGAAACTGGACAAAGTACATTTCCATGAATACTCAAGTATGCACAGTGAAACCCGGCATTCTGTACAAACAATATGCATCAATGAAAGTGTGAAATAAATAAATGAAGGATCCTAAATATCCATTTATTAGAGTAAAACCATGGAAGTGAATGCACCTGTGGAATACAAAAATTACTCAGTTCTTAACAAGATTGAATAAGTCTTTGTGATGATGCAGAATTATGTTCTAAACATTTTATCATGAGAAAAAAATGAATGAGTGGAGCAGGGTTTAAATTTATGATTTTTTAAAAAAATATTTGTAAAGAGGCATATAACTTCTTATTGGACAAACTCTGCAGGTACTAATTATTGGATGCAGACTGACAGGCCAAATAACTGACAGCCCACCAACCCACATGATGAGAAAATTCATAATTAGAGAATATACAAAAAAATAGGAAGAAAGGGTAGCAATTATTCACTGTGCATGGATAGTAACAGGAGTTGTCCCTGACCAAGGAAATTAGTTAAGTTAGCAATAGGAGGAAAAGTTACTCTGTTATTGTTCACCCTTTAAAAAGTTACAATTGTTATTGTTCACCCTTTCATGTGGTTTAAGCTTTAATAAGCACCATACGTATTTATTGCTATGTCACTCAGGACTTAGAGATGAAAACCACAGAGATAAATCCCTAACCCAAACTGTGAATTTAAAGACTCAAAGCTGGAAGAGCAATCTCAGTGACTGATAGGAGCAACAATCAGCTCCAGAGAAATCCAACAACTAGCGATCTTTAGCCAGGATGTCCTAGAAAGAATGACAAAATTTACCCTGTACATTTCTGCAATGAGTGAACACCAAAAATGGATAAAGAAAATGGACAATCCTTTAACCATCCTCTATTAATTTCCCATCTCAAAACCACTGACTTCAAGACCAAAGTTCCAGATGGAGCAGTGATTGAATAAAGCTAGAACTTCTGTTCCTGCCTGACAGCTTTGGAAAGGAAGAATAATACCCTTTTGTGTTCCATTCTGGAAGTTGCCTATTGTGTCCCCTAATGGTGCACACATTTGGAGATTGCACTAAAATAGCTTTGGGATTAGATTCAGAAAGGAAAAAAAAATCATTACTACAATTATTTTTTTCAAGTGAAAAATGCAACTCTGTTAAATATAGCTTTGGGAATTAATAGAAAACCGTTCAGTTTTCCGAAAAATGATTTTATATAATAGCTTCATGGACTTCTGTATACCTGAGCTCTTTCTATATGAAACTCTATCCTGTGAGCAGGGATCACACTGGTGGGGTCTGAGATCAGGTACATCCAATTATTGCTCCCTGTGCTTTTGATAATATTACCTTTGCCGTCCTACAGAGATAATGTTTTAGAGGAAGTTCTGGTGTGATTTTTATTCTTTTTAGTCCCATGCTGATTTAATTGTTTAAAAAGTCTTTTTTAAGCAACAGAAACTGCAGTATTTCTTTAATCTTCTTGAGCATCATACACATTACCTAGTTTCAGTAAAATCCTCCCTCCCTCCCTTTGTGTTTGTGGAATGTATGTTACCAATTTCTATGTGAGACCAATTTGGCAGGTGTGCTGATCCACAAAGCCACTGCTTCCCTCCTGACCCCTATGGAGGCTTAGCAGGGGGCTTCCAACCTTCTGATCATCTCCTGGGGGTTTGCATTTTCTGGTAGAGAAATGTCCCCTTTGCAGATAAAATATGGTTCACTTTTCCTTCCAACCACCTGAGCACTATGGGCTGGATTCTCACGTCTTGTCTCAGAGTAGGAATCTAAGAACTTTATTTTTAATTCTTTATTTGGCTCTCAGGGCCTCCATATGAAGCTTGGATACAGGGCACGGTGACACTGCCTTCACACCCCTACCTCTTCTGGCCACTTTATAGTTCCCAGGTTTCCTTCTGTGAGGAACCTGGGAAAGTTGTTCCAGCTCCCGGAGCCTCAGAGTCACTGTTTAGCTGAGGTTGTGGAAGGCTCTCCCTTCACTACACTCTTGTCAGGACTAAATGAAGGCATCACATTAAAACGAGCAGACCAACATCTCCCTCATAGTAAGTGGTAAATAAGCTTTCACTATCACTGTTCTTCTTCCATTACCGCTGTTAATGCAGGATAGTGAACAAAGTTGGCTACCGGACATTCACGTAGCATGTGGAAGGAAGAAAAGTGGTGAGAAGCAGGCAGGAGGAATGGTGGGAGGTTGGGGACCAGACATCAGAAAGACCCACGGAAACCCATGACACCTGCACACCCAAATTTAGAGATGGACTGATTTGAGGAATGGAGCTTGGCAGTAATATTTTCTATCCCATGATAAAAATAAAAATAAAATGTGTGACTTCAAAAACAACCACAATAAAAGTTTAAAAGCTGAAATTGTGTGTACAAGCAACCCAGGACTACACTGTAAGATATGACTCCAAAGCCCAAGCTCACCTCTTCCAGCCTTTACTGCCCCCCAGTGGGGAACAAGGACATTGCTTGGGGCATGTTTTCTGTAGGGCAGGTCTATTTTTATTTTAAGGCAGGAACTTGTCCATCATTTACTTTATTGTGTGTTTCCTTCCATCATGTGTTAGAAAGAAATAATGGAGGAGTGCAATGACGGGAGGACTCATAACATATTTCTTATCTTTTTATCTGTATCTTTCACCTTTGTATTCTTCTCATTTTAGCATTAAGTTATAATATTCGCCATCATATATATATATATATATTCTCTGAATCATATCATGTATAGTTATTTTGAAGCCTATGTTCAATATTTTAAATATCACTAGTAGATTTTTCAAATTCCTTCTTTTAGTTATTTGGTTTATTTTATTTTGTTATAATTTTTGAGATTTTTTTTTTCCTGTTGGACTTAGATATTCCATACTATATTGTCACACTCGGTAATTGCATTGAATTGATGAAGTCCAATCCTGTCTTGACATTGGAAAGGAAAGTTGTTAGAGAGAAAAATATGATGGCTGTGTCTATCATCTCTTCTTTAGGGAATTCCACTTCCTCTGACAGAGTGAGACACAGGGCAGATCACCTTGGTTCAACCACAGAGCAGAATGATTTTGAGATGTATATCAGTATTTATTCTGGAAGCCTGGTCTCTTTCAGGGGCCTTAACTGAAGTCTTGAGGGTGGCCACAGTGTCCTCTGCACATAGTCCAGATCTTGCCTCTCCAGCCCCATGGCGCCATGTTTAGAGCTGAGCGCCTTGGTGGATCTGCTGGTTGATAGCTTAAGAAGTGGCACATTCCTCTTTTGAAAGGCATGTTAAAGGCAGGGCCCACTGTACTGCTCCACTTTCCTGGAACACCTTGGACACTAGAGTCCTATCTTGCCCTCAGTCTTCCCTCCCTCATTTTTGAGTGGCCTTCAATCCAAACCTTGTCCTGTGCTCAGGATGATGGTTCACCTGATAAGATACACTTTGACAGAATGGAAAAGTTTTCTTTTTGACCTTCTTTGTTTCATCATCTTTTGTTGGATAAAGGAAAGGTTGGGACATATTTTTTTAATCTGTCCATCAGCCCTTCTTCATTTGTGTCTTATTTTCTCTCTTACACTTTAAATAAATTGACTGGCTCAAGATGCCTTTAAGTTGTGTGAGTGAGGTCCATCTATATGTAAGGAAACAATTTAGATCTTTTTCTACCTAAGACTCTCAACTCCCTAACTTTGAAAGCGTTCAGTGTTTGCAATGATTAGAAAAGTTACCATTTGAGTTTTACTCTCTAATAGTCTCCTAGTAGTAATTATCTCAGAAAAAAAGGGAACCGAGTAAGAGTCATTGTGGGGCAGGATCTGATCATAATTGTGTTCTTAGCTTCAATACTATCAAAAATTTCCCAATATTTCAATCACAGATTAAAATAAAAACAACAATACTAAAATATACATTTTTTGATTCCTGTGTGCCAAAATTATAATAGAGCATTTTATTCTTTCATGAGATTCTTGGCCCACCTTATATACTATCACACTTTAAGTGTAAGGGAAATAATTCTCAAATCATAATCTGTCCAGTCACTCAACTGATTTATGCTTCACATCTGGTTAATTATATTATTGTGTAATGTTAACCATGGCAATATTTACCTCGAATCTTTCAGGGAAACTAAATAACTCTAAGATGCTAAAATATTTTCTATATACTTCTATAATCAGATAATAATTCAATGTGTTCCATCACACCCTCCATATAATGCATATGGTACATGTAGGTTTTGTAAAAGAGCTCCCAGAAAACCCCACTCTGAAATGACCAGACTTTTTTTTTTAATTTATGAGAACTTTGCTTCTAATTATAAAAGTTTGCAGTTAATCAAATATCTATCAATAAGTGATTGAATAAAATATTGTACATGCATACAATGAATGCTATATCACTGTAAAAAATAGAATGAGATATATCTTAAGATGGGGATGTGAAAATTTTTTCCATGAAGTTTTTTTTTAGATAACTTTTTTTTATTGGTTGTTCAAAACATTACAAAGCTCTTGACATATCATATTTCATACATTTGATTCAAGTGAGTTATGAACTCCCATTTTTATCCCGCCTGCAGTTTGCAGAATCACATCGGTTACACATCCACGTTTTTATACTCATGTGAACTCAGAATAAGTATCTCATGAAATTCCCTTAACATTATTACACGGTCCACAAATGTCCTGAAGACACACTGTGGGGGAATGTGAGTGGCATGGTACAATATTTCAGTTCAGTTCAGATCATGGAACTCCCAGTTCCCATAAAGAGAATATGATCCGAGGGAGGTGGTGAACCAGCAAAAGATGTTTGTCTTTTCAGAATTTCTAATAAGCTGGAGTGCAATCAAGCTCCTATACCATTAAGGAATGAGAATATCAAGAATGAACTCTAGCCTAAGGCTGAGGAAGTGACCAGACCAACATAAGGGGCTGAGTGGTTCCCAGTGTCTGTTGGGCAGGTCTTCAAGTAAATCTGCTGCAGATCTGATCTTCCCTTGCTTGTGTTTACTAGCATTACCTCAGAAAGTAGTTGGACTGAGTCTGCCTCTGAGGGGGACTGGGAGGAGTTCAATTTCACTACCTTATTCTGGTCTTTAAGTCTTTCAGTTCTCCAGTAAGTAAAATGGAGCGACACTTCTGTGGGGGTTTTAAGTATGTCTGCAAATTCTTTCACCTTCGTCCCACCGACAAGCAGGTTTGGTGTCCACTTTCCTTAGATCTGGGCCAATCTTGGTCTCTCACGTAGCATATCTACTTGGTATCTCACCAATAGTATGAAGCTGCCCTAATACTACATTACTTATGAAGTCAGAAAAGGACAGGAATCTTCCACTGAGTTCTCTTGGGAGCTTACTTTAGGGAAAGGTCACAAATATGAAGTCTGACTAGCCTGAGGGCAGCATCCTGGGGAAATAGCATACGGGGGTTCTGGTCAACACTGAGTTGTACCTTCAGCTTACAGTCAGCGTCTGTGGACAACCACGGAGCTGGGCCACCTTGGACTGCCAGGCATGTAAGCCTTCAGATGCCTGCAGGTGTAGACATCAACTGCAATCACATGGTCAGTCTCAAGTGAGAGCTCTCCCTGCATAAAACTCTTCCTAATTGTAAACTCAGATAAATCAAATGAATTAACAGCTTTTAAACCTCAAAGGATTTGGTGTAATGTGCTGCACAGCAATAGTAACTGAAACACCTATCTCTCAGGGTTGTTGCAAAAATTAAGTAAAATAATAGACAAAGAGGAATTTCTAGAATGGTTATTGTTCAGTACAAAGTATATGATCAGTTATTCCCATCACAACATTCCCCTGGTTACCAGTGAGTAGGACGATCCTTAGGAGAAAGACCATGTTACCATCAAGGTGAACAGATAGATTAGAACTGGCCTAAGAAGTCCCAAGTGGTTTTCTGAGGAAGTTAATTAGAGTAAAATGAGTGTACTCAGTTTTCTAACTCTACTTTTCTATTATTCTTTGAAAATGTTGCAGAATGCACAAAATAATAAAATAAGATACTTAATTTTATACATAGAACAGTGTTATGTTTTAGATATTAGGTGTCCCCAAAAGTTCATTTGTGAGATAATGCAAGAAAGTTTAGAGATGAAACAATTGGGTTATAAGAGGTTTAATTTAATGAGTGTATTAATTCCATGACAGTGATTAACTTGGTGGTCACTGTAGAGACAAAGGGTGTGGCTGGAGGTGATAGGTCATGGGGGCTTGATGTGAGGTTTATATTTTTGTTCTTTCTGAACAGAGTAACCTCTATCACCACCCCACCCCACCCCACCTCTCTTTCTTCCTCTCTCTGTGACTCTCTCAGGGCTGTGTTCTTAGCTGCTTTCCTTCACCAAATACTTTAAACATGAGGTTCTGCCTCATCTCAGGCCCTGAGGAAGTAAGCTATCTATGACTGAGACCTCTGAAATTATGAGCCCCCAGATAAACTTTTATGCTGGGTGTGGTGGTGCATGCCTGTGATCCCAGTGGTTTGGGAGGCTGAGGCATGAGGATCATGAGTTCAAAGCCAGCCTCAGCAAAAGCAAGGAGCTAAGCAACTCTGTTGAGACCCTAAATAAAATACAAAATAGGGCTGGGTATGTGGCTCAGTGGTCAAGTGCCCGTGAATTCAATCCCTGGTACTAAAAACAAAACAAAAACAAAAAAACAAAAAACCCTTTTCCTCCTCTAATTGATTTTTTTTTTTTTTTTTTTTAGGGGCAGTAGTGGAAAAGTTGACTAAAATGATCAAGTTCATTTGTTTGAGGGGACATTCTTTTTTTTCATTGGTTGTTCAAAACATCACATAGCTCTTGACATATCATATTTCATACTTTAGATTCAAGTGGGTCATGAACTCCCATTTTTAGAGGGGACTTTTTTTGTTGTTGTTTTCACCTAGGCTCTGTTGACACCTTGAGCTGGGTAATTTTTGTCATGGGGAAGGGAGTGTCCTTCCTGTAGGAAGTTTAGCAACATCCCTGGCTTCTATCTCTGGATACTGATAGTACCCTTTGGCCATGATTGCACAATCAAAAAATGCTGCCACAAGAGTGTGCCCCCCAGAGGTCCAATTGGCCCCATTGAGAACCACTGCCACAGATGGCTATCATATGTATTATAATGGGAAGCTTTATATGGGGTCCCCAAACTAACCTGGTGCTACTTGTAGAGCTAGAAGGCAAAGCTTCTCTGAAGATGCCGTCTCTCTCCCTGTGGCAGACTATCAACACTGAAATTAAAATATGATGAGTGTGTGGTACCTGCTAAGACCTCTGTCTCGAGAAGACTGGAGTTGGGGAAGGAAAAGTTTGTGGTAAGAAGGATGCCATGTTGGAGTAGGGATCACTAAGACTAGAGCTGTGAAGAACATAGCCTGGGCAGTTGGGTTCAGAAAGAGATCAATATGAGAAAAGGTCATGGGAAGAAAGCAGAAGTTCACAACAGAAACCTAAGTAGCCCCCAAAGAGTCAACTGGAGGTGTAGGGGTATTCACAAAACATCCCAGTTACAAATCCTGGGTCTAGGTAATCACACATTTTATACATGGAGTAGGGTCTGTGATCTCACTGGGAAAGCTCTGTATTCATTAAAACTACCTATGGGGATTATGTATGCATTCAGGAAAATACCATTGGCATAGATAAGCATGAGACAAGATTTTTGTAAAAAACAAAGTGTGTAGAAAGCAATAGCATCAGAAATATATAAAAATGTAAAGAGATTGCAATTTCTGTATATAGAATCCATTTAAAGTTTATTTCTCAGGATCCTAAGTGTTTCTCCAATATTACTACAACCAGTCATTTTCTTCTAAATAGAAAAGTTTTTAAGGGATAAAAATATTAACAAGAACTGAGTTATAGTTTGAAACAGTTTGGGACAAAAGAAGAAAAACACAAAAATGAAAAAATGAAAGAAATGTCACCAAGTGAATAAGAATGAAATATACTTGTCTGGTGCCCAGAAAATTTTTAACCTAAGGTTAGAATAGTCCAGAAGCCTTTGATACTTGGTCATTTTATGAGTTGAATGGATAGTCCTCTTGGTTGTGTGTAGATACCAGATAGAAACTGAATTCAAAGTGAGAATAAAATTAAACAGAAAGTAGCTAAATATAGGTGCTAGTCAGATTTTGGTCACTGTGACCAAAATACCTTAGAGGAACAATTTAGGGGTGAAAAGACTTATTTCAGCTCATGGTTTCCGAGGTGTCAGTTTCAACGGTGTTGGTCAGCCAACACCATTGTAGAAACATCATGGGATAAGAGTATGATTCAGGAAAGCTGCTCAGGTCATGAATAGGGCTAGCAGAGAAAGAGAAAGGTCCAAGGAGAGAGATAATGCAAGCATGCCCCCAGTGACCTAGTTATTCCCACCATGTACCACTTGCCTATTTACCATTTAACTCATTCAATGGATTAATTCATCAAATGGATTAATCCACTTCAAATGGATTAATCCACTGATGTTGATGGGTACAGTTCTCATGATATAATAGTTTCCTAAAAGTCCCACCTCTGATCCTTGCTGCATTGGGAACCATATTTTGAACATACGGGAGTTTGGAAGGGGTCATTCTATAGCCACCTAAAAACATTATAATTTGATTTTTTTTGTGTGTGTGTGTAGACTAATGTAAAAAAGATTCATGAAGGGAAAAACATAAGCCAAGTATGACCAGGTATAAACACTTATTGAATAACTTTTGAATTATTGAGTGAACTCTACTTAAGTTTCTAAACATGGAATGTATTCTTTTTAATCCTCACAAATTTGCAAGTGTTTCTTGGTATTAACCCTTTAGAAATTACAGAAATAGATTGATAGATTAAATAACTTATTTTAGTTACACAACTGGTAAGTAAATGGCAGAGCCTTGAGTTTGAACCAAGTTCTTTCTGCATGTAAATCCCAGTCCTTGGTCCACTATACCATCATGCAGTAATAATGTGAAAAATTGTGATTTCAATACAGTTGACCTATACTGGGGGAAGAAAAAAAGCCTTTATTTTCCATAGAATCTTTAAAACCTAATACCACTCTTTAAATTTCATTTAGTTTTAATTTGAGTTCATTTTTTATTTCCTAGCTCCTTAAATAGTCAATTAAAGAGACCCTAATGTCAATGGGTCTTTGATTTTAACATTTCAGCACAGCCAACTCATTCGGTCTGCAAACTCTGTTACCAAAGAGTGAAAGCCATCAAATTTCATTTCTTATAACATTAGTTTCCAAAGATGTTTTCCCCTCTTACCAGCTAAATTGTCTTTTACTTTGTAAACTGCTTCTAGTTTTCAACAATTACATTACAATGTGTTCAATTCTCACGGCCCTGCTGCTCAATCTTTTATAAACCCAAATAAAGAAATAGTTCTATAACCAAGAAACATCAAAAAGTGAATAAAAAAGCAGATATTGCTTCAGATGACTCTCCATTTGCTAAGGACAAAAAACCAATTTCACATCTTATTTTTTATATATATTATTGCATTATTCTTTTGTTTACCTTGTACCAAGTGGAAGCCTGATAGCATCTGTCACCCTCCCACAATGCAATTACATATTCCATATCTTTATTCTCACGAGGCAATGTCTTGGCTTTTACCTACCTCATCCACCACTTCCAAGTGCATCTCGCATGATTTTTGTAATAAGTTGGTGGCAAGTCTGCTACTTCCATAGATTTGAAGCACTTCTAATAAAATGCCTTGAATCTGAATCCCCATCAGTTCCCAATCTTCCCCTGATGATTCCATTATCTCCTCAGGGGAGACTCTGTTCCATGCTGAGAATTACCTTTCCAACACGGAGGGGGACTTCAGGAAGCAATGATTCTTAAACCCTCTTTTTTAAAAAAAAACAAACAAACAAAAACTCTGTCTTGAATGAATAATTCCTGTCTATCCTTGACAATCTCTTTTCTGCAGTTTCTGATTCTTAGTTTTGCAGACCTTGTAGGGGCTGTGTCTCTGACTCAATGCTTTCCTTTCTGCCTCCAGAGCATCCCACCTCCCGTCTGCCCCTTGCCTTCACCTTCATTTGCAGCCAGAACGAACTAAATTTTCCTCTATTGTTTTAAGGTTTGTTTCTTCCCATTCACATACTTGTTATTCATTAAAGTTTCCAGAAGCTTTCAAGGAAAAAAAAAAGTGCTTCTTGTATTATTTCCTGAGGAACTCACTGTCCGTAATATAAAAATATTACCTGCCAATTGTAGCGAAAAATTAGAAAATGCAGAAAGAATAAATACAATCTGTCCTAGACTCTACTGTGATGAGATGAATTATACACACACACACACACACACACACACACAATGAGTTGCTGTCATATTTTATGCACAAATAGTATATAACCCATTACCATTTTATAATTTTTTTCCAGTACTGCAGATTGAATCCAGAGGGGCTTTATCATTGAACCACATCCTCAACCGTTTATTATTATTATTATTATTATTATTATTATTATTATTTTAAACAGGGTCTCACTAAGTTACTGGCTGAGGCTGGCTTAGAACTGTGATCCTCCTGCCTTAGCCTCCCATAACACTGGGATTACAGCTATCATATACTTTTAAAATCTGTTTGATTACATACATTGCCAGTATCCTTAATTTACTTTAAGACAAGGTAGGATGCTCAGAAATATCTCTGGGGAGGTGAGTCACCTGAGAAGAGCAGAATCAGGCAATAAGGTGCCCCATCAGAGTGATAGACCAGAGGCTGAGCATTGTGTCAGTGCAGGGACAGTAAACACAGGGGATGCGCATTGGCGGGCTCTGGAGTAGCCACCACGCTGAGAGCAGGCAATATGGGGATAAAGGTGATACGAAGAAACAGCATAATAGGACACCTACAAAAGCTTTGGTTTGAAGCTCCTTTTCTTCTTGACACTATTGTTTGTGATATTTTATAGAGAATAGAAAATTATACTTTCTTGCTTCATCATTTAAATATACATTTTTATTAGAATAAATCTACAGGTTCTCTAGACTGAATCTTGTATCTGGAGTTCCATTTATAGACTCCAGACCCTTTTGGGTGATAAACACTTCTGTAAAATTAGATGTTTAGTTTCAGGATCTGATTGTTATTGCATATGTTTTCCCCTCAACCACTATTGTGGTTCCCTGTTGCTAAAAAACCAATGTGTCTTAGAACAGTATTCAGTTTGCTTCAAAATGCAGGTCCATTCTTACTTTTATAATCATATTTTCCATTCTTGCAACCCTGAGAGCAGACCCCCTGGTGATCTGATAAAGCAGATTGTGCTGTTTTTTTTTGTTTGATTGTTTGTTTTGTTTTTTTTTACTTGAATCTTTTCTTTTTGTCTGTCCTTATTCTGGTCCATCTGTCTGGAATACAATTCATGTGTCTGTATGTTCCCAGTTTTCCTCTGGCCAACCCTAATGCCCAGCCCCCTCAGCTGCAAATAATTGATTCCACGGAACCCCCTAACAGTAATGGTGGCTCCCTAGCTTCTACTAGAGCTGTGGGGGGGGCACAAGCCTCATCCCCCATAAGCAACATGGAGATTCTAGAGAAAGGAGGCTGGTTTACTGCCCCTTTCTCCTCACCACACATACTTGGGATGCATATGTGCTGAATGACGGAATGAATTAATTTAATTTCCCTACAGCATCTCTTTGAAAGCTTTGTCCTACTGTATTGATTTTAATGTATTTTCAAATATAAAATCATAAGGGCTGTGGAGCAGTCTGAAATAAGAATTAAAACTCAAGTGAAGGGAATAAAAAGTGTGACATAAACCTATAAGAGAGAGAAATGGAATGGAAAAGTGTGACTCACATGAACCTATAAGATAACAAGAAATATTTTTTATGTAAGAAGCATGAAAATGAGATAGATATGCCAGATGAGGCCTAAAGTTCAATGTTGTACCGTGCAGGAGACAGCAAAGGACAGCTCAGCCCCTGCTCATGTTCACCCTCTCTGTCCAGGAGAATCATCTCTTTATGAAAAGAAAGAAACAGCATATTTCAAGTGCTTTTACAACTAAGGGTTTGAGGCAGCCTAATAGAAAGAGAAAGCATTAGAGTTCAATCCAGAGAAATGTGTTCAAGTCCAGCGTGCTAACACACTCTCTGGAGACCCTGTACCGTCCACCTGGCCTACCCATGCTATTCCCTCACCTGTATTACAGTGATGGTTTCAAGTATTCAGGGAGAACATCAATAAAGATAATATGGAAAATGCTCTTAATAAGTACCCCAGTACACAGTGTTGCTAATGAAGCAAAAAAAGTCTTTAACTAATTCGTGGGTTAGAAATAATTTATTTAACAAACTTCAAAATGCAACTGGAAATAAAAATTATATATTTCTTTGAAGCAAGAATGGGAATATCAAAATATTCTAACAATCACCCTGAATCAAGCTGTCTTATCAGCTGCATCCTCTGAATGGCGTGTAGGCACACCATCCTTGGGTCTCAATGTAAGCATGGGTCTGTGTTGCCAAGGACTTTGTGTGTTGGGTGTGGTTGTCATTATTTCTTCTGAATGACTCTGACATCATAATGATGGTTTTCCTGGAGTCGCAGGCCACAGCTGTTCAGAAGAGCATCCAGAATTCCCTCCCTGTCAACAGTAGCCCTTTTATGTGCCCCGTCTCTCTTACTCAAATCCTCATACCAACAATGCAGCCTTTCACCTTTTAAAACAGATAAGAGCAGTCTTTCAGTCATTGAACAAGGTTAGCCAATTATAGCTGTGTGTGCATAGCAGAAATGACAAAGCCTGCAGTGGAAATGACACAGAACCAGGACTTTGAGTCAGGGAGATATAGCCTGAAGTCTCAGTGTCACCTCAATTGTGTTCAATTTCAATTTCTTTACTATATGGAAATAAATTAGAGCAATAATGACCTCAACAGGTTGTTGTGGGAACTGAATGAAGTAACACAGGACAGCTCTTCATAAACTATAAAACGTCATACAAATATTTTTCATTATATTGAAAAGGTGTTTATGGTTGTTTTTTTTGATAAGGCCAACTCAGAGGGCATTTTTGGTATCATTGTTTTGGAGATACTTTGGAATTCCTGTGGGTAGTAGCAATGAACAGGGAAGAACTGACTTGTTAACATCAATTGGGGAGAAAACAGAAAAAGCATCAGGACTAGAAAAATAAATAAATTAAATTAAAATACAGGTGACAAACACATAGCTGCTTGTCCTCTGGGAGAGATCCAACACACCTCCAAGCACCTGGCTCCAGAGCTCTGATTTTGTGTTCTCTGCTTGATAACCTAACACCTAACTGACAGCATGCTATTTCTTGACCTGGGAAATGACCTATGTGGTACGTTTCAGGCAAAGATGTGGAAAAGAGTGAGACTTGGGTGTGGGCCAGAAGCCTGGAGTTTGAGCTCTGGCTCTGACACTGGCCAGTTTATGAATTTGACCAAGGAACTCCAAATTGCCCCACCTTGGTTTCCCCATTTACAAAAGCAAACGTAAAATGCCTTCCACAGAGGAGTGAAACAGTGGTTAAGTTATGATTACAGAATTGAAGTTGCAAAATGATCTGATAACAACATCAGACCAGAGCTAGTCCCCCCAAAAATGTCCACCATTCCTTAAACTTCATGGACTGTGATTTGATACAGCCTTCAGAAGAGTGAAGAACAGAATTCTGGGTGCTTTGAGCAGGGATTTATAGTAGTTGCTGTGAAGATCCTACTGGTCATCTCCTGCATTACCGAGTTGGAGGACGGTATCTACCTGTGATAGGAATAGACGGTATCTATTCCTGTGCTTGAGATGAAACACGGGGGCACTGAGAATTGCTAACACACATTACTCAGGGCTTGAGGCAGGTTAATAGCTAAGCCTTTGGAAATAGAGCAGAATCACATTGTACTCACTGACCCCAGACTAAGGGTACGAGAACCCTGGGATTTGAATTTATGTAGGACTTGATCTTGAATTGTAAAGACCATGTTCTTGTGATTTTGTGTGGAGCTCATGAATCTGCGTGGTTAACTAGCATCTTGAATGAGTCTGATGCTGATGGTTCATGGACCATATTTTAGGAATAGCTCTTTTGTGACATTTGTTCACAGCGGTGATAGCTGTAGCCCCATGACATCAAAGTAGGTAAATTAAGCCTGTTCAAGCAGCATTCATGTTGTCTACACAGGGTAGTGGAATAGGAAATTTATGGAAATGGTACAATCTGCTGAGGCATCTGGGATTGCTCATTTCATCATCTCATTCTATTTCAGGTGCTGAGAGAATAGAAACAAAGTTTGATGATGAGACAGCTTTTAGAGCACAACCAAGCCTGGCATTTTATCCCAGATGGTGAAATAAGGGCTATAATGCATTTTACATTTTTTATACATTGCCATTGTGCCCTCGACATTCAACAAAATAAATGTAAAATGAAGTAAAATGCTAATGTGAAAAGGAAAACAATAGCATTTCAAAGCCAAAAGAAAAGAAAAATATATATATATGGAAAACATGCATAGATTTTACTATATTGAACTTTTACAGACAATAAAATACCATAAATATGTTGAATGAAGCAAAACTGGGGAAAAACTTATATATATATATATATATATATATATATCACACACACACATATGTGTATATATATATATATATATATATATATATATATATATATATATATATACACATACATATATAAAAGAATGGGTGTAAAAACAGTCATGTTTCTTAATAATGTGGATATTTTAAGAAATGAATCATTAGGCAAATTTGTCATTGTGTGAACATCATAGAGAGTACTTACACAAACCTGGATGGTGTTGAAGATTTTCTCTAGCCATGTAATTTTACTCTACAATCAGTTTACCTAGAATTTCCAGGAGTTCTCTCAAAGGCTTTACACCAGCAGGTACAGACTCCCCACCATACTCACATAGTAATGAGGAGCCCAGGATGGTGGCTCACACCTGAAATTCCAGCTGCTGTACTCGGGAGGCTTAGGCAGGAGGACTGTAAAATTGAGACCAGTCTTAGCGACTTAGCAAGACCATATCTCAAAGTTAAAAAGGGGAGGGGGCTCTGGGGATGTAGCTCTGTGGTAGAGCATCCCTGATTCAATTCCCAGTACCAAAAAACCATGCAATAATTATATAATGAATGATGATTTTTGCAACCATTTAAACTTCTGGAGCTAGCAGTAAATTTCATACCTTATTTGAGTCCAGCCTTTTTTTTCAACATCATAAACAAATTTTTTGTTTTGTGCATAATTGTCAGTGCACTGAGAGGGGCACACTGCTGAGTCTGGTCTTCAACCAAGGTCATTACGCTTCCTCGTATTCAATATAGTCTCTTCTCAAATTGTGGGTCCCTTTATTGTTATTGAAGCAAATTCCTTAACAGTTTCAATTACTTTGTTGTTTTTCAGGACCATCACTCTGGTGGAATGGAACATGCCTGACAGGCAAGCAGTAATCACCCCGGACTTCCACCTTCTGGTCCTTAACCATATTCAACTTTATTTCCATGTCAATCAACTGGCATGGCCTCTTACTAGCAACATCAGGAGTGGATTTCACGTGCTTAGGAACCATAACAAATGAAACAACATGAAACTAAATTCAGCACAAGACAAAATGGTGCCATCAGGAGATGTGGTAAACATGAGACCTACGAGCATGCTGCTGGCCACCACCATACTTGCAGCTGTTGTGATCGAAATGTTACATGTCACCAGATTGTACCTTTAATATACAAAATGTTATGACTCAATGAAACAATTGTGGACAGCAAAAGAAAAATTTGGATAGGAAGAGCAGGATTGACGTTTTCAAAGAAGAAATGCACATATTGATAAACTGTAAGGAAATGTTTAATCTTATTAACAGCAGGTAATCTCCTGAGAGAGGCTGAAACTGGACCAAATCATCCCTCCTTTTCCTTCAAAGTTCCAGCCTATCAATACCGTCAACAAAGATGGACTTAGTGATCAATCCACTGCATTATGTAATAACAACCATACTAGAGTTCTCAATTTTCTCCTTTTTTTCTGGTGCACATAGCACAATTTGAAAGTTGAGAAGTAAGCTTTCCAAAGTTGATGTCACCTGAGCCATGTCCTGAAGGATCAATAGAAGTCAGTGAGATGAAGACAAACTTTTCAGCCAATAGCAAATGCACTGCAGAAGGAAAGTCTGCAAAGGGAGCATACACAGGCATGCAGTTTAGAGTTGCTGGAGTGTGAAGCGCAAGACAGAAGTGCCTGAAGATGAAGCAGAGAGGTAGGCAGGCGATGCAGTCCTGAATGGCATACTAAGGAGCTGGAATTACAATGCAGGCCAGGAGACGTTAAAACAAAAGAAAACAGAAAAGAAAAATTGGCAGCAGGAAAGATCAGACCATGAGCATTTCTTTCTTCACTTCTTTACTCCTGTATCCATTTGTGCAATAAACATTCCTTAAGCATTGGCTGCCTCACTTCTCACAAGGTATGAGTCAAATGGTGCCATTCCTCTCTTCAAATTCTTCCTAGTTTTATTTTGTTTTCCTTCAGTAACTGTCATTAGAAGAGCCGCCACTCCCCTCCTCAAACTTGTATGGAAAGGGAATCAGAAAAAAAAAATTGACTTAGGATAAATGGAAAATAAAAGGTCATTGATCCAAGGTTGTTTTGTTTTCCCCTTGGAAGTGGAATCATCGCTATGAATAAAAGATATATTCCCAGCTAGAAAGCCCCACTGGCCCGAATCATCCCTCCTTTTCCTTTAAAGTTCCAGCCTATCAGTACTGTTAACAGGATGGACTTAGTGATCAACCCACTGCACCAAAAAATAAAGGGAATGTTGCCTTTACATGTGGCGGACATTTAATCTGACTTGGTATTCTGCAATGGGGAATTCCATGCTCAGGTGGAGTGGCAGGAATGCCACTTGGGTTGGTGTTAGAGTCTGTAAACAAGTCTGGATGGCGCCTGGCAAAATGCCAGAGGGAGTGGTTTGTGAAGTAACAAAAGCGAGCAATTAAGTGTGGAGATTCCTTATTAGTTGACTGCTGTATCTAGTTTATGCTAATTAAGATAAGCTGTGTGGAATGTATAAATATCGCATATCGCTCCGGTCCTACAATAAAGGGCTTCCACTCCTGCTGTATCAATGTACACAAGTTGTCCTCACCCCCCCCACCCCCCCCCCACCCCCGTTAGGGTTAGTTTGCTGCAGCCGGACTGCGGCAGGTTGGCTGCATCTTCTAGGAAATATCTGGTTTGAAACTGAAATTGCTGGGCACCAAGGAGTGCACAATTCCACTGGTCAGAAGCCAAGCATGGCTGATATGGAGTCAGCTTCCCACAGGAGATGATGATGCTCAGAAATACCTGGAACCCTAAAGGAACCAAGGCTTTCGAGCATCCAAGTGCCTTCCAGGAGCTGTGGTCTGATAGGGTGTTGGGTATATTTTCCAAAGATTGTTGTAACATATTTTTACAAACCAGGTTTCTTTTCAATGTTGTTGTTAGCACTTTAGACTTTTACATAATAGTGGGGTTTATTCCATTCCCCTCAGTCTTTTTTCTTTACAGATTTTCCATATATGTGTGTATGTATGTGTGTGCTATGAATATTCCATATATATATATGGAATATATATATGTATGACAGGTATATTTTTGGCATTGGGAATTGAACACATTTTACTTTATTTTTATTCTAATCTGTTATATATGACAGCAGAAGGCATTACAATCCATATTATAAATACAGAGCACAATTTTTCATGTCACTGAAGTAGACATGAAAAAAAAAAGTAGAGTCACACCATTCTTGTCTTCATAGATGTACTTAGGGTAATGATGTCCATCTCATTCCACCATCTTTTCTACCCCATTTCCTTTCTCTTTCCCTTACTCCCCTTTGCTCTATCTAGAGTTTGTCTAATCCTCCTGTGCTCCTCCCCCAACCCCATTATGAATCAGCATCCTTATATCAGAGGAAACATTTGGCATTTGTTTTGGGGGGGATTGGCTAACTTGACTTAGCATTATATTTTCCAACTCCATCCATTTACCTGCAAATGCCATGTTTTTATTCTCTTTTAATGCTGAATAGTATTCCATTATATATATACCATATTTTCTTTATCCATTCATCTACTGAAGGACATTTAGGTTGACTCCACCATTCAGCTATTGTGAATTGTGCTGCTATAAACATTGATGTGGCTATGTCCTTCTAATATGCTGTTTTTAAGTCCTTTGGCTATAGACCAAGGAGAGAAATAGCTGGGTCAAATAATGGTTCCATTCCCAGTTTTCCAAGAAATCTCCATACTGCTTTCCATATTGGCTGCACCAATTTGCAGTCCCACCAGCAATGTACAAGTGTACCCTTTTCCCCACATCCTCGTCACCACTTGTTGTTGTTTGACTTCATAATGGCTGCCAATCTGACTGGAGTGAGATGAAATGTTAGAGTAGTTTTTAAAAAGCTTCTTCTCAGCAAAAGAAACAATCAGTGAGGTGACTAGAGAGCCTACATTTGGGGAGGAAATTTTTACCAGAGACACATCAGATAGAACACTAATCTCTAGGATATATAAAGAACTCAAAAAACTTAACATCAAAAAACCAAATAACCCAATCAATAAATGGGCCAAGGACCTGAACAGACATTTCTCAGAAGATGATATACAATCAATCAACAGATATATATAAAAAAAATGTTCAACCTTGCTAGCAATTAGAGAAATGCAAACCATTTTACTTTATTTTTAATTGGAGCATTGTAAAACATAAAAACGGGATGCTTTGTGATATGTTCATACCTGCACATAGCGTGATTTGTTCAATTCTCCCCACAGATCCTCCACCTTCCCTCTGCTCCTCACTCCCCCCACCCCCTCCTCTACTCTATTCTTTCTTCTATTTTTGTGAGATCCCCTTCTTTATTCCATATTTATCTCTAACTTTTGCATAGTAGAAAAAACCCACAGAGACTTATTCTCTCATATTTCTGAAAATTATAGAAAATTCAGTCCTCACGGCCACATTGTCTCCGAAACCTCTTGGGGGGAATCTATCTCATGCTTTTGTCTTAACTTATGCTGGTCCTTAGCAATCCTCAGAATTCCTTGGTTTGTACAATCAACACCCCAAACCCTGCATCCATGGACAGAGGGATTCCTGCTGTGTGCTTTTGTGTCTGCATTTCTCCTCTTCTTAAAAAGGACACCAGTCTGATTGGGACCACCCTAATCCAGCATGACACCATGTTCACTGGATTGCAGCATTAAAGACCTTTCCTCCCTCCCTACTTCTCCTCCTCCTCCTCCTCCTCCTCCTCCTCCTCCTCCTCCTCCTTCTTCTTTAATAAGGAACTAAGGGTCAGGACTTGACCATCTTTAGGATGCACAACTGCCGCAGTCTGGCTGGGCACAAATCACCGAGCCACCACAAAGCACTTGTATGTTCAAACAGGAAACTTTATTGCCTGAACTCCAACAGCACTCCACGCACACTCCCCGGGAACTCTTCCGAAGGCCACCCACAGGGCTCCTCTCTGGCACACCACCAATAGGAACTCCCTCTACCAGAACTTCCCCAACCAACTCGAAATCTCTAGGTGGACAGCAGAGGTCTATATACAATTGAATCAATCCAGCATCATCTTAATGGCTCGCCTCTCAACCATTACTTCTGGCAAAACGCCAGGGGCCATTCCGACTCGGCTGTGGCTCTCAACACAAAACACACAAGACGAGAAATCATTTATTTTGGGAGGAAGTTAGTATGGCCTCTTGATTACATGGGAATCTTGAAGCAGCTAGGTGCATTTGGAAAACTAACACAGCAGCCTGGGATTGTGCTAGTCTTAATGCAAGTGAGAGAATTAAAACATTGTATTTTCACATGTCATTCATGAAGAAGTGTAGTGGTTCAAGGGCAGGCCAAGTGAGGGCTCAGTCTCTACCCCTTACGTGACAATGTGCGCACTATGAATGTGCTGCATTTACTCTGGGAGAAAAATGTGATACCCTGATCTGCAGTGAGCACCCAATCTCCTCTCTTTCTTTCCTTCTTCCTTCTTCCTTTATCCCTTTATTCCTTCTTTCCTCCCTCCCTCCCTCCCTCTCTCTCTTTCTTTCTGTTTTGGTAACAAGGATTGAACCCAGGTGTGTTTAACCACTAAGTCACATCCTCAGCCCTTTTTTGAGAAGGGGTCTCCCTAATTTGCACAGGGCCTTGCTAAGTGGCTGAGGCTAGTCTCAAACTTGAGATCCTCCTGCCTCAGCCTCCCAAGCCCCTGGGATTACAGTGTTCACCTCTATACCCAGCTTGAATGGTTTCTCACAATCAGACAATGACCCAGAAGACCCAGGTTCTGGCTGATGCCATACTGCTCCCTAGCTGGTCTGCAGCCAATTCTCCAAGCCTACACTTCCTCTGCCCAACAGAGGCCAAGACCAGCTCAGCCCCGTGGCCATGCTCAGTAGAGAGGGTAAATACTGAGGGTGCTTAGAAACTACCCAAAGTGGAGTCTGTTTTCTCCCACATTGTTCCTTATACCAAAAATGGTGTCAGACCACAAAGTATTGCTTTTTATCTTAGCAATAAGACTTAATTTAAAATATTACAGCCATTCTAGTTAAATTATCACTAAATAAATTCAAATGCTCTCCTTTAGCTATTGATACTGAGTAATGGTCATAAAACTTGTAGCACTGTAGTAGTAATAGTAGTAGTAGTAGTAGTAGTAGTAGTAGTAAATTCATATGAACCTTGAACTCCTGCCTTTGAGTTCTCTTATATAATACAGCAAATATCTTTCATCAAAGTTTACATACTTTTCAAACCACAAACACTTGGGACAGGTGCAGTGGTGCACACCTGTAATCCCAGAAGCTCAGAAGGCTGAGGCAGGAGAATCACAAATTCAAGGCCAACCTCAGCAATTTATCGAGGCACTAGGTGATTTAGCAAGACCCTGTCCCAAAATAAAATATTAAAAAACTTGGGATATAACTTACTGTTTCAGCTCCCATAGGTCCAATCCCAGTACCAAAAACAAAAAAACAAAAATACAAACCATTATTTGTTTATACATAGCCAAGATTAACAAGTCTCACACAGACTTCAGATAAGAGGGAAAGCTGCATTTGGTCTCCTACTTGCTTAGCAGTAGCCCAAGCACATAAACATGATAAGTGTAAGAGACAAAAGCCAGGTTTTGTGCCATATATACATATAAAAATATTGTTTGTTCTACAATTCTTGGTGATTAACTAGTATTTTATTTGATTTTATTGTTTTGTTTTATTTTATTTTTGATATCAGGGATTGAACTCAGGGGCACTCAACCACTGAGCCACATCCCCAGCCCTATTTTGTATTTTATTTAGAGACAGGGTCTCACGGAGTTGCTTAGTGCCTCACTGTTGCTGAGGCTGGCTTTGAACTTGAGATCCTCCTGCCTCAGCCTCCCAAGCCACTGGGATTACAGGTGTGCACCACAGAGCCCTGCTTAATTAGTTATTTTTAAAGTGATAGTTTGCTGTGGATCATTATTATAGATTATAGAATTGAAGTATAATATTACAAAACACCATTTCAAAAATGTCCTAAATGATTTTTTGATTTCTTTCCACAATTTGACCAAGTTAAATGATATACTGAGCTAACTAATTCCCCATGTTAAATATAACTTTGTGGGATTTCTTACTAAGTCAGGCCATGGAGTCTTCTTTTTTTTTTTTTTTTTAGAGAGAGAGAGAGAGAGAATTTTTAATATTTTTTAGTTTTCTTCGCCGGACACAACATCTTTGTATGTGGTGCTGAGGATCGAACCCGGGCCGCAAGCATGCCAGGCGAGCACGCTACCACTTGAGCCACATCCCCAGCCCCCATGGAGTCTTATTATTAAGATGTAACACTAATTGCATTTTGCTTGAATTGGTTTACTGTTTCTCTATTTAAAGACATAGGTAAGAATAAATTTTCCTTTTTAATGCTGTTTTGATAAATATGTTACAATAATGACCTGGTTTTAAAAATGCACTTTGTAAGTCCTCTACCTATTACTGTATGATTTGAAACAATTTGTGGAGCATGTAAATAATTTGTACCTTGAAAATTTGAAAGCACTTATCAACAAAACACTGCTAGAGAAGATACATTTTGATGTGCTATTTGACAGAATTAAATTGTCTCTTTTTCATTTATTTATTCATTTTTCCTACTTTCTTGAGTTAATTTTCATAATTAATATCTTGCTGAAATTATTCATTTCCTTGAGATTTCCAAATGTATTAGCATAGATTTGAATCTACTTATATTTTAAACACCTCTGTGTATATCATATTCATTTTCTCTTTGTATTTTATTATTCTTTCTTTTATTTGTTTATTCTAATCAGTTATACATGACAGAAGGATGCTCTCTGATTCCTATTTCATTATTCTTGATTAAATTTTCCAAAAACCTACATACCAGTTCAGATCCACATGTTGTTTTAATTTTTGTTTTTCTGTTCCTTTCTTACAGTTCTAAAAAATTTTTATTCTTTTCCTTTACGGCTTGACTATTCTTGACAATTCAATCTGCTTCTACTCCAACAGTTACAGATTTTCCTGACATTAACATCGTTTTGACAAAAATGGTTCCTTTTCCATATACTATTCCTAGTATTATTATACTCCTTTAAAACTATTTTTTTCTATTTTTTTTTTAAATTCATAGATGAAGTCAGGTTCAATGGTGCACATCTGTAAATACAGTTACCTGGGAGGCTGAGGTAAGAGGATGACAAGTTTGAGGTCAGCTGGGTAACTATAGGAGACCCTAAAATAAACAAGGGCTGGATTATAGGTCAGTGGTAAAGCAACTCTAGGTTCAATCTCCAGTACCACAACAAACAAACAGATAAGTTAAAACATGGTTTGTTTTTACATTATAATGAAGTTGACCATAGAAAACAGTGTCTTTATAGTCTTTAAAGGATCTGAATGTCTTAATGAACCTCTAACTGCTGATAACCAAGTAAATAAATTCACCTAATATTAATCCAGTCTGATAAATACAATATGATATGTATTTACTGGACTTTGAGGTAAAATGGTTGATATTTCAAATTGATATGCTTTCCTCCTCCAAAATAGCATCTGGGTTAAGAAGAGGTCTCTCTGTTTTAGAGGACTGAACTTCCTCACCCAGAGCACTCTCTAATTTCCCAGGCTCCCTGCAAAGAAAAGCTGAGTCAGCAACTTTTGCAGGCGACCACCAGGGTAAACCTCTAGGATCCTCCTGCAGAGAATGACTGCCCTTATAACTCAAGTTGGAGCTTGACACTGTGTAGAACCTATCAGGGGTGGAGCATGCCCTGTCTTACAATAGAATAAATTGGAAGTTGATTCCCAGAATAGTATGCTATTTATATTTTGCATAATTAGAAATTTCATTCTATGTTTTTCTGTTTATCTTGTTTTTCAGAACATCTTTGAAGAGTATCATTGTCGTTATGTGTACAGTTTTTCTCTATTATCTGGTCCTTACACAGTAACATCTATGTTTCTTTTGGAAATCATTGTGTTTTGCCAACAATAATAGCATTTCTAGTAATAATGTTTCTTTTTTTTTTTTTTCATACACCACCTTTTACTTCCAACAATACAACTTCTTTCTGGAAGACATCTAGTCCCATGCTGTTTAGGGAAACATAAATTCACTCCTTTCCCCAGTGTCAGCCATGAGGATGGTGCTCTACTCAAACTAACCAATAATCAAAATCGTTCTCAAGCTGTGTCTGGTGGCGCACGACTGTAATTCCAGTGGCTTGGGAGGCTCAGGCAGGAGGATTGTGAGTTCAAAGCCAGCCTCAGCAAAGGCAAGGCACTAAACATCTCAGTGAGACCCTGACTCTAAACAAAATACAAAAATAGGGCTAAGGCTATGGCTCAGTGGTCATATACCCCTGAGTTCAATCCCCAGTATCCCCCAAAACAAATTGTTCTCTCTTACCCAGAGATGCATGTGCAGGGACAGATATTTAACCAATGTAGGCAGATTCTAGAAAAATAAAGTATAACATTTAAGAAAAACATAAATAGAGTTGTTTGCAGTCATTTTCCCTGGCTACTTGAGGAAATCTTTCCACAGAAGGAAAATACAGACTACAAAGCAAACAAACAAACAAAAGAAAAGAGAAAAAGAAAGAAATTTGAGTCAGGTCGCTCAGAAAATACACCAAGTCCCAAATTTGTCCAAATCGAAGAGTCTTTGTTTAGTCGCCTAGCCAGGGACTGCTCCCAGCAGGACCCATAACTGTCTCTCCAAGGAATAGCCCCAAGTCTGAGCATTCTAGGATATTTAAAGGCAAAAACTACATCAGGGTTGACGTAGCTGTAAGCAAGCAGATACAGAAGCTGGATTGAGCAGTTAGCAAGACAATGCAACAGGTACATTGGTATTTCCCACGGGACTTTCCAGGTTGGCATAGCAGCAAGCAAGCAGAAGGGAAGTGGGTCAAAATGACCCTAAGTTTAGTACAACTTAGAAAATGGTCACTAACGTCTAGGTAATCAATTTCTGACAAGGTACATTGCCCAATAAAAATGGAAAGCAAAGAGAATGATTTTACATTGTATAAGAACTGCTATTTTGTGTTGCCAAGTATATTATGCTAGGTAACTAGTAATAGGCACAGAGGTGGGGCTTTCCAACAGGAGAAGCATTTTGTGGAGTCTCAGGGTAAAATGGAGTCTGTCTTTGCCCCTATAGCCTGGCCCATAACAGAAAGAAAGAAACCAGTCAAACAAACAAAATTCCTGATGCATGGTGAGAAAATGAAAACAGGTAATCTTGAAGATATTATCTGAACCTTCATTCACCTCACACTGCACATGACATTCAGTGACCAAAGCCAAATCTGTGAGGGTCTTTTCAACTACATATGAAAAGCATTATTCATTTTTTCATTAAGATAATTTTCATTGGATTTCAAGATGAAATCAAGAGTTCTCACAAATAAAGTTCTCAATTTAAATATTATAAATTGCTGGAGGGAGAAAAGTCATGGTTAAATGACCTTCTTTTCCCAATATTACTGTTCATGTGTTGCTGTTCTGGGAAACAGACTGGTCAAGGTGCAGCACTCAGGAGAACAATTCCAAACTTGATTTCATGCCAGGGTTGGGGGGGCGGGGACACAGGGAAACAAAACTCCAAGTTCTGAGCCCTGATCCACAGTTTCTTAACAACATTTATAGGTTATTTTATATCATCATTGGGGCTTTTTTGTCTCTTAAAAAATATTTGTAATCTACCAGGCTTAAGGTCTTTTTCAGGGTCTCTAACATAAAGCTCATTTCACAAGCATCTGTTACATTTCAAGAAGTAGTCATGCCCTTAGGCAGTTATTTACAATCCAAAAGGTAGGGACTTCTGGTTAATTAGGCTTCCCAGAGAAAGGCTGTGGGGTGGGGGTTGACCCCTTCCCCAGGCATTGGTTTCTTACCATAACTTTCTTTCTTTCTTTTCTTTTTCTTTTTCTTTCTTTTTGGTACCAGGGATTGAACTGAGTTACTTAGTGCCTTCCTTTGCTGAGGCTGGCTTTGAACTCCGGATCCTCCTGTCTCAGCCTCCCAAGTTGCTGGGATTACAGTTACAGGCATGCCCCACTGCTCCCGACACCATAAGGTTTTATGATTTTATTTCACAACCAGGTCTGGTTTTGCCATCACATTGTTGTTGAATAGAGTTGAGAGAGAAGGTAGAGCAAGCAGGAATGTAGATGAGCTCTTGCTACAAGTGTTTTCTCTGGCTGCCCACAGGAGCACCCAGGAATTGGCATCCTTTACCATTTTCCTTATGCCCAGGTTTTTAACTGCCTGTACCGGTGCCTTTTACAGAGGCCAGCAGGACAAGGCTGCTCTCCAGCTGAAGCTAGTGAAGGAGTCCCACTGCACACTCAGCAGAGCTGTGGCTCCAGTACCAAGAACAATGAATAGCTTCAAAATACAGACCTGCCCTCTGTCATGCCCCCAGCCTCCCTGGGGTAATTCCCAGGGAACACCCAGGCTCCACAGGGACTGCTCTTGGGGCAAACACAGGGTTCTTTTTATTGTTGGGGCTCTTCTACAGCTGGGCACTTAATGAGTTTCTTTATTCATTCATATTCCCTCCTCAATATACTTGGAAAAACCTATTTTAAGAATAAGGAGAGAATTATTTACTGCTTCAGGTTTCTCACTCTTTTTTATATTTCATTCTTCATGTCAATGAGCAATTGGGAAAAAAAGAGACAAAGACCAAAAAATCAATTGTATTCACCTCTTTGCTTTGCCTGGGGAGTCCCTGGAGCATCTTTTAAAGAGAAATTCTTTGAAAATGGTTAAAGCTTCCTTCACAATTATTTGTCTATTCAGCTTTTTAACTTAAAATTGAGACAATGGGCAATTTGTATCTTCTCGGAGAAAAAGAAGAATCTATTCATTGGGATTTTTCAAACTTAACAACACAGAGTTGAACATTTTATTTACTTATGATATTTAATCTCTGAAATATCTGTTGTTATAGCCCCTTATTTCTTGTTTTCTGAATGCCTTTTCTTTCAGTTTTGTGGATCCAAGTAGTCAATGCTGCATCTAATTCATTAAAGTTTACCCAAAAAAAGCACAAAAAAAGCAGAACTTGAATTTATTTCTAATTTACATAAAATCAGATTGCAAATTCCATTTTCCATATTTATTTACTTGGATTAACTTTACTTTGTTTACTTTTAATTTTCTAAGTCTATAATGAAGTTCTGAATTCCTCTATTTTTATTCTCTGCATAATGATGTCTCCTAGTGTCAGTTTTTTTTTTTTTTTTTTTTTTTTTTTGGCCAGGGCGTACTATGATCCGATTTATTCAACTGATCATCAGCAAGTGCTCCATCACCCCCATGGTGCCAACCACTGTGTAGACACTGGAGTTAAAATAGGAGACAAGAATCAAAGAGCTTATTTTTTTTTTTTTTTAAGAAATGTTGTAATGTTTCAATTGAAAGAAATAAAAACTGGTCAATGAATAGTAATAGTAATTAGTGCTAACAAGAAGGAAATGAAGTAGAGAACTATGGTGGAAAGCAGAAGGCTGGTATCCATGTCAGGTAGGCTGGTCTCTAAAGAGTGTCAGGAGAGGAAGAGGCCTGCTCAGCCATGTGAGGTGGAAAGGAGTTGGCATAATTATTATGTCTCAGGAGATGAATGAGCCAGGTTTCCCTGAAAGGAGACTGACGACGTGCCTGGGTCTCGAATCTCCTCTTGTTCCTCACCACTGCCTTATATTCACCAAAACATTTTTTTTTTCAAAATATTATCCCCTTTCTTTCATTTTTCAATACCAATATATCTTCCATTATTCTCAAAAGGAAGACAGTACCTCCCCTGTTCATAGGGACACATGGAGACACCCGAGAGGGAACTTCTCAACCTCCCACATTCTCAATACTTCCTCGCTGTCCTTTACCTCACAAAGGAGGTCAGCGTGTCTGCAGGATGCCCCCTCCAGCCCTGCATGCTCCACCATCCAAGGACATTCTGCAGGAAGTTAAGGGTCAATCTCTGTCTTTCAGTAGTCCCTCCCATTTTCTCTTTGTGCTCCTCATTAATGTACTAAACTGCCTCTCACATAAATAAAACATTCCTTCAAGTTCTCAATCTGTTCCACCTCCTACCTCATGTGTCCCCTCCGTTTCATAACCAGACTTAGTTTAAAAAAATGCAATGCTTTCACTACTTTAATAAAATCATCTTTTGCCTATTGTCAATATCCTCCTTATTGCTAAAATTACTGGGTAAACTTCAGCACTCAAATTACTTGATATATCTACAGTATTTGATCCACTACTCTTCTTCAATTAAATTCTTCACTCAACTTCTTGAAAATACTCCCTACATGTGAACACGTCTTAACTTATCTTCATGGGGATTTCTTATTTCCTCATCCTGCCCCTTCCATGTCTGTGACATGTACTCATGATTCTTTTTTTTTTTTTTTTTTTTTTAAAGAGAGAGTGAGAGAGGGAGAGAAAGAATTTTAATATTTATTTTTTAGTTATCCGCAGATACAACATCTTTGTTTGTATGTGGTGCTGAGGATCGAACCCGGGCCGAACGCATGCCAGGTGAGCGCGCTACCACTTGAGCCACATCCCCAGCCCTGTACTCATGATTCTATCCCAGAGTTATTTCCTTATTCTCTCAGCCATCATTGTGTACTAGATTTCCTTCACTGGCTTCAATTCCTATAATTCCTTAATGAATAAACACCACCATCTACTCCTCTCTTGTGGTGTGAGCATTCACATAAGAGTCTATGTTTATACACCTGCACGTGGGTGTCTCCAAGTCAAGTCCATGGGAACATTCCCAATACTGTTGGCCTCATCTTCTTCCCGCATATGTGCTGACATCGACTCTCTCAGTCAATGCTGTCTTCTTGGTACAATGATCCTGGATGTCATCTAGGAATCCTCCTTCTTCCTTTACCCACACAAAACCCCACTGATTCTGCTCCTCAGCTGGGCTTGGTCCTGTTCTCTGTGCAGGAGCCTCATTATTGGCCTTCCCGTGTATGTCGATGAACCAGATTTAGCAGTCAAGAAAATTTTAACAGGAAGAGTTCAGAGCAAGATGAGTACAATTTTGGAGTAAGTTGTACAAGGAGAGATTGTTAATTTTGTTAAGGAAACCATTAAGCATTAAGGAGGAAGAAAATAACAAAAATAAGTGCTTAAAGTACAGATAATAGTATCAGTACTGAAAATGGTATGCTATTTCAGAATCATAAGGACCTTTGCTGTAGATACATACATAGGTACACACACATGCACACTTACATGTACAAACACACACATGTCCACAAGTGCCAATAAAATCCCATTATTTCTTTATCCTCTTTGCATCTCTAATACATGATGTGAACAATGTGGATTTCTTTAAGGTTCTCTTAATAATAAGCATTACTTTTATAGCTCTTTTGAGGTAAAATTGGTATACTAATAACTGCATATATTTAATGTATTTAACTTGATGAGTTTGGATTATGTATATGATGCCATCACCACAATCCAGGTAGTATCTATCACTTCCCAAAATTTTCTTGCCCTTTAACTTTTCTACTTTTTTATTTTTTGTGTGATAATAAAATTTAACATGAGATTTATCATCTAACCAATGGACAGTACCATATTTTAACTGTGGGTGCTGTGTTGGGCAGTGGATCTCCAGAACTTGTTCATGTTGGATAAGCATAACTTTGTACCCACTGAACAAGTACTCCCTGTTTCCCCTCCCTGTCAATGACACCACCATTCTATTGTTGGATTCTATAAATTAAACTAGATATCTTATGTAAATGAATTACACAATATTTGTTCATCTGCGAGTAATTTATTTCACTAAGCATAATGGCTTCCAGGTGTACACTTGTCATCCCAAATGGGAAGATTTAATATTTAGGGTTGAGTAATACCCCATTCTATGTGCGTACCATATTTACTTATTTATTAATGGACATTTGGAGGTTTCCATATCTTGGAATTCAATGAATGTAAGTGCAGATGCCTCTTCAAGATTCTGATTTCCATTTTTTTGACATCAATGCAGAAGTGGGATTGGTGGGTGATATGACAGTTTTATTTTTAATTTTTTGAGGGAGCTTTCACACTTTTCCATAATGACTGCACCACTTTGCATTGCCATCATCTATGTGCAGAATTCCAATGTCTCCGTAACCTTGCCAACACATGGTGACTTTTGATTTTCTTAATAGTCATCCTAACTGTTGTGAAGAGAAATTCTATTTTTGGCCTGCATTTCCCTGATGATTAATGGCCTTGAAGATTTTTTCCTTTGTTTTTTCTTCTCTCTCTCACTATAATTTCACTGGTGCATTACAGTTGAACATAAGGTTGGATTGGTTGTTCTATATTCCTACATATACAAGGTATGGCAGTATAATTTGGCCAATGTCACGTCCCAGAACTTCCCCCTTCCCTTCCTACTTCCTGTCCCCTTACTGCCTTCCTCTGCTGGTCCTCCTTTGATTCTCCTGAGAGCCTTACCCTCCACCGCCTCACCTTTCCTTTCCGTTTCCTCTGCAGCATCCACATATGAAGGGAAACATGACTCTTGACTTTCTGAGACAATCTGCATGTTTTCACCTACCTATTGCCGTTTGTATGCCATGCTTGGAGATGCCAACTTTTGGTATTCTTCACCAACTTTTAGCTGTTTTGTTTTGGGTTGTTGCTATTAGATTTTAGAAGTTCCCTTTATATATTTTAGATGATAATCTCCTGTCATTTGTGAGTTTTGTAAACATTTTCTCCCGTTCCAGAGGATGCCCTTTGATTCTGCTGGTTGTTTGCTTTGGTGGCAGAGTTTCATGTCATCCTAGGTGAATATTTGTGCTATAGGGGCCTGAGCTTTTATTGTCACATCTGGGAAATAATTTCTAAAATTAGTATCATAAATATTTCACCCATATTTTCCTCTATAAGTTTTACACTTCCAGTTCTATGTTAGGCCTTAATCCATTCGTAGTTGATTTTTTTTTAATTTTGTAAGATAGGGGCCAACCGTTTTTTTGTTTTTTTTTTTCTGGTATGTATCTATCTTGTTTTTCTAACACCATATTTTTTAAAGAATCTATCTTTTATGTGTAGTGCACATTTTCAAGATGAGTTGATTGTTTATAAGTGGGTCTACTTGGGGGCTATTCTCTTCTATTGGTATTACATGCATGTCTTTCTTCCACCATGATAGAGTTTTAACTATCCAAGGTTTGCAGAGTGCACAATCCTGTCAGCCTTAGTCTTCTTTCTAAGGATTAATTTGGCTATTCTGTATGTATAATCATTCCACATGAATTTAGGGACTTTTTTTTCATTTCTGGGAAATGTCATTGGGATTTTACTGGCAACAACACTGAACCTACAGATTTCTTTCGGTAGTATGAACATTTTAACAGTATAGTGTCTTTCAATCCACACATATGGAGTGTATTTCTATTTATTTGTGTCTTCTTTAACTTATTTCATTAGTATATTGCAGTTTAAAGTTTATAAGTTGACAAATATTTACCTGTTTAATATTTTCCTTGGAACTTTCAAGACACCTAAGAATTTTATTAAGTTAATTTTAACTAAAATTAAATTTTTATCACAAATTTTATTTAATTTGGAAATTAAAAAATAATAAAATAATGAATTATATCATAAATTGTATTTTCAAAATAAAATGTTTTAAAAACATTCAAATAACTCTTTCTGTAGAAAAACATAACGTAACTGATTATGTGTATCTCCCAATTTCCCTGAGTTTATTAGTGCTACTTTTTTTTTGTTTTGTTGTTGTAGAGGCTTTAGAGTTTTCTATATATCAGATGATGTCATTTACAGAGATAGTTTTACTTCTTCCCTTCATATTCAAATATATTTTATTTTGCTCTCTAATCTAACGGCTATAGCTAGAACTTCCAATACTATACTGAATACAAGTGGTAAAAGTGAGCATCTTTGTCTTGATATTAGAAGTAAAGCTTCATTCATTTGGTCACCAATGAGTACAGTGTTCATCGTTGGCTTGCCATGTATGGCCTTTATTATGTTGAAATACATTCCTTCTATAAGGATTTTATTGAATGGTTTTATTATGAAAGTGTTTTGAATTTTGTGAAATGATTTTATATATTGAGATATTCATGTGAATTTTATTTTTAATTCAGATAATGAAGACATTAATGTGTAACAGTGACTAATAGCTACATGTTGAGCCATCCTTACATTCCATAGAAAAATCTCACTTCATCTTGATGAATGATCCTTTTAATGAGCAATTGAATTGCTAGTAACTTTTTCTGAGAATTTTTGCACCTATGAAAATGGGAAAATTGGCTTGTAATTTTCTTTTATTGTACTTTCTAGTTTTGGTATCAGGTAATTTTGGTCTCACAAAATAAATTTCCAAGTGTTTGATTTTCAGTATCTTTCAAGAGGCTAAGAAATATTTTCATGTGTATTTTTTTCTTTAAATGATTGATAGAAACTACTAGTAAAGACAACTTCCTTATTAACACTCCTGTTGCACAGGAATTTAAATCAAGAATCAATCAATGGGATGGACTCATAGAATTTTATTTGTTGAGAAGTTTTTGATCATGAAATTGATCTTCTCACATATCATCAATCAGTTCAAACTGTGTATTTTTCTCAGTTTTGGTAGGTTTTACATATCCAAACATTCCTCTACTCAAGATTTTATAATTTGTTCATGGATATTTATTCATTGAATTATTTGATAATCTCATTTTATTCTCTGGCATATGTTATGGTCTGCTCTCTTATTACTAAATACATGATCTGTCCTCTTTTATTCCTCAACTAGCTGAAGTTTAGTTAATTTTGCTTATTTTCTGAAAACCTCCAACTTCCTTGATATTCTTCTATCCCCTCTTTTTAAATTTATTTCCCTTATGACCTGATGTTTTTATGTAATATTTTAAATTTATATATGACAGCAGAATGCATTACAATACTTATTACATATATAGAACACAATTTTTCATATCTCTGGTTGTATACACATTATATTCACACCAATTTGTATCTTCATACATGTACTTTGGATAGTAATGATCATCTCATTTCACCATCATTAATTACCCCATGCCCCCCTTCCCCTCCCACCCCTCTGCCCTATCTAGAGTTCACCTATTCCTCCCATGCTCCCTCTCCCTATTGCACTATGAATCAGCTTCCTTATATCAAAGAAGACATTCAGCATTTGTTTTGGGGAGATTAGATAATTTCACTTAGTATTATCTTCTCTAATTCCATCTATTTGCCTGCAAATGCCATGATTTTATTCTGTTTTATTGCTGAGTAATATTCCATTGTGTATATATGCCACAATTTTTCATCCATTCATCTATTGAAGGGCATCTAGTTTAGTTCCACAGTTTAGCTATTGTGAATTGTGCTGCTATAAACATTGATGTGGCTGTGTCCCTGTAGTATGCTGTTTTTAAGTCCTTAGGGTATAGACCGAGGAGAGGGACAGCTAGTTCAAATGGTGGTTCTATTCCCAATTTTCCAAGAAATCTCCATACTGTTTTCCCTATTGGCTGCACCAATTTGCAGTCCCACCAGCAGTATATGAGTGTACCTTTTCCCCCACATCCTCGCCAACACTTATTGTTATTTGTCTTCCTAATAGCTGCCATTCTGCCTGGAGTGAGATGAAATCTTAGAGTGGTATTAATTTGCATTTCTCTAATTGCTAATGATGATGAACATTTTTTCATGTATTTGTTGACTGATTGTACATCATCTTCTGAAAAGTGTCTCCTCAGGTCTTTGGGATTAAGCCCCAACTTCCTTAGTAAGATTCCTGTGGCACAAGGATTTAAATCAAGAATCAATAAATTGGATGGACTCAAACTAAAAAGCTTCTTCTCAGCAAAAGAAACAATCAATGAGGTGAATAGAGAGCCTACATCTTGGGAGCAAATCTTTACCCTCACATATCAGCACTAATCTCTAGGGTATGTAAAGAACTCAAAAAGCTAAACACCAAAAAACCAAAAAGCTCAATCAATAAATGATCTGATGTTTATGAAGTTTGTTAGCCTCATATGATTTTTATTGCTTAGTATTCTTTTGTATCCACTTGCAGATCTCCCTTTTGCAGTCTCTACTAGGCAGGTCTGATGGTGATGTACTTTCTCAACTTTTATTTGATTGAAAATGTCTCTAATTCTCCTTCATTTTTTAAAGACAAAATTTTTAGATAGAGAATTCTTGGTTAGCATTTATTTTGTCTTTTTTCATTCTGAATGGATCATTTCTCTGCCTTCTATCCTGCCGCATTTCTTTTGAGAAATTAATTTATGATTGCCTTTTGGGGGCTCCCTCGTATGTAACGAGTCACTTTTCTCTATTGCTTTCAAAATTCTTTATTTTTGTAATTTGAACATTTGGTTATAATGTGATTCAATGTAAACATTTTAGTTTCATCCCATTTGGCATTCTTTTGGCTTCATGAATCTAGATGTCCATTTTGCTCCCCAGATTTGAGAATTTCTTTTCTTTCCATCTATTATTCATTTATATATGATTTCTGAACCTTCGTTGCTCTCTTGTACTATTAGGACATCCCTCACATGTCTGTTGGCTCACTTAATGGTGTCCTTATGTCCCTTGGTCTTTATTCACTCCTATTCATATATATTTTTTCTCTTTTTTTCTAATTACAAGATAATTTCAAATTATCTTTATTTGAGTTCACTGATTCTTCTACTTACATAAGTCTGATATGAGGGTTCTTATTGAAAATTTTTACTTCATATATTATATCCTTCAGTTCTAGAATTCCCTTGCTTCCTCCCTTGTTTTTATGGTTTCTTTCTCTTAGTGTATTATTTCTCTTATATATTATTTATTTTCACCTTGTTTCATTTTCTGGGTTATCTTGTAGCTCACTGAGATTTTTGCTGGAGGGCAATTTGAACTTTTTGTCAAATGATTATAAATCTGCATTATTTAGAGTAACTTACTAGAGATTTTGTGTTTCTTTGGTATCATCATATTTCCATGATTCTTTTTGTTCCTGGTAGTTTTGCTGTGATGTCCACATACTGGAAAAAGCAGTCACCTCGTCCAGTCTTTGTGAACTAAATTCGATAGGAAAATACCTTCATCAGCAAGCCTGGGTGGACGTTGTACTTCTCTGAAACAATTTTTGATGAATTTTCATGTTCTACTTTTCTCTTCTCGAGGAGAAGAATTTCTTTCTCTTAATCATGCAGAGTTGAGCTGCTCAACCCTATTTTCTTGGTCATATGCTGAGATCTTGGACAGTGAGTACAATCTTTCCTTTTCTCCCTCCTTTCTGAAAGAAAAGTCTCAGGATTGTGTGCTTTCTTTCAAACCTGTAATACAGCCAGATGCTGAGAGGAATATTCTTTGTAGGGTCTGTTGTCAGGTGCTGAGGACCCCATAAACTGGGGCATGCTCTCTTGGCTATTCTGATCAACATTAGCAGTTGTAGTCCATGCTGGGCACCGATCCCTGCTGTGTTCTGATGGTGTGGCTGCTGGAGGTTAAAGCAATTTCTGGGAGCCTTGCAAATACTGCAATCTATGCTAGTAGTTATGATCAGAACCACATGCTAAGGGAGTCATGCAGCTTTAGGGGGTTAGGCTGGGTGTAGGGGACACACTCTAATGATTCATATGAGACCCACCTTCCCCTCCCCTCTTAGCCACCACAGGCATTCTGACCATGCAAGATCACTCAATGCTCTGGAAAAGCTAAATTAGAATCGGGTTTCTTAAACTGTCCCACCGAAACTAGAAAAGATAGATGGAATCAGTGGTCTTTACTTTTCCCCTTTTCTCTTTCTATGCATTTGAGGATGACTCTTCTTGGTTCTCTGCTCTTTGGAGAGCTCCACTTTCTGACCTGGGTTTTGTGTTCTCAGAAAGGTACTCTGATCCATATGTGGTCATTAAATTGGTATTTCTGTGGTGATAGTATGTCTGAGACCTCCTGTCCTTCTATCCTGCTGATACCACTCTCATTTTTTTTTAACTCCCAAGTAATTCTATTATTAAGCAAAGGCAAAGCACTACTCTTGTAAGAGTTCATATCCTGGCCTCCACATATCCGCACAGGGTTTATGACACTGAATAGAAAGAAATCTCTGTTTCCATAAACTTTTAATTGAAACACAACTTTAAAAAATATGAATTAGGCAACTAACCACAGTAAGATATAGTGTTTATGATGTCGCTACCAAAATTATTTATGGATAGACACGAATTAAATTATAAATTTTATGGTTACCTGTAAGATTGCTTTTATTTATTATTGCTCTGATATTACATTTTTTTACAATACTGGCACTGAGTATTATTATCTAATACATTAACATAGAAGCACACATATCACCATATTACAAATTGCTAATTCTATTTTAATGTACCTTTGATTACCTTGCTACCCTTGTTATTTACTTGATATAGTTCCAACACTAATTTTAGAAGGAAAAGCATCCATAGACCTATCCACATCATTCTCAAGCACAGTAGAGTTAGAAGTCCTGCCCTGGAGATCATCGTGTCTCCAGAGGCTCCTAGTCCTCCCACAACTTTGGCAGGACAGCAATGTTTCCATCAGTAGTCATCTTTAATCACCCACAGCTTGCACCCTTGTTAGCCTGAGAATCATGATATGTTTATCTGTTGCTTTGCTTTCCAACCTTGTTTGGAAGTTCTAGCAAATTCATTTCCAGGAATACTTCCTTTGGGTTATATCATCAAGTTATATTCCACAAGGCCTAACTGATCCAGAATTAAAAAAAAATAAAATGGAAAAGATTAAAACTAGAAACACTTTGAACTTAAAGACCATGCACCTTAATAATACAGTTTTAGCATTTCTTTAACAAAATTGTTCCAATATATGTGCATGCAAATTTTGGATGATAATGGAAATTCTCAACATTTAATATATAATATTTGCCACTTTATGGAGGTAAATATAAATAACTGGAGAATATAAAATTCAAGAGATTTGCCTAGGGCTATGTTTTAGTCAGATTTTCCATAACTATGACCAATATTCATAACAAGAACAGCGTAGAGGAGGATATGTTTATTTAGGCTTATGGTTTCAGAGGTTCAGTCCATGATCGACTGACTCCATAATCCTGGGCCTGAGATGAGGGAGAACATCATGGCAGAAGCAGATGGCAGAGAAAATCTGCTCAACTCATGACAATGAGAAAGCAGAGAGAACTCTGTTCACCAGGGATAAAATATATACCTAAGAAGCACACTCCCAGGAACCCACTTCCTCCAGCTATGCCCTATCTGCCTATAGTTACCATACAGTTAATCCATGTCAGTGGATTAACCCACTATTCAGTCATAGCTCTCATAATCTCATCTCTTCACCACAGAACAATCCTACATTATCTAACACTGAACTTTTGGGGAACACTTTATATTTTAACCATAGCAGGTTGACCCTCTTGGTTTAATTTCTTTAACATTTTTTGGTTATTTATTACTATTTATATGCTTTTAATTAGTGCATTATCATTAGACATATTAGTGGGATTAATTATTAATTAATTATGCCACATTTGTACGTGCATATAAAATCTGATCAATCTCAATCTCTAGTACCTTCCCTTTCTCTCCTTTCCTCCCTTCCTTTTATCTGTTTGGTGTACTGTACTGATCTCCTTTTCAATATGATATGATGATTTGAATTAATGGTTTATGAATATTTATGTGTATATATATGTGTGTGTGTATATATGTGTGTGTGTAAATATATATATATATATATATATATATATATATATATATATGTTTCATCATGGCATATTCTTCCATGGATATATCATAATTTAGTAGATTTTGCTTCATAATATTTCCCCATGACCTCCTTTCCTCCCTCCCTTCCTCCTTCTCTAGTTCCTTCCTCTACTCTTTTGATCTCCCTTCTATTTTCATATGATACCTTTTTTTAAAAAACAAAATCCTTTATCTGTTTTCTCTGTATCTCCCACATAGGACAGAAAATATTTGACCCTTGTCTTTCTGAATCTGGCTTATCTCATTTAACATGATATTGTCCTACCCATTCCTTTGCCAGCAAATGACATAATTTTATTGTTTTTCTTGGCTGAGTGCAACTCCATTGAATACATCTGCCACATTTTCTTTAATCACTTGTCTGTTGATAGGAACCTAGACTAGTTCTATCACTTGGCTACTGTGAATTGCACTGCTATAAATATTGGTATTCATGTCTCCACCATTAGTTTTTGAGTGCCTCCTATGTGCAGGTTTATTCTTGGGACAAGTAACATCCATCTTCATGACTAAAGTTACATTTTAGTCATGTGTATAAATACTACAACCACATTGTACATAAGAAAATAACTAAAGATGATAGTACTTTAAAATAAATAAGTAGAAGTGTTATTCCGGGAGGCAGAATAACATGGAGTCATTTAGGGAAAGACCTCTTTAGTGGAAGGAAATGAAAAAGTGGTATTGGATAACACAGAAGGTCCAGGTAGAAGTAGAACCAAGGGAAAAAATATTTCAGCAAGTCTAAAGCCTGAGATAAAACCCAGCTTGACATACCTAAAGAGCTAGTTAGAGGTTCCTGAATGAATGAGTGAAGAAGTGGCTTGAAGTAGATGACTCTGGGTGGCATAGAATGCAAGGATTTAAAGCACAGAAGAGACAGATCTAATATGTCATTTTAAAGTTACTCTGCTTGCTATATGGATAAAACTTTGTAGGTGGGAAAAAAATAGGCCAGACTCCTGGTTTTTGTAGTACTATAGACAAGAGCTGGTAGCCTCCCATTTGCTGTGGAAGGTGGTCTTCTTCTTCTGCAAAGTGCAACTGCTGCCCAGTCTGCAGCATGGCTCCAGCCCAGGGGAAGTTAATGCTCTGTGGCAGATGGAAAATCCAGGAGACAGAGCCGATAAATGCCAGGAGATGGAAGAAGGGTCCACTGGGAAAGTCCTCAAGGCTTTTCTTAATCCAATTAAATTAACAGTGTACAGAATTAACCAAGGTATGCTATAAGTGTGCAATCAGGCCGTAACATCTGGGAGAGGGACTGATGAGATTATATGACTTATTTAATAATATTTTAGTTACAATATTACCTTGAACATTTATGTATAAGGGTTTAAATAAAAGATACTTATTTTTCTCATGTTTTGTTCAGAGGTAGGTGGCCATTGGTTTAGGATAGTACCTTAATTTTAGAGTCAAAGTACTATTTACTTTTTTTCTCAAGGTCAAATATGATTGTTGGAGTGCCCAGCTGTTATATCTGCACAGAACTATTATCAAAACAAAAAAGGGATATGGGTACACACCTGTAATCACAGTGACTGGAGGCTAGGGCAGGAGGATGGCAAGTTCAAAAGTGGCCTCAGAAATTAATTTTGAAGCCCTAAACAATGTAGTGAGACCCTGTCTCAAAATATCAAATAAGATGGGCTGGGGGTGTGGGTCAGTGGTTAAGCACCCCTGGGTTCAATCCCTGGTTAAAAAAAAAAAAAAAGTGAAGGAAGAAAATAAATAAGTGAAATATTTATTGTATCATTAGTAAAATTGGTGCCAGTCTGTAAATGTTTCAATACAATGACATTTTAGAAAGGATTTTAGCTTTCATAAACTCTGCTGTAGATCAGGAAAGGGAAAAAAAAAAAAAGAGAGAGAGAATGGGAAACACAACATCTAGATTCGTCACATTTGATTTCAAGTCAGTAGTACAACACTATTGCATTTCCTTTTCATGGTATGCCACTACACAAATCAAGAGAGTTAAAATGTAGGAACAGATGAGCCTAGTTTCAAATTATCATCCACTCCATACAGCTTTGTGACCTTTTTCAGGAGATATAGCTTCTAGACATCATGCATTTTTGTAATCAGGAATAAAAGATGATTTTAATTTAGGACCTTACCTATTACTCAATAAATGATAGTTTCATTTTCCTCTTCCATATATCTGTATGCATCCCTAGTACACTATTCCTTTTTTACAAGGCAAATTAGAATGTAAATGTAAGAAAAGAAATGTTAAAAAAAAGAAAAAGAAAATAAATAAAGGAGTGAGGCTTGAACTTGAGAGGAGCCAACTCCCTGACTGCTTCTCCATCTGCACAATGATGAAGACAGACTGGGTTCTCCAGCCAGTTAACTGCAACTTTTATATTTTCCTATTAGGAGGTTACATATTTGGAGAATCAACAGACAGAAAGAATATTTGGCAAATCTTAGGGCAGTTGTATCTGGAGCAGATTAATATATATATATATGGCAAATTTGACTCTAGTTTTTGTGCTATGTTTGAAAAAAGGCTAATTTGTTGTTTGGACATATTGAAAAGAGAAAGAAGTTAAGTTTTTCTCTAGATTTTTTTTCTAGAACTGGACTCAAGTGGCAAGTTCTTCTATGAGTTCTTGATAAAGAATTCTGAGATGCAGAATAATAAATTTTATCTCTAAATGTGATTCTACAAAACACCAGAATGCAATTTAAGTTATTGAATTTTATTTTTAAAAATTTAAACAGAAAGGAATTTTAGGAAAATTGCAACAGAGTAAAAGCAATTGTATATGGGCCTGAAATGATGTTAACCAGATAGACTTTTGAAGTGAGGTTCAAAATACTGTGTGCCTCACCTAATGCAGAAGTTGTAAAAATACTAAAAGGAAATTCTTATAAAAGGAGAAACTAGCACTCTTTTCAAACTCTCCACCAAGATTAAGGAAATGTTTTTGATAGTTAGATTGTCTTTTCTATAAATTCTTTCCTTAATTCAGTGACTTGATATGATGTTATGAAATCAACTTTGGAGCTGACCTAGTGTCTGTAATAGTTACTCACTTTACAAGAGCAGGCCTGGGGCAATGTACACCAACAAGTTAGACAATCTAGATTCAATGAATGACCTCCACCCAAATCACAGATACCAAAATTGACATATGAAGAAACAGAAAATCTGAATACCCTGATTTCAACTTATGAGGTTGAAATAGAAATGAAAACCTCTCAACAAAGAAAGATTGAGACAAGATGGATTCACAGATGAATTTTAGCACACATATAAAGAATCCTTAGCACTCTTTTCCAATCTCTTCCACAAAATAGGAGGGGATATTTTTTAACTTATTGTACAGACAAGTATTACACAGATAACAAAGCCAGACAGATATTGCAAGACAACTGCACCCCAACATCCTTTATGAATGAAGCTGAAAAATTCTACCAAAATACGAATGATGCCATCCCCGCAGACCCTGCCGCCACAGCGCCACCTTGCCAGAGGTCTCTTCTCTGGGTACATCCTTGGTTACTTTGGATGCTACTTCCAACAATATCTACCTCCGTGGATTGAAGTCTCCTGTCAATCAACCACTGCTTGCACCGCTTCCGACATTGCTGCTGCCTCTGATCCGCTGATGCCAGCCTGCGGTGGTCTGGAGGTCTTCTCTCTGGGTGCTGCTGCTACAGAAGACACCCTGCCCCAGATGCAACTGAAGCTGACACTGCTGCTGATCCCCAGAGACCCCTGACACTGCCCCCCACAACTGCAGTTGCCGCTGCCACTGTCACTGCAGCTACAGCACCTGCTGACCCGCTACCAGATGCTAAAAACCACTGCCACTACCTCTGCTACCATGGCCTAGAGGACTGCTGTGGGGGAGACTCCAGGTTTGTTTGCATGTGGCTGCACCCATTATGGGACACCAGCCAGGGTTTAGGGCCCAGGCGCCAGGTTTACCACCATAAGAGCCTCTGTCTGGGGACTCCAGCCAGGACTCCAGTATGGAGTGCCTTTGGATTTGGAGGAACCTGGAGTCTTCCTACTGAGAGTGCTGGTGGCCCTTGTCTTGATGCTTCTGCATCTTGGGGTTGCTCCTTTGCATGAGTGTATCAATGGTAGTCTCTCTCAAGTAGGAGCAGAATTGAGATCTTGGGACTGCAGCGTGGCTGAGCCTGACATATCTGAGGCCCAAATCAGTGGGATAGAGACTGGGTTTGCAAGGGCTGATCTGGGTTTGATAATCCTAAGAGATGTCAGACAGGGCTGAGAAAATGTTGAACACTGACAGAGACAGTTCGACTTTACAGGAAGATTTATTTTATTTAATTTTATTTTTTTATTTGCTAATCTCTCTACCATATTTGGAACAGACTTTTTTTATACATCAGTGTGTGAAGGGCAAAGTCATATGATTGGTGTTCTGCATTTTTGTTGTCTTCTTATGTCTTTAATTTTTTCTCTTTGTTCGTATTCTTCCTCTCTCTTGTCTATTTTCTTGGATTTTCTTTCCAACTTTTCTCCAACCAACAGCCAATCTCTGTTGGCTCATCTTCCATCCTTCCTGTGAATTTTTACTTCTAACTTCTCTCTTTCTCCTTCATGAGTATTGCATACTACAGTACCTCTGTTCTCTCATCCACAATTTGAATTTGTAAATCATTTTAACAAATTTTCTGTTTGTACTATAGATAGTTATTAAACTCATCATTTTCTTTTAATGTGAGAATGCAGTAGATGCCTAGGTGTGAACTACTAGAATTAAGGCTATGTATTATGTACACTAAGTGCTGTTGATATTGGTCTCACTATTAAAGGAGAAGCACTGGAAACCTTCAGGGACACTGTAAGTTTACAGGGTAGAATTTATGCTGCCTTAGGTCCATACTTCTAGGAGAGAAAACACACTAAAAAAACATGAAAAACCAAGGTAATAAAGTGCTGCAAAAAAAAAAAAAAAAAACCCAAGATGTTTCAGCAACAGAAGCCACTGATAACACTGTAGAAGAAATGTTAAGAAGGAGTTCAGATTGTACATAGTTAAATTGATGTGAAGTAAAGGATAGTGTAAGAAATGAAATCAAAGAAAAAATATAGGAAGTGAGAGACCACCTCAATAAAGAGTTAGAGATCTTAAAAAAAAAAAAAAAGGCAGAAAACTTCAAAATGAAGGAATCAGTAAACCAAATTATAAATTCAATAGAAAGCATCACCAATAGACTAGACCACTTGGAAGACAGAACCTCAGACAATGAATACAAAATATGTAATATTGAAAGTAGAGTTGACCATACAGAGAATATGGTAAGAAACAATGAACACAACATCCAAGAATTATGGGATAACATGAAAATACCAAATTGAAGAGTTATTGGAATAGATGAAGGAGCAGAGATACCAATAAAAGGAATGCACAGTCTTTTCAATGATATAATGGAAGAAAAAGTCCAAAACTAAAGAAAAGAATGGAAAATCAAATACAAGAGGCGTACAGGACCCCAAATGTACAAAATTACAGCAGACCCACACCAAGACACATTATAATGAGAATGGCTAACACAGAAAATAAGGATAAAATCTTAAAGGCTGTGAGAGAAAAAAAATCAAATTACATAGAGGGGGAAACAAATTTGGATCTCAACTGATTTCTCAACCCAGACCCTCAATGCCAGGAGAACCTGAATAATATCGTTCAAGCTCTGAAAGAAAACAGATACCAACCAAGAATTTTATATCCAGAAAAATTGTTTCAGATTTGAAGATGAAATTAAAACCTTCCATGATAAACAAAAATTAAAAGAATTCAGAATTAGAAAGCCTACACTATAGAGCATTCAACAAAATATTCCATGAGGATGAAGTGGGAAAAAAAAAAGAAAATGAAAACCAGAAAAGGGAGGATCTACACTAAAGGGACATTTCAACCAAATGAGACAATAAGACAAATCAGAATTGCTTTGTCAGGGTCCTTTATGGTTCCATACAAATTTTAGTATTAAAAATATATGTATATTCTTATCTATATATGCAACATACATGCAGACATAAATGTATGGAAATGTCAGTGGTGTTCTGACAGAGATTACATTAAGTCTGCAGATCACTTGGGGTCATGTGGGCATTATACCTATATTTCAATCTTCCAATTCATAAACATGGGATACATTTTCATTTATTTGTGGTCTATTCAATCTATGTTTTATAGATCTTATTACAGAATTTCATCTCCTGTTTACTGTTTTATTCAACTTTCCATCACTGTAGTAACATAACTAGCAATCAAATTACAAAAGAGAAAATGTTTGTTTAGCTCAGAGTTTCAGAGAATTCAATCTGTGGTCACTTATTCCCAGTGACTTTGGGCCATTGGCAAAGCAGTTCATCATGGCAGGGATCACAGTGTGGAGCATGACGCTCACCTCATGGTGCCCAGAAAACAAGAGAGAAGTGGAAGGGACTGGGAACTTAAAATTCCCTGTAAGTTCATACAGTCATAACTCCAACTAGACCCCACCTTTTAAAAGTTCTACCACCTCCCAATAGCACCATGAGATG